>NW_024870950.1:6882500-7482500 GCF_019054845.1 Dipodomys spectabilis
TCAAAGCTACTCCAGGCCCAGAGAATGGGGTCCAGATGTTGCTCTACCTTTTAATTCTTTCCAGTTGCTGAAAAGATTGAATAAAACTGTATTTAACAGTTCATTTATTTAATGAAGAGTTACTAAGCATTAATTGTTGAAAAAAATCATATGCACTTCAGTACTGGTAATGCTATCTGGATTTTCCCTTTAAAAATCCGTAATTGTAGCTGGGTGCTGGTGGCTCATGCCTGTAATCATAGCTATTCAGGAGGCTCAGAGCTAAGGATCATGGTTCAAAGCCAGCCAGGGCAAGAAAGTTTGTGAGACTCTTATCTCCAATGAACTACCAGAAAACCAGAAGTGGCGCTGTGGCTTAAGTGGTAGAGCGCTAGCCTAAGGACAGTGCTCAAGCCCAGAGTTCAAGCCCCACGGCCAACAGTTAACTAACTAACTAAATAAAATCTGTAATTACATTCCAGGAAAACCACTTGAATGGACAATGCAAGGGCTGCCCAGTAACTTCCCCTTCAGGTTGATTTAGTGGCAGGAAAGTGTGGGCCCCTTCTCTCCAGAGAGAACATTGGCAATCAAAGGAAAGCCACAGATTGTGTTAGGGAAGATGGCTGACCTTGGTATTTCTCAGGAGACTTCCGGGAGCCCCAGATTTCTCCCTCTGAAATGAAGTCGAGCATCTTTGGCAACACGTCTCTTTCATATCATTTGTCCATTTTATGGTTGGATTGTTGGAGTTTGGGAGTTTGTTTTGCATGCTGAGCTTCAGGTATTCTTTATATAATGGAGATACTAGTCCTTGGCTGGATATGCGGTTTGCAATCATTTGTTTGCAACCTGTTTGTCCCTTTATGAAGGCTTTGTGCAGGGCTGTTTTGGATTTTGGTAAAAATCCAACCTAGCAAATGTTCCTTTTATGGTTTCTGCTTTTGGTGTCAAGTCAAAGCAATCTTGGCCGAAAGCTCCAGCTCCATAGATCCTGAAGATTTTTTCCTCTTTATTTTTCCTTGTAAGTTTTGGAGCTTTATATTCCACATTCCACTCCCTTATGCCCTTGCAGTTCATGTTTGTCTGCCCATGGATGCCAATGGTACCAGCAACATTCACTGAAAGGCCATGTTTTCTCCCATTGAATTGCTTTCATCCCTTTGTCAAAAATCATTTGGAAATATTTGTGTGGGTCTATTTCTGGGCTCTCTATTCTTCTTCATTGATCTGTGTGACATTAGCACGCAGTGTCGATTATTATAGCTATATAATAAGTCTTTAGAGTTGGTAGATTGATTTCCTCCCACTCTGTTCTTCTTCGTCAACTTTGTGGTAGCTATTCTAGTTCCTTTGTCTTTCTATATAAATTTTTGAATAGTGTTGCCTACATTACAAAAAAAAAAGAAAAAAGAAAAACCTTGCTAGGATTGTGATGGAAATTATGTTTAGCCTATGCATCAAACTGAGTTGAACTGACAATCTTTTATGTGGAGTCTTCCAAACCATCCACCTAGTTCGTCTCTGCATTTATTTAGACCTCTGATTTCTGTTTCCTTATGAGGCTGGGAATCAACCCCGGGTCTTACACATGGTCAGCAAGTGTTCTACCCCTGAGTTATACTCCCAGTCTTCCCCATTTCTTTCATTGGTATTTTATAGTTTCCCGGATACAAGTGCTAGATGTGTTTTGACAGATGTAGACCTAAGTCTTTCTGGTTTTCAGATATTATAAATAATGCCCCATGTTTGAAGTTTTACTTTCCATGCACTCATTGGTAGAATCTACAATACGGTTGGTTTTTGTGTGTTTAACCTTGTGTTCTGTGACTGCCTGGAAACTCACTGATTCCAGGAAGTGTTATTCCTGCTGCCATCTTCGAAGCTTTCCTGGGATTTTCCATGTCCACATGGCAAATGATTTTTGTAAATAATGGCAATTTTATTCATTCCTTTCCAATCTCTGGGCTTTTCCAAAAATAAAAATAAAACTGCTTGTCTTACTCCACCGCTTAGAAATCCTGGCAATATATGGAACAAATGGTAAGAACAAGTATTCTTGTCTTGATTCTGATCTCAAAGGGAAGCAACCCACTCTCATACCACTAGTGGAATGTTGGTTGCAGGGGTCTAGATGGTCCTTAAGAAGTTGGGGAAGTTCTTCTTCATTTTCATTACACTGAGAGTTTCCTTTTAAATTCCAAACAGGCATTGCACCTTATCACAAGACTATCTGTATCAATTGACATGAGCATGTGATTCTTTAACCAGTTAACATAGTGGTTTATATTGATCCCCCCCCCCCCCCCAATATTGAACTGGTCTTAAAGCCTAGGAATAAAGTCTACTCAGTCACAGGATATGATTGCTTAAAAATATATTGATGAATTCCATTTGGTAACCTTTTGCTGTAGATTTTCTATGTAGGTTCTTCAGGAATATGGACCTCTAGTTTTCCGTTTATACGTTCCTCGTTTGGTTTTGATATCAGGACAATATTAACTTCATAAAATGAGTCACAAGGCGTTTCCATTCTGGATGAAATGAAAGTGAGAAATTCTTCTTTAGATGATGTTTGATAGAACTTTCCAGTGATACCAATAGACCAGTAGATTTTCGGTGATCCTATAGTACCCCTACTAGATGCCAGCTCCTCCCCAAATCTATCACCCACACGTAATAAGTTCCTAGTTCTAGAACAGGTCGCTCCCTATGTGTTCATGGAATATCTGTTCCAATGCCTTTACTGAATGCCTAACACCATGCAGAGTCCAGCACCCTGTACATATTACAGTCTTCTTCCTCTACGTACATATCTATGATAAGTATGGAATCAATGATAACTTAGTAAAGCAGAAGAAAAGTAACAATCCACTGTAACAAAATACCCACCATCCCTAGGCCGGCACTGGGGACATTATTACGTGAAATAAGGCTCAGTTAAACACATGCACTGCAATCCCACCATGATCGATCTCATGGCCATTATGTGATGAAAGGGTGGGTAACATATACAGCATGGAAACTCTGGACAGGTTATGCTTGAGCAAAATCTCAGCACGCTTCTTAGAACTCAACAAAACTAAAGACAGGCAAACTGTTTACTTCTGGAATTTCCCATGTAGATGGTTGGGTGTTTTTTGGTGGGGGTGGGGCCCACAGTGGACAATGAGTACTGAAAGTGAAGACAGCAAAACTGGATAAGGAGTGGGGGGGGGGGCACTGTTCTATGCACAGCATCTGCTTCCTGGGTGTGTTCTGACTGATAATCGCTCACTATTCAGTAGTTCTGTCACTGAGCACAGAACACATGCCAGGCACTTGACATTTGTCATTCCAGGGACGCAATCCCACAAAGAAGAGGAAGAACACTGTCACTCCTGTCTTAATAGAGTGGAGGAAATGGAAGCCCAGAGAGGTCAAGTCCGCTGGGAACAGTCACACAGTACAGATCCAAAGCAAGGTTGAACTCAAACGGAGGCACAGCCCCTGGAGCTCTGCGGAAGTGCTTTCTCATGATGTCCAATTACTCTTTCTGGAGAACACAGCCTACAGTGCAGATGGGGGGAGGGGGAGCCCTACATTGCTGAATGTGAGCGTCGCTGGTCATTTCCAGGGTGATCTGTAATGTTTCTTTTGCTTGCTTTTTCTCTCTACACCCTCTTGCTGTGGCCTTCTTTCCCTTTTATCTTCTTTTCTCTGCCTAGTGGGGATTCCCCCCCCCCCCCCCGCCCCATGGGATTTTCTCCCATCAATTTCTCCTTCTTTTGTCTCTCTCTTCCCTGTCATAAGGCTGGAAAGTAGTTAACATCAACTGACTCATCTTCAGGATCTTGGACCCTCACATGTGCGCTGGGCAGGCCTCAGGACAAGGAATCCAAAGGGGGTGAGAAGCTGCCCTGTGCTCAATGAAAGGGGGTGTTCCACCCCGAGAGGACTCATGCCCACAAAGCAGGGCCAGCGGACAGCCTCCTTTGGAAGAGCCACAGGAGCAAGGCATCTGCACGATCACCTTGCTGGATAAAGGGGGTGGACTTGCTCACGTTGAGTTCAGTCTGCGTATTTGTTTATTAGATTAGAATGTCTACCACACTGTAAGACACAGTATTAAAATAAAATACTTGGGATGTAGAAATGAGCATTTGAGAAGATGGAGGCCGGATCTATTCTTCCCTCTCCCTCCCTCCCTCTCGAGTGTGTGTGTGTGTGTGTGTGTGTGTGTGCGCACGCATGCACACACACAAGCATGTGTGATTGTTTTCCTTAAGTGCCTCTGCCTAGTAAAAGCCATCAAATATCACTGGAAATTATTAGTAATTTTTAAACAGTCCTGAAGAATGAGAGAGAGAGAGAGAGAGAGAGAGAGAGAGAGAGAGTGTAAGAGAGAAAAAGAGAGAGAGAAAGACAAACAAAAGAGAGAGAGAGAGGAAAAAAACACTGGAGAGATTGAAGAAGAAGAGAGAGAAAGAGGTTAAGCTCAAAGGCAGAGGGAACGAAATGGACCAGATTATACAAAATTAAAAAGCAAACACGAGCAGACAATTTGTGCCGAGTGATTGCAAGCAATTACAGTCCGGCTTTTCTGGAGGGAAGATGGGGGGGGGGGGGGGGAGAGGGGGTTATTTCAGCTTAAAAGGCGACTTTATTCATTCCTGATCAGCTTCTCCTACCATTCTCCCTTTTATTCTTGGATATCAATTTAAAGGGGGGGAAAAAGTCAGCTTTCAGATGTTACACGTTCACCCCTGCGAATCCACCCCTGGGCAGACAGTGAGAATTTAAGCTTCCAATCGTTTCTTTCTATAGCCCTGAAAACCAATTTGTTCATAAAGAATAAAATGGGGGGGGGGGGAGAGGGGAAAAACACAACAAGAGCATGTGTTTCTTTTAGAGGAGAGCTTCAATTTTACTATAATTGTCTAAAGATGGAGCTGCTTTGATCTGAAGAATTATTATTGTGCCTCGAACGCTGGCTGCGAATGTCACAGCTGTGCGGGGCTCGGTCATGCTCAGGGGACCTGGGGGTCTAACTTAGTCTCAAACCTGCCTCTAGTTACCTCCTCTCTCCTTATCTTTCCTTTGTCCAAGTGGAAAAGTACATTTTCCCCCCCTAGTATGTCCCCAATCATGGAAGGCAACTGTGTGGATGCTTTTGTTCAGGTTCCTCACCAGGCGGGGACATACATCTCTAACGTGGCCGACCCAGATTGCACTGGGGTCGGGGCCTCAGGCTCACGGGGCAGGCAGGATTGGACCTCACTGAAGACGATGGGTGAATTACTGGATCAGGGAACTGAACATCTGGGCCAGGGTAACTTGTCAGCACAGAGGAGCCTTTTCAGCATCTGGCTGATTGCTATGCTCTGGTTCATGGCTGCCTTCCTTCTTATGCTCCATTGAGACAAAATACAGTTCAAGACACATCATCTAACAATGGGCTCACAGAGGAAGAATGTGAATATATATATAAACCATTCTTCCTCTATATAGGATCTAATATATATAACATATATGTATATATTGTGTCTGAAAGCTGAGCAAGTCTTCTGAGCTTGTGTTTTGTTCATGTGGCTGAGACCAATGGACTTCCTCTCCCACATCTCTCCTTGGATGGACTGGGCTGAATCTGGAGTTTCCAGCAAGCTCCCTTGGGGTGCTCATCTCTCAGGCTCTTTTGGCTTCTCCCTCCCTGCAGGTCTGAGGCTTCACCGGAGACGGGAAGTCAGGAGGTCTTTGTTGTCTGCTTTTTCTCAGTTTCCCCATTGCCAAGAGCATTATCCACTCTAGCATGGTACTGGAGGCCCTGTAGATAGATATGCTGCCCATGTATCCTGTATCCCAGTCCCGCAGCTCCCAGTACTTCCAGAAGCTGTGGGTATTTTTGCTTGCCTTTCCCCACAGCCTGGGAAACATCCAAAGAAAGTTCCCGGGGGTGGGGGCACATCGGCATACATCCTAGTGTAAGAAGGGGGTCACGGAGGTCAGGAGAGGACAGACAGACTGAGAAGACCACACACCACTCCCAATCCATGCCTGGCCTCTCAGCCAGTGTTTCTCAGACTTGAAGGTTGCACGAGGAATTTTCTGTTTCATGTTAAAGAAAATGTAGTAGATCTTCACACGCCTGAGCACACACCCAACAGTAGTCTCCCAGGCAGCTGAGTTTGGGGAGTCACTGCTCTAGAACAGAGGGGGTTCACCTTTCACATGCATATCTAATACCTTGGGAGTTGGTAAGAATTCATGTTCCTATTTCTGAGGTCTAGAACAGGGCTAAGGATTCTTCATTTTGGGGGCGTGTGCTGTGCTGGTCCCGAGGCTTGAACTGGGGACTTAAATATGGTCTCTTAGCTTTTTCCACTCGAGAGTGACAGGCTACCCCCTGAGCCACAGCTCCATGTCCAGCTTTTGGTTGGCTAATTGGAGATGAGTCTCACTGACTTTCTTGACCCAAATCCAGGATCTAGATTCTCAGATCTCAGCCTCCTGAGTAGTGAGGATTCTAGGCGTGAGCCACCAGCACCTTAAGAGTATTAAGATGATATTAATAATATTCCCAGGTGAGACTAATGCTGCCCATCTTTGGCATACACTTTAGGGACCAAGTTCAACTCTTGCATTCTATCTACTGACACTGTGCTCTCCTGCTATAGTCATGGTTTTCATTCCCAATGCTCTTTTGCAAGGCTGTCTTGGTCCTTGTAGTAAAACCTACCCGGACAGGACTCCAGCCCCCCTCCATACTGGATAGTTGCTCACTAAGCTGATGATCTAGGAGAATCTGTGTTGAGTGCAGCTTGAACAGGAGTGCTAGTACTTAACACAGCTCTTATTACTATTCATAGTGAATGCTTTGTGCTGATGAGGAACCCATTACTAATAGGAATAATGGTACTGAGAAAACAGCAGTAATCTTGTCATACATGGCAACAACCTTCTCCCCTCCCAAGAAAAAAAATTATGGTCCTAAATGAGCTCCCAGAATCTTATTCATTCAATAAAGACAGCTCTATGGAGTGAAATTCCACTTTCAGCAGATTCCTGTATGGGATGGCACGCAGGAAATTAAATGTGAAAGAATCATTAACATAGAAGTTGTGAGTTTAATTCCCTCGTCTGGGCTGACACGTGGAGATGGTTTACTTATTCCCCATTGTGGCTGCATGTTTCTGGCAGGGATGGTGGGTTTCTTAGAACTTGGGTCTTCCTTGGATGGCCATCTACTCAATTGTCTACTCATATTCTCAAACCCAAAGAAGCAGACATGAACACAGGACCCAGAAGAACACGACACCACAGTGCGGTTTGTGATTGATCAGGCTGGAGTTCAGGCCTGACTCAGGATGTGAATCCTCTTAAGGGTAATTTCCTTAAATAATTTTTCCTTAGAGGAAGTAATGTAATACTTACCATCTAATGACAGCTATTAAAGGAATTCATTAAAGAAAAGCTAGTAACAAGACACATCATCATAGTCAACAATTAACAGGGATCTCGGCTGTGTAACTGATAGAGCTGGGGTTTTTTGTTTTGTTATTATTATTATTATTTTACAAAATGGTATGGGAAGTAGAGGGCTATTTTTGATCACTGTGCTATCTGCAAGTCTAACACAGGTAGGAGATGGCCAAGGTGGGCTATTCATGCCCTATGTTTGTTAAGGTGAATAAGATAGAGACCTCTACTTAGTCAATCTCTCTTTCTTTCTTTCTTTTCCTTCTTTCCTTTTTTTCCTTCCTTCCTTCCTTCCTTTCTTTCTTTCTGTTTGTTTTTATTTTCTTTCTTTTTGTTGGTCATGGGGCCTGAACTCTGGGCCTGGGCACTGTCCCTCAGCTCTTCAGCTCAAGGCTAGAGCTCTACTACTTGAGCCACAGTACCACTTATGGCTTTTTCTGCTTATGTGGTGCTGAGGAATCGAACCCAGGGTCTCATGCATGCAAGGCAAGCATTCTACCACTGAGCCACCTTCCCAGCCCTGCAATCTCTCTTTCTAAGCCTCCTTTGTTCTCTGTCTTCCTTTTTCTGCAGGTCCAGCTAGACTGAGTGACAGAAGGAAGAGGCGGCTTTATGGGTTGTGATGCCTTTGGGAACTAGGTCAGAGGGAATTATGGGGAACGAATTCTACTAGGCTGCCTCTGGGGAGGATTTTCCATAAGGGATACTGAAGTGTCTTTTCTCTTTGAAAAAGCAGATGGTGGAGCTACTCATCTGTATCTTTAGGGCTGCAAAGGAAGCTATCAAGGTTGTGAAAGGACCTGGTACTTAAAAAAAAAAAAAAGCACCTGCTCCAGGTGACAAGTCTGACCAAATTCCGGTTTCTTCACATACACATTTCTGAGGCTGGCTCCGACATGCTCTCCCAGTCATAGTCTTTTGGTTTTTTTCTTAAAGATCATTTTGGAGCTAAAAAGGGATCAAAACCAACATTGACCCCAATTTCCTTCTTTGGAAAACACCCAGAATTACCAAAGGTCCCATTGCCAACTGGGATCCACGTCCACGATTCTTAACTCTTAGTTCAGGGATGGATGTTTTAAATCTCTCCAAGGATTGGCCTATCTTTCTATCCGTCTGTCCACAAATGTGTGAAATACCATGGTGAACATTTAGTACACAGTAATAATAAAAGAATGGTGAATGTAATGATTCCAAAATGAGTGTAGCACGTGGATTATCTTGGCCACACTTATCTGGCTTAGAAGAACGAGGCCCGTTGGCCTCTGTGGATTGTGATGGATCCACAGAGCTTCATGCTTGCTGCAAACGCCACTGGGGCGAAAAGGAACCCGCTGCTACTCACCACCAAGAAGAGAAACAATACATGGAGTTTGGGGCAGATAAGAACGGATGGAATCAGGAGTATTGTTCTGTTTGCCTCCCTCCAGCCCACCCTACTCTGTACCTCCAGAAATTGACCACTAGAAACTGTAGCTGCCCAGATTCATTTGTCTTCCAACAATGGAAGGTCCCAGAGGGAAGTCGGAGGTCAGAGGTCAGTGGTGGCTCAGGCTTCTTCCCAGCCTTACCATACATTTGGCAGTAGCTACGTCTCTCCTCTGCGGACACACAGCTCTGGTATATTGCTCCTTTCTCACAGCCACTGGTATCACCAGGACCCAGGAACAAGTCCCAGGAGCTCAGGTTCCTTCTCTGGCTACCTCCATCTCCTGAAATGCTCCATCACCCATTGTCATTCTCTCGGTAAATGGTCCCTTTATGAAGTTCTCTGCTCAGTGAACATGTTGAGTGCAGGCTTTTCTGCCCCAGAACTCTGTCTGGTCCACAGGCTACTGGGAGGAGCTGCCTGAGATAGCAACACACTACGTCAGCTGACTTCTATTTGAAGCGTATGTCATGATGTGGTAGGAGGATGCAGTAGAAGTTACGTGGGAATCAACACCAGCTGGCAAGATCTGTCAGATGTGAGATTCTCCCGACCCGCTTTGGATCACCCCATGCAAGTGAAATGAGTCCCCAGTGCAATCACTGGGTTCTACTTTCTGGTGCCATCCACTGATTTATTCCGCAGATGTGGGCAGGTGCCTGCCTGCCTGCCCCATCCTGGACTGACCACACGAGTCCAGTCCCCGGCACGCCTGTGTGCAGCTACCTGCGGCACCCAGCTCTACCGTTTCATGGTTAGCTGCCTTAAATGCTAAAACAAACACAAACGGAACCAGTTTCCCCATCTGTTTCTTTAACAAATGAGAGCTTAAGCCCACTGGGAACCTGTGTGGGTCAGGGAAACATCAAATGAGCACTCCTGAACAAAAACAAATGTTTCTGAGGACCACAAGATATTTCAAACAGAGCACTCCATTGGCCTGGCCCACGTCGCTCTGGTGCCTGCACAAGATCTCGATGACAGCATTATTTGCTTGAATCGGATTTGTTTTTATGGACAGAAACAACACATAGGAACCTGGAATAGGAAACCACTACCAGGTCCTACAAGTTTTTGTAGGAATGAGACCAGGCAGGAATGAAATGAGAGTTGGAAATCAGTCTTTGGAGCGAAGTCTTTGGAGATGGTTAATTCTCTCTCTCTCTCTCTCTCAAAAAAAAATCAAAGCAAAGGGCAGTAGCTTCAAGTCCTGACATCAGATCTGTCAGGTGGATGAGGAAGAAGAGGAAGAAGATAAGGAAGAAGGAGAAGGAAGAAGAGGAAGGAAAGGAGGAGGAGGAGAAAGAGGAAAAGGCTTCTTGGAGGAGGCTGGAGAACCTGGCCTCATCCGCCAAGCGCAGGCTTCTGGCTTCTACCCACAAGTACACGTTTCCTCTGGGTCCCTCCAAGCAACCCATCCACCCACCTACCTGCCTTCCCTGCCCAGATGTCAGCTTCTGCATCTCACTGGATCCCTACCAAGCATACATTGTTCACATTCCATTCTAGAGCCCAGAAAAGTCCGTGGCACGTAGTAAACACTTAACCAACACTTCTTGGTTGACTAAGTTGTGTGAACTACTAAAGGAATGAGAGACGAGGCTGTGAATGAATCAGCGGTAGATAGTATGGTCTCTCCATCTGATAAATTATGTTTTGTTTTCTTTTTTTCACAATGAGTACGTGGACATGGGAAATGCCTCCAAAGGACTCTGGATTAGGAGGGCACTGGGTTTTCAGGCATTCACTACTGTTTCCTGGGGGTTCCTCATCCTACCTTCCTTCTTTTCTCTTCCTTCCCCCCACAATTGCTGCTGACTTTTCGGTTCATTCTCTATCCCCTTTTGCCGCATCTTCCCTGGGCTTTAATTTCTATTATTGGGGCACTCATAACACCTCAAAGGGGTCATTTTTTGGAGGACTAGAAAGAAATTTTAAAAACGTCATTTCAAATATTAACATATTTACCAGCACACAAACCTAACTATATTGGCAGATGTGCAATACTTTTTTTTTTTCTTTTTGGCCGTTCGTGGGGCTTGAACACTGAGCCTGCATGCTGTCTCTGAGCTCTTCAGCTCAAGGCGAGCGCTCTGCTGCTTGAGCCACGGTGCCACTTTTGGTTTTCTGGTGGTTAATTGGAGATAAGAGTCTCATGGACTTTCTTGCCCAGGCTGGCTTTGAACCACAATCCTTAGATCTCAGCCTCCTGAATAGCTAGGATTACAGGTGTGAGCCATGGGCACTCGGCTTTAAAATACTTTTTATTTAAAACTCATTTTCAAATAGGAAATTCTTTCTACTAAATACAACATATGTCTGCATCATTGAAGCAAAAGGAAACTATTTTATTTTGTTAAATTATTTATTTTAATATAGAACAATACCATTAGCAGAACAATGGTGCCTGATATGTATTTGTGCAGCTTAATTTTTAGCCATATGTAATATTATTCTATGGACTCTTCTTAAAGAATACATTTTAATATGGGTTCCTTTTTTACTCTTCTAATTTCACAAAATTGCACATAGTTTTCAAAATTGAGCTTTTAGAGCTTTTAAAGTATTAAATACAGAAGGGTACTAACGTTGTATTCCATTGTTCGTAAATTTGAAATTGCTAACATCCTCAATGGAATCATACTATAATTTTATATTGAGAAAATATTTTCTCTCCAAATTTACTGATGATGCCTTAATAAATTCAAAGCAAATTCTTCTAGAGTATATCCTGATCTCTATTTTTTTAAATTGAAATATATAAATACTTCACCCCACATTTTTTACATCCTTTAGACAGTATCTAGGACATTGTGGTTTTCATCCCCCATGTACCCAGGCTGGTGATTTTGCAGGAAAGCAGTCATCAACATGTCTCTAAATTTATTTATGCTCCCCATTGTTCTCAGTCTTCCAGTTTCATTCCAGTCAACATGAATATAGCTTCGTGCAAATAAAAACATAAACATCAGTCAAAAGATTCTTCCTATTGGCCAAGATATTCCAAAGAGAGGTTCTAATTTTGAAATCTGACAAAAGTCTTGAATTCTCAACACTTAGTTTACCTAGATTTTTTTTTTCCTCTTACTAGGGAAATTGCCACTATTTTCACATTTTTACAAGGCTTTATTTTTAATGATTAAACTGTCTAAACACTTTAAGGTGTTTTTAGACACTGAATTCTTTGGAGGTCTTGATTCAAGATAAGCCAGTCGATATAAACATTTATGTATATGTGTTGCAATTTATGTATATGTTCATACTTCATATATATATATATACACATATATATATAAATTTACAACGTGTGTGTGTTCAATATAAACTTGATCCCCAAAATGTTGTGGTTTATGACTAGAAGTGTGACTCAAGTGGCGGCAGATGCCTGCCTAATTAATTTTCTTTTTAATTTTCAATGGGGCCTTTTTTTGTTGTTTGTTTCTTTGCTTGTTTTTCCTACTGGTTCTGGTTTCACACTTACTAAGTCTACAGTCAACCATCGAGTTATACCTCTAAGTCCCTGGTTTCTTTAAGTGAGAGGTTGTTGTTCTGTGTTTCTATGTGATCATTTTCCCTGGTGCTGCCAGACATCTTGCACACTTTACACACTCATTCACTTAGGTAAGAAAGAGAAAAATCAGTTAACTCTTCATTAAACATTCACTTGCAAGATTTTGCTTCCTACTGGTTTTATTTGGAAATAAAACTGCTAATAAGTGATTTAAACAATCACAACAACATAGCTGTGGATTTAAATTGCTAAGTGACTCACACAGCTGACATAGAAAGAGCATGCAGCCTATCTCTCCGTGTTCCCCGGCAGGCTGGTTCAGCTGACATTCCCTCCATGGGTCTCTATTTTCTCCTCATGAACGGGTGCATGTCCACAACTCCCCTGGACCTTGCCAATGAGCATGTCGGTGGTGTGGCTATGCCCTGTTGGTTCTATCTTTGCTTCTACCCAGGTCAAGAGTACGGGGTGGGGGGGCAGAAGCCACCTCTCACCTGGAGGGTCGCTACTGCTATGTGTTGTTGCTCACATTTGAGCGTGGGGTATCCTATCAGCAAGCATCCTGCCTGCTGCTCTGACAAGGTCAAGGGTGACCATTTCCCTATGTCCTGAACAGCTTAGCAGAAGGGAGATGGGTCACCCTTGGTTGACTTCACCATAAGTTAAAAATGAGTCTTCTGTCTGCTGATTTTGCATCTCATACTCAGCTCCGTGAAACCTTGGAGCTGGCAGAACAAAACAGAGATCTACCGGCCCCTTCTGGCATCTTTTAATGCAACCACGAATAATGACACTTCGTTGAAAACTGACAATAAGAATAAATTCCCAGACAAAGCCTGACCCCGTGAAGATATAGAGGTAGATAGGCACACATCTGGACAGTCTGAAGCCCTTTGATACCCTAGGTATTTGGAGATGCAGCTTGTTTTTTTTTTTTTTTTTGTCCAAGCTAATTTCTAGATTTTCATCTCCTTTTCTGAGCATTTGCTGTGTGGTCCTCTCTTAGTTCTTTTGTGAAACATGCAAGTGAGGTACAAACTCCTGATAGGGTGTGGATCCAAGAAGAATGTAAATCTCATCATGATTCTCCATCACAAACATTACCCAATAAAATCCCAAATCTCTCATGTGTCAAAGGCTTTGTTAGGGCCTTTTGAGGGGGAAGGGGTCCTCTCCCCTATCTGCTCTTCCTGCCTTTCGAATGGGATCAATGTGAAGTCACCTACCTGCCAAGGAGTCTGGTTCAGAACAACTAAGGATTCTGGTTTGCTGATGACTGGGGAAGCCGCCATCATTATTAATGGCCAACTCCAGCCCCCAGTGTGTGGATGATATAGTTGTGGGTTTACACAGATAACAACAGGCAACGTTTCTCCCTGCCCACTCTAGGCTCTGTCCCCACTATGGACTCCAAGTCCCTTCTGTGAGTTTCAAAACTTGTCCCTCTCATCCTCCACATCTGAGATGCCTTTCTCAGCCTTCATACCCAGCTACCTCTGCCTGTCTGCCAGATTGAACTTAGCTACCACCTCCTCCAGATGCCTTTACACACTGCCCTCCCACGACATTCCCTATGTGCTCCCTTCCTGTACAGTGTATCTTTCCTTCCTCCCTTCCTCCGTCCCTCCCTCCCTTCCTCCCTCCCTCCCTCCCTCCCTCCTTCCCTCCCTCCCTTCCTTCCTTTCTTCCTTCCTTCCTTCCTTCCTTCCTTCCTTCCTTCCTTCCTTCCTTCCTTCCTTCCTTCCTTCCTTCCTTCCTTCCTTCCTTCCTTTCTTTCCTTCGTCAGTTGTGGGGTTTGAACTCTGGGCCTGAGCGCTGTCCCTGAGCTCTTCAGCTCAAGGTGAATGCTCTACCACTTGAGCCACAGCGCCACTGCTGGTTTTCTGGTGGTTAATTGGAGATAGAAGTCTCACAGACTTTCCTGCCCAGGCTGGCTTTGAACTGCGATCCTCAGATCTCAGCCTCCTGAGTAGCTAGGATTACAGGTATGAGCCACTAGCACGTGGTCGCATGGCATTTCTTAACTCACCTGCCTCTGTGAACCTGTGACCAACCTGAAGGAGAGGACGGTGTGGGGAAATGAATGAGTGAATGAATGAATGAGCGAGTGATTGAACCCTCAACCTGGTTGGCTTCTAAAGGTGGAAGGTACAAGATGACAGCAAGGCATTATCCATCAGTAGGGTTGGATCTGTTATCTTGTTATTCCTCCTTGGGGACCTGGGTGAGAGGCTATGCCTATTAGTAACCTTAGTTTATAGCTGGGCAAAAGGAGATACAGGGGGGTTAAAAGCCCCAGGTCAACCCAGGATTGGTGATGAACCTATGATTGGTAATCAAGGTAATCACTGACCCTGTGATCTATGCTGTATCTAAGCCCAGTACCTTCGATCTTTCTACTTTCCTTTTTCCCCCACTTTCAGTAGAATCCAAAAAAAAAAAAAAAAAACCCTCTTCTCTCCAGATTAAGTCATCCTGGCTTCAAATATCTAAAGCAGCTTTTTTTTTTTTAACTTCAGCATTTGAAATGTTTTTAAGGGTTTATTTCAAACACCCTTTTCTTTGAACTGATTGTTCAGAACTTCCATTCCACTTTGTCAGTGTTTTCTGTAGTCGGCTCTGATTTCTAAAAGGTTTTTATTTCTTCTCTATTAGCGGCCACCACCTGCTTACTGTTTGGATGGGCTCTGCTTTATTTTCTTTGCTTTCATCTATTGAAATAGGTGCGAGGGCCCCTAGGTAATGAAGCTTGTTTCCAGTCCCCCTCCCCCTTGCCTTCCTTATTTTGAACTCCCCTGGTCACTGCTGAGGATGGGGAAAATGATGGGGAAAATTTGAGGGGTGTTGATACGTCTCTGAGAGTCATTCTGCCTTTCTCCCCAGGCAAGGAGCAGAACTGGCAGGCAGAGAGGTGGACGGATCTGGGCCTTGAATGTTCCAGATGCCGTGCTATCTCTGAGATGGCGGGGGGACCATCCGACGTTACCCAGGCAGAGCTCTGTGGACTTGTAAGCAGCCTCCCTGGTTGGGAGTGAAAGGCGTTGCTCTCCTAAGGTGACCCCTGGCTTCCACCGGGAGAAGTAGGTGTTGGGAGTCAGTGCTGTGTCATAGTCTCAAGCCCACCCCACTTTCAGATGATCTATACATACTGGCACTTACGGGATCAGCCTTACAGATAAACAGATAAATATTTTACTAGCTCATCCTGCCCTCAGGATATCAAGTTTAATGAACGAAACAACCTCCATTAATCATCCGGCAGAAGGTTATTTACTTCAAGCGAGAGGGTAAGTGGCCAGCTGCAGGGACAAGTCAAGGACTGTCCCAAACGTGGCCCCAGTGCTGGGGCCTCCCAAATCTTGAAGAACAAAGTCCAACACTCAGAAGTTTTGTTGTTGTTGTTTTTTTCCCCAGGTGAGATGAGGCCTTTTCCCCCCCTGTCTTTCTCTCTCTGCCTACCCAATTACAGGCGTCAACTTTCTCACCCATCTTTTTGTTACCGAAAAAATAGTGTATATTCTACCATATCTACTCAAGCCAAAGTGAGAGGCGGGGGAGGTCTGAGGCCCTTTTCCCCCTAATGACCTCAGAGCCAATCAACTGAGTCCACTGCAAGGCACATTTGAACGACTTGAGAAAATGGAGCTGAAGTGGGTAGGAGATCAGAGGCCTTTTGACATCCCTGAATATCCTTTGTAAATAATATCTATGACTCAGCTTAGAGCTGTGAGAGGCACTCAGGGTAAGTGTCTATAAGCAGAAAAAGGAAGGGGAGAGGGAAGGAAATGGACCCTGGCGTTGGTGGGCAGGAGCTGGGCTGGGTGTGGGGGTTTCTAGAGTAGTGTCCATCGAATGCAGGGCTATTCATCCTTTGGTTCTCTGGAAACACAGGGTCACAGCCACAAGCTTATTCCCACTTTTTTTTTGTTGTTGTTGTTAAGGCAAGGTTTGGAAGCTGTTCATCTTGCTTCTCAAGAGACAAAGTGACTATCAGCAATCGCAATGTCCTGATCTCACCCACACTGAAGGGATTGTGGGTGGCCAGTGTCCCAGCACAGAAGGCAATAAATATAGCATGCGCGGGTCTCCGATATCTGCAGCTCTTTGTCTCCCTTCTTTTGCAGGGCTGACCCTGGCTTTAGCCACTCCTCGGTGGAGAGGCCTGCCCCTCCTCCCTCCCCCCCCCCCCCCAGCTTTCCAGAGCATTCACATTTGGCCAGAGGTCTTCAAGAAGCTTCTCTCTGGCTGTATAAGGCTTTAGCCCAACACTAATTAGTAATGCAATCCCACAAAGAGTGAAGCTGCCTGCCACCTCCCCTCACTCATAGTGATTTATGTTCAATTTGTACAAATGGAGAAAATGAGATTTCAAATTTCAATGCCATTTCTGCAATGAGGTGATTAAAAGAGAGAGAGGTATCGCCTTCCACTGTATAGAATATTGATCCCAGTGCTATTTTCCTTTGCAATAACCATTAGCTCAGTCTTATTTGCAAACCTCTAATGTGAACCTGGAGATGTAATTTACATTTGTGCCTCACTCATTTGCTTTAACAAAACAACACAAAAGCTTTGGGTCTTTCAATCTATCCATATTGTCAATAAAATTAGCAGCTTGAAGGGAAAAAAATTATATTCCAAACCATAACTTCCCATTAACTACTGCAAGACACAAGTTATTATTGCACAGAGAGAGAAAGAGAGAGAGAGAGAGAGAGAGAGAGAAAGAGAGAAAGAGAGAGTGCTCCATGGTTAAGCCCCCTTCTTGTTCTTTTCTTCTTCAACCCTCCCTCCCCCCCCCCCCCCGCCCCCACTCTGCCATGGGTTAGGATTCAGAGACAAAACTTAAAAGTGAAGAATCCTTTGCTTCTCAGCTGTGGCTCATTTCAGAGTTGCGGGAGGGGGGGGGGCAGTCAGCTGGCCTTGATTCCTGGAAGATGGTCCCCCAATGCCAAGTGCTGGCACACACACCTGGAGCAGAGATCCAGACCATGCTGCCAGGACAAATTCATACACACAGCCACGTGCAAGATTGAACAGACTCTCCTAGAGCCTTCCCCCAAGAGAAATGGGGAGTCAGGGTGAGGGCTAGAGAGGTAGATAAAAGATGAGGAAGAGGAGGAGGAGGAGGAGGAGGAGGAGGAGGAGGAGGAGGAGGAGGAAGAGGAAGAGGAGGAGGAGGAGGAGGAGGAGATGGTGGTAATCAAGAAATAAAAGCGCAAGGCTGTTTTCCTGCAATTCAAGTGGTAGTTCATCAGCCTCTGACTCTTAACAAATAGGCTGCGCAGCTCCGCGTTCTCATTTCTTGTCTCTGCAAATCCATCAGCTGCCTACCACTGTCTACCAGACCCTGGAAGACGAGAACAAGAAAAAAAGGGAGAAGGGGGGGGGCGAGCTAATGACCCATAATTGCCATGATAGTGGGAGAGGGGCCAGGCAGCTGTTTTACATTCCTAGTATGTATAGTATGCAAATATCGACAAAGGCCCGACACAGTTTCGCTATTGTGGATCCGGAGGGTAACCAAATTAGCCTTTGGCAGCCATGGTAATTGGGAGGTGCTGTTCCCATTAGGAGTCCTGCAAATTATGAAGAAAAATGGACCGAGGGCTTTGTCACAAATAATAATACCGAGAAGAAAAGAGCAGGCGGCTGTCTTTTCTTTTCTTCCCCTCACTCCTCACCCTCTGCCTTTATTATTTTTTTTAATTTCTGCATTGTGTTGTTAATACCTCTCCATTTAGTAATAAGAAAACAGTCTGAAATCTTCCCCCCCCCCCCCCCGCCAGCCCCCCATGAGATTTGATTGCAAGAAGGCCTGATTTTGCAGGGGATAGCAGAAGGGGTCACGGAGACGCAGCAGCTCCTTTGCTGAACCCTAAAGTCCAGATGCTGCAGGTATGTAAGACGTAGCTGCACTGGGATTCAGGCTAGCTCCGAGCCTGGAGGGCTTGGGGGCTGCATTCTTTGCAAGGAGCAACCTGTCTATTCTGGTGGACATCTCAGCCTGGGTCAGAGGTGAGCTTTGTCCTCTGTCTGTCTCCCAAATGGCCTAAAGTTCTGGGTGGCTCGAATCACTTCACAATTCAGACCACTGGCATGAAATAAAAACAAAAACAAAAATACAACACAACACAAAACAAAAACCCACCAGTCATAATGCATTAAGCCTCAAACTCAGGCAGAAAAGGTTTGGAGACTCGTGCCCTGGGCATTCCCTGGAGATGACCTAATTCCAGGTCCCAGGGAACTAGGTGCCTGGTGACCAGATGGGCCACTGGACTATCAGATGACACTGATATGAGCTCAGGCCTTTGTGTGGTACGAGTGAATTAAGGGGACCAGTCAGCTTAGGGCCAAGTGCATGCCAGATGACAACCACTGTGTCACAGGGAGGTGACATATAACTTTGTCCCCAATGCACAAGAGGAGTGAAGGGCGGCTCATTTTGAAAGCATTCTCCCCTTTAAAAACAATCCACTTCCAATTCTCCTGGTTTTAGCATCTATTGGTTCTGCCAGCAGAATTCCCTTCCATGAAAAAGGCCTCTCTGGAAATACAATGTCTTTCCTTTATGAGTCTCAACACAGGAAGAACTCAGGCCCAGCTCTGCACTTTATTTTTATTTTGTGTTTCATGAAGAAAAAAAATGTAGTCTGTTAAAACAAAGAATAGGAATATTTCCCTCAGATAACTGGAAAGACAGAGTCTTAGACACATGCCTTTACAACCGAACAGCATTTCCCCATAGGGAACAACAATTTCAATTTTCATAAGGTTTGAAGCATCTTCAGAGACGTGGCTCCAGGAAGCTCCCATGGGCGTTGTCCCCCAAAGGGTAAAGAAAGAGCACATGGCTTGTGGCATGCATTTGGGAAATTAACAAAAACTCGAGGCAGGCTAAAAATACATCAGGTCATAGCAAAGTCAAATAGGAGATTGAAAAACGAGTTAAGAGGAGGTGATGGATGGCTTGTACAATGTCACTGCAGAGGGGACCAACAGGTATTCTCAGGATGGGGTGAGTTTGGAAAACCAACCAAGATGGCAATTCCTTTTCCTTCTGTATCATCCAAACTCATTTCAGCAGATGGAGTAGCCCTTGCGACTCCTAACCATCCAACGCTTAACTGTTTTGTATAATTGGGCTTCAAGCCTCTAATCGGAAAGTATGAAGAAGGAACAACAAATAAAAAGCAACTTCCAGGCATTTACATTGAAACAATGCTTTGAGAAACGCCCTTTTAGGTTGTGATTATGTCCACATTTTGTGCTATGTTCACCCTTGACCTGGCCAACAACGTACGAAGCATTTAGGCTCTGGATTTCCCCTCCAGCTCCATCTCTTCCTTCCCTTCTCGGAGCTGCAACCACACTAAAAAATACCTTGCAGTGTGTGGAGCCCAGCATGCTTTCTTAGTCATCTTGTATGTTACACGTTCCTCCTTCTGCCTACCAGGATGTCTCCACAGCACACTTAGCACCTGTGTACAACACCAACTCCTCCTCTCCTCACGCTGGCTCACCTTTTTACTTGTCTCAGAACTCTCCTGGGAGGCGCCACACTCCGGGCAGCCTGCTACGTCTGACCTCTCAAGTCTGAGGAAACCCCTCCTGTGCTTCCAAAGCACGCACTACCAGAACACCTTCCCATCATTCCATCACTTGCCCAGACTACAAGCACCACATGCACAGGAACCTCCTCTTCTATTCCTTGCTGTATTCTCGACTTCTGATCGCAGTGCCTGGACTCGATAGTAGATCCGTAGACATGTGTTAAATCAATGCTTAATTGATACCCTTCAGTCCACCTGCCTGACATTTTTCCAACCTTGGTTTTAACTTTTCCCCTAGGGCAACTTGCCTGCAAGGGAAACCCTTATCCATTCCAAGGCCCCAGCAATTACCCCAACAGAGAGACAGATCAGTATGTATTCCAAATGCCAAATTAACTGGATGGTGTATACTTACGTTGTGGGGTTTTGCGATACAATTTTCAATTTTGATTGTATCCCAAGACCTTCCTCATTTCCTGCTGCATCTCGGGGTTTCTCTCCATTGCTTATTTTTTCCCCTCCTTCTGTTCAGCAATGGAATTTGTTTTTAATCTTCAAATATTACAAAGAATACATACTTCACTGTGCAGTGGGTGGCTCGCCATGCTTCAGGGTTTCAGGTATGACTCGTAACTCAAGAGCAAGAGCACTTCAACTCTTGCAAGGAATTCACAATTAAACATGAGGGCAAATTCCTCCCACTCCAGGTTTCACTGAATTCAGGTTACTGATTATTTATATCTGAGGTCTATATGGTTTAAGGCATAAAGCCTGGTCAGAAAAAAATAAGGCTTATAAAATGACATCAATAGCAGAAATGAAATGATTGGAAATGGTACTAGAGATTGGACTTCGGTAGAAGAATAGTGTCCCTTGAGCTGAAATAGCTTGCTATTTAGAAATAGCAAGGCTTTGACCTTGAGGAAATGGGAAGAGTCTATGAATAGGACTGGGGCTAGAGCGGAGGATTCTTGAGTGGAGGTTTATAAAAAGATAAATTTGGAAAGGCATCTCATTGGTGAGAGCCTTGAATATCAAATAAAGAACATATTTAATGATGGAGAGTATGAGTGGGGCCTCATGGGACGCAGTCACTCATCTGTCTTCTGGAACAATCTCAGGAGGACTTTAATTAAAGTCTATCATAGCAATGACCCAATAAAATCACATCTTTCTATAGCTACAGGATGACTTATTCATTTCCCACATTCATTCTGGGCCTGGCCACGTGACTTACTCACTAATGCATCTTGGGCAAATATGAAACAAGTGCAAGTTTACAAAATAGTCATTCACTTGAGTATTGGCTGTTTGTTGGAATTTGTTCTAGTGCTATGTGAAAAAAAGAAAGAAAGAAAGAGAGAGAGAGAGAAAGAAAGAAAGAGGGAGGGAGGGGGGAGGGAGGGAGAGAGGGGGAGAGGGAGGGAGGGAGGGAAAGAAAAAGCCCAAGCTAGCTAACACGAAGGTAAGAGTCCGCTCTGTGGCCCAGCTGAGGTCTCACCATAGCGAGTCCAGCCAGCCCGCGATGGCATCGGCCCTGCTGCGCCTAGCCCAGAGGGACCACCTATGTAATAGTGAGCAAACATGTCACTTTTGTTTCAGGCCTCTAATTCCTGGGCTGACTCATTCGTTAACAGTAATGTTACAAGGTCCCCAAGAGAGGCACCTAGAAGAAATAGAAAACTAAAGGCCTGGAGGGGGGGCTTCTTTACAGTGGTCCATCTCAAGTTGACAATATCAAGAAGGCGGAGATGTGAGGGGTGTGAATGGAGGGACTACTCACCCTGGAGGTAACAAGAAGAGAAACATGGCTACTTGTTGGACCGGGGAGGGGAGTGGGGGAGGTTGGTGAGGGAAGTCCAGAAGAAGAGAAAGAACAACAGAGCCCCTATCAACAGGAACGGACAGGTAAATAGCGAGCCAGAGCAAGCCAGCCCGTGCTGGAGAACACAGAGGGATAGAAGAGAGGAGGTTGATAGTGCTGTTGTAGAAGTCAAGAAGCAAATCTCAATGGCGGCCAATGCAAGAAATAGTGAGGGTAGGAGAAGCATTAAGATTCAGGTTCTCCCCGTTCCAGGCAGTTGAGTATGATTTAGGAACACCATCAAATGCTCAGAGAATAAAACTGTAGGACAGAATGAACACAACCCAGCTAAAGCCCCCTGCCGGCCTTGAGGCCAGTTTTGTGTATATTTGCATCATTTCATCACTACCGAACTTGAAGTCCAATGCACTGCCAGTTATTTGAAGGCCAAGAAAGAGTGGTGACCAAGAGCATCTCCAATCAAATGCCCTCTCAGTCACCAATGGGCTGATGATTCCAAATGACTTACTTAACCTCGGTTTCCTCATCTGTCTATTAAAGATAACTATAGCTCCTCTCTCAGATGGCAGTTAAAATGAAATAAAATGTTTTGCACAGTGTCAGGTACATAACAGACTCTTACTATTATCTTTTTTCTACTTTTGTTATTGCTGTTTGTATTGAGACAAGGTCTTACAATATAGCTCAAGCTGACCTCAAACTCATAACCTTCTCATCTTGATCTCCTAAGTGACAAGATTGTAGGTATGTTCCACTACCTCTAGCTTATTATTATTAGTTTCAGTAGTCTCCCATAATTTCTGAGTAACTCATTTGGATTATCAAGAAATATTGCACTATTTTGAATAGGGACACTTTCGCTGATATCTACAATCTATAAATGAAGGGAAAATGGCCTCTTGATCTTGGTATTTAAGTCAGAGAGTTAGAGAAGACAGCAGTCCTATACTTTCCTTACGTTTGGGATTCTAATGTAGCCCTGATGAAAAACTATATGCGCATCGCCTATCTCTGATCTTTATTTCTACCCTGTATAGCTAGCAAGTTCTCATTAAGATATGATTTAAGAACTGAAAGTTCATTAAAAAGATCATTTTGTGACAAAGTGAAATGAGCAACGTAGAAATGATTCCATATCTTCATTCGATCATCCCATTTAGGGCTTTTTTTTTTTCTTTTCCAACTGAATCCTGGCATAATTTATAAAAAGCACAGAGACGCCTGGCCTTTCAAAGGTCTGGAATAATTCAGCAATTAGCATCACAGGTTCTTGCTACCTGATGCACTAGATCCAAGTCGCCACAAATACCATCGCCAGACATTTTCTTCCACAACTTCCTTACTTCACACAGTATTCTTCTGGAAATCTTCTAAATGCAGATCAAGGGCAGTCCACAGTCATTAAGGGGCTTTCTAGTGGGGGACAAACCAGCTAGTATGATTCTCGGCCCCAGCCATAGAGCACAGCAGGCCTGACCTCTCAAGGTCAAGCTTGGTCCTTCTTCTCAAGGTCTTTCCTCCGTGCTGACCCCAGGCAAAAGGAGTCCCGATGGAGAAGTCCATTGTTCCTGGGAACACGGCAGCCAGGAGAATGGATGTCCAAGAAACTGAGACCTTTGTGATCCGAGGTCATTCCCTCTTGTGTTACCTACTGTCAAGTCCAGCTAAGAATCCAAATCAGTGAGTGAGAGATCAAGGG
Source organism: Dipodomys spectabilis (assembly GCF_019054845.1). NCBI lineage: Eukaryota > Metazoa > Chordata > Mammalia > Rodentia > Heteromyidae > Dipodomys > Dipodomys spectabilis. Next base: position 6,905,955 of record NW_024870950.1, read on the forward strand.
ACTGCAAGTATCCATGTGGCTTTTAAAATCACCTTGCTCCCTGAGCTGGAACGTTTCCTTTCTTTATTACCTTGGGCACGCCTGGCAATCTCCAGATTTTCTGCCTCACCTTTTGTCTGTGTATCTTCCTCCTAGGCCTCCCTGAGGGCCTCTTGAAGCTGGCAGCCAAAGAGTCTCTTCCCGTTAGGTGTAGCTGGCCCGCCTGTAAGTGTACTTAAACTTTGTGTCTGATCAAGTTATGTGTATTGGATCTGAAACCAGTTAGTCAATTCGTTCAGGTCCCTAAGTGGCGATTTGTGGTAATGTCTACATCAATATGAACGGAGCGGTTTGCTAGCTGGTTTACGTAAAGCAAATGGCTACAGGAAAAGAGGGACGGCCTCCAGTGTTCTCACTGCTAATGAAGAGATGGCTGGAGGAGAGAGAATAGAAACAAAACCGGGCTTCCGTACGTAAGCAAATACTTAGGTCCATTTTCTAGGTGTATCAATTTGCCTTTCTCCCATCCTCCTGTCCCTCATTTCTTCCTCTATGGAGACTTTTCCTGATGATGCCTACATAGAATCATTAGTCTTATAAACTTCTTTTTGTGTCTATTTAAACCCCTATTTCAGGGCCAAACAGCTTTACAAACAGAAGCTGGGGTGCTGGGTATCAGCTGTACTTGGAGAGTTGCAAGAATGAAATGTGAGGGGAAAATAAATGGGTTGCTGAATTCTACCTCTCAAGGTTTCTCTTTGTGTAAACAGTTTGTGTATTTGCCCAGGCAGGGAAGGAAATAGGCAGTCTGTGGGAGAATTTATTTAGTGTGTGTCTGCATATTGGCTGTATCTCTTTACTACAGCAGAGTACGTTGTTTCTAATAATTGTGATGGATTGATACTTATGAATGGCTGGCAGAATTCCTTTAGCATGTTAAAATATTGCCTTTTATTCCCGGGTCTAATGCATAACCTGATGTTTCAGTGGGTTTTCAAATGTAATAAACAAACTTGAAAAGCAAATAGGCCACAAGAAAAGGGAGATGCTCTGTCTCCAAGTGGGGTTCCCTTTTCAATCGCTGCCCTCTGCCAGCCTAGTGAACCACTTAGCAGGCTGGTTCTTTAGCCTGGGGACTGTAAAGGCTGCTGGGAGTCAGATGCAAAAGAAAAAGAAACGAATGCATATGATATACGGGAAGATCTGCCTGGCGAAACTGCTTGAGCTGAGATGGAATGCATGCAATCCACCTTGCTCTGGTTTGCTAAGCTAGCCAGGAAATCACAAAATTCCTGGCTCAAACCTGAAAAGCGTTTCTTTGGGTCTCACTTCTGTCTCTAACTGCCGGTTGAAAAAATTTTAGTCTTTGCCCTTCTAATCCCGTCTCAACAACACTGGTCCCTAAGATCTTTCCAGAAATTTGCCCCTGAAAAGATATTAAGGCTCAGAAAGCTTACCACCATCACCTCTGGCCCCACAAACCATCCCAAAGACTCTGACAAAAAGCACATGGGACATGACAAAAACAGGCTGTGAGGCTTAGCAACCAAGCAACTCAGTGCAGACCAAACCACTAGCTATCTTGCTTCTCTGGCATCAAGGTGCATTTTTTCCTTTTTTTGAGATGAGCTGCTTTAAAGTACAGATTGCTCGGGTGAATTCTCGCTTTGTTTTGTTTCCTCCTATTTTAATTTCCATTCCTTCCCATTGTTGGTTACATCACTTTGCATCAGGGTTGTGCTACAGAAATGGGGGATACGATTTATGGAGCCTTAACATAAATATGATGCTAGACAGAAAGAGAGCGACGTATTAGTTTAGAATGTGCAGGCTCTCACGCACAGAGCACCCATCGCTGATTTATGAGATGGAGATAGCTTGTAAATCCTAAGGGAAGGGGCTGCACCCGTGCGCCACCCCCCCCCCCCCCACGAACAAGGCACCGCCGAGACCCCCACCCTCCCAACACGGCCTCCACCTCCAATCCTCCAAGCCTTGCAAACAAAGACATACTCATTGCTTAGCTTTTCTGGTTTTCTTAGAAACGTGTTTGGGTTTTTTTGGCGGGGGAGGGGGGGACATAGAGGGAGAGGATGAGTTCTTTACTAGAAGAGCAAGATTTTTCTCTCCCTTGTCTGGTGAGGGATGGGAAAGTGGGGGGGGGGGAAGGGGGGGAAGAGGGGGAGAGATTGGATGGATCATTGGCTTCTTCTCCGATAGAATCTCCTCCTCTCCCCTTCTCTATTCTGCCCCTTCTTCCAGGGAACCGCCCTGTGCAAATGACATTTCCCCAAGGGCCCTCTTGGCAAATAACTTTGGGTTGAGATTGGAGACTGGGGGGGACCCTGCAGGTAGGTGGGGAATTGGAGGCAGGGGGAGTGAGGGAGGGAGAAAGGGAGGGAGGAAGGGAGGGAGAAGCTGCTACTTCTCGTTCAAGACTGCAGCATTCTACCCAGCAGTCCTCTTGTGAGTCTAGAGTCTGGGTCCTGGGCACAGGATTTCTGCCTCTTCCTTGTGTTTCTCCAAGCTGGGCCTGCTAAGAGCCGGTCAAGAGCTCATGTCATTGCTAGTCTCTGGTTTGCTTCTCATATCCTTCTCAATGCCTTTGGAATGAGCCCCATGTTATCTTCTTCTACACAGGAGATAGCGCCTTTTTCCTCACTTGGACCTGACAGATCCAGGGGAGAAGCCTGGAGTCTCCACCATTCTTTTTTACTCCTCTGACCAGTATGTGTGCTGGGAGGGGAACCACGTATCTCTGCTTCTAGCTCTGTCTGCCCTCTGTCACAGTCCTGCAACCGCGTTTGGTACACCTCCCTTTATCTTCCTCATCCCACAAGGAAAGAAAGGATTCACTTGTACATCTCAAGAAAGGTTACTTGAAACTCATGGGGACTCCCAGCAATAGCTCGCTAACGAGTGGACTGAAAGCTGAGGCACCCCCCTAGGGCATGGTAGCAAAAGGAGGGCCGTGCACTAGTACTGGGGAAAGAAGGAAGAGTCGTGAAGACCACAGGGTGAGGCCTTATGAAATACAGGACTCCCTAGGAAGCAAAGGATGGAATAGATCCAGAGTTGAAATTGCTTCTCCTAATTTACCTTGATTCAGAAGCCCAGCCTGGTAATCCTTCCAACTCCAACCCAACTCTCCTACTGAGTTATAAGTAACTGGACATCTGGGCTGGGTAGTGGTTTGCCACTACTCCTTTGTAAACTATATGGTTATGACTTCTGCAATGTTTTAAGAACTCTTCAGTGCTGGATAGAAAGATCGGCTTGCCACTCCCTCTCTTATACACGCTCCTCTGAGTGTTTAAATCTCCTTCTAAGAGCGTAAAAGAAACGGTGGGTGCATTGCCACCACTTAGTCAATTTTGAGCCTCACAAATAAAAAATAGACATTCAAAAGTATGCAAAATAAACAATTTCAAGTTAATTTGTGTTGCTAAAAGTCGGAGTGGTAGGTGCTGGCCATTGACTGGAGAGTGGGTCAGAGGGAACATGAGGACCACTTCTGGGCAGTATCTTGAGATATTGTTTGGTTAGATGAGCATATACACCTGTATAGAATAACTAAGCATTAACTTGTAGCCTATACACTCAAGACCTGCCCTCTTTATTATGTTTGCACAGATCAATAACAAAATTTTAAATGAACATTTTTCCAAAAGACCTAGAACCTTGAACCCTGAAGAATAAAAGATCCCTTCTGGAAAAACAAAATGATGGCTACAGGGTCTCTTTATAGGAGGAGATGTTTTTTCTTAGAATTTGGCAACAGAGGTGCATAGACAAGTTCAATCAAGGAGCAATCACTGGGCTAGCAGGAAGCTAAGCATAGCAGATGATGCTTCTCAGGTCTTGAAATGGCTACAGTTTCTCCCAGAATGCTGCATGGAGGATATTAATAAGGGTGGGGAGCAGGTATGGTGACTGTTGGGGAGATCCTCATGTGGGATGATTTATGGGAGTATATGCTTGAACACAATATCCCCACCACAGCAAGGCAGGATCGGGTAGAGGAAGAAGTTGAGCCATGCAGTAAATTAGGACTGAGCCTTCATCTGAGAGGAGCTCCGGAGCAAGAAGGAAAGCTGTTCTTGGGGAACATAATTTAACCTGGGACTATTACTTGACAGAGGACCCTATGGAGAACAGTCAGTTTCCACTAGTTTCAATAGCAAGGGAATGAGTGTCTTCCCTTATGATGTGGGAGATGCATCTGGAATATGCCGGAAGATTCCACCACAGAGTCCAGGCACAAAAAAAAGCAAGTGGCATGTTCACCCCTAACAATATGTCTGAGCTAGGTGATTGTGACCTGAAGTTACAGTGGCAGTCAAGGACAAAAGGGCAAAGCCAGTTTGGTAAAGAAAGTATCTATTATGACATCCCAGCAAGAATATCAAGTCTGCAAAATCCATGTTGGCTACAGAGCACTGGATGGCCTGGGGGGAGAAACTGAGAGGCGTGGTATCTTCCCCGTCCCTTAAGCCCACAACCACCTCTGTTGGTTCCCAGCCAAGAAAGCCAACTGGAGCTGTGGGCTTATCCACCCCAGAGACCTTCCCTCTGGACCCGCCATGTCAGAGAAAGGGGCACCTTTGAGCTGCCTGCAAATGAGTTTGCATGAAGGGATGTGAGTTAATTAGTGCATCTGAGTTGGGGAAGTTGGTGACAAGCTGCCACTTTGCATTTGGCGGTTCCCTTTCCGAACAGGTGGCAACTGACTGACAGGCATTCTCTGGACTGGAGGAAGACATCTGTGTCGTTCTGATGGGATGCTGGATCTTTCCAAGCCACACATTTGGGAAAACAGCTGAGCTGCCTTCCAGTTCCTTGTGTTATGGAACAAATATCCACCTGATGCGCAAACACGGGACAGACACGGCTCTTGGCCAGAAATGATGGAAGGAAATTTGCCAAAACGCAGATAGGAATTTCGTGAATGAAGATGGTTGATACAAGAGAAGAACCCGGCAATTGAAAAACAGAATAAAATAAAACATAACCATCACAAGATGCTATTCCAAATTACACTGCGTGCGCGCTGACACACACACAAACACACACACACACACACACACATACACACACACACACACACACACACACACAAAACCCCATATTTTAAGTCTTGAAATAAAAATTTCACATGAAATAAACCAAGTGATTTGAAAGAAAAGCTACCAGCAGTCATAACAGAAACCATATCCTGTAGGTGCCCCCTACTTCCAGAGCATTTAAGCCTCCCTTCCCCCTCCCTGAACTCTGTGGTGAGCGCTTATGATTTATGGGTCACCGTCAATAATCAAAGCCATCGCTGGATTGAAACTGACAATCAGACAACAGGCATCTAAATTAAAAGAGGAATATGAGTTCTCGTTCGAAGGATCCATTACACTGAAGAATTCTGCTAAAGGCACCATGACATTTATTGTGAACACCTCAGAGCAGGACTCAAACTGTGAACAAAATGGAAAATGTCTCAAAGAGCTCTCAAAATTAATTAGAAAAAAATTAGAAGAACCCTGACCGCAAAGGCTGCTGTATGGAGAAGATGGGACACTCAAAGGGTCACCCTCCATTGCCACGTGCGGACGCCACCGCTGGACTGAGATGCCACCCCCAACATCTCTTCCATAAGGAGGGAACTACGAATCACTCACAGGTCCTTTGGGGGAGGAACGCTGGGGAGGAAAAGACTGGTTGCTGTTATTGCAAGATTAAACAAGCAAAACAAAAAACAAAGAGTCATTTGTCCCCACCCTCCCCCCCTGCAGTAAGCTCTGTCTCCCACAAACACTATGCAGGTTTTTCCTTCTTTCTCTTTCTTTCCACTAAGAGGTAAGCCCCTCCTGAATGGTAGTTAAAGAGCCAGCTTTAAAAGTTACTGACCAGGTGTAAAAAAAGGGGGGGGGGCATAGATCAAGAAACCTGGGGTTAGACCATTTGAATATGAATGGGAACTTGTAAAAAGATCATTAAGAAAAGAAAGCAGCTTGAAAACATACAGTCCTCCTCTGCCCAGTGGTCTTTGATGAAGTCTCCTGTGCCAACAAGACCTGCTAGGCCAGACAGCATTGAGTTGAGGAGTCTGGATCGTCTCACGATTAAAGGTCTCGCAGAGAACCCCAGAAGTCTCATCATGACTACCATATATATATATATATATATATATATATATATATATATATATATATATATATATATATATATATATATATGATGTTGTCCTGTTTCCTTTGAACCTCATTTCCCAATGATTGACCAAAGGATCTGAACTGGGCCCCGGGTCAAAGGCAACTATGGTATCAGAGGCCTATGGAATGACCTGGTCGGAGGTACTGCTTGATGTTGCATGGTAACTGACCGTTCAGGTCTTTCTGTGCTTGGGAGAGTGTGGAGTTCCGACCTGTTAGAGGGGCTGGAAGGCAGATGCTGTGTCACACGGGTGGCTAAACCATGAGGCAGCAGAAGCCCTGTGGTGCTGAGGCCAACAATGCACAAGTTTACCACGACCAGGAGGAGGACACAGAGATTTGGTGCCAGCAGGGGAAGCAGAAACGGAAGCAAAGGAAGATAAATGGGTCTCTTGGACACCAGGCTAGGAAGATGAGCTAGAGTCAGAACAATGGGACAATCTGCTCATCTCCACGAGAGGGTGGCAGGCTGCTAACACGTTATCGCTACTGAATGACCTCCCACGAGGTACCTCGGTTTTGTTTTTGTTTTGTTGTTGGTGTTGGCGGCGGTTCTTATTTTTGGTATTGGAGATGGAACTGAGGGCCTCACACTTGCTTCGCAGGGAGGGGCTCTACCACTTGAGCCACACCACTAGTCCTTTTGCATTTAGTTTGTTTCTCAGATAGGGTCTTATGCCTTTGCCTTGGCTGGCCTCAGACCACATCGTGAATATCTGGGGTAACAGCCACCATGTCTAGCCTTCAGTGCTGTGTGAGGACATAGCTCCGTGGTGTGTGGAGAATCTCTGCTCCTTTGCTCTGGTTACTGTGAACACAGACCGATTGTCTGGGCTCCTTTCTTGCCTGAAAACATCCCCCCTGAATCTAACTGCATCACAGTTCTAACCACCATGATGAATCTGTTTGTGATTCCCTTCACTGTGATACCACGTGGGCTCACGGGGATGGAGTCCCTTCTGCTGTGTGCACTCAGAACCACTGGTCCTTTGCCGGATTTCTCGGGTATGGTTGAATCAGAACTAGAGGATGGAACCCTAAAATACCACAGTGCTTGTGGCCTGGGGACAGTCACGGTGTCATTTGCAAGGTATTGGTAGCCATGGAGATGAGCTTGTGGCCCTTATCCATCTATCCATGTATCTGCTTATGCATATCACCCTCCAGTCATGGTCTCCTAGGAAATAAGATTGGCAACCCAGGGTAAATCTGCAGCTACCTTTGGCTCTGAAGATGTCTGTGGTGTTGGGCACATAGTCGCATATGGGCTTTCTTTTCCTTTAAGTCGTAAGTGATCACACACACACACACACACACACATGCACACAGAGGATCTGCCTGAGGAATGTCACATGGCTTAACCTGGGATCTGCCTTGCATAAAGCAGTTCACCGCACGCATTTGCTTGTGGGGCTGGTGATGCCACATTGGTTCCTCTTCCGTAAGATTGACAGCCACGCATCTCTTCTCCAGTCCCGAATCCAGTTCTTGTGGCTTTGTGTTATCAACTTGGCATTTACAGACAAGGTTGTGATTTAAATGGACACATGGAGGGAATGGGGAAAAGGAGCAAGGAATCAGCCTTGAAGGGTAAAGGTACTAACTGCAGAGCTACCCCAAACACATCACCCCAGAAGGATGGGAGACGCTTCCTCCATTTTGGAGAAAATATAATCAATTGAATGGCTCAATTTTTGGCTAAAGTCAACGGATACACAACTGGCATTTTCTAGTAACATTTTGGACACATTTCTTCCAAAATTGAAATAGTAAAGCTCATAGGAATAAACAGGATTTGTATTCCTTGGAGTAAGTAGGAGTGGAAGTTATCCATTTCCTCATTTACAAAATTCTTGTCCTGTCTGGGAAATTCATTTTCCTTTAAAGGCAGCAGCAGAGAGCATGTGTTTGGAGGGGTGTACAAATGGGAAAATATGCTTATTGTTGGAGTCAATGGCAGGACTAATAAAAGTCTGATGAATAAATACAGAGAAATGGAGAACATTGCTACAGTTTCCTGATACGCATTCTCCATTTTCTCTCTCTCTTTTTTTCCCTCTCCTTCTTTTTACCCTCCTCAGCACCTTACCTCTCTTCTCAGAAATGGGAGGAAAGTATTACTTTAATCTTAGTGTTTTCTTTCAAAAACTGTAAGATAAACACCGGTTGGATGATTTTAAAAAAAAGGAAAAGAAACAAGTGGACTCAAACTGAAGAATTCCCAGCAGCTTTTCTTTTCTTTTTACCAAATGGGAAAAACAAAACTATCAACCCTGCAATTCTTCCCCCTCCACCCCAAACCGCTTGGCTTTTTGATTTGTTCCTGCCTTGAATCCTTCCCAGGCTTCAAACCCAGTCTCTTCCATTTTCCTGGAACTGACCGTAGTATTGAATGTGTGCAAAAAACATGGTAGCTTTAAAAAAGATAATGACCAGAGGGAAGGAGGAAGAAGCAAAGAGAAGGAAAATAAAGAGCTATGACACAAGGGAACTCGGCCAAATGAAGACAAAGCAATGCACTTAACCCACCTGGAGAGCAAATCGGACCAGCAAGGCGCTCTCAGCCAATCGCCTGGGTCTGCGGCGGCCAGGAGAGTCGGCATGGGTTCATTTGGGCGAGGAGTGTGTTTCATAAACCTTACGGTGCAGCTATGAAAGCCATCAGGATCTTCCCACGTTCCCTGTCATTCAGTGGAGATTGGCTGCTAGTGTTGGGTGGGGAGAGCAGTGGGGAGTGGAGGTGGAGGGGGAACAGGATGGTTGGGTGGTTGAAGAGGGAATTGACTCGGGTGAGAAGCAGAATCACACAGGAATTTAAGTACATATATAAACATTTCTTTTTAAAAAAAACTGTATTTCTTTTAGGTTATGTGAGGAAACCACTGGCAAAGATAATAATATATAAGAAGGGAAGAATATGAGAGAGAGAGAGAGAGAGAGGCAAAAGCCTTTCTATTATTCGGGATACCAGTGGAGCACACTGAGGCAGCTGGAAGATTAAATTAAGTATTATATCTGCTGACCCGATTGCTATGGTTACCGGACAGCAGAAAATATTAATCAACCCAAGCCTTTTCAGATGAATGTGCTTGAAGAAATACAATAAATATAAATATATATGTATATCCTCCTTGCTCCGCTGTCTAAATACAGAATGGCAGCAGCATACTACCTGATACAGGAGATAAACATGGAAAAATAAATAAATAAGAAGAAGCTCTGGCCTCTGGAGGTGGCGGCTGATGTCAGAGATGGAGGCAGGGCAGGGCGTGACCACTGCTCTCCTCCCTTCCCCTGACCCCCTGCAGCAAGGAACTCTCCTGTCTGGTTTGAGTGCAAAGTCAAGAGGCCATCTATCTTCTTATTCGGAGAAAACACGTCCACTAGCTACCTAGCCGGCCATCTTCATGCATGGATGCTGGTGTGGGGAGGAGGGATTAAAAAAAAAAAAAAAGACACGGCATACAACACAATCAGAAGCCCAGCAAAGCAGGAGAGGAATGGAGTGGTTCCAGTGTGCTTTGATTTGTAGGTATGTCTACACTGTCCACCACTGAAGTTCAGTGTCAGGCTTTTGGGTCTGGTCACCTCAGAATTCTAGATTTCTTTTTTTTTCCTCTCGGTTTACCCCCAGCAGCAGACCCAGTGGGACTTTATTACCTGCCTTGAAATCGACTACCACTGTTTCCAAAATGGTGGGTTTGAAGGACTGGATCAGGAACAGGGGCCCATATCACGGGACAACGATGAACTCAGTGGAAGAAACCTTTCCTGCTTGATGTGCAAACGTCGACGCTGCCCCCTTCCATGTTCTCTTTTCTCCCACTCAATACTTTCTCAGTTTTTGTGCCGGACACCCTGTGTGGGGGGGATGCTAGACAACACAGACTTGGGGGGGGGAACCATACTGCAGCAGGAGGCTGAGATCTGGGCAGTGATCATTCAAATACCACTATTTTATAGACCAAGATAATGGAAACCCAGAGTCAAAGAGGGGGAAAAAAGATTTCTTTATAGTTCACGACTATCCTGTGTGTGCCAGAATGTGTGTGTGTGTGTGTGTGTGTGTGTGTGTGTGTGTGTGTGTGTTTGTGTGTGCACGTATGCTGGGACTTGAATTCAGGGCCCTAGTGCTGACCCAGAGATCTTCTGCTCAAGACTAGCCCTCTACCAGTTGAGCTACAGCTCCACTTCTGGCTTTCAGTTGGTTAATTAAAGGTAAGTATTATGGACTTTCCTGCCCAGGCTGGCTTTGAACTGCGATCCTCAGATCTCAGCCTCCTGAGTAGCTAGGATTTCACATGTGAGCCACTGGTGTCTGGCTCCATGACTATTTTTGTTGTATGGCCTGGATCTTGCCTTGGCCCTGGGTCTAGTCTGATCTGATATGTCAGGATTTTTCCACAGTAAGTTTATGTTATCTCTTCCTGAAATGCCCCTCCTTCCCAAATTCCCATAGGTTGCTACCTGGCCTACACCTGCTATCCAGAGATGCTTAAGAAATCAAATACTTAGGTTCTCCCTGATTTTTTTCCCCATCTCATTTTCCTCTACCTCCTACACCTTCCCAGCTCTGAACTCTTCCTCTCTACCTCCCCTGCCCTCAGACCCTTACCTACCAGCATGGTAGCTAGTCCTGACTTCCAAATCTCCTTCCCCTGTTGGATACTCATCTCCTGAGGGTAACAGTCCCAAGCAAATGTCCTGAGGTACAACACAGACCTGACTTGACAACAGAATGCCCATACGTCTTAGCCAGACTGATTCTCCATCATGAAATCTAAACAGGTCGCTGTGACAGGCCTGGCTAGGACACTCTCTTGCCAACTGCAGTGGGGGTTGAGATGGCTTTTCCCTTTAGTTAAACCTTTACTGCATGTAGCCCTGACTGGGACCAATCAGCCTTCTCCTTCTGCTTGGGTGCAATTTTACACAGTAGGTGTCATTAACTCAGTAGCTAAGTTCCCGTGTGCAGCCACAGCAACCACAGGGTCCCAGCACATGACAGGGGACAGCGTGATCCTCTCAATTATTTCCCCATAGTAACGGCAAGATTACATGCTTTAATATGCATATGGCCTGAGAGAGGACCTCTTCCTGGCTGAACCAAGGCGATAATATGTGTTTTGTGTCTAGAAATCCCTTGGAAACTGTGTGGTGGGGTAATAGACAGCATTACCTACAGATTCCAACCTGACCCTTCTGGTTTGGACCCTCCCACTGGCTCACAAGTGCCAGGTTTTATTCTTTAGAGAATCTCCCATTGTCTCGATCTTCTCCAGGTTTATGCCAACACTCTTGGGATGCTCTCGGTAGTCATTCCAAATAGTGAGCTTTTAAAGTTTTGTCCTACTGTCTAGAGTAGTCGTGTGTGTGTGAGAGAGAGAGAGAGAGAGAGAGAGAGAGAGAGAGAGAGAGTGTGTGTGTGTGTGTGTGTGTGTGTGTGTGAGTGTGTGTGTGTGCATGTGTGCATGTGCACTGGGCCCAGGGTTTGAGTTGTTCAAGGCTAGTGCTTTACCACTTGAGCCACAGCTCTACTTGCAGCTCTTTGGAATTGAATTGGAGATTGAGTCTCCTTAGATGGGCACAGTCTGATTCTGGGAGGTGTTTGAGGGGAGAAGAGGGAAACTGTGTCAGGAGAGAGGGGGGAAATAATTCAAAAGAAGAATATGTGGAGGGCAGAGTATACAGACTGTGGATGATGCTCACTGAATACAGCTGGATCTTGAGTTGATGGGCCAAATTTTGTTCAGTTTGATATAAAATACCTCTCACCCCATTGTGATTCCTAGAAGAAGAGCTTACAACAGACATTGTGTGCACTGCAGGCAGAGCTTAGACACCCATGTGAACCACAGGCCTGGATACAGTAGAGGGGATGTCCTTCAGCTGGGCTCTGGTGGCTCACACCTGTAATACTAGCTACTCAGGAGGCTGAGATCTGAGGACCACTGTGGGAAGCCAGCCCAGGCAGGCAAGTCTGTAACTCTCTTATCTCCACTAAACTTCCAAGAAAGCTGGAAGTGGTGCTGTGGCTCAAGTGGTACAGTGCTAGCCTTGAGCAAAGGAAGCCCAGAGACAGTGCCCAGGCCCTGAGTGAAAGTCATTGGTACTACCCGCCCCCCTCCAAAAGAAAAAAAGTTTGTTAAATTGAGTTAGAGTAGTACTTGGATATAACAGATGTTCAATAAATGCTAGGTATGAGGCAGGAAGCAAAGATAATATATGTAGCTCCTTGAAAAATGTTTAAGGTTGATAATTTGGTATTGGTATAAAATAACATCTCCCCGAAATGTACCCCCTGGTACTCTCACAGTATCTATCTAGTCAAGGCCCATGGGAGAAGGGAGTGAATATATGTGTTTGGCCTTTCCAGTGTGGAATCAGACCTCAGCTTCTACCTGTGGAAGGGCTGGGATGGCTGACATGGAATTTTCTTGTACCCAACATCTTTCAGAGGATATATCCATCTACAAAAAGAAGTAGCTAGTGAGGATCCCTTTTTGTGCTCCTCTTTAATACATCTTTTGGGGAGGGGGAAGGAACAAAGAGAAGAGAGAGAAAGAGAAAGAGGAGAGACGTTTTAGGGGAAAAGATTTGAGCCCACAGCCCTGGTTTCGTGAAGGGATATACTCCCATGACAGATGTGGAGTTCTTTCGGACTACCAGGGCACAGATGTGAGTGTAGACAGAGCCCATACGAACACTGAGCTTTTATTCTATCACATGGAACCAGTTAAGGGAAAATAGTCTGAGCTGAACTTTGGACAACCCTGAATCATACTCAATTTATTCTCCATCATCCAACAACTCATCATCAAAACCAGGCAGAACACAGTCCAGAGAGACCAGTATACATCGGAAACATGCACAGATGGGAAGAGACATTATTGTCCAGACATGAATGAAATCTGTGGCTCAGTGAGAATTGAGCCTTTAATGGCCAAAAAAAAAAAAAAAAATAGAAACAGTGTGTCTCTCTTCTCTTTTGTCAAAGGAAGTTTTGCGCCTTTGACAAGTCTACCGAAATTAGAACTATGCGGTGGGTCTGTGACATCTTTTGAATAGATCTCAGGAAAAAAAAAAGATTGCTCTGTACCAAACCTACAAAGGCTCAAACAGTAACATTGAGGGCAACTTCTAGACTCTTTGATAGACAACGAAATCCAACGGCATTGAATTGAAGCCATCCTAAATGGAGTATCACAGAGTAATGTGAGGCTTGTTTGCTGGCGGCCTTGGTTTTCTCTACTGTTAATTCTACTCTTAGCTTATAAGGCCTCCTTCTCCTGAGAAGACATCCCTGATCAACACACCTTGAGTGGTTCTGGAGCTATGTGCTATTACCTTATCCTATGTTAATTTCTCTCGCAGTTTTGGTCATTATCTAGCAAGTTCCATGTTTTATCACTCAATATTTCATTCCAGTACAAAGCACTCAAGAGAACAGGGACCTTTCTACACTGCATTCCTAGGACCTAGATACTAACTATTAAATAAATTTGTGTTGAGTAACCACCCTGGCCCTATCCTGGCCTAATTCATCATTGTCTATTCATTCTATCTTCTCCTAGCATTTCATGTGGATCATCATTGTAACTCTAATCATATCGGACTCTCATGATTTCTTGGTGGTATCAACTAAACCATGAAATCGGAAGTGTAGGGAGCCACAGAATTTGTTCACTTTGGCATGTGTAGCCCCAAGTTAGGAAGGTCACCTTCACTCAGAGGATACTATGTACTTGTGATGAGATGACAGTCTGGAACGTTCCAAGGTGAGAAAGTTGTATCCTAGAAATGTGAAATAACCAGCCCCAGAGTTGCATGGTATCCCACGGGTACAACTCCAATGGGCCAAGGAGAAGTTGGTCTATACCGTAGGCTTTCTTCAGGGTCTTACGAGTAGAGGAGAAATCGGGGGGATGGGTGAGAGGCCGCTCATGGGGGGCGCTGCACCTCTCTGCCTCTCCCAGCAATGAATGTGATGTCCACACCTCTGCAGGCTTTGACCATAGTTTTTCAAGCAAAACCAAACAGTACAAAGCCTTTGGCTTTGGGCTCTGATGTCATATGGGATACCCCCAAAGAACCTGTCAACACTGGGGTATGGCCACCAAGAAGGTGCCCTTCCAATTGGGAATCAAAGTAAATGGAACATGTTGTCTGCCTCTTTCTGCTCCCCGCTGGTGCCCTACCACTTGAGTCACGCCTTCACTTCCAGCTTCTAGCCTTTCTCAAGTCCAGGGGTGTTTGGTTGTTAACACTGTGCCTGCAACTGTTCGTGTGCTGTGCCTTGATTATATTAGAAAGGTGGCTGTAACCAGCCTCCCTCTCGGCGCTCCTTTCTTCTCAATCTCCCCAGCGTCTCTGATGACAGATGACACGTGATGCCAGTTGAGTGGGCCTTGATCATTTTACAATCTTCATATTCCGATTTCTTTTTTTTTTTTTTAATTCCCTTCCCCACCCCCCCTCAAACAACGCAAAAGGCCTCACATTTTGAGAAATAAGTAAATAAAAGTGAAGAGCGGCCTGGCATATGCATTACAAAGTCCACCTCCCAAAATGCTATGCAGAGGCTCTTCTATGTTTCTTCTCAGGATGCTTTGAATCTCACAGGAGCCAGGAAATAGGCTTTCTAAAGGCCCCCTTTCCACGCCTTTATCTACATAACTTTCATTGACCTAAATCGGATTTGTGTGTGCAGAAGCGCAGGACAATTGAGGCTCAGCGAGACTTGTATCTTTTTGTTAAAACTTCCCAGGCTGCCAATTACCAATTCTGTGCACTCAGGGATGTGAAGGACACACCAGATTAAATTGGAGCAGAACGCTCCAACTAATGATAACCAAGTCCAATATGTAAAAAAGATTCCTGGGCAACAAAGATGGGGTGGAGGTCTGAAGCCAATGAAGCAAGACTTCCACTGGGATGGAGAAGCAGAAGGATGAGAGGGGAGAAGGGGAAAAAAAGAGGGAAGGAAGGATTAGAGGGAAGGCAGCTATGAAACCCAGGCCTTGTTTCATTAGAAGTGCATAAAGGAGAGAAAAAGCTGGAAAAAAAAATAATGCCTTTGAAACGATTTATGGCTAGAGGGAACCTGGGAACTGTTTAAAACCTGTGTTGGAGGAATCTGGGAGTCTATTTGGGAGATGTTTCTTTGAGCTGTATCTATGTCTAACCATTTTGATCATCTGGCCAGCTGTTTAAACAGAGTGATCGTGTGGCTGGACGGATGGGCTACATCAGTCAAACAAGCCCATCTGGAAAGGGATGTGGAGACAGTCAAAATATTACATTCTCTTTGCAAAAGCAAACACGTTGTTTCCATTGGTCACTTGCCATTCATGGGATGTCACGTGGAGCTGCATAATCCCTGGGAAATAACGGTACATGCAAAGATGGAAATCAGGGGAAACATGTCCCAACCTCTGTCGCTAGATCCTCTCCATCCTCACGGGGTGTTTTACCCTTCCTGGGTGCTCAAGCATGGGCTCTTTTAGGACTACAAGGGTCTTGAGCTCTGGGATGTTGAACTCTGGGCAGTAATTCATATATAGTATGAATAGTAATTCATACATACATTTATCACATAGGACTAGCCACATTTCCGGCACTTATTAGCCACACGTGGCTGAAAGCTATTGTCTTAGACAGCACTGAGAAAGGCCACTCAGAACGTCTCTGCAAGGATCATCTCTTGTTGCTAAGATCACATCCTCCTTCGATGGGCCGTTGATGGATCTAACATGGCATAGGCTGTTTCAAAATGCTATTTACTTTTTCATGTGGCTAGGTCTTATTTCCCTGAATAAAGAACTATACTGCTAGGTATTTTTTTTTTTAGCTTCCCATTAGTCCCTTTTTTTAAAAAAATGCCTTGTTCAATTAGCTTTTGCCAAATGATTGATTCTGAGAAGTCACCTTCTCAGCCTTCTATGAGGAGAAATCACTGTTCATTTCCCCTTCAGGGGGCCAAGACGGAGAAATCTGTCAGCTGAAAGTCAGCAGAGGGGTACAATTCGCTAACCTACCATTCTGGGCAGCTGGAAGGCCCTGCCAAAAGAATGGCTATATTTAACCACTACAGAAGAAACTTTTAAAGACTCTAAGAGGGAGAAGTAAGACATTCTTTCCTTCAACGGTAAATGTGAATATTTCATAGATTTCCCTGAAAGGAAAAAAAATCCATGTACCCATCAAAAATTATCCATAAGCTTTTTATTTTTTTTAAATCTTCCTACTCTTCCCTATTGCCTGCTTCTTTATCTGAGTCCAAAGAAGTCTTTGCAGGATTCTTGGCGACTGGTTTGCCTTTGAAAAGGTTAACGTGCCCTGCCAATGAAAACAACACAGTGGCTATGATATGGTGGAGCACAAAGCCCAGAGAGAGATTTGTGGAGTTTTGAGAGGGAAGGCTGAAAAGGCAAGGAGATCTTTCCAAAGTCTAGGACTGTCTCCAAGTCAGTAAGTGCAGAGAATTGTCTGCTAATGGAAAATATGAATTTCCCCAGTCTCATGTAAGTAAGCAGATAGATAGCAGCATATCCAAGTCTACCAGCTTCTCAGAGGAAAAGGCATACTGAATTGCAGAAGTTCAAACTGACCCAGACTTCTTGACCTCAGACTTTAAAAAAAATTGTCTTCTATTCTATTGACAGTTACTTACGGAAAATAGTCAAGCCACCAGATAATCAGAAGACAGAAAGTTTATATATATATATACACACACATATATATAGTATTATTGATTATTGGTTATAGACCATTTCTTTCCTTTTTTATTTTCCATTCTTTTGTACCTGGGGCTGATTAACCATTCTTATTCATATACTATATTACTTTTATCATCTTCCTTTGAGCTTGCAGCTTAGTTGACTAGAAATTCTTTACATGCCATTTTTTACCTTTCAAATGAATCTACCCTTGTCTATTCCTTATTTTTCCTGATACTATGTCTTCTCTTTCTGCTCTCCCTCTTCTCTTCCAAGGGACTTCAGTGGTTGAAGTTTCTACAATGTATCTCTAACAGTCCTCTGTTCACAATCTTCCCAATTCCTGTGAGCTGACCTAGAGCTACCTCTCCATAGAGGTTGGCTTCTTTAACTAAGGGTGCTTGCTACTAAGGACAGATCAGAGTAACAAACAATGCTCAAATATTTAGGTGTCATCATTCACTAACTACCAGGAATCAAGCCTTTTTTATTTGCAAAATATAAATTTCTAGACAATGAAAGCTTATGAGCAGTATCATTAGACTGATAAAAAAAACCATGCCTTTTTTTGGAAACTAAAATTATGTCATTTTAAGTACTAGGCAAATCACCTAATTAAAGATAAAAAGTATATATAGAAACTGCTGTCATTTGGGGTTGGTTTATATCAACTCATTGTGAACTTAATTTGATTTCTTGCCAGGCACTTCACTTCATTTTTTTTTTAAGAAACTTTTTTATTTTTTAAAAGAAACTTTTATAAAAATGGTTTGGAATGAAAATTGAAGTATTTTGTAAGCTTTAAATCTCACCTTCTAAAAGGTCTAATGGAAATCTGTGTCTTTCTAAAATACCATGGTGTTTTCTTGTCGGGCATGAGGCTTGAACTCAGGGCCAAGGCACTGTCCCTGAGCTCTTTTTGCTCAAAACTAGTGCTCTACCACTTTGAGCCACAGCACTGCTTCCAGTTTTCTGGTCCTTAATGAGATAAGAATCTCATGGACTTTCCTGCCCAGGCTGGCTTCAAACCTCAACCCTCAGATCTCAGCCTCCTGAGTAGCTAGGATTACGACCATGAGCCACCAGCGTCCACATCCTACAATTCTTATATTTTGTCATTATGTCTAATCCCCAGAGTTTTACCTTCGAAACTTGCCATAAATTGTGGCAAATTCTATAAGTTAAATTTGGATTATATGATCCTTTGTCTTCATGTAGGATGAAGACTAAAATTTTAAAGCTTAAAAATAAAAAGTCAGATTTTTTTAAATTCACCTATAAGCTTTCACTAAAGCAAGAGATAGATTTTTGGAAAATTAGAAAAAAATGAAATAATCATCTTGGTAAATTTTAGCTCATCATTGTTTGTCTCCTTTTTTTAATAGGTTTAGAAGAGCAACTGAGTTGCTTTTCAAAATCACCATCTGGCTTCCTTGCTCCTCACCCCTTTTGCTCTGTGAAAGTCTACTGTCTCCACTTATTATTTCTATAAACATCTGGTGTCTAACAAGTATATGGAGCAGATATGAAATAAATGTTTATAGAATGAATAACCCAATGGAGGGAAATGCAAATTTAGACAAGATCAATCTAACAAATATTTATTTAGCATCTACTATTTGCACTGAAAAAAAAGATGATTATGAAGATAGATTCTGCCTTGGAAGAGTCCATCAAATAATACAGGGAAAAAGAGAGATCATTACATCCCAGAGTGATAATGATAATCTGTTAGCACAAGCTAATACCCCTAAAGACATAAACTCTCCATCAAGATTAGAGCACCAGGAAATGTCTCACAAAAAATAGTATGCCAAATACTCGTTGGACTTGTAAGAACTCTAGAATACTGGGCTTAACAGTTCAGAATATTAACAAGAACAAATTGAAAAGGCTGCAAATAACTATTTGCTTTTCAGAGCAATTAGGGAATTCTTGCCTTTGGTACTGAACTTAATGTCTGCTGGTATAGTTAGTTGGTTGCTTGGTTGTTGGTTAGTTTGGTTGGTTGTTGATGGTTGGTTAGTTAGCTGAGAGATTGGTTGGTTACCACTGCAGATCATGGCACCCGATGCCAAAGCAGCTATGAGTCACTTCCTAGCTGAGTAATCTCATCAAGAAGACGCAGAAAATAACATCCACCTTAATGGATTGTTGTAAAGAGTTTAAAATGCAGAGGGCACGTGGCCAAGCTTGATGGATGTAAGCTATCATTAGTAGTAGTAGTGATGTGGAAAGTGAGGGCCATTTGCTTCTACTCAATCACCGTCCACTAACTCTGAAGCTGGCAGGACAGTACAGACAATCGCTTACCTACATAGCAAGGTAGAGCCTACAGATGGGAGGGCATGGCGGAGGTGGGGGCAGTTATCTGTCTGTTCCACATCAATTCTGCACTTGGTCTGTTCCCTGGATCCCTGCCTTGCTCTTCTGTGCCTTATGACTCTCCTGGAAGCCAGTGCGAGAAAATGGAGTGAAAGATAGAAGAGAGGTAGAAATTGGCAAAACCTTCAAGAAGCACAGCTTTGCCTGTTAGTTGGGACCCAGCTCAAAACTACGGGGTTCACACTGACCAACTTTGTTCTCTTCTGCTGATTCTTATGCACAAACTTATACTCAAAGTGGTAGCTTTCTAGGCGTGTCCTTATCATCCTAAGCCTGAAAAGGTACTATTTTCCCATAATGAGGAGATTTCAAAAGTTTCCATGCAGGTGCCGAGTTTATTTCCATTTGGCAAAAATGACAGCAAATATCCATGGAAGCCTTGTCACTCTAATGCAGCACCGAGGATCTGCATGCCTCAGATACTCCTTCGTTGAATGGATATGGGAAAAATAATTCGTTGTTATGTAGTCAGTGCAATCTGGCATCAGGTCAAGGTTGTCCATCCTTTTTGATCATAACAAATGAATTGTTTTCCAAAATGGGAAACACGGGGAACTAATGAATCAGAAATTCATCGGGGTTTTAAAAACACCTTCAAAAATTACAAGCACAGATGGAAAGGTTGAAAAATAAACCCCACATTATAAGACAGGCATAATGCAATCTCCTTCAAAGCACTCATGCAAAAATTAATAAAGTTCTGGCATTCTTGTCCAACAAGTACTTAATTCAATTGGGTTCTAATTTCAACAATGAATCCATACACACTGGTCTTCTCGTCTGCAAGGGGACAGGAAGTGCTCTTGGACCTATTCTATGCCTCCATTTCCCCAGGGCAGAGAGGAGACGTAGACCATCAATGGGTGGAAGATGGAGGAAGTCACTGGGGCAAGTTGGAACAAGTCGATGAAGCAACTGGCCAGTTGGGTTCTTGCGGACCAAACCTTTGAGCAGGAGGGCCTGGACTGATGGAGGAGATGCGTGCTTTACTGTCATGCTGTGCCCAGGATCCCCTCCATGTCCAAAGAGTGGATTTCACTGTCTTTTACCCTCTATACCTCTGCTCCATCCTCTGGGAGCACACGGCATGACTTTCTATAGCGTGACTTTGGATTTATGATGAGCTGGAAATGTGTTTGGTTTTCAAGGTTAAATCACCCCCATAGGCATGGAACTCATTTAGTGAAGAACTTGCAGAACCCAACGCCTGCCAGGTACAATGAAACCTTGGGCTACTGCGACGTAAGCCCTAACACGGTCAATCTGAGGTATGGGAACAGTGGCCAGACACGATGCGGCTGGATGCGCATGCTCTGTTAATGGGGTGGGAGACGTGCTGCAGAGATTTTAAAAAGATATATATATATATATATATATATATATATATATATATATATATATATATTTATATATGAGAGCACACAAGGAGACCTATGAAGCCTTCTTTCATTTCTTCTAGAACATTCCTCACTATGATTTTTTTTTTTTGCCTATTCTCTCACTTGAGCCCTACAATAAGCTCATCCTGCGTCTTAATCCAGTCTCTTTTGATACGAACCAGTAAACAAAAAGTTAGACTAGTTAGATAATATATTCAGACATCCATCATTGAGAATCCACAAAAGGAGAGGATTTTTTAAAAAAAATTTCAGGGCTGGGAAGGTGGCTCAGTGGTAGAGCACTTGCCTTGCATGCATGAGGCCCTGGGTTTGATTCCTCAGCACCATATAAGAAGAAAAAAGCCAGAAGTGGCGCTGTGGCTCAAGTGGTAGCGCGCTAGCCTTGAGCTGAAGAGCTGAGGGACAGCGCCCAGGCCCAGAATTCAGACCCCACGACCGAACCAAAAAAAAACAACAAATTTTTAGCCAACTCCCTGACCATGCCAATGGGGTTGATGGATTGATTTTGAGAAAAGGAAACATTCGCCATCTCCCTCATTTCCATGTGCAAACTCTTCAGGTACATAGTAGCCTTGTCACTGGGACTGTGCATTAGAGAAATGACAGCCTGGCAGTCACGCCTGTGCCAGAAACTATGCTAAAGATTTGGCATGGATATCTGCATTTGGGAAGGACCGGAGGCTGAGGCATGGAATAGGAGGGCCTTCTCATCTGTCAGCTAATTCCTTCCATCAGCCAATTCAGGCTATCCTATGATCTCCTCCCATGTGCAAGGCCCAGGCCATCCTGATTTTTTGTTTTCTAAATACATAAACACATTCTTTCCCTATCGCTTGGCTTTCTCTCTCAGAAAGTGACAGGCAGTCCTCTGGAATTAGGGAAATGTCATGCTAAGAAGAACCATGGAGATTAGCAAGTCCAACCCCTTCATTTAAAATTGATAAACTCTGATGTTCCCTGGGAACTGTGATTCTTTCAGAGCTGACGCCTGTTGTGGCTTTTTATTTTATGAGAACATGTTCGTGGGAACAGGAAGACAAGAAGGCAAAGACTCGCCTTCGCAGCGCATCTGTTCACATCAGCCCACTCACCGCTGGATGAATGAGTCCTACCACTCAACCTTTTCTTTTGTCTTTACTCATATATAAATAGCCATTCTACGGGGTGAGGAATTCAGATGGGAAAGGACGCAGGCCTGGCCTTCCATGCCCACTCCCTTTAATTAAGGCCAGTATCTTGACGTGACACTCATTTAGAATAGCATGCATACTTCCAGCCTGTGTCCGATCAACCTGCCTTCTCTAGCACTTGTGCTATCAGAGGTCCAAGTTTCCCAGGTCTGTTCACAGTCTTTCCCTGATGCCAGATTAACTATTCATGCTATTTCTCAATGATTTGACAGAAACTGTCCTCAATGTCTGATCCATTCTTCTAACTATACTACCTAGTTTGGTCATGCAAAAAAAAAAAAAAAAAAAAAAGGATAGTCTCCAGCTGTGCACGGGTGGCCCACACCAGTACCTCCATCTATTTAGGAGGCAGAGATCGAGAGGATTAGGGTTCAAGGCCAGTTCAGGGAGGAATAGTTAGTAAGACTTCTTCTCAATCAATTAAACCTGGTATGACAGTACATGGTTGAAGTTCCAGCTACTTAGGAAAAAGTAGGTAAGAAGATCAAAGTCTGAGGCCAACTCAAAGCAAAATCATGAGGTCCAACCTCAAAAATGCCTAAAGCCAAAAATAGGAGAGTAGAGGTGTGGCTCAAGTGACAGGGCACCTGCCTGACTAGTGTGAGGTATTGAATTTAAAAAATCCCAGTACTACTAAAAGAAAATCAGCTAAAAGGGCACTGGTGGCTCACACTTGTAATCCTAGCTACTAAGGAGGCTGAGATCCGAGGATGATGGTTCAGCCATCCCGGGCAGTTAAGTCCTTGAGATTCTTATCTCTAATTAACCACCAGAAAACCAGAAGACGAGTTGTGGGTCAAGTGGTAGAGCGCTAGCCTTGAGCTGAAGAGCTGAGGGACAGCGCCCAGGCCCAGACTTCAAGCCCCACAACTGACAAAGAAAGAAAGAAAGAGAGAGAGAGAGAAAGAAAGAAAGAGAGAAAGAAAGAGAATAAAAGAAAAGAAAAATCAGCACTCAAGTTAGTGGACAGGGACTATAAGAAACACTCATGCCAGGTACGAAAGAGAATTTTCCCCATGTATGGAAAGTGTCGCTCAGTAATGGCAGGCAGACACAGCTAGCAAGCAGAGAGCTAGTGAGCTGGAGGAATCACAAGCCACGGCTGGTTTTTGCCAATACTCATCTCTCCTGGAATGTCCTGTGGATGATTTCCCTTGGAAATAATAACATGCACTTTTAGTGACCACTCCTGCAAGTCTACGTACCACAGAAAGCTCAGGACACGTCAAAGCTATGCTACACTACGCATAAAGCTTGCCGTGAGAAATGCCGTCATGGTGGCTTGAACGGGGATGTATAGAGGTGTGCTGTTTATTTGCTGGGTGTTCGCTAATGAAATCAATCTCCCTCTGAGCTCTATTTGGCAAACCTGGCTGTCCTAGAGTACGAAAAGAAAAAAAAAAAAAAAACACGAGAAAGATGATCTCACAGGAAAAGAGCTCTGAAAATTTCCAGACTTCGTTTAGAGGTGAGCAAATAGAGGAAGGGGTAGGGAGTGCGTGAACCCCCCCACATGCATGTGACTCCAGGAACCAGATAATACTGAGGTGGGCATGGAGGTATGATTATAGCTGCACACCAGAGGTCCCGAACACACGGCAAGGTCTAAACAGACTGCCATAAAAGGGAAAAAAAGATGTGAGTCCCCACCCTTTCCAGTCCCCTCCGGACCTGCAGTCAATATCGCCTTGACCTCCTAGAGAGACCCAGAAAAGGTTGGGCCTTAATCATTGGTACACAATACACTCTTTGCAGCCTTTTAATATTTCCAGTAATTTTTTTCTCTTATGAGTTTCTGAGCTAACGTAATTCTCAAGACACCTTTTCTTCCTAAGCTTTACATCAGCAGAGCCGAGGGCGGTGTGCGTGCTCAGGGACAAAGAGTCTAGCTGGGAACGCCACTCACGATTTACCCTGAGTTTCTGCCTCTTCGTGGCCTTAATGACAAAGCTTTTAACTTTTGTACAATCCCTGCCTCTTAAACAAAGCCGTGATTAAAAGAAGGGGAGAGAAAGAGGAGGGGGGAGGGGAGGGGTAGGAACATAAAGATGGAGATGTACAGAAAGGCCAGCTTGATCCCTGTCCGGCACACAATCCATTCCCAGTCTGGAAAATGATTGCCCTACAATGGCCAGTATAGCCAGCCCAGGGCAGCTGTGAGATATAAATTGTCAGCAATGACCATAAGCACTGAGAGAAACAATTTAATTCCTCACTTCCGCCATCATGGGCTGATATATTCTTTCAAGGTCATTACCCAAGGCTAGACAGGTCGCTTGATTAACGAGTGACAGGCCCGATGAGGGCCAGTGTGCTCTCGCAAGGCCTTATATTAATTAGACAGAAGCTTGGGAAAATAAATGTTACAGGGGAAGGAGGGGGCCAAGTCTTGGGCATAAGCTTTGACCTTACCACCCTTACCCTGTTCACCCCACCAAAGATAACATTCTGACCTTGATCCTTCATGTTATACGTTAGCTTTGTTTTAAACCCTATAAAATACCAAACACACACACACACACACACACACACACCCCAACCAAAAACATAAACCACACTTCATTTTGCATTTGAAATGACCCAGGCCCTGGCCTCCACGCTCAGCACTGCCTTTTTGTCTTACTCTTTCTCACTTAGTTATTCTAATTTATTGGTTAATTCTGAGTGGGGATGAGGAGAGCTGTCTGCCACGAACTTCTCATCTCAGAAGCAGCTTAAACCACGTTGAGCCGAGCCGAGGGAAGCAGGAGAATAATGACACGTCAGGGTTTTAAGCCCACTGGCTAATAATCTAGCAATTGCTCTTTAATAAAATGTCATTATCTTGCTTAAGGAGTTAAGGAGATTTGACACCAACAGTGGACTTTCAGGGCAAATGACCATTTGAAACAATGGGGGGCGGGGTGAGGAAGGGCTTAAAAATAGTCTCCATTTCTCATCGAATATACTGTTATTGTTTTGATGAAATCCACCCCTACCATCCTCCCTTTAGTAGACACAGGGAAGTATAGTCTTTGAGAACTTTCGAGAATACGCAGCATTCATTTCGGGGTGCAGAGGGGCTTCCCATTATCAGGAAGGAATTTTCCTTCCTCCACCCATAACTTCACTTTTGCCATCTTCCGCTCTTGGGAAAGCTACCCTGATATCTTGGGCACAGCACACAGTGCTCACTGTCTGTACAGAAAAAAAAAGCTAGCCATTTGTATGCATTGCCCAGAAATCCGTCACTGTCTAATAAAGAGAGTTCATTTGTTGAAAGCCCAGGTACCAGTGGCACTTATGTACAGGGTGAAACAGATACAGGCAGAATATTCTAGAGAGAAGCTGCCTTTACCTTGGTATTCTGTCAACAACACGGAGAAAAGGGATTTCACTCTTGAGCCAGGTTGTATCTAGCATCTCCCATCTGGCACCATCTTCTGACCCAACACAGTAAGTGTGGACAGGGGAGAGACAGCTCACGGACAGCCGTGAGTCTTGGGGACCCTCCTACCATGGCTGACAGAGGGTGTGATAACCCATAAGGACCCCTAGAACTTGGACATGTATTTTATTCCCTCTTTCTGAGTGTGGGTAGGATCCGTCCAGTTATTTCCACCCCATAGAGCACAAAAAACTAGATGGCAGGTGTGTGTGTGTGTGGTGGGGGGGTTGTCCCTTTAGAAGGTTAGGTTTTCAAGGCTGTGATTTCTCCCTTCCTCACTCTTCCTTCTCGTTGAACCCTCACAATGGAGGAAGCAGGCTGTCGTGAATAAATAGTTGCAGCCTACTGTGTGCCGCTGGCCCCAGGAGAGGGTCTGGCTATGCTCTTCCCCACCCAAGTCTTCAGAGGGCCCCAGCCTCAGCAGAGCCCTTGATTGCTGCCTTAGGAGCCACTGAAGTCAGAGGCACTGACCCAGACACCACCCCATATCCTAATCCAGGGAAACTGAGATAAAATGTTAAACGTGGGGCGGGGGCAGTCATTTTGTGTGGATCAGAAAATAACCCATATACCCATTAACTCCTCTGGTCCAGTTACGTACTGTGTGGTGGCAGGCAGAAGAATTCAATGGCTCTGTGTCTTAGCTTTCTTTGCTTTCACATGGGAGCAGCCTCTTGGAGAAGATTTGGAAATGTCAGAAATATCTGCACAGCTTTGGTGCCTTTAGTTGGAAGGTAAATTCTATGCATTATCAGTACATTATGGAAATGTGATGTACGCTACCTCAGTAGATTTATCTGTGGCATCATTATCAGGCATGAGTATTACACTGTATTTTACGTCTCTGAGTTATCTGTCCTTGACGGATATCAATAGAAGTACTAGCCAACAAATTTGCAAAGATAACAGGCCATTTGTTCATCCATCCATTTCTCCAGCCAGCCAGCTGCCCATCCTTCTCTGCATTCTTTCAACAAATATTTATTGAGCATGCCACGGCACTGTGAGAGAAGTAAAAATGGATTCAACCTGGCTCATGTCTTCAAGGAGTTTCAAGGGAAGATAATAGGCGGGCAGTAATTACTGGACTCTAAAGCCGATTGTGCTAAGTATCCAGAAAGTAGAAAAGTTCCTAGGAAAGTCAGAGAAAGGAAAATTCTGCTTTGACTTGGAGTGGATTGATGAAGGAGTCAACAAATACACTAACCGCAAGGAATGGGCCGCCAGTGCTTTGCCCCCAGAGTCTAGGATGTATTGGTCCCAGCTATTGTTCAGACTGGCCCAGTATCAGGGGCAGCTGACAGGTCCAGCTTTCCATGTTGAGAATAGCATGTGATGAATCTCTGCTTCTGTAACATGTTTAACTATTACTAAACAAGGCTTTCCTTGAGGACAGCAAAGAATAAAACAGGAGTAGGCCCAAAGAGAAATCCCACAGCAAAAATGCATTCTGTGAAAGCAATACTTGGGGATGGGACTGGGGAAGATGAGCAGCCTTACTTCTGCTTTAAAAACAGAGTCAACTACGTGCAGGTTCTAAACGATCCTATGTGTTGGTCAGTCCTGGTTATTATCCTGCTGGTGAGACCTCTGGTATATGGATGATAATTTTGTCATTGGAGAGAGTGACCGCTATGAGAAAGGCTGCCTTGGTCAAGGGATTTGCTCATTTAAACTCTTTTTTTTAAAAAAAGAAAGCTACATAGGAAAGAAGAAGAAATCACAGGAGTTTAGTGCCAAGGAAGAGGATTAATTAAAAAAAAACAAAAAAAAAACCAACAACCTCCTAACTTCTAGAGAAACCAATTCAGCAGATTTGACTTATGGGATGTGTTCATGGCTTCCTCTGAGGGAAACTGAGTCTGGTGCCCATCCTCAGCATGGCAGGCTGCTTGCTGGAAGCTTCCCAGAAGTAATACTACTATAGTGAAGACACAGCCCTTAACTCCCCGCCCAATGGCTCCTGCTTTCTGGGAGCCTGTCCAGGTCAGGCATTGTGTGACACAATATAACGACTCTCTTCCCAGTGATTGCTGACAAGGTCACTCCTCAGAGTAGGCAGGAAAACACCACCTCCAGGGAAGCCAATGGCAACATAACTTTATACCTTTGCTTGGATCACAATTCAGAGGCAAATAATTCCCCCTCCCCGCTCCAAACATACTTATTTCAAGTCTGGACATGATGGAGTCATTTGTAATGGCAGCTGGTACAGCCCAATGGATGCACCTGTTTCTTAGTGACCTGATTAGGCGGTCTTAGGCTGTGTATGATATATGATGGGAAAGAAATAAGCAACAAAAACTTTGTAGAAGGCCATTTCCCTTGGATCTAAACTCATGTCTATGAGAGATGGGTGGGACAACCAAAATATATATTGATGGACCGGGTCCCACGTTCATTATCTGCTCTAAGTTATTCTCAGGTGAGCAAGACTCTCAGTGATGCGTGTATCCTGGATGTTAGGTTAGGCTTTTAAGTTTTGTAATTTCTCATCCTTTATGAGGTCAGTCCTGAATCTGATTCATCTTCATCACCACCTGATGCAGAAAATGTGTCAATTGGGTATGAATTTGAACTGAAGTCTGTTGCCTAGTTTGGGCTAAATATCCAGTGGAAGGCTGGGATATTTACATACGAGAGAGAATGTAACCTATGAATACACTTGTAGTATGTTAACTTTCCACACAAGGAAGGCTTTTGGAAGGGATGGGCCAGCACACACTGATCTCGAGTAACTCTGCTTATGACCCATAGAGGGAGGGGGATGCTAACTGTGTTTCTCCCAGAAAAGAGCCCAAGCTCCCTGATCACTTACCCCAGATGAGATTAAGGGGTGTCCTGCTAAAGGTTTAACAAGCAGCTCTTCAGAAACGAAGAAAACAGTCTGATCCGTAGTGCACGGCAATTACCAAAGTGTAAATATTCCCACCGTACTTGATTTTTAGCTTCTACCATGGTAGTACGGTATACAGGGTGGGAGAAAGACACTATACTATATAGCTCTACTGAAGAGATGTGATAGCTGAGTGAACCAAGTATAAATATCAGTAAAACAACACAATTTAAGGAGTGATTCATTTGGGATCATTTAATTATAGGTTTTATGTAGTTGTTAATAATGGTTGTATGTAATAACCTGCCTTTCAAAATTCTTGTAAGTGTAACCAATCTCTCAGGAACTGGTATGAATGAACCTCAGCACAGCATTGGTGAGAGCAGATCAGCCTCCTCCAAAAACACAGAGTCAACCTAGAGAGAGGGAGAGAGAGAGAGAGAGAGAGAGAGAGAGAGAGAGAGAGAGAGAGAGAGAGAGAGAGAGAGAGCGCTAGTCTGTGTTATTGCTAGGATTTGGAAGTCAGAAATAGTGGACAGATTTCTCCATTTCCCATGAGGAGGAAGTGGAAAAAAGAAAAATATAGGTTGATGAGAGAGAATAAAGATCTATAAAGAGAAGCACCAACAAGAGACCCAGGGCAGGCAGGGGGGAGGGGGCAGGGGTCTGCCTGGAATGCTAGTCTGTTTCTAGATCCTGGCTCCAACTGTTTTAGACGTATGATGCTTGGGTTCCTTAGGCCTCTCCATCTTTAAAACAAACTCCCCACCACTGCACAAACCCCAGGTGAGGTGGAGGTACTTGCAAACCAATGTTTAAGTCTATACTGTGCCTGACTGGGGGTTGGCCTGAGTTATCCCAATTCAGTCAGTCCTCCTGATTACTTTGTGTTTATCAACAGGTAGAGATATCTTTAAACAGAAAAGTGAATTACTCCATAATGAGTGCATTTACGTATGCTGAAGAGAAGCTTTCAGAATATGAGGTGTACATTGGGAAAAAATAAATCGCTTTAAAAAAATCTTTCCAAGTATGAGATTTACATCAGGGAAAAAAAAATATGGTCTAGGACCTTGGCAATGAAAATGTTGTAGACTGGAGATCTGGTTTACCCTAGCCAATTTTATCCAAAAGCTTACCAGGGACCAATTTCTGCTATTCTGGTGTCACAACAACCCTGTCTCGTCAAGCCAATGTACTGCAGAAAAGAAATGTGATTTATCCTACCTATATAACATGTAACTTCATTTAACTGTAACCTAAGCCCAAAGACTTAAAGTCGTGGTTTTAATGTGATAATTATGTTTTTGCATACTTTAGAATACACAACAATTAAACGCTGCTGCTGCTGCTGCATGCTCTTCAAAAGGTGGAGCCCAGAACACACCCAGGAGAACAGGACAGTTGTCAGGTTTGATCCTCTAAAGCCGATCCGTCGCTTGAGGTTTTCTTAGCCTCACTCCTGTGTAGCACACGAGAGTCAAGATTTGTCAGCGGCTATGTTTTCAGGCTCCATGATGGGAGGAACTAATCTGCTGTTATTAAAATGAGAGCAATACATGGTAGGCATACATTTAACTAAGGGATCTGTGTTTTATTATTTGGGAAGAGATATTTGCATAGGTTAATTCAATGACATTCTTTATTAAAAGAGAGAGATGGGGGGGGGAAGAAACTGGCACAGTGAGTAGTGAGCAGCCAATCCTACCTTTCAACTTCATGTTCATTTGCCTTAGGGTTGATCTGACCTGAGCATCCAAAAGATACTGGCAATAAGTTATCTATTTCATCACATGCTGGGAGAATAGGAGACCTGTCTCGGTTACGACCAATTGAATTTATCCTTTCAACACAGAGTGGCCAGGTCCTCAGAAGATAGGATGCTTTTGGCTGATGTTTATCTTCAAAACTTGGACAGCTCATGGCTCAGAGTTCAGCCTCAACAATAGAACTTGCACTCCAAAGAGAAGAAAGCTCCAGAACATTTTCTTGTGTTTCGATTTTCTAGCTCTTAAGTAATTGTGTGTGTGTGTGTGTGTGTGCACGCGCATGTGCACGTGCACACGTGCATGTGTGAGCATGCATGCTCAGTGCACACCAGTACTGGGGCTTGAACTCAGCGTCTCATGGTTTTGCTTGACCTTTATTTAGCCTCTTGAGGCTGACATTAGCATGTGAGCCACAGTTCCAATTCCAAGTTTGGGGTGGTTAATTGGAGACACAGAGTTTCATAGATCTTTCTGTCTGAACTGGCTTGGAACCACGATCCTCATATCTCAGCTTCCTTAGTAGCTAGGATTACAGGTTTGAGCCACCAGTGCCCAGTTTTAAGTTGCTTCTAATGACTTTAGCTTCCAAATACAGAGGTTACCTCTGTGCTAAACTCAAGGACAATGTTTTAAGGTCCAGAGATCAGCTCACATTCATGATTGTCTTACTCTTTATCATTATTTTGTTCTTTTTTTCCATGAACCGGCATAAAAAAAATGATAAACAGAAAAGTCTGCATGGAAAGACTTAGTGGCACTCGATTGTCCCTGTCATTTCTTCTGCCAAACAAGGTAAGGAAAGTACTACACCAAAAAGTACTGGAATCAGATTTAATGGAAGTCTATAAAAAGTGGAAAATGTCACCCTCTGCTTGAATACCAACCCCAATGCCAGCTCTGAAGTTACCTTGTTAGGTACCTGCAAGAGACACATAATGTAATCCCAACTATCAAGAGAAGACGGTGGTTTAAGACCAACTTAGACAAAAAGTTAGCACGACCCCATCTCAACAAACAAGCTTAGCATGATGACACACTCCAAGCTACGCAGGAGGTATAGGTAGGAAGATAACACTCTGAGGCCATCTTGGGCCCCATAATACCAGTCCTAATGCAAAACAAACTATGGCAAAAAAATGATATAATACTAAAGGCTGGAGGGGAGTGGTTTGAGTGGTAAAGCACTTGCTTAGCAAACAGGGGGCTCTGAGTTCAAATCTTAGTACAGTACTGCCAAAAAAAAAAAAAAAAAAGCACAGAATGATTGCATGTGAGAAACAAAACCAAAACAAAACCCTTCAATGAATCAGCACATCTTTCTATCACATTGGCTATAGGACAGTTTAAAATCCCTGCACTGGCCATGGCTCTAGAGATTGACACCACCCATGGAAGCAGCTGGAAAAGTAAACAGGTAGATCTACCTTGTCTGATCCTAAAACTAACTCCTGACAGTAACAAAGCATCTTTTCCCTGCCAGGTTCTCAATAACTACTACCATGTAAGCCACATAGAGCAGACCATGTTTCTTCAATCCTGGCTCGTGTCTATCCCAAAGTCATTGATCGAGACATTTTACAGGTGGAGATGCCATCAGCCACAGACCAGAAGGGAACACACACACACACACACACACACACACACACACACACACACACACACACACACACACACACACACACACACACACACACGCCCAAAAGAAAAGCAGAGTATAGGGACAAAATAAATTAAAAAATTTTAAAAAGCCAAGTAACTTTTGTTATCCAACAAGGGCTTTTTGTCTGCAAACTGGGAGCGTTAGACAAGGATAACCATGGGTTTCCAAGTGTTTCTTTTGTGGCCACAGGAAGCCTTGTAAGCATGAGTGTCAGACACCTACCTCTGCATTCAAGCTAGGGTGCAAATGAGTTTCCGAATGGAAATCTTGCGATTCTATTCTGCATTGTTCTCAGATGGAACCAATTTTATCCATGTGCCCAAGCCTGTCTCTGCTTGTCAGTCTCCCCTGTTCTTCCCCACCAGTGCCCCAAATTCTTTGATGGCCTAGAGCTGATTCTTCTCTTCTTTATATATTTTCCTTCTCTCTCTTCTCCTTCTTTGTTTTTATAAGGCCTCTGGCTTCATACTGCTGTTTATCACCTAAGGCCAACTCTCTCTCTCTCTCTCTCTCTCTCTCTCTTTCGCTCTCTCTCTCTCTTCTTTTCCCTTTCTGCCTCTTTAAATCTCGAAACCACAAAGCAGCATGCGAGCAACACCGTGGGTCAAGATATCAAAAGCGGGAACTTTTATAGGTTTCCTCGATAACACGGACCATAAAAGAAGGCGGTGCAGCAGCAGCATCCCTGACCTTATTTGATGCTGTACAGTAAAGAGAGGCCTCTCCTCCACTGGCTGCCCGCGTGGTCCGGGCGGCTTGTGTATGGAGAGCTGGGCTCTGCGTCCACACTCTCTCAGCCTGGGTTTCCCCAGACTCTGACGCCAAAGCTTTCGGAGTGTTTTCAGCAAATAATATCCCAAAGAAACAGAAGGTTACTGAATACATTAAACTCACTGCAGCAAGAAATTGCTTTTTGATGCACCAGTCTAGACAGGTGCACTGCCCCCTCCCCCCACCAACATGAGAAGGCGGGTGGAATTCACGAAATGACTCCGAAAACAAAAAGTCTGGATTCCAAATAGTCGAGACATTCTCATCTCTCCCGGAGCAGCCACGAGCTGACTCATCTTAGCTGAGAATCGGGGGAGCTAATTGTCCTATCTTTGAATATGGGACCTGCTGTATTGAAACAAAACACATCCCTCCCCCACCCGCTTCCGTCTGATGTTGCTGCCAGCTTTCACGTGTTAGGAACCCAAGAGGAAATGGAGCTCACCAGTGCTCAGACATGAACGCCTCCCACACCACGTAGGCTGGCTGGACCCCGAGATAGGACACAGATATGACACAGAACATTGCTGTGTGTCATGTGAAGCTCTGGTTGTTTTTGTTTTTTCCTACATAGAGAAAGTTGCTGTCATAATCTGCTTTCAGGGTAGACATCTTTGCATAATAGGAAAGCTCCATATTAAGGAAATAATTTTCCTCTCCCTCCCACCCAACACCCCGTTGGTTTTTTTTTTCTTTCTTTCTTTAGGATCCCAAAGAGGCAAAGTCCTCCTATGTTCCAGTCTCATCAAGAATTTTCTGAAGTGATCCAGGCCTTATCTTTATGATCCTACTTTGTCAGTGGAAAGAGAAAGGAAAAAAAAAAAAAAGGTTTTTCCTTTAGGAGAAATCCCATAGCTTGTCTAGCCAGAGCTCGCACAAAGTAGAGGCACCTTGTCTTTTGCAGCTGTCTATTTACCACCGCTTCCCAACTTAATGATCATTTGATTATCATCAGGTTCGGCCTCGCCTCCTCTGTGCTTTACATCCAGGGCACTCATGGATGAGTGTGTCTTTCCAGTGTAACCGAGACCGGTGTGTACCGCATCTGTGCTGTGCCCCAGCGAGCCTCGTGCAAGGCCATCATCAATGGCACTGTGAGCTGAGGGCGCCCTGTGCATGGTGTGCGTGTCTCTCCGCCTGGCACTGCCTGATCTACGCTTTGTAAACGTCAGGGGAATTTGGATCCAGGCAAAAGACATGCTTTTTTCTTTTTTTTGGAATAGACTAGCAGTCATTACAAGGGCCAGATTTTTTCTCTCTCTCTCTCTCCCTAGAAATATAAGCGCTGTGCACGCTCACTCACAGTTGCTCAAGAGTATCAGGTCAGCCTGACCGGTGCCACGCTCTGCCCTTCCCCCCACGCCGGTCCATCTGCACCCTGGAGATCCATTCTCGCCTTGATGAATATTTATAGTAGGCCCAGGAAATTTATGTGAGGTTTGATGCAACCTCCTCTCCGGCCCCCATCCCATGAAGTATTAAAGACACGCAGTGGAAAACATCTCCTCGGAAATCTAATTCTTGTGCGTATTGGGCAGACGAAGTCGAGGCTCTGAAAATGTCCTCCGATTCTCTCGCTGAGAGCCAGCAGTGAGAACTCTGGACGCAAAGACTGATGCCTGGGTCCGGACACACAGAGACTGCTGATGCCCACGTGGGGGGGCCTTCCCTTTCCTCCTGTGCCTCTCACCAGCCCTGCTCTCCTGCTTCCCTGCTAGGTGGTGTGTCAGCCCTCTGCGGCCATGTCACAGTGCCCCAAATGGAGCAGGGCCTGTGGTTGCAGGAGACAGTCTCTCCCGTGGGCTTTCCAGGGATGGATCTCTCTTGTAGGGAAGCTTTACTGACCCTGGGTGGACCAGAGGGTGTAGGCTGAGGGGTATGGAGTGCATGGAGCTGTCCACATCCACCTGGGGTATAGACCTGGGCAGAACTAGATGGTATACTGGATGACAGTACAGGGATGATTGTGTGATCTGGGCGTGTGTCAGCAGAGGCAAGTTTTGTCCAGTATCCTCATTTTCATAGGACCAAGCTCAATGGAGAGGCCCTCACTGTTATTCTGAATTGGTGGAGTTCATATGTCAGGATTCAATTTGATGGCTTGACAGAACAGGGGCAGTGGAACATTACAGAACATTTCTCTTTTTTTTTTTCAGTGTCACAAATTAGACCCCAAAATATTTCAATAAAATCTTCACTACAATGATGTACTTTTTAAGTAACTTGCTACTAGTATCTTTATTTGCTTATAGGAAGTACTTAGACTTAAGAGAAATCTACAAGCCAGGCACCACCAGTGGCTCAGACCTATAATCCTAGTTAGTCAGGAGTCAAGATCTGAAGCTCATGATTCAAAGCCAGCAGGAAAGTCCAGGAGACTCTTATCTCCAATTAAGCAGCAAAACACCATGAATGAAACTATAACTCAAGTGGTACAACACTAGCTTTGAGCAAATAAACTAAGGGAGAGCTCCCAGGTGCTGAGATTAGCCCTAGTGCACACACACACACACACACACACACACACACACACACAATAGAAATCTGCATAGAAGATTATATGCATCATATTATATATGATATTCGTATCATATTCATGGCATACTCATTTTATATATCAGATATGTATATTACACACATATAATATTTATAACATATATAATATATATCCCATGCAATGCAATGTTTGGGACATGCGCATACAGAAAGCATTATTTAGTGTTTATCTACAAGTCAAAGTTAAGTGGCATCTTTCATTTTATCCAGGAACTCTCAACCTTTCAACTTTTGTTTCTGTGTGTGTGTGTGTGTGTGTGTGTGTGTGTGTGTGTGTGTGTGTGTGCCTACGTGTGTGCCTGTGGAGTCAGAAAGGGGGTAAGGCAATGTAGCTTCACTCTGTTGTGTAAATTTGGGGGGGAAATGCATTCTCTTGACCCCTGACTCGTTGCTTGCATGGAAATACAGCCACTGGAGAGAAGATCAGATGAGCTTTGTAGTTTTTAACCGTGTATTTCCAAGAGCCAGGGGACCACTGGAGGGAAGAAGGGCTCCAAGCGCAAACCTGAATTAGCACGTTAGCAGGATGCAGGATGCTCGGCTTGAGCAGGTATGTTTTTCAACACGGCGCTTGCCACAGTGCACACAGGTGATTACCATTTCTCAGCTGAGGTTTATGACTCCATTAGAATATTTCTCATCATAATTGAATAGGTAAAAAAAATACCTGGCTATTAAATACAAGCCTATCCCTCAGGATGACCAGATTATCACTTGAATTTAAAATCTTTCTGAATTTTTAATCGTGCATAACAAATATGATTATTTATGCACTTTCTTCCACGACTCTACTTGGCAGGCCTACAATGATTTGGCACGCCTTCGGTTTCAATGGGAGGGATTAAATCGAGCTTCGCATCTCTCCACACATCCTTCTAAAATATTTAGCCAACAGGTTCTCCTGTTTCTGGGCCCAACCCAGGACTCTTCCCAGAGTCCTTGGGAGACACAGGCAGGGCCCGGGTCTGTCTGTATTTAGCACCTCTTGGTAATTAGCAGCGAGGAGAGATGTAAGGAGTTGGGATCTAAAGGAAGTGGTTGCAAATCCATAAAGCAGGCTGATGAGAAAGTCAAGTGGAGGCCTGAGTGGCTAAAACCTCTCCAATAGATCTGTAGTCTGGACTTGAACCCTGCCCTCTCACCTCAGGGTCCAGATACGTCTTTCTTTTCTATTTTTTTTTCTTTCCTCCCCTGCCCCCACCTTTCCACTCCCAGCTTCTCTATCAAGGAGTAATGCACTCTGCTGGCTGACGGTGAATGAATGTGAGTGACCCCCATCTACCCACCCCCACTTCCCTGAGCCTTCTGCTTGCAGAAGGGGGTGGAGAGAGAGAGAGAGAGAGAGAGAGAGAGAGAGAGAGAGAGAGAGAGAGAGAGAGAGAGAGAGAGAGAGAGAGAGAGAATATGAATGCAGGAGAGGGAGAGAGAGGTACAAGGGAGAGGAGGAAAGGAGAAGGAGAGGGAGATAGAGAAACAAGGAGGGTGGCCGATTTTTTCACAGGTAATTAAAGGGACCATTTTCAAGGTTGCATGGGCAAAAGACAATTCGGCCCTAATGAAGCATCGATCGACTGGCAGTAAGGTAGAAAAGAAGCTGACATTCATTCAAAGGTACCTTTAACTGATGTAAGACACTGCACTGGGAATTATTCCTTCTCTGCTGTCATTCCCCAGGACCTGGGTTAGGAGGGAAAAAATGGGAGGGGGGGGAGGGAGGGTAGAGTTTGTTTTAAATTTATTTTATTTCTGCCTTGCCACAAATGCATGTGTCAGGCTTTGTTTTCTTTCTTTTCTTTCTCCCCCGCCCCGCCTCCTCCCCACTTCCTTTAAAAAAATTAAGTGCACCAGAGCCCATTCTATTTGGTTGTAAGGGGGGGGGGGGGAAGGTGTTGGTGGGCGGGCAGGGGAGGTGGGGGGGAGGTAGAGGGGGAGCCCTGCCCCTCCTAGGGTAAATTTTCTTCATTAGTCACGTTTAAAAGCTCCACCAATCAGGCCTGCCAGTCTGGAATTCACAAGGTCAGCTCTGGCCAAAAAGAGAACATTGCTGTTGGTCTGGGAAACTCACAAACTCATTTTGCTATCTACAACCGCCTGCTGGTGTTTGCTTGTGTGTGTGTGTGTGTGTGTGTGTGTGTGTGTGTGTGTGTGTGTGTCCCACATGGAAAGCAGGGGACACTAGGACTGGGGAAGGGGACACCCCACTATGAAAGGAGTGATAAGGGACCAAAGGGGCTGTGACTGCCATAGCTTTGGCAACACAGGTGATGTAAGAAATGCTAGGCAAGGCAGCAGGGCCAGGTGCGGGAGGAGACACCAGGCCGGAGACACCTGTCAGCCCACCCATGGACCATGCTGCCTGGAGAAGGACGGGGAGGCCGATGGAGCCCCCTGATTTCTCTCATTAGTCTTTAAAAAAAAAAAAAAAGATTGTGCTTGGAGCCCATCCGAGCGATCCTGAAGGGCTACTATACAAAATGCTAGTTGCGTAAAGTACATGGAGGTGGAGGATGGAAGGGGAAGAGATCTCGTGTTGATTCCAAAACAAGTTGAGTGTTACCCAGAAAGGTTTTGCCCACACAGCCCGGCTCGCTCACTCAGCTGGATCTTACCAGAGGCCCCTGCATTCAACAATAATAGCAGGTCCCTTCTGAGCAAGAAGCACAAAGGGACTTTGCTGTGATTTGTTCCTCACAGCGAGGCCCTTCGGAAGCGGAACACACTTTCTTTTCCTGATAAAAATGTGTGTGTGTGTGAGTGTGTGTGTGTGTGTCTGTCTGTATGTAGGGGAAGCAGGATGGGGTACACCTCCATACAGACATGTGGGGTACAAGAAACTCAAGAAAGAGGGGTGCTTTTTGACAGGGGGTTTCAAGTCACACGCTCCCGCTCACATATTCTTTCTGTTTTCTTTTCAGAATTTATGGTTGTTTCTTGATTCGGCTCCCAATGTTGGTTTGGTTTTTTAGAGCCTGGGGTGTGTGTGTGTGTGGCAGAATATATTATTTAACTTGATAAACAGCGTTAACACCTCTCTCTCTCTCTCTCTCTCTCTCTCTCTCTCTCTCTCTCTCTCTCTCTCTTGTATTTATTCATTAGTGTTTACATTTCCAAGACATCCCTTTAGCTGAAAGGGGACACTTCCCACATCGTGCAGTGTGGGCTTTTAATGAAAAAAAAAAAATTCTTGGCCACACAAGTGTCTGAAGTTGAATTTTGAAAAAGAAAAGCAAAATCTACAGGAGCCCCGTTTTCCTGGGTTTGTTGCCTTCATGTCTGTTTACTTTGTACCTGCTCTCCTTTATCTTCCAGGCAGTTTGTAACAGTTTATCTTTTTTTTTTTTTTAATCAATCTGATGTGATTTCGTCAGGTGTATTTGGCTGGTCGCACAGGTCAGAATACCTGCTGAAAAAATCTAAAATTAAAAGAAGAAGAAAAAAAAATTTTTTTGGTAAAGTTCTCTCCTTAAAAAAAATTAAATAAATAAATGAATGAATGAAAAGTCGAACAAGAGGAGCGGAGCAGCAGATCGTATCTGCCTTAATTTGGCTGAACCACAAGATATTGCGGGGAGCAAACTCTGAATAAAGCAGTTGTGGGTAGTCACAATTGGCCTAGCTCAGCTCAAACAATGGCTGCTTCCTTTTTACCTTAACCCAGCTTTTCAGGGGGGTTTGGGGAGGGGGGGACATCCCAGAAACACAAAAGCATCAGCGGGAAATGGCAATTTTATGAATCCTAATCAATCAAAGGGCTTATTAACTCAATGTGAAGCCAGATTAAAATCTTTAATTATAAATCGTGCTAAAAGGAAAAACAAAATGTACTTATGGTACATTGAAAATTCCGGATATTAACATAGTTGCTATTATCTCTTGCAATATTAAATCCACTCCCCCCACTTCCTTATTTTTCCCCCCCTCTCCTCCCTTCTCACCTTCTAGGACTAAAGAACAAGGCTTCAGAACCCAAATCATTTTTTTTCCCCTTTGCTCCTCGATTTATTAAAATGTATTCTCCCCCCACCCCCACCCCTACACATATACCCTGTGCATGCAATAGGTGACTGTAGAAAACAGTATGAAAAATCTCATTACTGAGCCCCAGGTGGGTGGCTTGGGGTGGTTTGGGTAGCTGTTTATTAAGGAGGCAGAGTTGGTGTTACAGGGTTTGTAGGGGTTTTGTTTTGTTGTGTTTTCTCTTCTTTTTTGTGTGGGGGGGGGGAGGTTTGGTAGGGGCACGCAGCAATCAGCTGTGGAGTATTTTTCCGCTAATGAAAGTGGCATGCGTGTCTGTGCTGGTCGGATTGATTGGCAGGAGTGGAGATTGCCCACCCCAGGAAAAGCCCTGGCTTTAAGCATGCCCACCCCCCCACCCCCACCCCAACCTTCACCCTGTGTGCGGTCAGGTTTTTGGGTGCTGCTGTCAGCGCTGTAGATTTTTTTTCTCCTGCTTCTTCTTCTGCTTCTTCTGCATCTTCTCCTTCTCGTTCTCTCTTTTTATTTTATTTTATTTTTTTCAAATCAGGCAGACATTGGGGAAATGACCACAGCAAATTTAATCACAGTTGGGGAGTGAAGGGTGGGGTGGGGTGGGGGAGGGAGAGACTGGGATTCACATGTTTTATTTATTTGTTCAGAGTCACGGTCATCCTATTGTGTGTCCCTCATTCTGTCATTTCAGGTCCCTCCGACCCACCCCCTACCCCGGTTCCCATTGTTAACGTAAGAGGCAGAGAATATAACCACATTTTATAATAATAACATCCAACACTGCAAAAGCAGGAACTTCATCTTGAGAAAGGGTGTGGGGGGGTGCTTCTTTTTTTATATATATTGAAATGATGTGTGTGTGTGTGTGTGTTTAAAGAATGAAAGAAAAGAGAAATCTTTCTGTTCTAATGACAATGTAGAGATTAGTTCTTTGTGTAAAAATTCAGTGATCTTTGGAGCCAGGGTATATTTCCCCCCCACACCCCATTTCCTCTCCCTCACCAAAATCAACGCTTGTACTGCTATAGTTTTGTATTTACAGAGCAAGCCTCGTGTTTCCAAATTGGCTTTAAATTAAACAGAAAGAAGCAAGAGAGAGAGAGAGAGAGAGAGAGAGAGAGGAAAAAAGAGAGAGAGAAAGAAAACTGTACAATCAGACCTAATAAAAAGAAAGTAATACCCTGGTTTAAATTAAATCCTACTTCATTCCCTTTGTTCCAAGTGCAGACTTTTCATTCTCTTAGCCTATCTCCTGAAATTTCCCCTTTATTTGACTATTTCTTCAGTCTCAAGGAACAGGGGATCCCCTATCCCCCAAATGAGGTTTCTAAAGAGCCTTGTCACTTTCTGTCCTAACCTCAGGACCAGGTTTGAACCACACACATGTTAAGAGCCATAGCGGGGGAACAGCCTTTGCCAGCAATCTTGAAAGTGAATAGGGTTTGATTTTCATAATACAAGGTCGACTCTGCTCTTTTCTTCCAGGCATTAGGTCTAAAAGGCCTTATTTAAACCCGAATCAAGAAAGAGACTTGTCCTTAATGGACACAAACCACGTTTGCCCTGGTGGCAGGTCCTGCCTCCCCTCGGGTTTGGCCACTCAAGATAATGCCACAACATGGTCTTGTAGCTTCTATTCCAAAAACAACGTTTAGTTTTTTTGTGTTTGTTTCTTTAAACACAGGGTTTGATTATCCCCCCCCCCCCCCCCGACTATTAGGGAACTTTGGGATATATAGACTCCATGCCGAATATGACTTGTTGCAAACTATGGACAGACATCTTGTAACGGCTCTGAGCGAATCAGGATTTAGCCAAATGCTGCTTTAGAATGTGAGAACTTGGCATCAGGCTCTGACTTTTGGCCTCCTGGATCAGTTAACCCACACCTGGCTGCTCTTCACCCTACACAGAGACGCAGAGGAATCCATTTCTGTGTAGTTCCACCTCTCCGAGGTTGGTTTTTTTTCCCCCTACCTCTTGCAAACTGATCATTTCAGAGTTATCGAAATTTGCAAATATAGCCAGGAGCAAAACATTTGAGAAAAGAATCTGAAATCACTTTTCATGGCTAGCATGCACACAGAATCCATTTTGGGGGATGGAGGGAAGCACTCAAATTCTCAGAATTCCTCCAAATCCTTCAGTGCCACAAGGCTGTGATATTCCTTTGAAGACAAGCATTGGACCTAATAAACTGAATACTAGAAACATAGACCTCGTCTCCTTTACTTCTAGCAATGGCTTTTCAGCAAACTCTAAAAGGTCCTTTTGTGCCTAACTGGGTTTTTATTACATTGCTTTTAAATTTGCTGAGGTTGACTTTTGACACTTAAGGTGTTTGGCCCTTAAAACATTTTTTAATGCAAAAATGATTTGATAAATATTTGTCCTTCCAGAGATGATTACATGAATCTGCTATTGATGCTAGCATATAAAGAATCAAACACAATACTTTGATCTTTTGTTACAAATAATTCACGTAAATATGTACATTTTCTAAACCTCATCTTTGAGAGACTTTACTATGAGATTTTTTCTGGGAAATAATATATACACATGATATAGTTACTCACTTGGTTCCACTTCAAGGTGTAAACAGGATAGAAAAAGAAAAGCAAGCCAAGAGGGAAAGATAACTAGTATAAATAATTATGTAGATAAGATGTGCTTTTGAATTCCTATGTAAATAAATTAGACATCAAATGATTTTTAAAACACCAGTAAATTACAATTCTTTATCAAACAGAAAACTATTTGAGTCTTTTCTTATTGCTTCACTTTCCTAGTTTATTTCAGCAAAAATATGCAAAAAAATGTAAATTGGAGATAGCTCCCAAGAGCCAGAAAAACAAAAACAAAAACAGGTTTTCGGTTTAAAAAGTTTTAGCTGCTTCTCAGAAATTACAAATGGGGCATATAGAAATCGTTCAAAAGGTGATGCTTTGAAATTAAATTTTCTTCTGACAGATACTTTTCAAATATTCAGCTGCCTTATACTTTTAAAATGAGGAGTGTTTAATGTGTGAGAATATTTTTTCTTTCTTTTGGCCTATAAGAAAAATGATTTTCAAATTATTTGGTGAAGAAATATTATATTGCAAAACAGCGTATAAGCAAAACTGCATACTTTTTAAAGGCTTAAACTAGGCAAATTATTTATTGAAGATCATACAAGAACTCCACAATAAATAATGAAAAGAGTATGCCACTTTCTTAGGCTCTGTTTGCAATACAGAAACTGCATGTCAGTTCTGGGCCAAAACAATTCCACTGAAATACAAAAAGCGATAAGGAAGAATGGGAAGATTTTCTGTGACTGCTTACAGTGGTGAGAGAACCAATCAACAATCATTAATTTACTTTTTATCATTATTCAATGCAACATATTCTTAAACCTTTTAATCCACTTAGATAATTTCTAAGTATGTGTAAATTGATAATCACATATACTTGTATCTCATATAATCAAATA
This sequence comes from Dipodomys spectabilis, assembly GCF_019054845.1. Classification (NCBI taxonomy): domain Eukaryota; kingdom Metazoa; phylum Chordata; class Mammalia; order Rodentia; family Heteromyidae; genus Dipodomys; species Dipodomys spectabilis. The sequence goes on from NW_024870950.1 coordinate 6,948,314, forward strand.
CATTTCATATTTTTTATGAAAGCACAATTCATATTTGGGTGTTATAGGTTTGTATTGGTTTCTAATTCACAAAGAGAATATTGCTTATGAGGGAAGACAATGTTTACATTTTTCCGTCTTTATTAGTTTTTTCTTCAAATCCAAATAAATAGGAGTGCAAACAAGGCGTGCGTTTTAGAATGGTTATTCTAGGACTTGGCAGGAAATCTTCTTTCTCAAAAGTATATCGAGCCTTTTCTCAACATTGCTCACGTAGTATTATTGGTTGGTTTCCCTTGGAGAAATACATTGCTTCCTAAAGAAACCTTATAATTTAAATTGTATTTCCTAGGCATATGGTTTTGTCAAAAATCCCAGTCCAACCACAGAAAATGCCCTCTGTCTCCTTAAGACCTACAAGGCTAATGTTTATAGGCAGCTGACATCTGAGCAGAAAATAGTCACCTAAACTCCAGTCCTGTTTTTTTTTTTTTTTGTCCTTTCTTTCTTTTCCTTTTTCTTTCTCTCCCCCCCCTCCCCATTTGTGTTCCCTGGGTCAGGCAAGCTCTCTATTTGATATACAGCTGGATCGCCCACCTGCCCCCATCAAAATTACATGAGAAGCAAAAAGCTGGAATCTGCGTTTCTCCTCCTTCCCTGTCTGTTCTTGGTGTCAGCCTCCATGTGTAGATAAAACAATTTATCTTTATCATTTTCGAGCTGGTCAGCGGGGCGAGGGGGCGGTGCTGGGGGGCCTGGGGTGACGGCAAAGGTGATGGTCTCACTTGTCCCAGCCATTGATCAGCCCCCGCTGTCTGCTGGTCTCAGAGGTGAGGGGAGGGTCCCCCAGGAGCACTTCGGGGGCTGGAGGGGGGCCGTGTCACTGCAAAGCTGTATTGAGTCATGACCCAGATGACGGCTCATTGAGGGAAACGGGTATTGGTGTCGGAAGCATTCGGAGACACCCTCAGTAACACTTAAACCAGTCTACTCTGCTAATGTCAGGTCACGGGGGACACATTCAGCCTCCCCTCCCCAACTCTGCTGACCATTAGACCCTCTGATGGAGTGGACGATAAACTGGACAGGACAATCTGGACACCCCCCCCCCCTCCAGGCTTCAGCTGGCCTCTGGTGACAGCAAGGCCATGTGTGGAGTTGTCTTTCGGACAGTACACGGGAGATTTCCTCCATAGACTCTCTGTCCCTTCCACGCCCAGCAAGGATACAGTAGAATGGAAACTAGTCTTAAGGCTGTGATAGCAAAAGGAAGAAAAGTCAGCTACCGGGATCCATCCCAAAGTTTTTTCACAATGGGGGGGGGGCGGGGAAGGGGGTCAGTGGGATGAGGGGGAGGAGAAGAATCAGAATTGTGGATAAGTGGGCAGGCTCTACCATTTTGTATTTTTTATTCCTTGCTTTGATTCTTTTCCCTCCCCTCTTTCTTCTAAACACTGTTCATATAGTGCAGGTATTTTGAAATCTACGTGTTAGACTATCTGTAGCGAAGAACAGAAAGAATTCCTTATTGTTTGCCAGGGAAGGACAGAATTCTACAGAGAGAGGAGGAGAGGGGAGGGTGCAATCTGGTTTGATCACTGCTTCCCAGGCAGTTTTCTGAGAAGGAAAGATTTTATTTTGTATCACCAAACATCAAATATATTTGGAGAGAGGAGAAGGAACCAAAGCTAATTGCATTTCCCAATGAGAATAGCATCAGCTTAAAAACAAACTCCAACTTGAAAATGAGGCAAAAGCACAAACCAACAAAACGCAGACCTTTGCGAACATTTGCCGGGTGAATTAATAATCATTATTGCTCCTATTTAAACAAATGATGCCCAAATCTTCTGTGACACAAGAGATCTCTCGTTACTGTTTACTTTTTTTTTTTTCCCTGCCTTCCCACCAAGCCAAACCGGCCTGTGGTTTGACAGGGGCAGATTTTCTAGTATTAAAATGCTTTGATCCTAGTTTTCACACCTTGTCTAGATTCCTCTTGAGAATTATCTGATATTGCATTTGATGGGAAATGAGAGGGAATTTTTAAGTGTCCCCCTACTACCAAAAAAAAAAAAAAAAAAGTGAATCCAACAGAAACACCACTTGCATTCTTTGACACAATTAACACAATGATTTTTGTGTTGATTCTTTTTAAGTTAGCACAAATGGATTCATTTGATCAAACTGACCAAATTACGCATCTGTTTTGTCTTAAAAGTGAAAAAAAAAACCTAATTTAAAAGTTAATGTAGCCAGGCACCGGTGGCTCACGCCTGTAATCCTAGCTACTCAGGAGGCTGAGATCTGAGGATCACAGTTCAAAGCCAGCCTGGGCAGCAAAGTCTGTGAGACTCCTATCTCCAATAAACCACCAGAAAACCAGAAGTGGTGCTGTGGCTCATATGGTAGAGCGCTCGCCTTGAGCTGAAGAGCTGAGGGACAGCGCCCAGGCTCAGAGTTCAGGACCCACAACCGACCAACAAAACAAAACAAAAAAGTTAATGTAGTTCCTGAACTATTCACCCTCCTCCTATGCCACAAGTTAGCAGCTGTGAGACCAAACCCAGGGCGAGGGAGGCAGGGTAAATGACTCTCCTCAACTCCTTGGCGTCATCCAAAACTGGGAGATTTTGTCAGATTTCACACTCTGTCTCCTCATGCAGTTTGAAACCTTTAGAGCTAGCTGAAATCTGGCGTTCTTTTCTTCTAAAAGGAGTCAGTTTATCAAACCATGCCGCTCACATCTCATTTTCCTATAGATTTAAGCACTGTTTAATTCCAGAGAAATTAGACACACCTACACACACATGCACAGACGCGCACGCACGTCTTGTTCTCCGCACACTCCATGCTTGAAGCTCCAAAGAAGATTTTTTAAATGAGGGGAGGGGGCGGGGTTCAGTACTTTAAATGATTTAAGAAGTTTAATGTTTTGTTATTTTTTTTTAATTTAGAAAACGGTTTTCTTTTTTTAACAAAAAATTTATTTATCAGAATTAGGAATCTTGCTGTGTTGCTCAGGCTCTGAATCCTTGGGCGCAAACACCCACCTACCTCAATATTTCCCCAGTAGTTGAGCCTACAGGTAGTGTCAAGGTGCTGAACTTCAATGTACAATTGATACTGTGTCTATCCTATAGCCTTATGCCCAACTATCATCAGCAAGCACTTGCTTGATGTTTTATGTTGAGAAGGATAAATAATCTCAGCAAAAAATAGTTGGGTGAGTGAAGTCTGAGTGAAAGGGTTTGTGTGTCATGTTAGGATAAATTGTATTTCTTTCCCTCTCTCTCTCTCTCTCTCTCTCTCTCTCTCTCACACACACACACACACACACATACACATTGGGGTAGGGGGAAGAAAGCCAATGATCATACATCTTTTAACTCATCTCATCCAAATAGACTTCTAACTAGAGCCCTAACTCAAGAAATAAATTGCATTGATCTGATATTTATAATAGGGCAATCTGGAGTTTTTGTGGGACGAGATACCAAAGGGAAATGACATCATTGCCAGTAATCTTCTCTCCCCCCCTGCTTTCAGTAATTTCCCCCACCTCTTCCTTTCAGTGTGTAATGCCCCACCAGAGCACAATGAATAAATACAGCTATATCTGTTACGTCCTTTACATGTTCTTAGCACCTAAGAAGCATGCCATGAGTTTTTGAATAAAAACGAACTCTACAATCCATATCAACATTCTGCCATCCCGTTTAGAAGAGAAATCATTTCATCCTGCTCTAATGATAAATTTTCATGACAGAAGTAAAAAAGCCATAAAGCATTGAAGCCACTAAGTTAACTCAATTGCTTGACTTTTCTCTCCCTCCCTCCTCCCCTCTCACTTTTGGAAACAATTAGAAACAGTCATCTCACATCTACATTGTCCTTTCCTCACCACAACTGGAATTCCAACTGGAAAAAAAATCTAGCAGAAACAGAATGGATTTCACACAACCGCAACATCTTAGCTTTTATTTTCTTTTTCTGAGAACTAGAAGACTGCATTCTCTGAACTCTGTTCTCCTAGGACATGAGTGTAAATGAGGGAAGGAAAGCATGTTGTCCAGGAATAAAAGAACATTAGATACCTGTTTGTTGTGCTGCATTTATATTGCTTTTTATGTATTAAGAAAATCAGCTTAGACTTTCTTCACACTGGAGTGAGCCTGCTGTCTGTGAGGTTCTTGGAAGAGCCACCAGTCACCACGTATGTCTGAGTTTCACACTCTGTTCTTGTGACCCAAGACTTCCTAGTGTCCCCCTATCCATAACCCCAGCCCGAACAATCCTTAAAGCGCTTTTTCTCTCATGCTCTGATGAAATCCTAATTACATCATCTATAAATCTGATCCAAGGGACAGGTTGCCTTGTCTTTTCTCCTTTCTCAGTAGCTAGATCAACAAGTCAAGCACAGATATTTTGCCCCATCCAAACCATACTTCTAAACATTTGCAATTGCCACCTGAGAAGGAGATCTTGTCATTTCTATTTTTTTGTGTGTGTGCTTCTCCCTTCCTCCCCCCAAACAGTGGCTGACAGAAGTTATTCTCTATCTATGTTCTTTATTTAGTTTGAGGTTTCACCTAAATCTCAGAGCATTTGGAAAGGGCGCGCTGAGCTCCATCCTGTGAAATCTAGGTCACTAGAGGTCACAATAAAGTCATTCAATTATTCTCCAAAGCATGAAACAATATAAAAGTATACATATTCCACCATTTCCGCATTGTCACCGGGTGCTCAGTCCTCTAGGACTCTAATGCTTGGCAGCGATCACCCTGTCCATACCATAAAAGGTACCCGAGCTCAGGCCTGTCCTTTGAAATGGCCCTGGATTCCTGTGGTGAAAGTATGAAGTGGCCCGGCAACGCGATGGCCATTTTCCAATATGGCTCCAAGCCACTGGGCAACTCACGCTCATGCCATTGGCAGCCATCTCTTGATTACTTGACAGTTATCAACATGTGTAGATAGGCCATGTTAATCTGTTCAAGAGGACATTAAGGAGCCCACATCCCATGGCAAAATCAAGAAAGAAATGGTGAGCAAGTATCAGGCAAAACTGATCATCATCAAGGCTGTGGAAGAGGCAGAAGGGATGAAGGAGGCTTTTACTGTTTCTAGAGCAGACCGGGGCCTCTCCCCCGCACAGGGTCTAGAGGAGACGCAGATTTTCTCTTTCTACTCGCTGTGCTTTATCATCTGATCAGTGAAATGCTTAATGTGAGTTAAAAAAAAAAAAACTAGGGCAGATGATCAGAAAGAAGTGATAAATGGGGTCTTACATTTCACACAATTGTTTGTAACAAACCAAGTCTGAACCACTACACCCGGGCGAGCCACAGTACAAATGTATGCAGGCAACAGGGAGTTAAGTAAATAAATTTTTTCTTTTCTTTGTCGATGTGTTTAGTTCTCTTCCTGCCAAGATTCATCTCACTCTGCTATCTTGTGAGAGACACATATGGCGAGGTGAAATTGCCATCCAAGAAAGCATGTCCCAGCCTGTTGAGACATCATCAAATAAGATTAAAGCAAAGTAAAAATAAAAAGATAGAACGATTTTTTTTCCTTTTCCTTGTTCAGAGACCATCTGATAAAAGCCACCGAAGGTACTTGAATTGCTTCTAAAGATTTTCCAGCCAGTTCTTTACTTTGGATGGTTAAGAAAAAGGCAGGAATAACACGACAATATCTTCTTCTTCTTTCTCAAAGTTAGTTGGGGGGGGGAGAGGGTTCTTCATAATCAACCAGATGTATATGAATAAAACACAATACTGCCTTGGGCCCTTGGGTTGCAAATTTGCACTTGAACATGCTGCCGAGAATCCTGGGTCTCTTCACCCCCCTTTCTGTCTAGATGCTAGGGATGGAAACCCTAAGATAGCACAGGATAAAACTTCAATTTCCTACATTAGTGACTGTACTGAGATTTTGTTTCCTCTGGGTTTTTTGGGGGATGGGGGGAGAAGGAGGGAGCAGTACTGTGGTTAACACTCGAGCCATTGCACTTGCTAAGCAAGTACTCAGTATTACTTGAGCCGCATCTCCAGTCAATTTTGCTTTAGATAGGGTCTAGCATTTGGGTCAAGGGCTGGACTTAGACTTCTTTTGTACTTATGTTTCTTACATAGCTGAGATTGCAGACATGATCCATGATGCTTACCTGGCTCTGTGTGTGTGTGTGTGTGTGCGCAAGCGCGTACATGCTCACACACACACGCACTGGAGCTTGAACTCAGGGCCTGGACACTGTTAATTTTTTTTTTCTTGTCAAGATTAGTACTCTACCTCTTGGGCCACTGCTCTATTTCCAGCTTTCTGGTGGTTAATTGGAGATAAGAGTCTCACAGACTTTCTGCCTGGGTTGGCTTCAGACCATAATCCTCCGATCTCAGCCTTCTGAGTAGAGCAAGTAGTGGTTAAGGGTCTCCGTCGAGTCAGCTCCTGGCTTATTTTTTGAGATAGAATTTTGCTAGCTATTTTGTTTGCCTGGGCTGGCCTAGAACTGCCAATCTCCTATTTCTACCACGCTAGTAACTAGGATTAAAGGCATGTGTCACCATGCTTGGCTACTTTTTTTTTTTAATGTCAAAATGTTGCTAATGTCAAAGCGTGGTGTTACAGATTTCTGTAAAGGAAGGGCTGAGCATTTTCATTCAATTGGTGGTCAGATTCCCACGTTGAGTTGACACTTAGAGGTCCAAGGGACATAAAGGTGGCCACTTATCCCAACTAGCATCCCCTCGGTCCCCAAATTCCCAGGAACAGGGCTCATCTGGGGGGGGGGGGGAATGTTCCCATTCTCATCAGTACATGCAAACCTAATGTCCAGTGGACTGGGAGAATGTAACGATGCCTAGCGTTTCCCTGGTGACTCCTGGTACTCAGAAATTCCCAGATGGCATGCTGATCTAAGTTCGCCACCTCCACAGGGAGCATGGTTTTGCTCCTCCATCTCCCAAGGTGTACACTAACAATGAAATCACATCACTAACAAGGTCATAGCCCCTTTAAGAACTTACTGGCTCTGGGACCTGAGGGCAGGGAGAGGGGAAATGTTTCGAACACACAAAGCATCTCCTATTTTTGAAGGAGCTTTCTTTCTACCACTACCACCACCACCGCTCCTCTTCCACCCCAAGTGGGATTTCAGGGTGAACCTTAGCCTCTTTGAAAGAGTACAGTCAGGAAGTAAATAATGCCACACTTGACATCAGAAGGGACTCCCCCTCCCCACCAAAGCCAGACTTTGAAATTAAAATACATGTTCTTAAAGTGTCTGGAGAGGGAGGGTGGCGGCTCTTAAATGCACACACTGCACGCCGTGATAGATGTCAGCCTGCCTGCGGAAGGGGCTGTGCATTTGTTTGCAAACTGTTCTAGGTAAGAGGATGAAGGTTTCCTATGGTTTCCTATGCGAAGCCTTAATTGGACCTCAGGAAAGCAGCAATGCATCAGTAGAAGAGATTATCACCGGCCTTAATAAGCTGTCGTTGGCTTTCATAACAGCCACGGCCTAAAAATGAGGCACACAGAGCCCAGAGAGGATCTCACCAATTGCCTGGAGCAAGGATTAAAGAGACAAGGATCCGAGAGGGAGACACCGCAAGAAGGGAGAGGGGGGGGAGGGAGAGGGCAGCATATAAGAAACAGGGGTGTAATGTAAAAATCATCTCCCCTTTAACCTTCTTCCCCTTGGAACGATGGTCAAGTTCTGATCCCAAATACAAATGATCTCCAATGATTTCAAAAGAGGCAGTCTGGGGGTTGTCACTTAACTTTCACTCAAAAAGTTCAATAGCCTGCCATATGGACCTCTGTGCTCTGGATGGGTACAGAAGATTGAGATTGATTGATTGATTGATTGATCCCTGGAGAAAAATCTATGAGAGGAGGCTTGTGTGGTGGAGGGGGAGGGGGAGGAGCAAGGAGGAAGAGAACATAGCAAAGTGGATAGGTCGGAAGGAATGGGACCAAAGAAGGGAAATCCAAGAGGTAACTTCATTCTAATGGCCTTGATGGGAATGGATGGGGTGGGGCCTCATCCACCCTCCCCCATCTTCCTGACCTCACCCCGAATACCCTTTGCATTTGAAAACAAGATGGTGGTAGAAAGAGTGACTGACCCCAAGGGATGACTCAAGATGGGCAAAACAAATGAAGGTCCACACAGCACGGCTAACTGCTGTCACCTGGTGGGCCACAGCGGAACCCAAACTCAGGGTTCCTCACTGGGAGAGCTGGGATACCTGAGCACAATGGCTTCCTGACTCCATCAATCAAAGAAGCAAGCCTGTTAGGTAGAGAGAATGGGACGGCAGGAAGCTCTCTCTGTCCCCATGTACCAGGCTGTCTGTCAGAGCACTGGATGGGTTGGGAGAAGGCATCTACCTGCTGTACCAATGCCATTCACATGGCTTCTGGGTCACCAAAGCCATTCTGTCATCTCTCAGTGGACACCCAATCATCTCGGTGTGCCTCAAGGCTAATGAAATTTTATCACTGCGATGGGTCCTTCATGGTCCCTCCTCCTCCTCCTCCTCTTCCACCTGCTCCTCCGCCTCCTCTTCCTCCACCACCACTACCATCATTATCACCATCACCAAGTCACAAGGAGGAGGAACAGCAATTTGCCAAAACTGTCCCAGAACCAATCTACAAGAACCAGCAGGGACACTGACTTCCTAAGCAGCCACTGAGAAATAATAGGGTGCAAATTTCTAAATGTCTTACATTTTATGGGAGATTTTGAATGCTTCTACTCAGGTACATTATATGATTTTCACTCCCTCTGATCTTTCTTTTTCATTTTACAGCCCACTGAATAGCAGGTTTCCTCAAGAGAGAGAGAAAGAAAGCAGACCCCCTCCACCCCCCCATAAACGGGGACAACGTTGACTCGTAAACAGCCCGTGTGCTCCACACACAAAGGCACCTGGAACTTTCTAAAGCAAAGCACCTCCCAGACAACAGTGCCATGTGGCAGCAGGGTAACTCTTTTCCCTTGACAAACAGCACTGAAGCTGAAGATTTTTTTTTTTTTAAACCACAATCTCTACCCTAACTACCAGGGCCTCTTATTTCTCATTGCCAAAGCAGATGGGGTTGGAGAAAAGCTGATTGGACACAGAGCGCTGCAGTGGTATTAATGACACGTATCAGGAAGGCGAAGGCAGATGTGAGAGTGAGCTGGTAGCCGGAGGGAACGCTATGAAGGGGGGGTGGGAATCAGAATCATGAAGGATGAGCTGTCCAAAACCCCTTCCCTCTTTATAGACACAGAAGAGATCACCTCTGGCTTTATCTCCTTCTCTCCCTTTCCCACTCCTTTCCTTCCCCACTATCATCTCCAAATAAAAGCTCTACTGGCAGCCCCCTAACAGATGTTAACTGCCACTGAGGGTGATAGCCATGTAATGCTAGACTCATCCTCTTTCCCATCTCAAGACTATATCCTCGCAACTTCAGCCTAGGAGGGGTGGGATCACCTAAGAACTCCAAAAAGGTGGCCAGGTGCTGGTGGCTCATGCCTGTCATCCTAGCTACTTAAGGAGGCTGAGATCTGAGGATCATGGTTCAAAGCCAGCCCAGGCAGGAAAGTCTATGAGACTCTTATCTCTAATAAGCCACCAGAAAACCAGAAGTGGCCTTGTAGCTCAAGTGGTAAGGCACTAGCCTTGAGCTGAAGAGTTAAGGGACAGTGCCCAGGCCCAGAGTTCAAGCCCTATGACCGGCAAAAAAAAAAAAAAAAGTAGACAATGAAAGCTAGATGCCAGTGGCTCATGTCTTTAATCTTAGCTACTTCGGAGGCTGAGATCAAGGCCACCTGGGCAGAAAAGTCTGTGAGAAGACTCTTATTTCCAATGAAGTCAGAAAAAGCTGAAAGTGAAGCTGTGGCTCAAGTAGTAAAGTACTAGCCTTGAGCACAAAAAAGAAGCTAAGGGACAACACCCAAGGACTGGCAAAACAAAAACAAAACCCAGTATGGACAATGAGAAAAGAAAGCTGGACAGATTTCTCAGGGGGTCTAACTGCTCTATCTGAGGGGTGTCTTCCTGCATATCCATCCACACTTCCTCGTTGGCCAGGGCACATGTTTTGTGTTTGAAACAACCACGGAAATCTAAAGACAACAGAGCACGACTTCTCAGAATCAGAAGGCCTCTGGGTAGACGCTGGCTTTCCCCAACCCTCCCTGTCCTGTCCACCATCCCTGGCAGGGTAAAGGGTTCTGAGGCAGTCATAAAATTGTGAACTCGCAGTATCTGGAGTTTAATTAATTAAGTGGCAGGAGCCCCAGCAAACTTGTCAGGCCTGCACCTGTGACAAAGTACCTGCATACAGGTCTGTGTTCAGGAAAGGAACCGACAGGCTGCTTCGTTTCATAAGACAAATAGTATCTGTTCTTCTTCCAGGATGCTGCTTATTAAAAGCTGGATTTAACAGAGGAATTAAAAGGGCTTGTCTCACTTGGTATTTTGTTCACTTAACGGTCTGGGGTGTGGAGAGGGAAACTCTGGTGTCACAATGATTGGTAACCTGTCTGTCAAAGTGCTTCCCCGTTTTGCTTTCTTTGCTTCTCCCTGATGGCTTTTTTTTTTTTTTTGCATGGAATGTTAAGGTAGTTACAGAGTGCTTATGATTTCCCACTTCTTGGGATCTTTTCTAGCCCTGTTTCAGGTACAGCAGATACATCAACCCTTTTCAGTTTATTCTTTTTAAATAAATGGATGCCACTGAAAATTAAGACCCCCTCCCACAAACAGGTGGCAGTAGAAAGGACACAGAACCCACTAGGAGATGTATCAATGTTTGAACTGGCTGTAAAGTCCCTTCAAAAGTCAAAGCTTGGGGCTGGGAAGGTGGCTCAGTGGTAGAGTGCTTGCCTTGCATGCATGAGGCCCTGGGTTTGATTCTGCAGCACCACATAAGTGGAAAAAGCCGGAAGTGGCACTGTGACTAGCCTTGAGCTGAAGAGCTGAGGGACAGTGCCCAGGCCCAGAGTTCAGGCCCCATGAAGGCTAGCCATGCACTAGTGGCTCACGCCTATAATCCTAGCTATTCAAGAGGCTGAGATCTAAGGATCACAATTCAAAGACAGCCTAGGCAGGAAAGCCTGTGAGATTCTTAGCTCCACTCAAATACCAAAAGGCTGGAAATGAAGCTATGGCTCAAGTGGTAGAGCACCAGCTTTGAGACACACACAAAAAAGCTAAGAGACAGAGCCCAGGCTCTGAGTTAAGTTTGCATACCTGCACCAAAAAAAAAAAAAAATCAAGGCTATTTCATTCTGACAACAATGACAGGTCTGATTTTTTTTTTTTCTAAAATGTTTCTTGGATGCTAAGATTTCCAGTGAGTTCATGCTTGTTCTCTGCATTTGTGGCCCCGGAATTCTCTGCTTATGTTTCCCCCCATCAAGCCAGTACTCCATCAAGGCTGAATCCTGGCCACCGTCATGTTGCTTGCTCAGGTGCATTTGGAGAGAATCCAGGTCAGGATGAGGGCTTCCCCAGGGAAGGGTGAGGCACGGAGGCAGCGCTTGGGTTGGGATTTGCTAGGCTGCGATGTCTACGTGGTGGCAACCGTATGCAAAGCCTAGCATGGTAAGAAGGAGACGTAAGGGGGACCTAGACCTTCCCAGATGGGAGAGTGACAGGCCTGTGTTCTTCCACACACACCTGGAGAGTTCACCTGTGTGAACCCTTTCTACACCACGGGCCATTTGATCCAAGACAGCTCTCCTTAAAAATCTACATAGAATCCTTCATGAGACTGGGGAAACAGGCCCTTATTTAAAATACAGAGCCCATAGATGGTTTTATTAACCCCAAATGGGAACAGACACAATCGAAATCATTCTCTAACTAGGGCCAACAAATAACTTACAGAATTATTATATACACTGGTAATATATCAAAATATTTAGTATATATATGTATGTATGTATGTGTGTGTTCTATATTTGGGACAAACTTACACTAAGGAGATATTTACTTGTCATCTAACATTCAAATGTAGCTGGGGATTCTATGCTTTCATTTGCCCCTGACAATCCCATAATAGACTCAAGCTGATTTGATTTTCAGAGACAGAATACTGAAGTTCTAGAAATTTCTACAAATAGAAGACCTTAGGCAGGCTACAAGCTTTGCTTCTATTTTTATATCTGGGCAGATAGGAAGTATGTATTGAGGTTATTCTTTATGAAGCCTTTGAACTTAATAATTAATTTTTGTGACAGAAATTCAGTTTTTGCTACAATTACTGTATATAATATATATATATTAAAAACAAGGTATGGCATGGTGGTGCATGTCTATAATCCTAGCTACAGTCTGAAGTCAGCTACAAGCTTTGCTTCTATTTTTATATCTGGGAAGATAGGAAGTATGTGTTGAGGTTATTCTTTATGAAACATTTGAACTTAATAATTAATTTTTGTGACAGAAATTCAATTTTTGCTACAATTACTGTATATAATATATATATATCTATATATTAAAAACAAGGTATGGCATGGTGGTGCATGTCTATAATCCTAGCTACAGTCTGAAGTTAGCCCAGCCAGACAAATCTGACTCTTATCTCTGATCATCCAGCAAAAAGATAGCTGTAGAGTTATGGTTTAAGTGGTAGAGCACCTGCCTTGTGTGAAAATGTTGAACAAGAATGTGAGGTCCTGGGTTTAAGCCCCAGTGCCAGAAAAAAAAAGTCTGGTAAATTTATTTGCCGAAATTAAATATTTAGAGTTGGGGGGGGGGTGTATTTTCAATCCAAGTATTTTCCAGGGTTGGTGAGCTAGCATCTGACTCAGACTGCTCTCTGTCAGAATGCTCACTCAGCTGTTCCAGGGTAGAAATCCTGTCTTGCAGTTCAGTTCTGAATTACGAAGTGTCATGGCGGGAAGCAACTTCCATGGGGGTTGGGGGTGAGGGGGGACAGAGGAGATATCTCTGCTTTAGAGGGACAATGAGAGGGTCAACAAACTAAATTGTTGAGAGAGTGAGAAAGACAGAAAGCAGACAAATCAACCGCTTCAGTGTTTTTGCCCCCTCCCCCCCCCCCCGCCACGCCAAAGCTTTGCTAAGAAACTGGTTAGTGACAAAATCCAAACCATGTTATCAAGGATCTTAAGGAAATGGATTGCTGTTAAGTGATACTTTAGAATTCACCCCTGGCAAAGGTACTGCATGATTACAGGAAGATAAGCAGAAAATCCTGCCCTCCAATGAAAAAAGCCTCTGCTCAAAAACACAGACCACCACTCAACTATACTTCTAATGCCACCGATTCTAATGCCTCTGGAAAATTCCAGTTCACCAAGGGTACCCAGAGTTCTCATAGATGAAAGAAAAAAGTCGAGACTCGGTTGATGGAGGGAGGGATGTTGAGAAGGGCGATTTTCCCCCTGAATGTGCGATCTATAAACGGCGAGTTTTCACACATCATCTCCAGTACCGGAGGGTTGCATTCATTCCTGCCTGGTTCTGTGTTGGTAAAATAGCAATAATATAAGCATCATCATATCAACCAACCCTGATCATTCTACCTCGCCTCTACCCCTTCTCTCCTTCCCTTCAAAACAGAGGACACAATGATTGCCACCCAGAATAGGTCAGGTACCCAGACTTGAGTTCTTAGGGTACTTCATTGTAGAAGACCAAGAATATGTTTTTCAAAAGAAGAATTGAAGGTATAGATATCACTTTAAATAAGGTTGGAAGTGGAGGTGTGGCTCAAGTGGTAGAGCACCAGCTTTGAGTGCAAAACGCCAAGCAAAAGTGCAGGCCCCCCACTAATGGCATAAAAGAGATTGTAGTCTGAGTGGAGAGACTAAATATCTGTAAGAGAAATGCATGTTGTGTAAATGCAGAGTGCTTGAATCCAAGACCTCAAGACACTCAAAGCATCTCTTTGGACATTCTTTATGTCTGGGCTGGAGGGTTGGGGCTCTTGGTTCAAATCCTAGTATTTCATTCTGAATAATGGTTATGTCTCAGGTACTATGAGTTACAGTCTGGTCATTTCTCACATATGGTGACAATCAGTTCCTTGTTCTAGAAAAAATAATTCTTATAACTACAATCAATAAAACATTTTCTTAGAAAATAAAAAATAAACCATTTCATTGTGATTCAAAACAAAAGCAAGTGGTATAGATTTTCTTCTTCTTTTTTTTTAAATGGCTTAATTTATAGTCCAAAGCAGGATCCATACTAGGGCTAGTTAAGAATGGTCTACATGGGTTAAATGGCTAAATATGATTTACCTGGGTTAAGAGTTCAGTGATTTTATGGTGTGTGTGTGTGTGTGTGTGTGTGTGTGTGTATGTGTGTGTGTGTGTATGTGTGTGTGTGTGTATGTGTGTGTGAGTCCTGGGGTTTGAACTCAGGGCCTGGGCTCTGTCCCTGAGCTTCTTTTACTCAAGGCTAGTGCTCTACCTTAGCCATAGCTCCTCCACTTCCAGCTTTTTTTTTTTTGGTAGTTTTAGTGGAGCCAAGAGTCAAACTTTCCTGCCCAGGCTAGCTTTGAACTCAGATCTCAGCCTCCTGAGTAGCTAGGATTATAGGCATGAGCTGCATGTGCCAGACCAGATCCTGTGTTTTTAAATCACAGCACGGTTCTGAACATGGTCACATGGAAGGTAAAACATACATACATTGTCCCCATCTAGAGGCCTAGAAGATCTTTGACCTCTGACTGTAGCCCAATCTCTTTCTATCCGGAACCTACAGGAAATATGCCTGACTATGCAACCATCCTCCTGCCCACTCCATACTCACCCCCACTTCTGTGCAGTGATAGCTGTTGCCTGTGGGTCCCGCTGCCCTATTCAACGGTTGACCACCTACCTCAACCCCGCACCCTGGCTTACATCTGAGTTTCCTTTGAAGATGGTGGCCCTCTGCTTCATCTCCAGTGCCACCATACCTCTACCCATCAATTATATTGAGAAGCCTACCAAGATAGGAGTGCCACGGTCCCAAGATGCTGGCTTCTCTGCCACTTCCTCCTCCCCACCTGCCTCCATTCCTGCTCTGGCCGGCCAGCTCACACACCAGACAAACAAGGACAGGAGCTGGCATCTTCAAGGTCAGCCCTCCTATCAGCTTCTGTTAGCAGATCGCAGCTTTCTACCCCTCAAAACCCCAATACGAGACTACCAACGCCTGTCTTCTACCTAATGGTCAAGCCTGCAGTCTTTCCAAAACTCTCTCATCTCTGCATTACGCTCGTAAGTGCTGACAAGTAAGCAATGCATTTCACTTAGAGGAGCCCCTGTGTTCTCTTGATGGGGGGGGGGGGACAAAATGTTTGAACTGATGCCTTTGGAGATGCTTCTGAGAGTCGCCATGCTCTACTGAGCAGTAGGAAACATTTACTGGCAAACCCTCCTGTCTGGTGTTAATTCTCAGGGAGCTGGAGGGCTGTAATTTACACACATCTTTTATTTGCATACTGATGGCATTAGGAAGGAAACTGTAAAGAATACTTCCGTGGGGCCTCTGGTCCGTTTTGTAACGTGGAATTCTACGGCTCAGGAGTCCTCACTTGGACACAAGATGGTGCTAAGGAGCAGAAGATGAACTGTAGGTTCTCTGCAGGTTAGCTCAAATACGTCATGTCTCCAGGACACTTTACAGTTAAGATAATGTGTATTAAAAACATTTGTAATTAACTCTTAAACTCAGAACAGAAGAGTTTGATTTTTTTCCCCTTCTTTTTATAGATAGGGACAATATGGCTTCCATGGGTTAAATGACTGGCCTAAGATCACTCAGCCCAGGCTGGGGTCTCCATTCCAAGACTAGGTTTAGTTCTTATTTTGACTCTGCCACTTATGTAGGTTAGTTTGTTTATATGTAAAAAAAAAAAAAATTCTTACATGGGCTTTCATAAGTTTCTACCATGCTAGCAAGGTCCTAATGTACCAATGCATAATAGTGTATATCAAACTTACTTCATTAGTTCAGGAAATCATGATGGATACTTGAAGGTGTTTGTTAACAGGAAGCCTTGGCTGGATTATGAGTCGTAAGAAGTAACATACGCACACAGATCTATTTTTTGGTCCCCAGGAACAAAGATCTGTTGTTGAGACACATGGGTTTATGACCACTTGGGTAGAAGAGCCCTCCCTGGCTACGTTTTTTGCACAATGTAGAGAATTCTGACAGTGGTAAATCAATACTGGCCCGAGGCTCCAGAGCGCCCCCTCCTGGTGCTATCTTTCTAATCTATCCCTACAGAGCAAGGGCTCTGTGGATGGTAAATGGAAAATCAGAGTTATCTCTGTGAGAATGAACCCCTTCAGGCTCTAAAAAAAATGCACCCAAAGTTTACACTGTGTTTCCAGGAATTCATTTTCTGAAGCTACCATAACCAATTACCATAAAGGTAGGAGCTTAAGACAAGAGATGTATTTATTGTCTTTCAGAACTGGAAACCAAAAACAATCTTCCGGTGCCAGCAGAGTTACTGACTTCTGGTGGTCCCAAAGGAGGGATCCATTTCAGACCATCATCCTACCTTCTGGCAGCTTTGGCCATCTGTAGTGTTTCTTGGCAGATCTCTGTTACCAGTGCTACCCTCTTTCACACGACTAGCAAATCTCCCTTGCCTTTTGCTTACGCGAGTCATGGATTGAAGGCCCCACCTTCTATCATCCAGATGATTTCATCCTGAGATCCTTAACTAATTACATCTACGAAGACCT
Organism: Dipodomys spectabilis; assembly: GCF_019054845.1. Lineage (NCBI taxonomy): Eukaryota > Metazoa > Chordata > Mammalia > Rodentia > Heteromyidae > Dipodomys > Dipodomys spectabilis. The sequence continues at coordinate 6,965,022 of NW_024870950.1, forward strand.
TCTTTCCAAATATGGTCACATTCTGAAGTCCTGGGTGGACATGAATGGGGAAGGGGGTGGGGTGGCAGTATTCAATTTCAGTCACTGTAAGCATTCTCAGAATTCTTTCTTTGAACTAATTCTCCCAGGGAAGTTGAAGCTCAAGTTCCTATCCCTTCACTGAAAGAAGATGCAAAGCAACTGAGAAAATCTTGAGAAAAATCTGCCATCCTCACCTGCAGAACACCAAGATCCCTCCTGGGGGTTCCCTGTATTCACACCCTACATTCAACTAATCATTTTTAAAGAGAGGATGGACATTGACTGGTTCCAGGCATTTTGTTTGGTTTCCATCATCTCAAGTCAACTCACTTCCCCATCTCCTAGTCTAAGAGTTCTCTTCCATGAAGATATGACTCATACACCATTTTCAAAGCCTTTAGTGTCAGCTGCTTTATTAATTTTGTTGGGATGAACCTCGAAGAGCACAAACTAGGCATCAGTGAGAAATGCTCATTGAGAGATTGCCCCCCCCACAGGCCAGTGTGTAAACGAATGTACTAAGCAAAATGCAGACAAAAGCTCCCCCTTCGAAATCTGCTGTTCCTTCAAGGAGAAAACAAACCACCACCACATTATAAGCCCCACCCCTGCCAACCCCCAACCAACCCAACTGCTCTGGAAGGAAAAAAAAAAACAGGTTTTGTTTGTATGTTTGTTTGTTTGTTTGTTTGTTATAGGTCATAGGGCTCGAACTCTGGGCCTGCGTGCTGTCCCTCAGCTCTTCAGCTCAAGGCTAGCACTCTACCACTTGAGCTATAGTGCCACTTCTAGTTTTCTGGTGGTTTATTGGAGATAAGAGTTTCATGGACTTTCCTGCCCCGACTGGCTTTGAACCGCAATCCTTAGATCTCAGCCTCCTGAGTAGCTAGGTTTACAGGCGTGAGCCCCTGGTGCCCAGCAATTAACAGTCTTCACAGTGATATTCTCTAATCTCCTGGGCATGCATGTCCCAAGCACCCTAGAAAATAACCAGCTTAGCTTCCCTCAGCTGCTGGAAAGAAATTTCTCAGTAGTCCCTCCATTTTCTATTCAGTTACTCTTAGGTTTCTTTTCTCAGGAAAAATAAAGTGACTTAATAGGTCATTAAACAATGATTAGACATGTAAGTGTTCCAAACCCCAGAGCATGAGTCTCGGCTTTTGATTTTCTTTTCCCCCCTCACCTCTGGTTTTCAGAAACAGGTTTTGAGACAGAATAGTTTTGTTCATGCCTTTGTGGGCATTTAACTCATCTTTGCATTTGTTAAGATCCTCCATCTAGGGAGCTAGAGGAAACCTGCCTTGGATTAGCCTTGGATTAGCCCATCTACTGGGCTAAACTGGGGTGTACATTACCCTCCCCCCTGCAATGGGACGCCTCATTTGACCAACAGATCTGAGTTCAAAATCTCCTGCCTTTTTGGATTACTATACCCAGTTTTCATCAACGTCCATGAAGTTGGCTTTCTCTTCCTCCTCAAGTTAAGACAGGAAAGGATGAAGTGAAGACAGAAGGGAGGGAAGCCATCTTTGAAGCTGGGTAAGCCTGAGTGCACCCCCTCTCCCTCGTCTGCCCTGGGTCCCCTGCTATGGGTGGACATGAAAAGCCTGGAAGATGATGTAGATCACAGAATGGCAGGTGCCTCTGGGTGACTTCTCCTGGCCAAGTTGGTAGGCTGATTCACATACAGTCACAGGCTGCTTCAATGAATGGCCACCTAACGACTCAGTTCATGCCCCTAATGAGAAGTAAGTGAACGGAGGAAGGGCATGGACCTCCCCCATGCTCCTCCGCTCCATTTCTGAAGCCTCTTTCCCAGGCCTGACTTACAAGAAAGGAGGCCACGTGCTTCCTTTCCATGGGAACCTATTATGTCACTCTGCTATCATAACCAATGCAATTCTTCCAGTCGGCTGTGGCTCCGGGGATAGTAACCAGCCCTGATATGAAAACAGAATGCAGAAAACAAATTAGCATTTTGAAAACTAAAAAGCCTGCCTTTTAATCCTATTAAGATCCGTGGCTGCCTTTTCTTCCCCTGCCTCCTCCCTCTAAAAATTCTGAAAGAGATACTGATGTTACCATTAACATAAACGCTGAAATCAGCATTCCTTTTGAAAGAAGTTGTTAATATTTGGAAATGGTTGGATTTCCAATCCAAGCTTTGATTGTTATTCTATACCAGCCAGCAAGTGCCAAGGTCACAGGGAGATTTCACCTGCCCACAGGGCTAAATGAATCCTCTCGGCCACACTGCATGTATAATTTAACATTCTCCTCTCCACTACTTCCATGCATTCCTAAAAAATATTTTATTACAATAACAAATTGGTTTCAAGATCATGCATTATGTATTCTGAAATTAGGTCTGCCAGTGAAACCTGTGTATACAAACACGCATGCGTACATACACACACACAAACACACGCACACACATACACATCCACACCGAGAGTAGGGTGGGGTTTAAGGATGGGAAACCCACTGTCTCTTCTGAGATTCGATTCTACTTATATGGAAGAAAAGGAACAAACTAATCATTTATGGAAAGAACAATTAGAGGTTTTCTTTGCATTGCTCCTTAAGAGACTGGACAGAAGAAAAGAACCAGCCAGGCAGTTTTTTCAAGCTTTCCTTGAAATGAAACAATTATTCCTTGAATACTAAAAGTCTTCTTTTCCTGTGATATGACACTTGCCATGTGTATCTTTTACAGGAACTGGACTTCTAGCAATGTTTCTTTGACACATTAAAGATATTAAGATATCAAAGCCAGCCTTAAAAATTTTGTCTTCAGAAATAGTACTGGTTCTTCCCTAAGCTGTCAGCATGAGCTCCCCACAAAAGTTGAAATATTCAGCAAAAAAAAAATCCTTAAATATTCAGAAAATTCCCAACACAAATGGAAACCCATATAGCATTTCCCTGACACATCCTTTTTTCTGCCTGGCAACTTTTATGGGAAGTTAAATGCACATCGATTTAGCATCCTTCCCTAACATTGGTACGAGTTTCTCAAGTATACTGTGTATCTAAAGTTGCCTCGTGGTAAATAATTAAAATTCAGGAACATTTCTAGGGCCTTTCATATGCTTTTTAAAAAGAATTTTAGACTTGGATATCAGACTGACAAAAGTTCCAATGCACTCAACACCATTGTTGAATTAAAAGAAGGTCCCTACGTGAATGGTGATTTTGGTGATACAGAAGATATTTGACGTTAAGACATGAGAAAGAAATTTAGTTGGGTTTCCCTCAAATCTCAAAATTTTTCTAACACATGGGCCTGATCACTTATATTAAAAGAAATATGCAGTTTATTTCCATGGGGAATTTGTTTTGCATTAACTTGGAAAGCTAAACATTCTGAGTATGCTTCTACTAGTCTACTATCTTTTGAATAAAACAAAATTCCTAAGAGAATCTCTCACAAATCTCTTTAAATTAAAATCAGTCTAATTTTGATGGGAAGGCCAGCAGCATGCTAGGCTTTGTGTGTTTAAAACAGTGCCCGTACCTAAAAAGTTTAATTCTCTGACAAGAGCTTTTAATAAGAACAAATTGTAAGTGAAATTTGATGTTACAGTCTTTCCTTCTCCAAAAAGAAAAAAAATAACAATTGGCAAACACTTTATTAAGAAATCATTTCTCCTTAATTTCGTTCTGATGGAGTGATGTGACTGGATGTATAGCTTTTCTATAGTGAAATTACAAGAACTAATTTAATCTAATCAGTAATATTGGGAAATGTTAATGGCATCATTTCTGATTTCTTTTGTATTGTAATTTAGTCTGACACACGAAAGCTTTGCTTTTCAGAAGAACAATTAAGAAATTGTTGATAGAAATTAAATATTACTGACAACTGAAAATGCGTTTATTTCTCATCTGCGGTGTCTAGAAATAACTCTCCCTCCTCTCATCAAAGATAAATGAAATTAAAAATGTGTGAAAGTAGAAAGGAATTAAAATACTCCATTGTATGAACAACACAAAAAAGATGGTTTGTATTAAGTAATAAGCAAATTCCATATATATATATATATATATATATATATATACACATATGTTTAAATCCTCTAAAAATGCCTTAAGTTCTATAATCTGCAGGTTAAATGATTAAACTCTTTCTGGGTTCATTGGCTGTCGAGCTATATCCTTCATTCTAGCTGTGGGCTATTTTCAGCTGAATGCAAACTGCTTTTTTTTTTTTATTTGTTATTAATGGCATTTCACAGCACCTTCTGTGTACAGCATGCAAGCTACTATCTGCTATTTAGGAAAGTATTAAGGTAGAATTAAAAATGAAAAAAAGGAAAACTAAAAAGCCTTTGGTAATAATTACAATTTATTCCCATACATTACAACAGTTACAGAAGTAATATCAGTGTGAAAGTACTGATAATTCATAGACAGATGACAATGTCTTATGAAACTGGTTTCCTATTTCAAATAAAAAGATCTTCTAATGGCCACTCTATCTTTTGATGGTAAATTGCAAATACATAAATATCATCTATGATAAAAATATGAAACATGTATGCTACATTAAAAGAAATAAAGAAAAATACAAATAAGAAATCTAGAAAAATCTCAGACAGAAAGTCAAAAGTCAAATGCTTTCTGATTTATCTTGAAGAGGAGGACAAGGGTTTTCACATAAACCACCCAGGCAGGATTTGAGCTACTCTAATGCCATTTAAAAAGAAAAGTCAGCAGAGAGCATTGAATAACTTTGGAAACTAAATATCATTTTTAAAAAAACCCTCCAACTTCCTAAATTGGCAGCTCAAAGAATCCAACAAATTCTCAGGAAAAAAAGAAAAAAAAAAAAGAAAAAAAGGGTAGGCACAGTTCAGTCATCTTTGGTTGGTTGGAGGCTGCTTTGTTTTATGAAGGGTACGGGGTAAGGCCAGAAAGTCTAGTATGTAAAGGGTCACAGTCAGTTGTCTTCAGTTCTGTCCTCAAGCTGGCTAGCTGCCAGAGCATGGCCCGGTTGGCAAGACAAAATAAGAACAGTTTCTTAGCACCCCTCAGCCTCGGCCTCTTGGCTTTGGAGTGAAAACTGGGGGATCGTGAAACTTAGGCGCAGGTCTAAAAGAGAACAGGAGGAAACATAAAGCTGTCTGGAGCCTCCTCTCTCTGCAGGTCTAATGATGCTTGGTCCCACAAACAATTGCCACAATAAAATGCAGCGTGTCCTGGGGTCCCCTCTGAAAGAATAAAACTGGAAACCCTGCCTGTCCTGCTGGGTAGAAACCCAAGGCTCACGCCGCAGGGAGGGGCCCATGGCTTGTGCCTGGCTGTATTCACAGGCCAGGCAGACAGATGTGTGGCCTTTGACAAAGCCAAGAGATGGGGGCACTTCAAAAATAAAATCATCTCCCAATTACAGGGAAACCTTCCTCCCCGGGATCCCAAAGCACTCTATCAACCTAAATTGGAATCTTGTCTTCCGAGCTGCCTTCATGCAACCCGCTTCAGTATAAATTGGATCAAATGCTCTCAGATTAATTCCTGGAAGCCTATATTCATCTTTGTATATCTTTATTACAAAACTAGCCACAAGACTGCTCTACAATTTTCATTACCAGAACAGCTTTCAGGGCTGGATTACGCCATGGTTTATCCCTCCGTGACCTCAAACCAGCCTGTTAGTCCCATTATTGTATATTCATATAACACACCTGAGCCCAAGATAATAAGAGAGTTATGGTAAATGAGGGAAGGGGGTGCACGCTACTGCATCTGATGCACTGCCGTCTACAAGGATAGTTAATGTGCTACAGGCATCTCCCAGAAATGCACACATCACCACCTTGCTCTGACTTTGGACCTTTCGACTTTCAGCCCTTCCTAGCAAAAGTGAAGGCTCTTTTTTTTTTTTTTTTTTTTTTTTGCCTGCAAGGGGCAACTGGGACAGTCGGCTATCTATATGGGATGAAAATCGTTTGAACAATGGTGTGTTACAGGTGTAGTTATCTGATGGCTGCCTGATCCTGGCAGGTATTAAACGAGGTGATTTTGAAGATGGTGATGATGATGATTGATCACACTACATCTTTCTTAATAATCTAGTTGATGGCAAGGTTTCTAATTATTGTGGTGGAGCTCCAAGCTGATTTTCTGTAGTCTTGGTTGTTTCTCATACACATACATGCAAGCATATGTAGACATATATATATATATATATATATATATATATATATATATATACACATACATACACACACATAGAAAGAGAGAGAGAGAAAGAGAGAGAGAAAGAGAAGTCATAAATCCTGGAATATATGTGTGAATGTGTAGGTACGTGTGCATGGATGTGTGCATGTGTGCATGAATATGAATGCACATGGTTTTTGTGCAACTTTGTCTCTCAGGGCTACAGTTTCCCCCAGTCAAGCCATGTCTACAGTAGATCTCAGCCTGCTGGTCTGTCTTTGTCCTTCCCTCCTTCCTGCCTTCTCTCTCCCTCCCTCCCTTTCCCCTATCTTTACTCTCTTCCTTCTTCCCTTTCTTTTGAAATAATGCCAGCTTGGTTCTCAAAACAGGAAGAAAAAGAGAATTATTCATGCATTCTACAGAAACTTTAAAACTCTTGTTTTCTTATAGCCCCATAAATGTGATGCTTTGGCCCAATGAGGCGGATTTCTTACACAGAAGGCAAAAAGAAACATTGATTATTTTATAGAGGTGTCTTAGTCTCACTTTAAAACTCACTTTCTTATTTCCTGTGGCTGAAAGAAATAATACAAGATGCCATCCAGATGGGTGTGTGCTTCCCTCATCCTTTTCAAGAAGGGGGCCGACGTCTGGCAGCCATTGGGTGAAGCAGCAATGGCTGGGGCCGCAGCAGGTACGGACCGAATCGGGACCTGCTTGCCAGACATATCACATGCACATTATCTTTTTGGTGATGTGAGGTATTGGACTCAGGGCCTGTGTGAACCGTGCTCTAGCCCCTACCCCAGCTTATATACTTTTAAAGTTTGGAAGCCCTAGGGTAGGAGATATCTAATCACCTATCTCCAGACCCTACTTCAGAACTACAATATCAAGTCCTTTGGAATTAGATACTTAGGCGATCTGATACCAGCTAGGTCATTAAAGCTTGGCCCTGTGGCTTCTACCTGCACCGTGGACAATGGGTTGAGGGGACCATGGTGGGCTCGTACCAAGCTCCCAGATTTACAGGTTCAATCATAAACGTGTCACCTTGCACTTAGCGACACCTTCCTCCGAACATTCCTCATGTAGTTTTGCACACATCATTCTATCTTTAATGAACTCAAGGCCTCATCTAGTTTTACTTCTTACAGATTCCTCTGTCTGCATTCCAATTATTATGCTGTTCTACTCACTCCATCCTACAGGAGGTGCTAATCAGCTTTCAGGATCCCTTTCAACTTTCAATGAAAGGGGACCAGATCTCCAAATGGCATGCAGGTTTGCTGTTCATGTGGGTCAAAAGAAATCTAAGGGAGGGCTGGGAAGTTGGCTCAGTGGTAGAGTGCTTGCCTTGCATGCATGAGGCCCTGGGTTCGATTCCTCAGCACCACATATGCAGAAAAAGCCGGAAGTGGCGCTGTGGCTCAAGTGGTAGAGCGCTAGCCTTGAGCTGAAGAGCTCAGGGACAGTACCCAGGTCCAGAGTTCAGGCCCCATGACCGGCAAAAAAAAAAAAAAAAAAAAAAAAGAAATCTAAGGGATGTGTTTATTTAAAATCATCAACAACAACAAAACCCCAAGGGTTCATTCTCAGAAACTGTGTAAGACATTCCTAGATAAGACCGTCAGAACACATGATGATTTGTTGTCCACTAAATTGTTTCTTCTGCATGCTGATTACATTTGATTCATTACAGAGTCCGCGAGAACAAGTCATTTTTCAAGTTAACAGGTGCACAAGGAAATTAAAGTTTGGTTAAAAAAAAAATTTCAAGCAGAAGAAAACCATGCACACGGGACTGACAGAAAGTGGGCTTGAGCTACAGACACAGAGGGGAACATATGGAAACTGGCCTTGTGTTGGGGAGGGAGCTAGTTCCCATTCGCATGGAAGGATTTTCAGGAAGGGTGGGGAATCTGGGCTCCTCCTTCCTTCTCTGTTCATGCCAGTTTTCCCCTGGAGCTTTTCTTGTCTTGCCCTTTCTCTGGCTGAGGACTGGACTGTGGGTCTTGTCACATCTCACTCATGCCATGGGGCTCTTGGGTTCAGTGGGCAGGCAGCCTTGTGACCTGGGGCCAAGTGGGTAGATCTCGGTAGAGATGCTGCATTGCCACTCAATTCCTCAAAGCCTTGACCAGTTCAGACCTCGATGATTGCATGCCTTTCCTATACCCAGGGTGGAATATGTGGGCTTTACCACGGAATATGTGTACATAAAACATATTTTCAGGCTGAATGAAAGGCCAGTGCCTTCTTTCTTCTGTATTTGTATTTCCTTTGTTTTCTTCTGACACTTAAAACTAAATTCTACCTGATATTTTTGTCTTGACCACCTCCTTCCATTTTTCTAATTCTTTTACACCAACCCGTGCGATCAAGGTACCCATTGGGAAGAAAGAAAGAAAGAAAAAAACTTCCCTAGCACTATTTTGTTTTACCTTGGTGATAAAAAAAACAATCCCCAGATGAGCAGAGACAGCTAGGACTCTGTAATCTGTACATACAATTTAATCCTTTAAAGAATCAGCAGGGCCCACATCAATCAAGAGCCTTCATCAACTTGTAAAAACAATATTTTGATTCAATCAGATTCAAAGCCCTGAAATTCTCAGCTAATTAATGCAAGGTCACTCAGGGCTGCACAATGGTGGCTGGAACAGTGGTCAAATATTTACCCTTGGAACACACATGTTCGCCTCGCCACAGGGCCTGAGCATTGGTCAAGAATAGATAATGCACCTATGGCTGCAGCAGGTTCCATCTGGCTCAAGTCCTTGGATAAATAATTATTACAAAGAGAGAAAAGGAGAGGCGCAATTGTTCCATCGTTAAGAGATGCACAAGGAAGTCTGTTAAAGGTGAATGGATCATGTGAACTTTCCAGATGTCCCAAGCACAGAACTGTCTGTCCAGTCCTTTCTTAGACACTCAGAATAAAGGATACCTGTGTGTGTATGCATGTGCACACCTGCCTGCCAGTCATTGTGTGCTTGAACTCAGGGCCCAGGCACTATCTTTTGAGCTTTTTTTGTTTGTTTGTTTTGCTTAAGGCCACCACTCTACCACTTGAGCCAATGCTCTACTTCCAGCTTTTTAGTGCTTACTTGGAGGTAAGAGTCTCACAGACTTTTCTTCCTTGGGCTGGCTTTGAACCATGATCCTCAGATATCAGCCTCCTGCGTAGCCAGGATTCTAGGAACGGAGCCACTGGTGCTCAGTGGCAGTTTTAATTTCGATAAGTCAGCAGATCCACAAGACCTTTCAGATAGGTCTCGAATCTGATAAGTTGTCTTTGGTGTGCACTTGAAGACATGTAGAGATTCGGTGTATGTTAAGGTAGAGGGTGCAAGCACCTTTGCAAAGACGCAAGACATGCTTGTTTCTACTTGCGGTTGCTGCATATGTGAATTGTTTACATACAAAAGCAAGTGTGATTTACTGATGCGAATGCAGAAAAGCGAAAGCGTAGGAGGCCCCATTATTAATTAAAAAATAATCATTTCAATGTTTTTCTTTCCTCAAACATGGGAGATAGGAAGTTCATGGAGAAATTGTGCCTTGGCAACTTCTGTTTATCCTTGGTATGCCTCCCTTTCGATGCCAAACACTCTCAAAACCCTATGCAATTCTGGTTAGGATACTGCTCTAGTTTTGCAGTATGTGCTGGGTTACCGGCTACAGAAGAGAGGGGGATCCACTATTCCTTTCCTGGTGAATCTACAAATACTCCAAAGAAAGAAAGTTACGGCTACAAGCTCATAGTTCTAGAACAGGCAAAGAACTAGCTAGCCTTTTTCTTCGGTCCTTAAACTTTTCAACCCACTTTCCCACACCTTTCTTTTCCTTCGCAACCTTCCCACATTTGTATAGGGCAAAACCTCCTGCAACAACTTTCTCTTTCCTTAATATTGGGAAGCTAGAGTGAACCTTGATGTGATGGCATCTGCATGTATCTTTGAGTATGAAAAATCTTTAAAAAATATAAATTTCTAGAAGAAATTAATTGCTTAAATGATGGCCAACCATGGACCTCCATATATACTTCACATTTTTATAGTTATCCATGGGTGTTGATAATCCTGTGAGGATTTTGTGTGCTGAAAACATGAAGATTACAGACATGCCCTAAACTTGTTCAGAATTCAGCTACAAGGGTAGCCCAGTACAATGCCATCACCTTACCCATGGCTCGATTTTCCTGTGTTTTCTCTTATCCATATTCAACCACAGTCCAGAGAAATTACATGGAAGATCTCCAAAGTAGCAGTTCCTAAGTTTGACATTGCAGGTATGTGTGATGAAATCTTGTACTAGTCCACTCCATCTTAATTAGGACGCAAATCATCTCTTTGTCTTGTGTACCTATCTTGTAAGTGCAAACTATCTGGGGCCATTTGGTACCATCTAGGTTATCAGATCAAGTCTTGGAAATAGGCCAGGGCTTGTATTCAAACAACCCTCATTTAATTTCATAATGTTCCCAACAGTCAAAGAGGAGTAATACTGGCAATGTTACTAAAGAACATTACTATAATTCTTAAGACTATATTATTAACATTATAACATGATAGTACTATTGTGTTATGTACATTATTGTAATTGTTAAAGTTATTAATTTTTGTTCATCTCTGACTGTGAAAACAACATAGTGTATGTTGTATACGCATTGCTGAAGATAGTACTGAACCCTAAGAGGGTCTTGGAACAAATATCCAGGGTAGTACTGAGCCCTAAGGGGGTCTTAGAACAAATATCCAGAAGATGCAAACCAGGAGCTTGCCCATGGCTGAGCCTTCTGATTGACATCAATCACTAGGGCCAACTGATTGTTGAGCAATCCACATTGATCACTGAGATAGACCAAATGGCTTTCCTCAAGCTCAGCTTTACACTAATATAACAAAGCTTGAATTCATAGGATACTGCCAACATTATTTTTTCCCCAACACTCAAACTGGTCTACCTGGGGCTACTTGATAAAACATTTGGACTGAATTAAATAAGCACTTCTGTCAGACAACTGATTTGATTGATTTTTCCCCCCACTGTATTAACTGGTTATTTTGATTTTCTATAGACATTTCAACAGCTTACAAAAAAGTCATAGATGCACAGAATTTTATTACCAAAAGCATCCTTAGAAATCATACAGTGCAGGATTTTCTCCCAAGTTTCAAAGTATTTGATGAAAAGAATCAAGAGGGAGGATATTTACATTAAATATGTTTGAGAAACACTGAGCTAAAGAGGTTCAATTATTTAATTGCATCCTTGTTGGCTACAGAAGTTCTCAAAGGTTTAAAAGTGTTAATATGCATTATGATTGTAAAAGAAAGGGATTCCGTATAATAGGTTCATCCAGCTTTACATTCAACAAAGAATATCTCTCTTCTCCCTCCCTATCGATCAGAATTCCCATAAGCAAGTTTGAAAACACTATGACAGTACCACAAACTTTACTAACAGGGAAATAGATATGCCCAGAAGTGATATTAAAAATACCTCTACTTATAGCTTCCATTAAAGCAAAAATCTGGGCCTGTAAATTTCTACTCAGTTTTTTGTTTTGGATTGAACCAAATGCCTTTGTTCTCATTTTAACTTTGAAAGTTTTCAAGTATATTCAAAAGTAGAGCAAACAACATTTATATTCCCATTACAGATTCTATAATTCTCTAGAATTCCTTACCTGTCCCCTTTTCTACTATATATTATATAAAATATTTAGTTTTTAAAGATCTACATATATTATTCCTAAACAGTATATAAAAAACTTAAAACATAGCCAGATGCTGGTGGCTCATGCCTATAAACCTGCCTATACAGGAGGCTGAGATCTGAAGATCAAGGTTTAAAGCAAGCCCAGGCAGGAAAGTCTGTCTACTAACCACCAAAAAAAGTCAGAAGCAGACCTATGGCTCAACTAGTAGAGCACTAATGAAGAAAAGAAGAAGAAGAAGAAGAAGAAGAAGAAGAAGGAGGAGGAGGAGGAGGGGGGGGGAGGAGGAGGAGGAGGAAGAGGAAGGAGGAGAAGGAGAGGAAGGAGGAGGAGGAGAAGCAGAAGCAGAAGCAGAAGAAGCAGAAGCAGAAGCAGAAGAAACAGAAGCAGAAGAAGCAGAAGAAGCAGAAGAAGAAGCAGAAGAAGCAGAAGCAGAAGCAGAAGAAGAAGCAGAAGCAGAAGCAGAAGCAGAAGCAGAAGCAGAAGAAGAAGAAGAAGGAGGAGGAGGAGGAGGAGGAGGAGGAGGAGGAGGAGGAGGAGGAGGAGGAGGAGGAGGAGGAGGAGGAGGAGGAGGAGGAGGAGGAGGAGGAGGAGGAGGAGGAGGAGGAGGAGGAGGAGGAGGAGGAGGAGGAGGAGGAGGAGGAGGAGGAGGAGGAGGAGGAGGAAGAAGAAGAAGAAGAAGAAGAAGAAGAAGAAGAAGAAGAAGAAGAAGAAGAAGAAGAAGAAGAAGAAGAAAGAAGAAGCAGAAGAAGAAGAAGCAGAAGAAGAAGAAGAAGAAGCAGCAGCAGCAGCTCCTCAGGGACAGGCTCTGGGTTCAAGCCCCAAAAGCAAGAAAAAAACAAAACAACAACAAAGAAACACCATTTAAAAACATCATCTGTTTTACCATTATGAAGTATTACTTAACTAGAAGCCTTAAAATAGTGATCATCTAATTTCTGTGTTAGATAGAATTCCTCTATGAAATTTTCCATCATTAACTGGGTTTATCTAGCACTCCTATAATCCTAGCAGTCAGGAAGCTAAAGGTAGGAGAATCATGATACTGAGGTGTAGGAGGGCCTCCTGCTGTCTTTAAACAAAAGACACTTTGGTTTCCCACACTTGTGGAGACCAGAAGTCGGAAACTGAAGTATTGGTAGTGCTGACCCTTTTTGGAAACTGTGAAGCAGAATCCATCAGTCTCCCTCCATTCTGTTGATTCAGACATTCCTTGTTCCTCCTTGACTTTCAGACACATTAACTTAATCTCTGTCTCCATCTTCACTAGACTTTTTTGCTTGTCTGTGTATCTTAAATCTCCCTTGACTTTTTAATAAGGACATCAACCACTGGATTGAGGGTCCGAAGGCACATCCCAAATCCAAAACGATTACATCTTAAGAGCCTTCATTTGAAAAATCTGTATTCCACAGGCTGGGAAGGTGGCTCAGTGGTAGAGCGCTTGCCTTGCATGCCTGAGGCCCTGGGTTTGATTCCTCAGCACCACATAAGTAAAAAGAAATAAGCCAGAAGTGGCGCTGTGGCTGTGTAGAGCGCTAGCCTTGAGCTGAAGAGCTGAGGGACAGCGCCCAGGCCCAGAGTTCAGGCCCCATGACCAGAATTAAAATAAAAAAAAAAATCTGTATTCCAAACAAGGTCATATTTACTGGTTCCTGGGGTTATGATTTGAATATAGTCAATCGCATTGACTATCTTGACTTTGAAGAGGAAATTAATATGAAGAATAAATCTGTTCTCTGTTTATACCACTGAGATCAGTTCATTCACAAAACCCAAATAAGAGCTGTAGGCATTATGAAGGTAGGAGAGACAGACTGTCATTTGCTACAGGTGATACAGTCATCTGGAATAGAAAACCACACAGTGCAACAGATCAACTACTGGGACCAGTATAAATGTTTAGTACTTTTGCCAGATACAAGATCAACTCAGAAAAATCAATGGCATTCCTCTACCAACAACAACAAACGAGAAAGGATAATGGCAAACAAGATGCCATTCACAATAAGTGTCAGAACTAAAATGTATCGAGCAATAAAGCTACCGCAAAAGGCACAAGACGCTGATGAACAAGGGGAAAATTTAAAACTATATTGAAGAGTATGAAGTAGATCTGAGTGAGAAGTCAGCATCTCTATTCATGGATGTAAAAAATTAATATTGTGAAAGTATCACATTGCAGAATTAGTCTGCAGGTTCCTTCAGTGTCAATCAAAATGGCGCCAGGATTTTTAAGAATATTCACAACCTTGGACTTTAACTTGTTTCAGAGTACAAATATGCACAACTATGGAGTCATTCTATACGTAGCAAAGTCCAAACACCTGACAGAAGACTCGAACAAAAGTAGGGATGATGAAACCAGTAGACGAGAAAAGGCACAAAGGATGTCAATAAGCAATTGAAGAAGGTGAAGAATCTGAATATCTTCTAAAGATGTGGAGAAATAATATGACCACTAGTTGGTGGAAAGCATTTGAAGACATCAGCGAGACACCCCCTTTTATGCCTATGGGATTGGAAAATACCCACAAGAGCAAAGAAACCAAGCTTTAACAGGGACTGAAGCCCTCATACAGGATTGGTAGAAGCATTAAGTGGTCATGCCCTGCAGAATTATCTGAGAGTCTTTATGGGCACCAAATATCCTTGTAACCCATCTGTCTGGCTCAGTAGGTCTAATTCTTATCATACTCTAGAGAGGCTCTCGCACAAAATTTTCAAGGGAATTTGTGTGAGGATGTGTCCCAGAGCTGCTGTGTAAGCAGGGAAGATTACTTGGGTTGCTTTTACAGCAAGTCACAGAGCTCATTACATCCTCATTCAAACACATAAATAACTTTGTCCTCCGCGTCCTTCTTTCTATCAGCATCGCCATTGTCCTGTTACCCAAGCTTAAGATTGCTTGCCTCCCCATTAATCACCTTATTTATTTCTGCCTCTACTCTCCTCTTCCGGGTCAGCATTTCCCAGGGGCTGGATAATGGCCTGGAGCACCAAGGGCTGCGTCGTTGTGAAACCCAATGGACAGATTTGGGTCCTTCGCCTACTTGATCTCTCACCTGCAGCCAAGGAATCCACATGTCCCTTCTTGAAACATGATCATCCTGAGAGTCCGTGGTGTCCTTCTGGTTTTCACGCTTCATTGGCCACATGCCTTGCTTCTCCTTTCCCCTCTCATTCCCCTGGCTCAGGCTCAGCTGAGGCCCTCTTGTATTTATGTCTCTACTGTACTTCCTGGTTCATGCATCTGTTCCTTGATGACCGTTAATATGCTGATGGCCTTGACACTTTAGCAGGGCCGAGATGTCTTTGTTGATGTCTAAATTTCCTCTGACCTTACTGTACATCTCTTCTGAATTATCTCCCAAGAGTCTCAAAGTCACAAAATTCACAGTCTCACCACCACCACTGCTACACCCATACTCCTCCCTCTGGGCTCTGACTGACTGAATCTTGCGCTCAGTGGCTTGTGGCTGGGGGTCCCCTGTGACTCCTTCCTCTTCCTCACTTCTATACCCCATCCATCTCCAGGCCTTGTGGATTTGATCTCTTGAATAGTTCTTAAGTCAACTTTCTTCTCTCCATTTCCACTGCCCACAGGCCAGACCACCATTTGCTGTGTCCCGGCTATCATTTCCAAACCTCTTCTCCACCAGAAAAGTCCATGGGAGTGTTTCTCAACTGAGGCTCCGCCTTTGGGATTGCCTCCAGAGTAGAGTTGGAACCTCCTCCCGTCTTCCTGTCTTGCTTCCTTTCTTACCTGCCTCTCCATCTCTCCCCACCAGGTGCTGGCCCACCCAGCACCCAGCACCCAGCCTCCTGCAGGAAGGAATGTTCACCTGCTGACGGCTCTAAAGTCCGAGCCATCCTCAAACATGATGCCAGAGCACCTTTGCAGCCCTTCTGACCACCTGCTTTAGTTTCACTCCTTCAAAAGCTCTGCAGAGACAGGATAAGCATTTCTCCTACTGGTTCTCAAAGCACCCATTATAGCACATCTATGCATAACATTCAGCTCTGATGATCTATTTCTCTCTCTTCCCTACTGGGCTGTAAGCTCCTAGCATGTAGAAAGCATCAATGTAACTCACCACCCCATTGTTAGATCTGCGGTAGTCAGCAACCAGTAGATGATAGAAATGTGTTGTATAAATGAAGAAACAAATGAAGGCACTCTTTGTCCTTCTGCAATATTAATATATTGTGTGTGTGTGCGTGTGTGTGTGTGTATGTGCATGTGTATGTGCATGTGTGTGTGTGTGTGTTGGGGTTTGAACTCAGGGTCTTGCACTCTTCCTTTTGTACTCTACCACTTGAACCACACCTCCAGGCAGGTACTTTGCTAGTTAAATGGAGATAAAGAGTTTCTCAGGGTTTGACTGCCCAGGCTGGCTTTGAATTGTGATCCTCAGAACACAGCCTCCTGAATAGCTAGTATTACAGGTGTGAGTGACTGTTACCTGGCTTTGATTCTTCTTAAAGTGTGAAGTGTAATCTATTGCTATCCTTAAAAAAAATTCAGTCACCATGCTGAACAAAGGTCAAGTGTGTTACGTGAGCTCTGTGTTCCCATGATCTGCTCTACTGTATTACTCTGGGTGCTGGTCACTACTCATATTCTACTTTCCAGTCAACGTAGCTCCTGTGTCCTGGGATGTGCTCCACTGGCTCCCTCGACACCCAGCACTGGGTTGTTTGTTGTAGCTCTACAAAGAAAGCATGAAATAAATGCCAAGCTTTCGGAGATAAAGCCAAGTCACCATTGGCTTCAAATACTACCCAGGCCAATTATGCATCCAACTCAGATTCAGTGGAAAGGCAGGTGGGCCAGTGAGGTTGAGTTTAGCAAGGTATCTTGTTTCTATCTCTGGGGATGAGGGACCCCGGCTCTCTCTGCCCTTGCTGCATGGGCCGGGAAGAGTGCCCAGCCCCCACACTGCCAAGGGCATGCTAACAGTGGCTGCCATGCTTGGATAATTGTTAAACTGGTGCAGAGAAGTCTCCTCTTTGCTGTGTTTTACATGCCTGCTTAAAGTCCAGTTCTCTTCATGTGGTCAGTTAGATCCACCCCTTTCATGCATAGCAAGAGGCCTACCTAAGATGATCTAAATATTTTGTCCTAAACTTTGAGCTCTGCTGTAATTTAAAAAACAAATAAACAAACAAGATAAAACAATATTTAGGCTGACAAGTTTCACCTTACTAAACACCTACACTTTCAAGACTTTTTTTTTTTTAAGTGCCAGTCCTGGGGCTTGAACTGAAGGCCCAAGCACTGTCTCTGAGTTTGTTTTGCTCAAGGCTAGTGCTCTAACACTTGAGCCATAGCTCTACTTCTGTTTTTTTTTTTTTGGCAGTTTACTGGCAAACCACAGTCCTCAGATCTCAGCCTCCTGAGTAGCTAGGATTACAGGTGTGAGCCACCAGTGCCTGGCTCTCAAGTCCCTCTTAGCTACCAACACTGTCTCCACTGTTTTCTTAAAAACAGCCATATCAGTGAAAGAGCTGAATAGAAATGCACTGAAAACCTCTCACCACGGAGGCACAATCATTTTCCCTGTGTTTTCAGTTATATGTTTGTAAAAGAAAGCTGTGTCTCAGGGGTTTGAGGTTTGACTGCAACCAATTGTACGATGGAAATCAGATACTAGAGTTAAAGCAGATAGCTCTTTTGCCTTTCTACCACATCTCTGTTTCTAACCTTAACCTCAAATTAATCCAGGATTCCAGGCATTGCTGGCATGCTTGGGTTTGTCTGGGTAAGTTAAATGGTCAAATCGTATTAGCCAAATTACTACATTGGGTTCTATGTCTGGTGTGGAGGAGTAGGATGGGAGGAGCCATAACAATTATAACCCTATAATTGTCAGTCATCTCGGGGTAGAAGAGGAAGAGCATGGGGCAGAATATAGAGACAGATGAGTGGGATCGGACAGAGGGTGGCAAAGGGTAAGGAAATGAACTGACTCTATTCTCCTGAAGGGCCAGAGGATGAAAATGTTGGGTTTTGTAAGGCAAAAGGTAGTTATAAGACCCCTGTGTTAAGGGACTTACAAAACCATTGAAGACATACAATGAGTTCTTTGTTCACAGTCTGTAGATGCCTGGCTGGTAGAGTAGATGGAGCCCTGAGCTGAAGTCCCACTTTCTTCCCTTGTGACTTTAAATCAATGCATCCTTCATCTATAAAAATGAGAAAGAGCCAGGTGCTAGTGGCTCTCACCTATAATTCTAGCTACTCGGGAGGCTGAGATCTGAGGATCCTGGTTCTAAGTTAGTGATGTGACTCAAGCAGTAGAGCACCAGCATTGAGAGAAAGAGCTAAAAGAGAGTGGAAAAGCTTTGGGGCTTGAACTTCTTTCCCTCTCTTGCAAATGGGAAAGATGCTTGCTACCTCTATCTAATACCAATGTTCCCCTTCCTTCCTTCCTTCCTTCCTTCCTTCCTTCCTTCCTTCCTTCCTTCCTTCCTTCCTTCCTTCCTTCCTTCCTTGTTGTGGAGCTTGAACTCTGGGCCTGGGTGCTGTCCCTGAGCTCTTTGGCTCAAGGTGAGCGCTCTACCTCTTGAACTACAGCACCACTTCTGGTTTTCTGGTGGTTAATTGGAGATAAGAGTCTCACGGACTTTCCGGCCAGGGCTGGCTTTGAACTGCGATCCTCAGATCTCAGCCTCCTGAGCAGCCACCTGTATTCAGGTGTGAGCCACCAGCGCTTGGCTATCATTGTTCTTGAAGATCCAACACAGGGAAACAAATGGGAAAGAACAATTTGGCTTCATATTTTTATTCCCACACAAAGTATTACTCAGGACAGGGACAGTGCCTAGGCCCTGAGTTCAAGCTCCATGACTGACCAAAAAAAAAAAAAAAAAGAGTTACTCAGATACCATCCACTCACTGCCAGATTCCATCATGGATGTGGGCATCACAACTGGGAATGGCCATAAAAGAACTAAAGCATAGGCTGAATATTCTTACAAAAGGAATGGGAGATGGGGGGTATTTTAGAAAGATGACAGGGGCATTGGCATTGCTACCCCACTTAAGAAGAAGATTAGAGATGGAAAAGCCCAGCAAATTTTCTTCCACGAACCCCAAACATCACCCCTACTTTCCTGTGCACCTTAAAACTGGCCCGATGATGGAATCAACAGATGAGGGTACCACAGTCCCCTACACCCACACACTCCATCCCTGATGCTCTGACTTGTACGTGCCTGTAGGAATGTACTCAGACATGAATGTCAGGTTTATCTTCATTCTCGGCTTAGAGTAAACAGGTTACAAATATGGGCCAGGTGAGATGACTTATTTGCTCAGTATCAGAGATTATTAAAGAGTAGAAAAACAATAAGAATCGGTTTTCATTTGGATGAAACTGAATTTTCCCGCCCAGAGCTCAGTATTTGTCAATGCCACTTTTCCAAAGCAGGCAACAACAATATTGTTGGTTTTTTTTCTTTCTTAAAAGAAATGTTTGCTCGTGACTTTTCCTCATTACAAATGAAGGGCAATTAACCTATGACAAAACATATGCTAATGACCTTCCAGCAGAATCGTGCTGTATCTTCCAAGAGAGATGGTACTCAATGAATGGGAGCCTTCATGAATTCTAGATCCAGATCTAATATGCATCAAATAGTTATTTTACAGAAAATGAAAAAGAGAGCCAGAATTATGGCTCAGCTTGAGGACTTCTGCCTAGCAAGCATGAGGCCCTGAGTTCAAAACCCAATAATACAAAAAAAGAAAGAAAGATATGGAAGAAATAGGAGTCTGGCTTTGCAAACCGTCCACTGGTTTATTGTAGTATGTCCTAATTAATTAGTCCTTAGCACCCCTCTCCCAGTTATTTTCTTCTTAGTCCTTTCCACAAGCCCAGATTTTGTGAACTACAGCATTGGGCAACTGATTTTCAAGTATCTATACACTCAGAGCTAGCTGACATCATTTCCCTGGCCTCTATGATGCCAACCCTGAGGGTTTCCCAAGCAATATGCACACGCTGCAACATTCCTTCTGGTAGAAGGTTCTGGTTTGGAATGGGTCTTGTACAATCTCTGACTTGGTCTGTATCAGGAGTAAGAAGGCATGTCTCCCGGATGCCACGGGCCCAGGATGCCAAGATGCTAGGATGTGTGATGTGCTCACTGACATCCTCTCCTCCATCATCTAATTCCTGCACCACCCAACCCAAGCGACCCACCCCAACTCCTTGCGCATTCTGTGTAGGAACCATACATACAGCATCGACTCCCTGACCCTGGAAAAAGAATGATCAGGGCAAATTTCAAATATAGGACATTTCCTCCATTTCAAAGTATAAAAGGATCCAACTTAAGCCTTTCATTACTTGTCTCTAAGAGGACCAGAAGGGACTGGGAGGTTCTGCCCGCAATGAAACAGGGGTTTTTCTTTTAGAAAGCTTGGATATAAAGGAGCACCCACATTTTCATTTTAAAATTAAAACTTCAAAAATGAAAAGGACTCAGATTATGGATTTTATCCTTGGCCACGGGGGGCTATTTAACAGGAAAAGCATGGGGGACTTGATAAAAAAAAAAAAAAACACTGTAAAAGGGGGGGGTGGGGAAGGGGGTTGGAGAGAGCAACGGAAGGAAGGGAGAGAAGGCAGAGAGGGAAAGGAAGGAGGGAAAAGTGAGGGACAGAGAGGAAGTGCTCTGGGTAACTCTTCTGGTTGAAGAAGGCTTTCTAGAGATGCCTTGTGAAACCGGCTACATCCAAAAACTCAAATCCAATCAAACCCAAATTTTATTCTAGTCCATTGCAAGAAAGGAGAGATACCATTTACTCTTTGACTGCTTGGGCTGGGAAAATTCCGGTGGCTACATGAACTGGTCTATCAGAAACTCATGTAAGCCTGCATTTCTTGAAATGTTGTCACTACCGAATTTAGATCTGGTGTGGGGGCAGAGAGACTGAGCCAGACCGTCTGCTTCCTGGCCATCGTGGAGCTTTTGGGTGTGGAGCCCAGGTTTTAAAGGGGCTATATCTCCCTCATTCCTCAGAGTTGGAGCCAGGCCTGAACACCTGAAAGAGAAACAGGATTTTGCTTCTCCTCTGAGTCTAAAGTGCCTACATTTAACAGCATTAATTCTAGAGAAGAAAAAAAACAAACAAACAACTTTACAGGGGTTGGTGAGCAGGGGGTGGGAGGGGGGGTGACAGGCAGGATATACCATTGCTCACTGGAGAAGAAAACTATGATGCAGTGGTCCCCATAAGGAGATGGTTTTGAACCTCCATTGCTGGTTCCCTTTCTGAGCACCTTCCCTTTCTGAGCACCCTGCGCCGCCTCTTGTCATGCATAGGTGAAATCGGGGTACAGAAAGGGCAGCCTTTGGGGGAGACATCCCTTCTGCAGCAACATCATGCATTTTTCCTCTGTTTCATATATTCTGTTTCTAACGCTTGGGGGAAAAAAAAAGTCTCACTGGGTTCAAGCCTTCTGAGGCACATTTTTCTTGTTGCTTCCCAACAAGAAAAAGAGTGTTCCTTGAAATACAAGACTGCAGTATCAGCCACAGTACAGAACTCACGAAATAGCGCTTCTCATTCCTCTCCTGGGCCGGGATTTCCAGACTAATTAGATTAAACAACGCTATGTGAAAGACACAGGATGATAAATAGAATCTCCCAGGGGAAATGATGGGGATTATTAAGTACCTTCACAAGGTACAAACGCGTGTATTCATTTGTTTCTAATGCTAGTCCAGGATTGGGTTTATATGGTTAGACACATTTTGGCTTGGACACACATATTCTGAGCTCACAGGACTATCAAAAGTCCAGGGGCCTGGGGGAAGCAAGCAGCATAGCTAGGACCACAGGAAGGCTCAGAGACGCGTTTTTCTTCTGCACTTGACATGGCCTTTGTCAACCAAGGCTGGAACCTCGGCTAGAGCTGAAACAGCTGATCCATTAGCTCCAGCAGACACCTCTATGCTAGGACTCATAAATCCAGATTAAGCCTTTCTGCTTGTTACCTAGGTTGCTTTTGTTTTTTTGGAAGTCAGGAGATAGCCAGGAGGTTAGAAAAATGATCTTGATCTTGACTTTTGAGGGTTTTTGTTGTTGTTGTTGCTGTTCCTGAATACCCCCCAGTTCTTCCCCAGAAGGGAAAAGACAGTCATCTCTTCATTCAACAAACCTTTTTCAAGGCACAGACAAGACTGCACTGGGATAGATAAGCCACAGATATGAGAAAGGAATAGTCACCAACTTTGGTGGTGAGTGTGTATGTTTATCTCCCCTGAAATGGAATTGAGTAAAAAAATGCTCTTGTTGCTAACACTATACATGTTTTTTTAATCCATTAAATGATAGGTATTAAAACACAATATTTATGAATGTTTTCTCTTTGAATTCATTCATTCCTTCCTTTTTGCCACGCAAAACATAAATTTGCATGAAAAATATTTGATAGAAAATTGTGTCCAAATAAAATTAAACTGGATGAAACCCAACTTACAAAACATCCGGTGATTGTTAGCACAGCCTTCCTATGATTGAAAAGTCGAACACATCCTAAAATTATCCTGTGATAGTCTGATTAGAAGTTTCTGGCAAATGTGTGCAAACAAAGTCAGGATTCTCAATTAGGCTTCATTTAAAGTGACATCCTGATGTTGCATTTTGTTTAATGATCATATACTCTCAATTCTTTAATGCGTAAAAGCAGGTTAATAATTTATGGTGGTTGCAGCATCCTCTTCCACTGCCTTTTATTGTTTCTGAAGAGGACAAAATATGATCTTAAAAATGTAAATGGTTTCCTTCCTAAATATTTTTAAATCCTCCTGTCATGAGGTAGTGCAGGATCTCTCTCCTTCCAAGTCATCTTTGGACTATGTTACATATTGTAAAATAATTCTTTTAATAATGCTGAAACACAGTGATTGCATACAAGAGGATCTTTCTTGGTGTAGTATAGATAGACAGATAGATAGATAGATAGATAGATAGATAGATAGATAGATAGATAGATAGATAGATATCAAGTTGGATCTAAGTTTGTAAATATTTGGAGCAAATAACATAAATCACCAACTAAGTGTGATGGAGAATTTTGGGAAAGTAAAGGCAATTAAAAACTGCCTGTACATTAAAAAAAAAAAAAAACTTACTTGAGAAGAAATTTCTACCAAGGCTAACTGATACTTGCAATGATATTTTTTTGTTTCATAAAGGGCAATGTGCTGTTTAAAAATTTAATTTAGTTAAAGAAAACTCACACCCCCCCCCAAAAGCTGCTCTATTGCTGAGAAACCTCCTGAGACGAGCTTCAGTCCTGAGCAAACAAAGCAGCTGCATTCATAAACCCAGCAAAAAGGGGTTTATAATGCAATCGCCGCCCTGACCTTCCCTCCAGAGGTGCAAATATCCCACCATAATAGGAAAATTATGCATTAAAATGGACGATGGCTCCTAGAACGTCTTAAGGTTTCTATTTGATCATGTTTTGTAGCTTTTCCAGCTTCAAATAATAAATAAACTTAGGCAGTTAAATGAGAGGGAAGCTTGTGTTTCCACAAAACACTGATAATGGGCAAACGGCATGACATGTAGAGTGTATTTCAATAAAGCGGTTTAAAAACCTATGAGGGAGGGGGTGTCAAAAAGGAGTCGGAGATGGTGAGAGGAGCGCGAAGCACCTCACGATCCTAACATGGCAAAATGGGAGGCCAGGCTCGCTGCGTCCCAGAGGCAAAGGCATACTCTGTAACTGTGACGGGAAGGCTTGCTTTTGAGGAAGAAAAGAAAGGAAGGAAGAAGGAAAGGAGAAAAGGAAGGAGGGAGAGAAGGAAGGAAAGGGAAGGAAAGGAAAGGGGAGGAAGGGAAAGAGGAAAGGAGAGAAGGAAGAGGAAGCATTCAAAAGAGAAAATGCAAGTGTAACACCTCTGCAAAAAAGAAGGGAGGGGGAGTGGCGCTGTGGCTCAAGTGGTAGAGCACTCGCCTTGAGCTGAAG
The DNA here is from genome assembly GCF_019054845.1 of Dipodomys spectabilis. Lineage (NCBI taxonomy): Eukaryota > Metazoa > Chordata > Mammalia > Rodentia > Heteromyidae > Dipodomys > Dipodomys spectabilis. The sequence goes on from NW_024870950.1 coordinate 6,988,923, forward strand.
AGCGCAGGGACAGCGCCCAAGCCCAGAGTTCAAGCCCCGCAACCGACCAAAAAAAAAAAAAAAAAGGAAATATTGTAGTAAGTGAAGTAAGCCAGACCCAAAGAAACATAGGTCCCACGGTTTCCCTTATCTGCAGTAACTAGTATAGAGGTCAAAAGCTATGTACATATGACCATACAAGCTGATGCTAAGTGAAATGAACCCCAAGATAGGAGCACAAGAGATTTTCTCTTTCTTGTTGTCCTTTTTAATGTACTTGTGATGTACTATGTGATTTCTTTTTGTTTCTTTGTATGTTCTTCTCCTATAGTACAACCCCTGTTTTCACTGTATTTGATTCCGGTGTCCTGCATCTTGTATATACATGTTTCTAATTTGGAGAGGGGAAGGGAAATAACAAAATGCTGAAATAAGGATACAAGATGACCCGTTGTAACAAGGAGATGTACAAGACAGTATGTGGAAAATGAACTTTACAACTTTGTGAGGGGTGGAGGGCAGAGGGAGAAGGGAGGAGTTGGGGAGGAGGGGAGGAAAGGGATGGTAGGGGAAAAACAAAGAAGGCGACAATAATGCTCGAAAGGAAATGGACTCATTACCTTGCTCATGTAAGTGTAACCCCTCTGTATAGCATCTTTACAATAAAAAATATATTTTTTTAAAAAAAATAACAAAACCCAAACTGAAAAAAAGGAAATGCAAAACATGACAGTGGCTACCAGGAAGAAAATTCAATCATATCGGGGAGGAAAAGGAAGTAAGGATTTAAGAAAGGTAAGGAACTGTCAATGACAGAATATTCTCCATGACAATCTCTGCGTTTCAGTATTCTGAGAGAAGAATAATTGTAAGGGAGTGGAAACGTCTCTCATAAGACGAATAAAAATCAAGATGGGAAGATTTACTTCCATGAGGTTTGGAAAAGAGAAGGAAGCAGATGGGAAATTTTCATTTACGGTTGTGAAAGTTAAGATCTGGATTTCAGCAGATCAATGTTGCTTTCCGGGTACAGGGAAAACACGGGCTTTGGCAATCGCCTGCGGGTCAACAGAACACCAGTGATGTCCACCACCACCGCCTCTCCCTTCGACAGCCCCGCTCATGTGGGACTTGAGCTGTGTCTTCCCGAAACCCTATCCCCCCCTATTCCCCCAGCTTCCAGTCCAACTCTTCCCTGCATGCTCACAACAGAGGTAAACATCTGGAGAAGACAGTGATGAAGAATCGTGACTCCTCTACGACTTTCATTTACACAAGGAAAATCAAATTTGTTCCCACTCTTTGCTTTTGTTCATTGGGGAGGAAGCAGAAATCTGAGACTCACAAGGAAAATGGCACTTCCTGGGAAAGTGGGTGGAAGTTTCTAGAAGCAAGATGGTGGCAAAGTGTATCTTCTAGGGAGGACATAGGTGATTTTTCATTTGTATGAGAATCCAAGTTAGTAGAAATCTTCCAGGACCATATGACGACATGATTCTGTTGATCCCACCCAGAGGTCTAACTGGCTATGGGGTTCAGGACTATCACCCACATTCATGAATTCGGTGAGCAAGTGTGACAATAAACCTGGACCACTAGTCTTGCAGAAGCAGGACACAACCTAGCTTCGCTACTGTGCCAGGACTCAGAGTTAATATCCTAATCTAACCTCAATCCTAGGGCCTGAGAGTGGAGAGACCGTGGGAGACCGTTTGCCTAGTATGCTCACTGGTCCCCAGAACCCCTCACAGAAAGTCTGAGCCCCAACCCCTGGCACCCAAACCTTCTTTGACATCCCGGAACACTTTTGTTTTCTGTTAGAACTTCTCTATCCGTCCCAAGATCAGGCAATGCAATGAATCTGGCTTGTGACTCTCACATCACTTGATGTGAAGAGCTAATTCTGCAGGTTTCTATTACTTCCTGAGGAAGGCCGCTGTCTGGAAAGAAAACGAGGAAGCTTTCTTCTTAACCCAAAAGAGGGAAAGAAGGGGTATGTATGAACAGAGGGGCCATGTGGTGGGGATATTACCGTGATGTGGATGGGGTCAAAGTGAAGTTGGCAATGGAAGCCTCCATCTCTCGGGAGCATTTCTGATTGGCCACTCTGTCATGTAAGAACATGTAACTCACTCAGATCCTGAATACAGTTTTCCCTTGAGTTAATACATATGCAGCTCTGAAACACACCCACTTACTTTGAACATGCCACTACCCATCTTGGGTTTTGCACAACGTAACACTATTTTTTTCCTCCTTTCTTTTTTTTCTAGGGAAAAGTGTTAAATAATTTTTTAAAGTCAGTGGATATAGTGGCTCATGCCTACAATCTCAGCTACTCAGGAGGCCAACGTTGAGACGATCATAGTTCAAGGCCAGTCTATCTCAACCAATAAAACATTGGCCATAATAGTTGTTATCCTGAACCAATGCAGCATCGATACACACAAGACAATAGATTGGAAATGATCTGTACAACTTGGTTGGGGGCGGGGGAGGGAAAGTAGGAGGAAACTGAGGGAAGGGGTAACAAAGTTGACTAGAAATGTACTCATTACCTTACTTATGTAACCAAAACCCCTCTGTACATCACCTTGGCAATTAAAAAAAAATAATAGTTGTCATCTTACAGTCCACACTAGTGGGGCAAAAAGTAAGACCCTCATTTGCTAAAAAAACAAGAGCAAAAAGGGCTTGGAGTGTGGTTCATGTGGCACAGTGCCTTTCTAGCAAGCACAAGGCCCTGAGTTTGAACATGGGTACAATAAGTAGATAAACAGAGGACAGACAGAGAGATGGACAGATCAGTGGTTGATAGAATTCTAGCTAACACCGAACAGGAATGCATCTCTCTGCTTTTATTGCTTCTTCTCCGGGCTGATCTTAAAGGCTCTTATTTGCTGGCTCTTCTTACTGGGGTCCAGAACCTTCGGCTGATATGCAGGAACAAGGCTATCCAGGGAGAGGTGTGTCTGCCTGTTTTCACAATGAAAAGCAGTCTCTGTAGGACCACTTTCCTCTCCAGTCTGAAAGGGATCCTCCCACCAACAAACTCAACTAAACGACTCACTGGAGAGGAAGAGGCAGGAAGACTGCCAACAAATAAAATAAATCACATCACCAGGGGCCTAGTGTGGGAAGAGGGCATGGGGGAGGGTGGACAGAAGAAGGACCTGGGGTCAGACTGGAGCAAGAATGGCCAAGGATCCTGGGCACCCGAGACAGGGCTTGGCCAGGGACCAAGAAAAGGGATTCCAGATCTCACCAGGATATACAAAAACTCCAGGTCTGTGATAGAATTCTGCCCACCCCCCGAAAAAAGACAGAATTATTTCTGAATCCCCCAATATAAACTAGTCTTGTGTAACATCAGTTACCTTTCTTAAAGGGGCCGGTCACAGGTGTTGGGCGATTGTCTCCTAATTCAGAAAGCAACCAAATCCTTCTATAAACGACTTGGCGTTTGGTGCAAATGGGCAATAAAAAAAATCACTATCTGCTTACAATTACGTGTCAATCACAGGGTTCCTCCAGATCACGAATTAAATAGAGTTCAGAAGACACAGCGAAAAAGCAGCATTCAAATTCTAACTATTCAGTGGATGGTTCCCATCATCACAGAGCCACATCCAGGATCCCCGCTGTATTCGCAGACATCTAATTTTATGCCGTTCAGGTTGAGCGCAAGAAGTCCGGCATGACAGACACAGAACGGGGACTGGCACTTGCAGGAACACTTTGCAAGCATGTAGAGACAAATAAAGGACCTAGCAGAACAAATTGTAGCTGTTCACTCCCGTTCTACAATTTCAATGCCTGCCCCGTTACCTTCTATGATGCTTTCTATCCCCCCCCTCAAACAGGCAATATTGAAAAGCTAAAGCTTCAAGTGAGTTCAAGAACAAAAAAAAAAAGAAAAAGAAAAAGAAAAGATCTGGGGAGACATAAAAGCGACATGAAATTTTTAAATGCAATTATTTTCGATTAGAATATTTGGATTGAAGAGATCTGGAGGGTATTGTTTTTGATAAGACGATCCTGTTTGACAAGCGTTTGTCACCACTCCGGGGGGCTCTTGGTTGTCAACTGAAGATGAAAGACCATCAGAAAGAATTAACTTCAGCTTTTAAACCAGTTTGAAAATGTCAGCGAGGTCAGGGAAGATCTATTTCTTTCGATGGCATATTTACCTGATGAGCTTTTCTACTGGGGGGGGGGGGGGGTGGTGGCAGTGTGTGTGTAACAATGTGCTTTTACCTTTCCAGTCAAGTTAGTGTAAAAATCATGGTAATTGATCTTGGGTTAATGACAGCTGACAAGGAAACATGATTGGCTGAGGTCTGTGTCAATCACTGCTGTTTCAGGTCTAAGCTGAACAAACTAGGTCTTCTAATAGCAGTAATTGGCAACTAAGCAAAGAAAAAGAGCCCTGCTAGGTCTCTCTCTCTCTCTCTCTGCATTTCCCATAGTCATTTATTTGGTTTCCAGTTACACTGAAGACAATTTAAAAGCTTTTCTACCTTATACCTCACTAGTAGACCTATTGTTCCTGTGTTTGGTGGAGGAGTTACAGGCATTGCTAAATTCAATATACACGTACATGCGCGTATGCACACATACACACACACACACACACACACACACACATACACACTATCAGATGCTGTGTATGATCATCTTAGTAAATTCTTTTGAGGCAATTTACTCTTATGCAGAAGTTTAGCTTCATTTTGTACAACATGAGGCTTGAGGGAGAGTTCACACTGCTTGATGTGAAGAGGAAAGCGGTGAGCTAAGGCAAGTTCAAGTGCTCTTGTGGCAAGCTAATTCCCTCCTTCCACACGTGACTCCGAGAGAAAGGTCAAGCTTGCCGTCACTTTAACTGATGCTCCGTCTGTGTGCACGGAGCATGATGTATTCTAGAGAAGCCAAGCGCTCGGCCATTTTCTGTGTCGACTGTATTAATCATAAACCCTCCATCTTGAGCTGAGGCGAGAGACTTGGTACATACAGATGAGTGTGTACACAGCATCGGCCCAGTGAAGTTCTTTCTGCTCCAAAGCCGACTCTTGGCACCATGTTGGAATATAAGTAACCTGCACAAGCTGGGGGACGGGCCTCTGACCTCAGCCTCTGTGATTTATAGGGTGAGCTGGTCATTACAGGCACATCCAGCTGCTGACAGGACCACACGGGCAGCTGAGTCCTGATCAGACCTGGCAGTGAATGAATGAAGGGGGAAAAGATAGCAAAGGGGAGATAAAAGGCACGGGATTCTGAAGGCAAATATGAGATGCGAACTCTTCTTAGAGAAATGACAGAAATACACATGGGGGGGGCACATGGGTACAGACGCATGCTCAGTATGATCCTCCCGCCCCGCCTCGGCACCTCATCATGTGTAATAAACGCGGTGAAAAATGATACCAAGGAAACTGACCCTCTATTCCAGAGCTTTTTCCCAGGGAGACAAATTGGTACCATATTTACTGAGCGATGAGCGTAAGAGATTAAGAGGTACATGCCCGAAAGTTTGTTTATTTCAACTTCTGGAAAAGTAGGTACAGCCCCTTGTGTACCTACATTTGTGTGTTATTTTTGTGAGGATTTTTTTTTGGGGGGGGCAGGGGGAAATCACTAATAAGCCTCACTGTTTTGAAAGGACGTTATGAAAAGGACTCCAAAACGCTCACCTTTCCTTTCTTGGCTTCTTCCCCCCTCCCTCCACCCCCACCAAATCCTGTTCAAATCATTAGAAGTGACATATCATCTGATAAGGAGAATGTCAGTTCCCTTCAGCTAGCCACAGGCCGCGCTTTCTGTTCATGCAGCCCCACTGGGGTGGGGTGAGGGTCTTAATAATGTCCTGTGGCTCATGCCTGTAATCCTAGTTACTCAGGAGGCTGAGATCCGAAGATTGTAGTTCAAAGCCAGCTTGTGTAGGAAAGTACATGAGATTCCTATCTCCAATTAAGCACCAAAAAAACCTGGAAGTAGAGCTTTGGCTCAAGTGGTAGAGCGCTAGCCTTGAGCACAAAAGCTCGTGGACAGTGCCCAGATGCCAATTTCAAGCTCCAGGACCAACATACACACTACTACTACTACTACTACTACTACTACTACTACTAATGTTTTATCTCCCTCTGACTCACAAGACTGCACTACCTGTGAAGTTCTGGTGCTTTATACTTGGCCCACATGAGGATTCTCAGGCCTTTCCCAGACCTTAGCAAATGCCCAGGGTCTGTCTAATCATGCTTAGTTGAAAATTCAGACAACTGAAAATTCACCCATTCCCTACAAAGGCATTTGTTCTGAGTGTACATCCGCAGGGCTGCACGTAGTATGGAACCTTTCATCTGCCATGTCTACAGTGTTGTGCATTTCAGTAGCTCTTTCTCTCAGAGTTACCCCCCAAGCCAGGCTGGTTAGAACCATGCCAGCCATCACTGTCCACTGGTGGTCTTAAATGTCTGATTTCCAATACGTCCCAGAATTAGAGAACACTATGTTCACAGTCGTAAATGTAAGGATAGAGAGGAAGGCCGAGGGGACTTTCCACTGGGTCAAACACCTGGCCGGTTTCTTTACATTTTTCCATGCAATTCTTCTATGCCTATTAGGAATGCTATTCGCTGACAGATGAGGAAGCAGTTTCCCCAGTGCACTGTGACAGCTGATCCTCAAAATTAAGTCTCTTCCTGACAGACACCATAGGGGATTCAAGAACCGAGAAACACTTAATCAAGACTCACATGTAGATTTCCAATCACAGATAGCTGCACCTTCAACTTCCCCTATTCTACACCTGAAACAGACTCCTGCTGATGCGAAGCCATCCTGGGCTTTTGGAGACAACGCAGGTCCTGCCAAACACTTTGAAGTGACCCCAAATACAGGTAGGCACCAAAGAGGAAAAGGGTGTTTGATTGCATCCTGGAAAGCCATCATTGTCCTTTGTTCTCCCTCAGTAGCTCAGAAGAGGCTATTTTCTGATGATATTACTGGACGGGGATGGGAGTTGGGCTGGACGAGCCCTGTGTCAGCTACTGGCATGGCGTGATTCAGATCATGGAGAATTTCCAAGATTCTCATGGGGAGATCAAGGGTCTAGAAAAAATATTTGAATCAGAAATGTCTCATTCGATTAAAACAAATGACCAGCTCCCATAGCAATGGTGTTTCAGATGGGAAGACGAGAGAAATGAAACACAAAAGCAGTCTAAGGAGAAAATTCCAGACAAGAACACCTTGGACTATCTGCCAAAAGTTACAAACATTGATAAGCAAGGAAAAATGAGCACAGGAGGAAAAATAAGAGAAATAAGAGGGTTTATAAAGCTGTTGGGATTCCTGTCTATGGTTTTGCTTTTCATGATCTCAGAGAGTCACATTCTTAGTGGTGTGTGTGTGTATGTGTGTGCTGCTGAGGATTGAATCCAGGACCTCACACTTGCTATGTAAGCATTGTTCCACTTGTGCCATTCCCCACTGCCTTTTTGCTTTTAGTTTTTATCTTTGGATAGGGTCTCGTACTTTTGCCTGCGCGGAAATGGTCTCAGACTGCTGTGGTCCTTCTGCCTCTCCCTCTAGAGTAGCTGGAATTATAGGCACATGCCACTGGGCCTGACTCCCTGGTTTCGCATGCTTTACAATGGATACCTTACAAAGTCGGTCATCTTTGGCGTCTCTGGCTAACTTTGATTTTGCTTCTTCTTGATGCTCAGCCTCAGTGTAAGCCAGAGGTCAGTGCCCCGCTCTGGCCTCACCTGGGACTCCCCAGAAGGCTTGTTTTCTCTCCTACCCACCAAGCATCAACTCCCACCCTCACCCACAAACTCTCACTGCCCCTCAGATTTTTTTTTTTGGTGTCTGTCTCACATCTCAAATTTTCATTGTATGATGAAGCTCCATGAACCCTGTCCTTTTGATTCTCTGACAAAATTTAGGCAACTACCTTCCGTTGTTTCTGTACCTCCCTAACCCCTAGCACCTGAATAGACTTTCACAAACACTCAGCCATTACCCAATTAATAAAGTCAACTCACAGGCTACCCTTAGAGGTTCAGAGCTACAGCTGTGTGTGGTGGACGAGGAGATGCGGGATTCACCGGGATAGAAGAAGATAGCTCTGTTTCAATGGGTCCCAAAGAACACAAAGCAAAGCACAGTAACACACGCCGGTGACCCAATTGGGATTTATAAATGGAGGCATTGATTTCAAGTGCCAGAGAAACATAAATATTGCTCTAAGGCCAGTGAATGAAAACAGAATCTGCAGTGGCTTTGATGGTATTTCTGACTGGCTGCCATTCTCCCGCCCCAGCTTCCTTCACCAAAATTTTGTATGTTTCAAAGTAATGGAGAGGCTTCTGAGCCAATCAGGGGTGGAGGTACAGGAGATGCCAGCTGAGGTGTCCACCCACTCCAGCAGGGGCAATCTCTAGTCTGAATGAATAGGAACTGCCAGTACTACAAGCAAGATGGTAGGTAGAGGTTTGCCTTTGTTCAACTTCCTGTAGGGTTACCTTATCCTTCTCAAGTTCAGCACTGACCCTTTTCACTTTAGTGAAGACAATCCCTTGGGGACCAACGTCACCTGAACCGCATCTTTATTTATTCACCGCTCTTAATTCAACTTTTCAATAATTATCTTAAGGACCAATGGCAACGCCATTCGAAATATTCTGAAATTGGTTGGACATTAAGAATGAACATTTTGAAACAGCTCGACATTCAGCAGAAATACTGGATGAATTGAGCAGAGAAGAAACGAACCAGACCTTCGAGGGAGAAATAACTTGATGGAAATCCTAGTCAGGCTTTTAAGTGGCTTGCAGCAAATTGTCAAACCCCTCTATACCTTGGTCTATCTATGTAGAAAACAACACAACAACAACAACAAAAACCCCACCAGGGGTTGTAGTAGCGATCTTCTAAGATCTAAGGATGCCTTGCAATTAATAAATATAACATTGACGTTTAGTTCTCTGTTGCGTGAGGAAGGTGAACTGAGTAGGGGTTGGATGGGAAATCTACTTTCCATGTGATTTATTGGCTTTCGCCATTCTGTCCTGAGTCGCCATCCCTAATTTCTCCTCCAGTATGGAGTTCTCATTGCTTCTCTTCTGCATGCGGTGCTACCTTCGCTCTCCCATTTAGTCTTGCCAAAGTGCCAAATTTCTAGGTCTCGACAACGCGCAGCTGGATAAAACAAATATTTCATTAACAATCTGTCCCCAGGTGCTACAAATGTTCCACCTGAAATGAAAGTAGAAATTCATATGGTCTCCCCCTCCAGCAGTCTCCTTCCCTGGCAAAAGAGAGGTTTAATTAAGGTCAAATCTCCCAAGCCATAGCAGAGGATGAATTTAGGTCAGTTGAAACAGGGATTCTAGTTAATTTGATCTAAATGGTTGTATTTATTTGGGGAAAGAAGGGAAAGGCCTTTAAAAACTAGAAGCTCTTGGCTAGTGGAAAATGGGGAAGTATAACTAAGAGATGGGGTTCAAGCCATGTGGAACCACACATGACTGGGAAAAAGAAAGGAAAAATAAACCTGCACAAGGCAGGTGAAATGCAGATTAGACAGCAATAATAATAAAAATAAATGGTAAGCATATTACTTATAGGAAAGTCAAGCTTTGGTGGCTCATGCCTGCAATCCTAGCTATGGGGGAGATAAAAGTAGGAGGATTGTGGTCCAGGCTAGCTTGGGGAAAACGTACAAGACCCTCTCTGAAACAGTAATTCAAGCAAAAAGAGACATGGTTCACAGCAGTAAAGTGCTTGCATAGTCAGCACAAGTCCACAAGTTCAAAGCCTCCAAAACTGCCCGCGAGAGAGGGAGGAAGAGGGAAAGAGATCGAGAGGGGGAGAGAGTGTCTGACCAGTTATGATGACAAAGTACCAGTGAACTTCAAGCCAAGAAAGAGACCGGTCTGCTCGGAGACCCCAGACCTTCAAATTAAAAATGAACCAAACTCCCTGTCCTATCACATCAACAGATACAGATGCGGGCCCCTTTCAGGTCTACAGGAACAGAGCAAGGACGGTACTTCATCCCTCCCTGATGCTTCCAACTCCCGCTCACTGCTCTTCCTTTTCCCTGTGTTTCAGTCTCAAGCTTTCTTCCATCTCTGCTTCATACCCTTACAACCTATCACTTTTCCTACATGGGACTCAGAGTTTACCACGTAACTTTTAATCTCTGCCTCCCCCCCCCCCACACCAATGTGCTTGCTCTGCTTACCAGATGTATTTGTGTGTATGTGTGTGTGCACATGCACATACACACATACTTACCCGTGCTATATATATACATATACATATGTGTACATATATGTATCCTGTGATATATAAACACATAAATAAATTTATATGTATGTATGTATGTATATATATATATATAGCACAGGTGACTTTATATACAGGCCTGTATTTAAAAAAAAAACATGCATGCACATCACAGTAACCCCATACTTTCCTTAAAATAAATGTGAGAAAAGTGAACCTCCACCCAGCCTCTCTCCTTCGTTGTTAGTACTGTGTGGCTATGGTTGGCCCTTACACATAATGAGCCTGTTTCTTCTCCAGTATCTGTGGCAGCATTGTCTTATCTCTGTCCAAGAAAAGCCAGACATTGGATTCTAAAGCAAGTAGCCTGATGGTTGCATTCAGGGGGCCCCTGCTCTGTTTTTTAAAGTACAACATATTTTTTTTTTCCTTCCCCCAATGAATTCAAAAGTGTGAATGTTAAACTTAAAGACTGTTTCTACCTTCTGTTAGTGACAGACTGAACTCCCCAAGGGGTAGCTGCCTTCGAAGACAGGTAAATGAGGGCCCATATAAAACGGCCAAGTATTGATGTTGTAGTAAAATTCCAGAAAAATACATTGGCAGACAAGTAAATTTGTCACTAATAATTTAATGTAATTTCCCTAAAATGGAGGTAATAGGCACTCAGGGAATACACCTCTAGAGCTTACATCAAATGTGCGTGTGGAAAATCGTGAAATAATAATATATATATTTTAAAATGCAGATGCTTTGTCTGACATGTTGGTTTATGGTGAAAATTATTCCTCCAAAATGGAGGTGGGGAGGGGGAAACATAATGTCCCCAATCTGCCGTGTCCTTAGCTCCCAAACCCTTCCTGGCGGTGCCAGGGTAGAGCAATGACTGACTGGGAGCCAGGAACATTTGTTTGCATTTTATTTCCCCCTTAAAATGATGTACTACAATTACCAAATATTAATGAACCAATCATGTTGCAAATAGTATTTCCCGTGTCACTCTGAGTTATAGAATCTAATATTGGGCTCATTTGAAACATTTCAAAGTTGCATATTTTTCCCCCTTTGCAAAGTGACAGCTCAAATTGTGTTTAGTTGCATTCGTCCAACCATGAGCAAATCAAGTATAAAAATTTCATTTTGTCTAAGTGTTAATGCAATTTTTTTAAGCTCATATCTTAGGGTGCTCGCTTGTGTACGAAGCCGGTGATATTAGACGCTGCTTAAGCACTCTTATCAATTATATTACATGGTGCCAGAAAACCTTAAAATAGCACTTGTTTGACACCCAAGTCATGAAGTTCCGAGAAAGGCAGAGGGCTGAGGGGGAAAAAAAACCAAGATAGACACATATACAAAGCAGAAAAAGAAAAATTCCTTAGCAGTTTCCAATGCTTCAGTGTTTATATTGCAAATGGGCTGATTTCCGGCTATAAATCTGAATTTCATTGCTGTTATCATGGGTTTAAAATGAAAAGAAGACCAGCAGAAGGCAGAGGCAATAAGCAGAGATGTAGCTGTCATAAACTCAGCCTCTGGATGGAACAACCCGAGAGCTGGAATCCGGGAGGAGAAGGAAGGAAAGCTGTAGGAGAGATCGCAGCCTGAAGGTAGAACCATCAACATTACGAATTAATATCAAACTCAGAAATTATAGAATGTCCATCATTTTTCTATAGAATATTGACAGGGTAAAATGAATTCAGAAGATAATAAAGAATCTCCCCCCTTCCCCGCTCCGCCCCATATACACACCTCCATATACATACTGGAAAGAAAAAATATATTGAAGGAAGAGAAAAAGCAGCCAACGATACCGACTTCATAAACACATTTCATCAAATGTGTGAGCTCAATAGGGCATGCCAGGGAAAAGCCTCATCCAATTTTATAGGAGGTCACTGTAGGACATCCCTGGATCTTAATGGGCCTCAGCTTTCCTAGATTTCTTACTCTAGGTAGTGAATCAGCCAAACACAGCCTCATGCTCAAAAATCTAAAAAAAAAAAAAATCTCTTTTCCCCATATCCGACCTTACACACGCATCCACGTGTGGGACAGAGAGACTATAGTTGTGAATACTAATGGAAAAAGTTGCCAGCAAGGGTCGGCTAGCACTCTGCTACCCTGGGACCTAACTATGGGGAAAATTCATTTCCTATTTCTACATTGCTAGGTGCCATCAGAAACTCTCCTCTGGGTGGGAGGGGGTGGATGAAAAAATTTGTGTTTTGAAAAGGTTTTTCTTTTAGGTGTCTGAGAAAACTATCTGGATGCTGAAGCCTTTGAAATAAAGTGTAGTGGGGCAGCCATGAGGGGTGGGTGCAAGAGTTCCGATGGACTTAACTTGGCCTCAGGTAGAACAGGCCCCACTGGGGTTTGTAAATCAAGCACACGAGGTGTGCTGAAGTTTTGGAATGCTGCTGGTTTGTACGAAGCTGACTATGTTTTCTGATCATTCAGAACAATATTTGTTAAAGTACTTCACCCATGGGAATGCACACGGCTCACAGTAAGATCGCGGCTCACACCTGCTCACTCAGTGTCTTCATACCTAATGAAGTTTAAATGTAATAAACATAACCTGAATGCTTCAAGTTCAGGATTCTGGGTTAGGATTCTAAGAGAGAATTGAGCTCTGAGCCTCTAAGTCATGTGTGGGGCCTGTGTGTGTGTGTGTGTGTGTGTATGTGTGTGTGTGTTGAATTTACTTCTTGCTTCTGATTCTAGAATGTACTACTATCTGGTCCAAATTTGGAGAAGATGGACGGAGCAAACAGCCCATTGCTATTTCCCGAGTGTCTGTGACTCCAATATGGAAAAGGCTGAGAGCCTGGATATCCACAGGACCAGGGATCAGATCAGTGGCATGTGGATCTCTCGACGATTTGTCGAAAAGCAATTCTGCCTGGGGAGAACCAGGGTGGGGCCTGGGATTCTGCATTTCTCACAGACTGTGAGTGATGCTTGTGCTCAATGCAGCAGCCAGACTTGCACAGCTTCCCGGGCTCCATGTGTAACACTCCTAAAGGAGCTCGAGAAACATTAGCATAGGGTTAAATAACCTATCTGACAGGTCGTATGATGAGATGATTGGTTTTCTTTCCATTCGGTGTCGAGTCAGGAGCAATAAGCCAAGGGAATCAATGTGCTCCAAACTGTCTACGATTGCCAGAATTTAGGACCGGCGGAGGCCAGAGAAGGCAAAGCTGAAGAGAGACACAGGGGCTATACCACAGAGGGACTACAATGTTTACTAAGGTGACGCAAGATGCCATATTAGCCAGGGTTCTGTTCCAGCCGGATCAATCTGGTGATGTGCTGAAAAATAAAAAGTTCCTGAGATCCCTTACAAGCTGGACAGGGTGAGCTGCAGAGAGAGGAAACAACCCAAAGCGACTGACCAACTTATCAAGAAGCCAGCTTTTCAATCCCTAGGACTTAAGCTCTTTTGATAGAAGACTCTTGAGTAAACCTGAGGTGGGAATCGTGCTAAAGCATTCGTCTGCTTTCAGAATTTGGCTCCTGCCACGCCCGTGGGGGTTACAATGATGCCCTAGTGCAATAAACGATGCCCCCAGATTTCGTGTTTCTTTCCTTACTCCCCATTTGGTGGTGCTGGGGTTTAAACTCAAGGCTTTGCTTAACCATACCTCCAATCCCCCTTGCTTTTCCTCTGACTCACAGGCGGTACTGTGCTTCTGACTCGGCCAGTCCTGGACTGTGATCCTCCTAATTCAGCCTCCTGTGATGCTTCAGGGCGCTCACTTATGCACCACTCCATCCAGCCCTGTTCCAGAACAGCCACAGATTGTGTTGTGTATCTTGATATCCAGAACCTGGCACCGTGCTCAGGTGTTCTACTGTGATAACTATCCCAAATGTCTACCTCCGACTATCAACTCCTTTGCAATACCTATCTGGCACTAATGAAAGAAGTTTATAAACTTTCTTACATCCGAAGAGACTACTGGGACATTTTAGAATCTTTTAGAAATTGTGTTAATATCTTTTTTTTTAAAGAACTTTTCTCCAACGGCTTTAAAATGATGATTTCTAGCATTAAAAATATATAGAACTAACTATTTAGCAGGGTTTGGGAAAAGGGGGAAGAAATACTCCATACATACAGTATTTCTGGAAGCTTGGGAAAATGATGTGTTGAAGAGGATTCTAGCTTACCCCCATCCCTACCCCCCCCCCAAAAAAGTTACATTTGAAGCTAAACAAAAATTTGTCACCAGAAAACACAGAAAAGGGAGATAAGGTGAACCATTCCACTCCTGAGCGTCTGAGTTTCTTAATTATTAATTATCTCACATTATCATGCTCTAGAACTTCCTTGCCCATAGTAGACGCTTCATAAACTGGATTTCACTCCCATCACTCACTTTAGAAAACACATTCATTATTTTCATTGTCTGGATTCATACGAGTAAGCCTCTCTAAATTTCTTGGTTGGGGGGGGGTCTTCTCCTCTATTGCTTTCAATTGCATTTAGGTCCCTAAAGTTATCTAAAGATTTAAAACTAGAAGCAAAGTCCACTTAGAACTAAACCTTTTAAAAATGTGCTCCTAGCTCTGAGGTGTCTAGAATCCGGCCCAAGAAATCCAAGAGGGTGGACATGGGGAGGGCTTAATTGAGTAGCTATATGAACGGCCAGGCAGCAAGCAAGCTCTGGGAAAGAAGGAGGGTGTGGCTGTATAAACCCTGATACAGGAAAGACAATGAATCTGCAATGCTCACACAGCCTCACACCTGCTGTCACACACGGTAATAAACCCCCGCCGGTGTTCCCATGCCAGACTTGATCCCAGAGGATAGAAAGCAGTGATGGGAACTATAAATCTGCACCAATTCCTCCCACCTCCTGTGTGCCCTGTACGAGCGAGCACAAACAAGGCCTTGGATACGTAAATACTGGGAGCGGAGTAATCCATCTCCCGCCACACACTCTGTTTCTAACCCTGCTCCCATGTTGCCTGGAATTTCATACGGTATTCAGAAGGATTGAGATTGTCCAGCTCTTTGTTCCAAAGAAATAAGCTAGGGAAAGATGACTTCTAAGCAGAATCTGAGATTTTTATTTCCTTTCTCCCTCCCTTCTTTTTTTTTTTGGTTTGGTGGGGAACCAAAATCAGCTTCTTAAAATTGCATCGCTTTGAGTTACATACAGGGCCATCCCTACACCCAAATGGGAATCTCTTAATGATACTGTGGACTTAGTATAAATAAGGGCTTAATGTTTCTAAGATAGAGTACTAAACAAAGATGCACCCACCACCTGTAGAAGGGAATGGGAGGCTAGGGGACTGGCGGGGGGGACAAAAAGCAGAACCAAATGCTGATCAAAGTAAACACAAAATCAATGAAAAGAAGAGGGAGGTGAGGGAAACCCATAGCATGTCCATAACTTGTGTTTGAGGGACAAACATAATGGATGAATCTCCAGCACACTTAAGTTCCTGCCATTTTCCATCTCCCGCTTGGAAATCTTACTACTCAATGATGGGATTGGGCTAACTTGAAAGGCACGGGCGACAAGACAGGTTGCAGACGAAGTGTGAGGTGGTTTGGATAGACAGAGCTTCTTCCAACCACACAAAAAAGAGGTAATGGGGAGAGAATGGGGTGGGTTCAAGCCAGCTCTTGATGTAAATGAAAATAAAAACCACAGCTCTTCTATCTCCGTAGGTAGCATTTGGCTAATGAGTCACTAAAACCATCCTTAGCCCATCCATCAATTCTATTGCCGAGATTCTACTGTGCTGTCTCCCTAATTGGTCTAGACAGGTGTCATGATATTTCAGCACACTGAGAAACATTCCAAAGGTTTGCTTCAGAGAGACTGAAAAGGAGACGCTCCAGAAAATGGTAGCCTAATTTCAACCTTCTCCGAGGTAGTTTACAGTTCACAGGGGAAATCAAGACAAATGAAAATCTCCAAATTTAACCATCATCAAAAACAACAACAAAACCTACCTTAATAGGGTTAAAAGCAAAGTTGGAAATCAACTAGCCTGTTCAAAAGAAAATATCCTGTTGTCAGAAGTAATAGACTTTTGTCTCAGAATCTCCTTTCTCCTATATTGTTTTTCTTTTTTAATCTATAGCAAGCAAAATTAAATACATAATCTCCCAACACCAGCTTCATCCGGCTGTAAGGAGATTAAAGACAAGCTCACATTATCAAGTCATCTGAGGGACTACTCTGTCTTTCAGAATACAGGAGTGTCACCAAACCTGTGTGCTGTGTGTGTGTGTGTGTGTGTGTGTGTGTGTGTGTGTGTGTGTGTGTGTGTGTGTGTGTGTGTGTGTGTGTGTGTGTGTGTGTGTGTGTGTGTGTGTGTGTGTGTGTGTGCGCGTGCGCGCTAGGGTTGGGGTTTGAACTCAGGACTGTGCACCCTGGCCTGCTTTTTCACTCAAGGTTGGTCTTTTTACCTTCTGCCACTTAACTCGCAGCTCCACTTCCAGCTTTTTGCTGGTTACATGAGGATTAAGAGCCTCATGGACTTTTCTGCCCAAGCTCGTTTTGAAATTGTGATCCTCAGACCTCATACTCCTGAGTCACTCAGCGTGTAGCACTGGTGGGCAGCCTGTGAAACCACACCCCGTGCTTCTGAAAGGAAAAGGAAACGGACCAGAACTAAGGGATGTGCTAAGGAAGATGACTTCCACATCTTTATCCTAGGAGGAGACTGAAAGTTCGCCTTTCACCCATAAACTTACAGAGAAATAAACCCAGACCCTCCAAGGCAAGGACAAAGCACAATTTTTAATTTCCTGGTTGCTATCAGAGGAAATCACGGTCTGTCACCATTTAAATATATGTTTTTAGTGTAATTTCTTTGGCAGAAGGGGTTGACCGTGTAATAGAGAAGGGAAAGAGAGAGAGGATGCATGAGATTCAAACTCTGTTTTTCTTTGTTTTAACCCAGTATTAAAAGATCTCCTTCACTTAGAATTGAGGTTGCACAGTTTGCCATAAGGCTGTTTCTTTTCCCTTGAATATCATAGGTAAACATCTTTCAATGTGGGACAGTGGTTAAGAACCAACGGCAAAAATCTGAGATGAGTGAAATAGACCCTCACCATGCAGAGTTCTTGAGGATGCTATACAGCATCTTGGAGTTGGGTCTTGAATCAGATACAAATTTTGGGAGTGAAGTTCACTCCCTCTACCTCTGCTGAGAATCAAAACACAAGAGGCTAGAAACTAGCATGACCAAGGATTATCTGTGAATATTTCCTGCTTTGAATATCTTGAAAATGTGCTTTAAGAAATAATTGCCCCACCTCCTGAAAAGAGGTTAGGGCTAGAGGAAAGGGATAAGGAGAAAGTTGGGTTTTGTGGCTATCATGTTTTATTTCTTTTACTAGGTAGTAGATGATCTTATTTGTAATGATCTTATTCCCATGACTTCCTCTCCTCCCCATAATTGAAGGAGTTCATTTTAAAATGAAAACAAAAAGGAAAATAAAAAGTAGCAGATTGTTGCTTGGTACTGGTAATGATAATCATGACATGGAGAAATAAGGTTTTTCCTCAAAAAGTGGGAAGGAGGCTGGGAAGATCTGGAGGATTTTGATGTCCAGGCAGCAAAGTCTGGGAGATTCCATCTCTAAAAATAACCCATACAAAGTATCTAAGGCTTTAGGGAAAACAGTTTTGGAGGCCAAGCATAGTGGTTCACAAGTGGAATCCCAGCTTCTTGGGAGCCAGAGAGATTGGGAAGATTGTGGGGTTTTGCCATGTAGGGCAAAAAAGTTAGCGAGGCTTTCCTCTCAATGAAGAGCTGACTGTGATGATAGACACCTGTCACTCCAACTGCGTGGGAGGCCTAAGTAGGAGGATCACAGTCCAAGATAGCCAGGGAATAATTGTAACTCTGTTCCCAAAATAACCAAAGAAAGAAGGGCTGAGGTGTAGCTCATGTGGAAGTGCTTCTAAGAAGGGTAAAGCCCTGAGTTTAAGCCTACATGCACGCACACACACGCACACACACACACACACACACACACACGCACACACACACACACACACACAAAGTTTTTAATGACTTCAACTCAACGATTCCCTGCCAAAAATATATCTACTCTTGGAAAAGAGCTAAGACAAACAAGGACTTAAAGATAGTGATGGTTTCTAATGGTAAAATATTTATCATAGCCTAAATGCAAAGAAGAAAAAGAAAATGATTATAGTATGTATAGAGGAGAGATTATTATGAGGTGATTAAAATGATATTGCTGACAATTTTATACACAGAAATGATCGAGTATAATATTTTGTGATCAAAGGACAAGGAGATCTAAATCTACCCACATATATGTGAGTGTCTACATACTCATACAGATACATATTTACATATATGTACACACATACTCTATAGAATATTTATTTTCTTCTCTGCTAGAAAGGGCCCAATGTTGTTCTTTTCCTTCAGAGGCATTTTTTACTTCAAAGCAGTGGCTGTGAAGAATTGGCTGAGACTTAAGATATGAATCTCTAAGCCAGGTGCCAGCAGTTCACAGCTGTAATTCTAGCTTCTCAGGAGACTTTGATCTGAGGATCCTAGTTCGAAACCAGCCCAGGCTGAAAAGTCTTTGAGACTTTTACTTCCAGTTAACCACCAAAAATCCAGAACAGGGAGTGGTAGCCCGCAAGCTTTGGGGTATGTGATGGAGGAGAGGGGTGGGATGGGGGGGAATTTAAGGTACAGTATCCAGGCCCTGAGTTTAAGCTCCAGTACTAGCACAGACAAATCAAAGGGGGGAAAAATCTATAATCTCTAAAAAAGAAAAGAAAAAATATATCATGGGAAAGGTGGTTCAATTTCAACCACATGTGTAAATCTATCTATCTATCTATCTATCTATCTATCAATCTATCTCTCTCTCTCTTTCTCTCTCTCTCTCTATGTTGAGAGTCCATTACCAACACCATTAACACTCATCGCCTATTTTTCTCTCTCTTTTTAAATTATTTTCGTTTTACTTTGTATTATCTTGAATTTGCCATTCAACTAAGCAGCTCATGAACCAGGCACAGCTTTTGCCAAATAAGATTGTGCTCACTGCACATTGTTTCAGGAGGCTGTGCAACCCACTTGGCATGTACAGGCCCTGCGAGCGAGAATGGTGCACAGAGCGTGTCTTTCACAGTGTCTCCTGGAGACAGCCCACAGAAGGGCCTGCCGCGGAGGCCACCTGTTCTTTCTTTGCTGATGGCCGGCCTTCCCAGAGGATACACACCTTCCTGTCATAGATGTCAACGTTTGGACGCAGGGAAGTGAGTGTGCGAGTTGACCAAAACTTTAGTAAGGCTACGAGCTATTTTTAGCATGCTGAGTGACAGTGGAGAGGGAAGGAGTTAGCAAGTCAGTGGTGTTTTTGTCCCATGTCAGCGCCTGTCAACGTTGCCTCACGAAGAAAGAAATTCGGGCAAAGGGCTGCAGATGGCAGAGTCATGAAGAGAAGGAGGAAAGGGAGTTCCCTCTGACTGGTGGAAATAGGCCTGTGTCAGACTCTAGCAAAGTATCCCATAATGCAATAGTAGTCTTCCCTCCTCCCTTGCAAAAGAGCCAGTTGTCTTTTGGTCAGCCCTTCTCCAATTGTCTGGCAGAGGGACAAGCAGAGGTACTCAAGTTGTCAGTGTGGGAAGTGATGCTCTCTCTCTCTCTTCTCCTTTTGTTTCTCACTCACTCACTCTGCCTCCCTCCTTCTCTTTCTTTTTACACACACACACACACACACGTATGCAGACCCACGCCCTAGTAACTGATATCTGAGACTTCTTGTAATTTAGCAATGGTAGATCTGAAGGGAGAAGGTTTCTCCTTTTCTTTTGTCTCAGAGTCATTCCTCTTTTGTCTGTTTTCCTGTTCCGTGCTCACCTCTCTGTGATCTGCTTTTCTGTTTTGTTTTGTTGGTTTCTTTTTCCTGTCAGCTGGGAATTGAACTCAGTGTCTGACGCTCATCGGCTCCTGCTCTGCCACCTGAGCCATACCCCCAATTCCTCACTCTGTGATCTGGACAGTCCCTACTCGCCTCTTGATCCTCCATCTCCACAAGCATCTCTCCTGTCGCCCGCCACCAATCTCTGCTTTTCCCTTCATCTACAAGGATGGTCAAAGGGCAAGAAGGGAGTCACCAACGAGGAGGCACAAATGGAAGAGTTCTTAGTTAGCGAGGAGGTGGTTTTCTTGTGACTTTTCAATATCTAGACACCTGGCATGCGACGTTCACTGGCCTTGCTGTCATAGGTCCTTAAATGACTTCACATGTCTAGCGGTCTTACGAAGGGGTCTATTTTGCATCCAGTAGACAAACTACCTCTAACAAATGGTTGTTTCATAAATCAACAAACCTCTGATGGTACCTGTTAGGTTCTATTATATTCCCCCCCATGCTGTTTAAATCTCTGTGTTTCTCCCTAAGACATCATTCTCCCAAAAGCAGAGGTCCATCACCCACACCCCTCTGTGCCCCATCATGGAACACAGTGCGAGCTATATAACAAGTATTCATTCGGCAGTTACATTCATTGTTGAATGAATGCATGAAGTACGCATCCAATTTCTTTCTCCTAAAATGGGTTAGTTATATTTTATTTTAAAAAAGGGTAGGCTAAAAATAAAGGAAACTGGAAGCAGATCTTAAGAATGGGCCTCACCTTGCATGAGAGGGCCTGAGGCTTCCAAAAGGAAATGAAGCAAGTGTTGACTAGTAGCAATTTGTTAGATTTCTAGGCATTCAGGCAGGTTAGCTTGTGGTCCGGCTACCTGAGGCCATGCCAGACAGCACATAAATCCCATGCAATGGTCTCTCGCAGGTAAATGGACAGGAAACTCTCCACCTTCTTCACACCTAAGAAACTGCTAGAGACCTGAGTGTCAGTGGCTCACACCTATAATCTTAGCTCCTCAGGAGGCTGAGATCTGAGGATTGGGGTTCAAAGCCAGCATAGGCAGGAAGGTCGGTGAGACCCTTACCTCCAATTAACTACAAAAAGCAGGAAGTGGAGCTGTGGCTCAAATGGTAGAGCACTAGGCCTGAGCAAAAGAGCTCAGAGACCGTGCCCAGGCCCTGAGATGAAGCCCCAGGACTGGCATACACACTCACAAAAGGAACCTGCTGTAGGATGTCTTTGAATTTTCGAATTGCCAACAGCTTAATCATTTCACAGTAGTATTTTTCCACCTCGATCCAGGCTGAATCCACCAATATCAGACACATTGCACTGGAGTATATTTTCTCTTTTTTTTCATTATTGCTTATGCAAGAAAATCCACTAATATGTTTTGGAGAAGATAAACTCATTTGTCTACAAACTGAAAACCCTGCAGAATCTCAAAACACTGGATTTGCCAAAGCCCCACGAGTTCTCTGCTCTCTAAATCACTGAAAATTTTTGAGAGTAGAGTGGTTTCAATCATATCCTTTCTGGAAAGTTAATATTAAAAGAAAGGAAACACATTTCCTTACTGGGTTGTGTTTACAATCAGTAGCAAGGATGTAATGAGAAAATAGGATTTGTTTTTTTTTTTTTCTGTCGTCTGAAGGTACGAGATGCCCTATACAAATCCAGAGGCATTAAACGCAGGTGTAAAAGCAAAGCCCCGTCGACTTCCCGTTAAACACGGTAGACTGAGCCTGTGTTTATCTCTGCTTCCTCTCTCAATGCCAGCAAAGTACAGAGAGCAAAGCAGAAGAATGAAAAAGGAATAAATAACAATCATGACGAAAGAATAAGAAAGGTATAAACTCCCATGGAAAAGGGACATGGCAGAGAAGACAACAGATGAGAAATAGCAACAAAAGTTGGGGAGAAGGAAAAGCATGGTGGGGGAAAAATTGTCTGAGCCATGTGGAGAAAGTTGAATAGTGTCTGTGGAGGAATGAGGGTGAAGGTGGATTACTCACACAGAGGACCCTAAAAAGGCTAAAGTGGGTCGAGTGACTAGATACCTGCAGAAAGAATAGCTGGAGTCCTACGATTCCTCCCTCATCTCTCAAAACCAGGAGACGCCGCCTGCTTCACTTATTTCTTGGGACAACAGAAGGTTTACCTTCGGGAATACGTCCGTGGAAGGTAGAGGTAGGGGGTAGATTTAGAGGCCCTGAGCCCTGGAAGGAAGTAAGCATGGAGTGAAAAGTTTACAAACCTGAAGCATAGATTTCTATGCAAGAAGTTCGATCGTGAACATCACACATGAAGAGAATTAACATTTTGGTGGGGAGGGGGTCCCCATGAGAAACTCTCTTTATCTGCCCCACCCTATCAGTAAGCAAAGCCAGTCAATCAACTTTCCAATGACTCGTTCTTAAACAGAAGAAATCAAAGAACACAAGACTTTTGGAAGAAATGAAAGAAACCGCAAGAATAGAACCAAGGGGACAAAGGAAAATCCCTAAGAAGAAGTAGCATCATAAGGCTGGGTGTGGTGGTGCACACCTGTAACTTTCAGCTATGTGGGAGAGGATCATTGTTGAAAGCCAGCTTGGGGGAAAAAAAAGCAGAAGACACTGTCTCATCAAACAAGCCAGGATGGTAGTTCATACCTGTAATTCCAGCTCTGTGGGCAGCAGAGATAATCTGAAATAATCCCCGGGAGCGGCGGGCGGTGGGGGCGGGTGACAATCTAATCAATAAGTAAAACCCAAAGGGCTGGGTATATGTGACTCAAGTAGTAGAGTGACTACTGAGCAAGTGCAAAGCTGTGAGTTCAAATCCCCCCAACAGAGAAGGATCATCAGAAGAAAAGATGTGGACCTCATGCAATAAGAAGAGAACTCTATAGACATATAGAAAGAATGAGTATATTCAGCATAAAGTTATTAAACCTTAGTTGAGCACCAGAGGCTTGTGGCTATTATCCAAGCTACTCAGGAGACTGAGACCTAAAGACTCCTGGATAGAAAAGCCCACAAGACGTCATCTCCAACTAACTAGCAAAATGCCAGACTGGAGGCTTAGCTCAGTGAGAGAGCACCAGCCATGAACAAGAAAGTCCAGCAAGAGCATGAGACTGAGTTCAAATCCCAGTAGCAGCGCATACACATGCAGAGAGAGAGAGAGAACGAGAGAGAGAGAGAACGAGAGAGAGAGATCTTTATGTTGATTTAGGGAAGATGGGTGAGGAGGGGGATATGCACAAGGGAACTGGATTCCTCATAAAGAAGTCTAGTGGTTATGTCTTAAGTGGATAAATTGAGGAACAGGAACATTATCTAGAAATCCAGGAACAAGAGAAGAAACAGAGAAATGAATGGGAACAAACCTCCATCAGGGAGCAGGATTAGGGGATGGGGTGGGATTTGCATTCATAAGCATTTTAGTGTTACTTGATTTTTTTTTTTTTAAAAGTCCATTGCACTTTACAAAGATTTAAAAAAAAATCACTAAATGAACAAAGTCCATTTCTGTATGCAAAATCTCAGCTGTGGATTCAGGAGATGAAGCTGGACCACATTCTCCTCCATTCCTGCTCTACAGAGACCGCTACATCCAAGCCAGGTCGGAGAGCCCTCCTATCTAATTTTTTCCTCCTCTTCAAGGCAGCTGCGGAAGTAGGAAAGGTGCACTGTGGGCCTGGGAAGCCTCAGGTCAGTGATTTTTGAACTCAGAGTTATTTCAAGTATCGCATGAAAGCAGCTCTGATTAGCATTGGATCCAAGGTCCCACCAGATGCTCTCTGCCCTATGCTCACCTGCAGCCCTGGGTGTAGTCTTTGCCACAGAGTCGGCGGCTCTGCTCTGCAACTTTTCTGACTTCCCACATCCTTCCCTTCCTGCTTCTCACCTCAGGATGGATATATCTGGCTACCCAAGGAAGGACATGCCAGGATATGAGCAATGGCTGTCACCCACTACTCTAAGAGCACCTGTGCGCTACATGTGTTTTGAGATGAACACCACTGTGAGCATCCACACAAAATTATTTCTATACAACCAAAATATAAAACCAGAGTGCACATGCCACTCAAGACACGCCTCTCCGTGGGTGTCAGTGTGTCATACCAATGCCATATCCATTCTGCCCCCATAAGCTATACGGCGTTGAGGCCATGGTAGACACACATCCACACGAGTCAACCCAGAATAGAACTGCCTGAGCCAACCGGCGCTGGCTTTCCTTCCTGACAAACGGGCATGAAATAACAGGCTGACATCTGCCTGAACAGGTCATCAAGTCAGTCCGCTACATGTCAGAATTCAAACTGCCCCATCCATCAACGGCAGACCCAAAATTAACGTAGCCTGCAAACTCCGCAGCGAGACAGTAACAGCCCAATTCGAAGTCTGACCTTCGAGGAACGGTGGGGTACAATGGAAAATTATTTCGTGCCCCGCACCAAAGCCAACAATACAATTTGAAGGGTTTTTTTTTTTTCTCGGTTAAATTAATTTTAAAGAAAAATACCCCTGTGTAGCAGATTAACTCTTAGGGTCACATGAAAGGAATGGGAAACACAGCGGTTTTGGCTGCGTGAAGGTGTCACCTGTACCTTTCGCTGACAATCATATCTTAGGCGAAACAGTTTTAAGCCATTTTCATTGTAACACATGTAACATGTCGTTATCAGTAAGTGAAGAAATCAAGAGATTTAGTTCATCAAATAATTGGGATTTTTTTTTTTTGAAACGATGGTTAGTTAGAAATAGTAAGCCAGGGCTGGTGGCTCATACCTGGAATCCTAGCTACATGGTAGGGTGAAATCAGAAAGATTAGGGTTCTAGACCAGCATGGATAGAAAACCCTTTAAGACTCCATCTTAATGGAAGGAGCTGGGTTCCGTGGTGCGTGTCTCTTATCCCATCTACAATGAAAAAAGAAATAGTCGGCTCACAGTTCAGGTGTGTGCCTAGATAGACCTTACTTCAAAAACAACCCATATAGGAAAAGGGCTAGAACCCTTGGAGGTAAGAGTCCCTTTCCAACAAGGGTAAGGCTCTGAGTTCAAACCCTAGTACTAGCATAAAAATTCTTTTAAAATAAAATTGTAAATGAGATCAGCTCTTCACGATTACAAACACAAATGAGTCCTTTCCTGGAGATGATTTTAAGAGTAGTGATTTTCCTCTGTTCAACCATAACAAAATTTATGAGATTTGACAACCAGTGCCCAAAGATGACTACCGTCTTAAGAAATGAACCAGAACCTGATGCAAAAAATTATTTTATCTACTGCTCTGGCTAAGTGTGATTCAAAGCCTAACAAATAGATTTTGTTAAACTTGCTATTTCTTAGTAGCCAATAACACCTAGAACTGTATTTTAAATTCATGCTTCATTAAGGGAAGGTTAGATTTCTTCCCTGCTGCATTCCCACACTGCATTTCTCCTCCATTTCCCTCTCCCCAGCTTCCTGCCAAGACACCTTTGTATATTTCTGCGGCATTGTTCACGGTTCCTTCTGATCAAGTACACTCAGCTCTTCCGGGTGAGCAGAGGCTGCCCTTCTCTGTGTGTCATATGACATCCCACATGTCACATGTCACTGGAAATAGGGGTCACACGTGTGTGACTTCTTCCTCAAAGTCACAATACAGTTAATGCTGATCTTCAAAGA
This sequence comes from Dipodomys spectabilis, assembly GCF_019054845.1. NCBI lineage: Eukaryota > Metazoa > Chordata > Mammalia > Rodentia > Heteromyidae > Dipodomys > Dipodomys spectabilis. The sequence goes on from NW_024870950.1 coordinate 7,014,774, forward strand.
AGCCAGGGCAGAACCTGGCACAAAGAGCATGAGCATCTATAGGATGATGAGAATATTCTCAAGTTATGGAGATGAAGAAAAGCCTGGAAGGTTTTTTTTTTTTTCTAGTTCACGCTCTGGAAAAGCAGGGGAGGAAAAAAATGAGAAAAGAAATAAGACACTTCACCCAACGACATATGCACCTAAGTAAAAAGCAAGTATATAATAAACACACTTCTAAATGCCACTGTAATGATGAACAAACAGCCTAATTGAAGAATGCTCAGGGGCTGGGAAGGTGGCTCAGTGGTAGAGTGCTTGCCTTGCATGCATGAGGCCCTGGGTTTGATTCCTCAGCACCACATAAACAGAAAAAGCTGGAAGTTGTGCTGTGGCTCAAGTGGCAAAGCGCTAGCCTTGAGCTGAAGAGCTCAGGGACAGTGCCCAGGCCTAGAGTTCAGCCCCCCCCCCCACACACACACAAAGAATGCTCAAAAGAAACAAGATCAGTTCACAGAAAATAAATACAAAGAAACCACAAGTGCAAACCCACTAGTGATACCAAAAAGTAAAAAAAAAAAAAAGAAAGAAAGAAAAGAAAAAAATAAGGTACTATTTTAACCTATTTGATTTTAATAAATGTTCATAGAAATATCAAATACCAAAAGTATGACCTTTCATATCTGCTTGGTAAAAATAGTAATGGTGGCTAGTTAGAATAGGCAATTCTTTATAAAATAAATTTCAATGTAATTTGACATAATACTTCCCTACTTGGCAATCTAGACTACAGAAACACTTGGTCAAATGCACAAAGATGGACGAGGGTTCAGTGCTACACTGTTTTAATCATCACAAATAACCAGAAACAAAACACTGACTCTTCAGGTGTTGAAAGAAGACCAGAGTCATGAAATGCTCTGTCCAATTTCAGACCTTAGACATTGGACGCCAGAACTGTGAAAGGTTTTTAATAAGCCAGGACTCATGCAACAGAATGACCAACACCAAGAGAAAATATTAGAGCTCCACTTGCTCATTGTTGGACAATTTCCATTTGAAGCTTTCTGGTGGTTTGTAAATCCCTTAGTGAGTAACTCTCCGCACCTGTGGGCTTCATAGCTGCGGATTCAGTCAATGTGCATCCAGGGGGGAAAAAAATATCTGTTCTGAACGTGGAATTATTTTTCTTGTCTCACTCCCTGAACAATAGTGTAGCTATCTGTAGCACGTTTATACATTGTATTTGGTATTGTAAGTCCTCTGGGGATGATATAAAGCTTGTGAGAGGATATATGGAAGTTATATGCAAATATGAAGGAGTCTAACAACCAGACTTTGGAGTGGCAGCATTCTGGGTACCAGTGCCCTGTAAATACACAGGGACAGCTATATTCCCTTCTTTATGTCAGTCCTGTTTTTTACTTCCAACATCACTTCCACCTTTGAGATGAGTAACTTTGTTCTTCAATATTTTCCTCTCCTTCCTTCCCACCCTCCCTCTTTCCCTCCTTCCTTTCTTTCTTCCTCCCTCCCTCCTTTCCTTCCTTCCCTTCTTCCTTTCTTTTTTCCTCTTCTCCCTTCCTTCCCTCCCTTCCTTCTCTCTCTCCATTGCTCTTTCCTTTCAGCATTTTCTGATTAGCAAATATTGTTGAGTGGAAATAGACTATTTCAGTGGGCTTTTAAGCAATATGTTAAAAAAATGTACCATAGATGCAAATATCTTTTTGTTCAGATAGTATGATGATCATTTTTGATGTTACATGCTTTGAAATAACTGCTATACGCATATGTAGAAATGCTCAACAGGAACAATATATCATGATAGCCCTAACCACATGGGATGACCACGGTAACCATCTCTGAACAGGTGGAACATGGTATCAGTGTTCCAAAGGCAAAGAAGTGATTGGTGCATAGCAATAGAGTCTAGTTAGGAAAATAAATACTATTCTTCCCCCCCCCCCCCACTAACATCCTGTCTCTGTCTCTTTACAAAGTGAAGAAGGTGCAGGAGCCTAGGAAAGACTTCTGGTCTGGCTTCCTGTTGGTTTCCAGGTTGGTCCCCATCCTTAAGGCTTCCCTTTCAACATCTAATCACCACCAAGGTATGGGATTCAATGCAGCTAAAGTCTACCTGCAAAATAGCACGTGTGGCATGATTCCCTTTTAGAACATCAATGTATACACAGAATTTGTGTGTGTGCATGTGTATGGGTGTATGTGTGCATGCACAGTTCGGAATGATCTCCACGTGCTTGTCTTTGGGTACGATCATGTTTCTTGGTTTGGCTTGCTTACAGCCTTTGATCTTCTACAGTGAGTATATATAAGTTTTATATGCCAAAAATTCTTAACAATGTTGAACACAAAGAAACATGCAACAAAGACTAGATACTGAATTGTTCTAGTTATATGATGTTCAGAACCTGGCAAAATCAACCTATGATGTTTAGGGAATTGTGTGTGTGTGTGTGTGTGTCAGAGACAGAAAAGACAGAGAGACCATCTCTATGGTTTTCTGAATTTACACTAAGTTTTACACTCAAAACAAGTCAGCAAACATTTCCTTATTTATAATCTTTAAAGCAAACTTTCAGGTAAAATGTTCTAACCCTATTCAAACAGGACTGTGAAATACTTGGAGCTGTGTATGTTTTCAGACATAACAATAGAATCTGAAGCTCTGATGACTCTTTTCTTGCTCTTCCTAAATTTCAAAAATCACTTGAATCAAAATGTTAAATCTACCAACATCAAAATGCCATTTTCAGAGTTTCAGTCACACAATAAATGATTATTTCTTTTCTAATAGAAATGCAAGTCCAAAGCCTAATGCTAGCTAGAGCAGTGACCTAGAATTTTACTCTGGGCAAAAATCTCTCACAGTAAGCGATAGTTTCCTTCTTCAAAAAGAATCAGATGATTCATTGTGCTCATTAGAACTTAGCATATAAACATCTAAAAATCTTAATATAGTGGCATATAATGCAGATATCATACTGCACCCACTTAAAATGTACAATTCAGTGGATTTAAGTGTATTTACAGTGGACTTGTAAAACCCTTGCTACAATTAATTTTAGCACATTCTATTAGCACCCTGAACACTGTTACCTTGATCTTTCATTCTCCATACATCCCATCTTTCCTCCCCCTGGCCCCAGGTAACCATTAACCTTTCTGTCTATATTATATTGATTTACCTATTGTGAATGTTTAATAGAAATAGAAATAGAATATATTTTCTTTCAGGTCTGGTTTCTTTATTGAGGGGGTTCTGGGGATTGAACTCAGGGCTTCTACTTGTTGAGCAGGTACTCTACCACTTGAGCCATGCATGCCCTCAGCTCTTTTGCTTTAGTTATTTTTTAAGGCAAGGTCTCAAATTTTCCCTGGGATTAGCTAGGATGATAATCTTTAAATTTAGCTGTACAGAGCTAATTACCATATTGACTGAGAAGTGCATATAACTTTTACTATGAGAATATAATATTACAATTAACACAGTATTTAGTCTAGCCAGGTGTGATGGTACACACCTGTAATCCCAGCACTTGGGAAGCTGAAGCAAGAAGATTGCAAACTAGAGACCAGCCTGGGCTACATAGTTAGACCTAAACAAATAAGCAGCAGCAGCAGCAGCAGCAGCAATGAAACAAACATTAATGCAAAATAAAAACCATTGTCTCTATCCTTCTAACCAATATAATTAAATTTGTTCAACTTATAGTAAATGAATCTCAGGACATATTTGCTCTTTAAATTCAGGGGATAGTCTTTTTTTTCAAACGTTTCCCATACTTGGAGAATCTCTGGGCTAGAACAAAATCCTTCTATATGGCCAGTCAGCTATAAGAATCCAAATAAATAAATCCACATGTTACCTCTCTTTGGTGGTCCCAAATTTAATGTAATCCTAAAAGATTTTTTTTAAGCAGGCTAAAACAAAAGGACAATTCACCCATGTCAGTAAGAATAAAAATGTATTTGGTTAAACTCTAGCTGCCGGTCTATGTGAGAAGCAAAATGTTGGACTCCAATATTATCATTATGATCTAAAAATTAAAAAACTAAAACCCCCCAAAACTCAACAGAGAATTCAATTTTTACCATAAATCTTAAGGTGAGTTCAGTTAAGTAGCACTAATCACCCCTACTAAACCTACAAAAATAAATCTAAGAAATGCAATGAGAAATAGAATTTCTGGCAACTCTTTTCAAAAAGAGTTCAGAATTGTAGAGTTAGCAGCTTTCTCTTCAATACTCAGTGAAAAAGAAAGCAATGGCCACAAAGAAGAGACTTGAATGACAGAGGGAGGGAGAGAGAGAAAAGAGAATGAGAAGAGAAAAACAGATGAAGAATTAAAGGGAGTTAGGGAAGGAGAGGGGAGACAAGACAGACAGACAGACAGATAGATGGACAGAAGAGACATCTGGTTGGCTTTCACTGAAGAAGAGGAAGTCTGCCCAAATAATGCATTGTTCCCATAGGGGATGAAGGGGAATGCAAAACCAGAAGGAGTGATAACCACAAAGGAACAGAAATATTAAGCTAATTCCTCTTCAGCCATGGGCACTGATGCCCGGCGGGACCTCATTCCCACCAGAGCAACACCTGGACCCCTGAACACATCTGCAGGTGCACACAACCCCCTCTGCCTAGCATCTCTGGGATGAGAAGGAAGGATCGTCAAGTGTCTGACAAGGCCATCTTCTTCCGGTCTAAGGAAAAGTCACTCCTGTTTTCATTTGTTTAAAGGCATCAGGTTTGGCTAGAAGCCATCTACGACTGGGAAGAATGGAGGCTTCCCTTTCACAAAGCAAAATGGGGTGACAGAAGCTATTCCTAGATGCCATGACCTGGGCTTCCCAGGCCTGCGTGACTCCTCCCAAGCTTTCCATGTCCCAGGGCAGGGGGCTCAGGGTGAGCCACACATGGGGACACTTCAGACTACCCTGAAATAGAATTGGGGTATTCATAGTCAACCGGACACACCAATCCAGAAAGCAAGGGAAGAATAGTACATTGGGCCCTCCTTCGCATTCTCTGTCTCCCAGGGAGAAGTGTCAAGTGCTCTCTGGCTTTTAGCTGATGTTTCCCTGTGCATGTGTTTCCAGGTAGATACATGTAACATGCCTTCTTACCAGGTGCCCTGCCAAAATGCTTAAAGAGCGACTTTCTCATTAGCAGGAAGTGGGAGTCTGCAGCTTAAGAGGGCCATTTAATGGAGGGGGATAAAATAGAGCCACCCAAATGAACAGATTGAAAAAAAAATCAGATGGATAGATCTAGGTGGGTCACTGCAATTATAGAAGGTGGAGCCTTTTCTAAGCCATCTTGGCATTAAGTGTATGCCATACATTTATCAGACATAATTAGCACTTTAGGTGACAATGATTTGATTTCTTATCTAGTAACAGGAGCCCTCTGTGTTGGCATATCTATTCAAAATTGGAAATTGAAGACTGTTACTGTTTATTCCTCTAAGGCAACATTTAGGGCAAATATGGGGAGAGGAGAGGAAGCGGGGAGCGGGGGGAGGAGAAGGAAGAGGGCTTACAAAACAGCTCTTTGTAAATTTCACAAACAGCAAAAGAAAAATAGTTCAATAAAACCTTTTAAGTATCACAGTCCAATGTGTGCTTTTTTTTTTTTTTTGAAGCAAAAGATAGCTCCAAAATGTTCCTCTACTTTTCAGAGTCGGTATTTAACTTTCTTTTAGATGTGAGCAAACGCACACTAAATTGATTTGTAGGCACAACTGAAAACTGGACACATTTAAATTACTGTGCATGAGCCAGAAAAGTATTCATGCTGCTTTCTCTGAGGGGACAGAAGAAAGCTGGTTTTTAGAATTATTTCAAATAAATACTGATCCTTCTCGTTCCTTCCCTGTCACAATTAAAAATCACATCAATCCATTTCCTGGTGGATTAAATATTTATATAATGTTAAGGGGATTTTTTTTAGATAAGGAGAAGGAAAAGCTGATGTACAAGTTGTTGATCTATTGTATATAGCTCATAAAGGCAGTACATTCTTTTGAAATATTCAGCCCCATGAGAAATACTGTGAAAACTTACACTTCAGCATGCAAATCTTCTTGAAAAGTCAATTTTCTTCTTCTTCTTCTTCCTCTCTCTCTCTCTCTCTCTTTTTCTCTCTCTCTCTCTCTCTCTTCCACATGGAAATCAAAATGTGACTGGTAGTGGAGTTAATTCCTTTGATTCACCAATTAATTAGAATTTAAATCACAATGATGCTTAAAGAGTTCTCAAGTTAAATATAAGGCAATTAGTTAATGGCATACAAACCTTCCCATTTTTACAGAACTTGCTGCATTTGTTCATAATCCTAAAATTTGTTCTACGAAATGCTAAATGTGCTACTAAATGTTCTACTGAAAATGCTGATGCACAGAAAGACGTTAGCCCGATAGGGAAGACTGGCGCATAGGCCGATAGGGAAGACTGGCGCATAGGATGCTCCTCCAATCGTTCTCAAATAATCAGAGAGGCACAGAAGTAAAGAGTCTCTGAGAAATCATCAAAGCGCATGTATCACCTCTTTCCCCTAAGGATCTGCATGTTGTATTATGTTAAACCTGTTTAGACTCCTTACTGATCTAAAGGAGAATATCTTACGTTTTGCTTTTTATATGAATTCCTATCTTAAAAAAAATTGTGAGTAATAAGCCAGAAACACACCATGCAAGCCTCTGAAAAATTAGGATATAGGGAAAATCATAGCATAAACATATTTTGCCTCTAATTCTTTAGAGCTTGTCAGAGTAAACTTAGCGTAACTCAGGAATCTAGACGCAGGAACAGAGTCCAGCAGCCGACCCTATCACGCACTCTCCTTACACAAAGACTAAAATAAAGACTGCAGAGGTCATGGCTTCAAAACATGATTTCCTCACCCTGCTTTTTAATTTGAGCTAGATGGACGCTTAGAACAGGAACACACACACACACACACACACACACACACACACACACACACACACACACACACACACACACACACACACACACACACACACACACACACACACACACACACACACACACACACACACACACACACACACACACACACACACACACACACACACAGTGCTACCTATGCATTTACCCTGTTGGTTGTAAATAATCTTGTTTTCTCCCCATTTAAAATAAAAAGAAATTCAAATCTGAATCCTGTTGGTTTGTCCCTATACCTAGTTGTGTGTGTGTGTGTGTGTGTGTGTGTGTGTGTGTGTGTGTGTGTGTGAGTGTGTGTGTGTGTGTGTGTGTGTGTGTGGTTTTGTCTCTACATCTTTTTGACCAGCCACAAGAAAGAATCACATTCCACAAGGACTCAGGGCTCCCAGGCAAGGCTGAGCGTGAATTCTCGTGTGAGAGAGACCTGGGAAAGCCATGCAGTACAAGGTGACGTGGGCGTCTGCTACTCAGGGAAATGGCATTTGTTAAAGTTAGATGGTTACTAAGCAGGTTTAGAATCAATTATTAGTATTTCTGTGTGCCTTTGCATTACAATTTCTTTTTCTTTTTTTTCACATATAAGTGGCATTCAATTTTTTTCCTCTGTCCTCCTAGGAAGATATTAAACGTAAACAACCTTGACCTGTGATCATAAAGTCCTTCCTTTTGTTTCTTATTGGATGGATACCTTTTTCTTCTGCGGTCTCTGCATATACACGTGTGTATACCTACAAACAGATATGTATATATATTTATATTTATAAATACACACACATGGGATGTCAAAAAGCACTTTGTTTTTCTCCTCTAACCCCCTAGGATGCTGCGCAACCCTTATGTCAAAAACCTTCACTTTAGAACAATAAATAAATAAACCAGCCACAGCCTTCCTGAGGCTGGCCAACTCTAGCATAAGTAATTCAAGAGGCTGAGAGATGCCAGATAAATTTGATTACTATAAAAGATGGGAATATGTTTCTTTCCTTTGAGAATTCACAAAAAGGGGTCAAAAACAAAGCAATGCTGAAAGCGAACAATTTCATTTCGCCTGCAATTCAAGGCGAAAATTCAAAGGCAATCTTGCAGGAACATTTTATCACAATTTTATAGACCCTCATTTCCTGCACACATCACAATCTTTAATTTCTGAAAGAAAAAGCAAGGAAAGGGGCAGTGGGCGGGGGAGAGAGGGTGAGGGGGCTGAGTGAAACTGTCAGGGCTTTTTCTTCTTCTTCTTTAAGATATAAATGCAGATATTTATAAAGCAGTGAGAGATTTGTAAATCTTTCTTCAAAGCTGAACCTACTGCTGGGATTGTGATTTGCTAAAAGCTGCTGTAGGCATACTCCAAAACTCAGCGGGGTCATCCCTCCCCTCCAAAAAAATAAAATAAAATAAAAAATAAAGAGAGGGAGGGAAAGGGGGGGGGAGGGGGGGAGAAGCCACTCTGATTAGTAACCACTCAATAGACATAGGAGTTTGTGAAAACTGTTTGCATTTTATACCTTCTTCTTGAGTCACAGATATTTGGTTTGGAGTTTGGGGTTTGTGTGTGTGTGGTTTTTTTTTTTTTGTCCCCCTTTCCAAATACACACACAAGAAAAAGAAAATTTAAAACTCAATAGCTTGCCTCGCATTTTTTTTTTGGTCTAATGGACTCTCCCTGAAGCTGTGTGCAAAATGGCTGGTCATTTCTTGAGGATAAAAGCTGTCAGGTGGGCCTTGCAGAAGGTCACAATTGAGAGGCAAATGCAACAGGCACCAGTCCAAGGTGACCTTGACCACAGGCCACGCCTACCACCCCTGTGGCCTCGGTGGATAGAATGAAAGGCATGGTTGACGGAGAAGGCAGGGGTAGGGTTTGCAGTTCCAACCTCCCTAGTAACTCCACACATGCGCTCAGTGGAAGCCGCAATCTTCCCTCTCATTTCCCCGTGGCCACAATAAATAAAAGTTCTACCAGCTCCCCGGGGCTGTCTGAATAAGGGGAAAACGCCAAGCGTGTGGACGTGTTTTGTTCATTCTTGTAGAGAAATGCATCCCCAACATCTCGGGTGTGTCTGGGACCCAGGGGCTGCTGAATAAATATGTGTTTACCAACGAACCAAGGGCACTGGAAGACGATGTAAGCCATGAAAACCAGACTAAAATTCCAGCAGCAGTGCTATGGGGTCTGGTTTCAAACACAACAAAACAACCACCACAAACCTTTCTAATTCCCTGTACCTCAACTTTCATGGGCCTATGCTCTTAGGGCTCATCGGCAACAAACCAGAAGGCTTTCCAGCTGTGTGGGACTTCAGTGAAAGTATTTTTATGCAGACATGTGGCATTGAGACTCCCCTAGTAGAGGTGAGGGACCTTTTTTTTTTCTTCTGTCCCAGGCCATTTAATATTTATAACATCATTCTCCAGCCATACAGAGTTATCAATCTAGGCAGACAACTGCAGGCACCCGATGAGAAGCGTCAAGGAGCATCTCTGTAGATCCTGGGTCTGTCCTGTCAACTCCTACGGAGGGCTCGCCCCTGCAAGAGCTGAATTGTTTTGAGAAACCACTGGATAGACAAGAATCTTACTTTGAGAAGGGCAAGTGGTTTACGGAAAATGCAAAGAGGGAGTATTTGGAAAAGAGAAAAACCTGTTGCAAGTCACTGTTTTCCAAAAAGATCCAAGCACTGTAGCAAACCAGGTAGTCAAAGAAGCAACTTTGTCAAAGACTATTATTGCTGGTCTTGTGGTGCCTGAGTTGCTGTCGGAGGGAAATCTTAGGAACATCGGGACAGGTCAGTGCTAAATGCATTCCCAGAGAGAATGAAGAGCCACCATTCATGAAGTTCCCAAATGGGCTTTGACAACGACATTGATGCTTAATATAAAAATCTAAGAAGGCTTAATTTTAAAGTTCAAGCTCTATGTGCAACATAATTCTCTATAGAGTGTATTATTTCTGTATAGTGCACATATTTCTAACCTATAAAAAATCTACTTTTAAAAATGCTAGTCCCTGAAAAATTGGTTAAAAAAAATCAATTGGTAGCCAGGAGCCAGTGGCTCACACCTGTAATCCTAGCTACTCGGGAGGCTGAGATCTGAGGATTATGGTTGAAGCCAGCCTGGGCAGGAAAGTCCATGAGACTCTTATCTCCAACTAGCCACCAAAAAACTAGAAGTGGTGCTTTGGTTCAAAGTGGTAGAACATTAGCCTTGAACAAAAAGCTCAGGGACAGCATCAAGGCCTGAGTTCAGGCCCCACAACTCACAAAAAATAATCAAATCAGTTGGTATCTACAAATACCCATACATCAATACTGAAATTTGAAATCTCTTAAAATTTACCATCATAAACTTCCAACCTAAGAAGTAACCACATGCATTTACCTATCAAGAGATTAGCAAAAGCCAGGCAGAGTGGTTCAAACCTGCAAGCCCAGCTAATTGGGTGGTGGAAATAGGAGGATCACTGTTCAAGGCCAGTCTGGGCAAAAAGTCATTCAGACTTATCTCAAAGAATAATCTGAGTCTGGCAGACCCACAGTCAGAGGCTGGACAGAAGCCTGGACAAAAGCATGAAATCCTATCTAAAAACATTATCTCAAGCAGAAAGGGCTGGGGTGTCACTCAAGTGGTAGAACATCCACTTAGCCAGTATGAGGCATTAAGTTCAAATACCAGAACTGCCCCCAAATAGGAAAGATCATCACCAATACACTGGGTACCATATGGAAATTCATTCAGATGAGAGCCAGCATACACAACACACACACTTGTGTGAAAAAGACAAACACATAAACAGGTACCAAAGTGGAAACATTTAACCAGATACAACACAAATAAAAATAACAGTGAATAGTAATTTCTTTTGCCTTTCTTCACAATTATTATTTTTCTTTTGCAAAGAGCTGATATAGCTCATCTGCTTCCATTGTTTCCATCTGTTTCATTTAAAATATAGAATTATATCTAGGAAGGTGGCTCAGTGGTAGAGTGCTTGCCTTCCATGCATGAGGCCCTGGGTTCAATTTCTCAATATCACATAAGCAGAAAAAGGCAGAAGTAGTGTTGTGGCCTAAATGGTAGAGCGCTAGCCTTGAGCTGAAGAGCTGGGGGACAGCGTCCAGGCCCAGAGTTCAGGCCCCATGACCCGCATAAAAAGTAATAATAGAATTATATAAGCACATAGTCAGGATTACATTAACACAGCAGTGATCGGGGTTATTTCTCGTCCATATGTTTATCTAGCAATGATGATGCTAGCACCTCTCAAGGCTAAAGAACCCACAGAGAGCAAGATCGCCATGGTTCCTGGCTTCACCGTCTAACATGGGAGATTATTAAGTACCTTAAAGTGTGTAGAATGAAAGAGGACATAATATGGGTTTGGGTGCTGGTGAGTATACAATCATTGCTGTATTTTTTGGTAAGAAAGAGCTGAGATGCAGAAAGTGAACAGTGATTTCTTTAGAGAAGAGCAATGCTTCTAGCAAAGTGTAGGAGGTAAAGGAGGGACCGGGGTCCCTAGAAAATGGATAGCTCTCACTTACATCTGCTTTCCTCAGAAGAGTTATCTTAGAAGCAGAGGAGATGCACATCACCTTTTAAACCATAGCCAGAGAGGGCCTGCTACCCCAAAGACCAGATGACTTTTTAATTGGCCTTGCGGCCAGTTTTCTGACTTTCCTTCAAGAGACTTCAAGCAGCCTGAGTAGAAGTCTGGAAACAGCTGACAGGAGAGTGTGTCCTGACCCGGAGAAACGGATGTGCAGATGGGTGGAAAAGAGTCAGAGGTCCCCATCCTATCAGGCCCAGAGCAGAAAAGCGATGGCGTGGGATTTCATCAGGTTGCATCGGAATCTGAACACACACAAGACAAAATTGACCCATTCATTCACACACAGAATAGTCGATCTTTTCTAAAGCTGTGCTTCTTTACACCCACAATTCTAGTGCTTCAAAGGGGAGCCCTTACCACCAAATAGGTGATCTTTAAGCCCCTCTCCAAAGCTCTGAAGGTGGGTTAAGATTCCTTGGAGGAACGATGGATGGTGATGAGCAAAGCCTCCTATGACAGAAGAGGTACCACCAGCATGGGTCGCACAGGACAGACCATCAAAGGGCATAAAGTCAGGTCTGTGGACATCAGCCCGCTGGCCCCCGACTTTCACAGTCTGACTCATTCAAATATATTTTACATAAAAAGATATTTTACCCTCTTTAGTGTACAGTTGGGTGAATTTCATCAAGTGCACAATCATGGAGCATCGCCGCCACCACCATGACCAACACCAAGCTACCAGAAAGTTCCACCAGTCCTCCAGAACTTCCTGATGCCTTTCACCAAGGCCTCTGCCCTATCCCAGACGTGCTCACTGTCTTTGTGTTTTCTGGAGTGCCATGTAAATGGAATCTACAGCGTGGATATTTCAGAGTCTGGCTTCTTTTTATTTGGTAGGCATGACTGAGATTCATCCATACCATCGCATGTTCCAGTAGTGCGAACTCCTTTCTTATTGCTGAGTAGTATTCCACTCTATGGACCGACCGTTATCCATCTGTTTGGTCTCATGAAAGTTTGCATGCGAACAAAAGTTATTATTTCTCTTGGTAGAATGCCTTGGAACTGTCTTTGCTGAACCAGATGGTACACTTATGTTGAGCTTTTATCTTTTATTTTGATGGTACATGTATGTTGAGCTTTTATCTTTTATTTTGTTAAACTGTTTTCTAAATTAGCTATGCCATCTCTACTTTGCTAGTATGTTGACAGCTTGGTGACTTAATATAAGAAGTTACAGAACTGCTGAGCAAGAATGAAAGGTTATGGGCCCTAACACTCAGAGACATAAGAGAACGTTCAGAAGAATTATAGGGGGCGGAGGGAAGTAGAAGTTCCAAAGGTATGGACTAAGCAATTCATAAACCTACTAATGATTCTTCAGGTGGAATCTATTTAAGGAGTCACCAAACCTATCGCTGTTATGAAATGTTGCCCAGCCTTGGCCTTCATTAGTTCCTCTTCACCTCATTCTCATTCTCCATATCCCAATTTCTGATTTATTAATAAATTCGATTTGAGCATCATATTCTCTTGAATTGTGGCCAACAATATCCAGTTGCTTCTCTGAATTCTCCTAGCCCTTATACCCAATGCTTCCTAATGTAAAACTTTATTTAGCCTGGTTTGAGCTTTAATTTACCATCATACGCTTTCTCTGGTAGGTGTGCCAGTAGACAATGACTCATCCATGTCCCTCTCTGAGGTCGTGTGGGTTTAAGGGTACCAGACTGCATTGTGGCTTACGTGTCAAATTCAAGGGTAGAAGACTTAGTTACTACATTATCCAGGAAGACAAACGTCCTTCTCTGGAGTTCGTTTGTGCCTACCTAGATAATAAGTTCCCATAAGGCAAGCTTCGTGTCTTTACATTTTGTAAGATGTATCTGGCTGAGCTGAATTCGATAGGAGAGGTCTGCCGTTGATTTCTAGGCTCCTCTCAAGGGAGGAAGGAACACACCCATTTGGCTGACTAGAGTATCCATTTTAAGCAGTCAACTACTCAAAGAGGGGAGAAATATTTCCAGGGATTAAATGCCATAGGAAATCCCTTAACATGGACGGTCCGGATGCTATAAAACAAACAAAAAAAGTGGAAAACATTATTCACATGTTTTATCTTCTTAATGTTTTCCACTTTTTTGTTTGTTTTATAGCATCCGGACCGTCCATGTTAAGGGATTTCCTATGGCATGTTTTATCTTCACATGTTTTATCTTCTTTTCTTCTCCACTCAACCTGGAGAAAGCAAGATACTAACAACGTTCGCTTCAGTGCCGGTGTGGTGCTCGAAAGAGGGGGACAGCTTACCAAAGCCCCGCACGGCTTTGTTGGGGTGGATTTGTAACTCTCAGAAAAATCACCTTGTATACATTTACTTAAGACTGTGATCTCCAGCCAAGCGGTGGTACTTCACTGTGTCCCTTTAACCTAGGGAACGGGCTGCCAAAAATAATATTATTGAGGCCAACAGCTTAATAAGTTTTATAGAAGATTAAATATTTATATGAATAAAAATAGCACCTGCAGCGACACAAGGAAGGATAAAATTACAAGGGCTATGAAATCTTCATGCTTCAGGGCATAAATTGCCTACCAGCTGGATAAAGCGGCTTCTCTCACAAAACAACGCCACACCACTATATATGTCTTCCTGGGAAACGTCTGTCCGCTGACCATTTTCAGGACCCCAACTACAGCATGAAGGCCATTAAGCTGTTGGTTTGCATCCAGCTCAGGTTTGAGCGGAATTTAAGAAGTGGCAATGACGCTACACCAATCTCACATAGGCACATAACTATGTGAGACAGAGGCTAACAACTCCATTCAAACTAAATGAGAATAAAATTACCAAAAAAAAGTGCAAAGCCTCCAAGAGGGCAGAGTTCCTAACTTTGATGGTCACTCTGTGCTCTTCACTGTAAAGAAGTGAAGTTCCCAATCTTCCTACCATTTAGGACAAATGGAAAGAAGGCAATCAGTGAACTACTTAGGTGAAATCTTTTTTTTTTTCCTCCTTTAACTTTCTCCCCAGAAGTAGAAGTGGAGCATGCAGATCCTCCACAAGACTTTGTTCTTCTTGCCTTGCTAAAGCAAAGAGCATCACTTTGCCTGCAGAGACAAACAATAGTGAATCATCATGAAAGAAAGGGACAAAGCAGGAGGAATGAAAATCACATAGGCTCCAATTTTTAGGTCTAAGTTCTCCTCCCACCAAACCATAGAGTGACATTTGCAAAGGATTTCTTTATTTTTTTTTTCCTTAAGGATTCTAGGAATCAGGGTCAATATTGATCCACTCGTTTTATGAATAAAATATTCGATAAAAAAATAAAGACTAGCATCCAGCTAGGCAAACTCCGCTAATGAGGTTAATAACCATTAGCTTTTATGGAAACTTCACTTGGCTTTTTGCAAGTGTAGATAACCCAACGTGCACAAACATTGCACGGTTGCTAATATGAGGCTTGGTGCTCTGCTGGATAATTAGTTGCTTTCTACTGGAGGATTATTTAAGAAACAGCTCTGGGCTCCAGGAGTATAGGCTTGTTTGAAATAGCGTATGGGAAGAGCATGATGGGTGGGCCTCGGAATGAGGTCCGGAACAAAGGGATCCCTGTGGATTTTAATAACACTGATCCACTTAAGAATCATAACTCAAATGGGAACCCTCTTGCCGTTCTGGAAAAAAAAATTTTCCCCCCAAGATTTCTAGGGTGAAGTCTCCAACACCGGGAGCATGTTAGCAGCGAGGATGAACCGAATTTGCGCACTTCTTTTTATTTTTTTTTTCTTCTTTTTCAAAAATAGCTTTTTGTATCCTCTGGTGGATGTTGTCGGGGAGGAGCAAAAAGTACAACAGGAACTGGGAGGAAGAAGGGAGGAGAGCCAATGAAGGAGCCTGTGACAGGTGACATTTAAAATCAAAGCTTTCCACAGAGAGGGTGGGAGGGTCACGTGAGCAGGAAGAGCAGGCCTGGAAACAGGAGCCGCCATTGTCACCACCATCCGAGAGACAACTCCAGGCTTCTCCTCACCTGGAGTCATTTCTTCGTACTTTTATTTTTTCCTTTAGAAAAGCCTTTAATTTAATGCATATTTTCTTTGCTGAAAAGAAAATGGTGATATTAACAAATTGGTTTTATTTCTAACCTGGCAGGCTGCCTGCGGTGAAATGTAAACACTTGTACGTGGGAGCTGGGATTAGCATTCGCCAAAGAAAAAGAGTAGTCAATATTTTAATGAGGAAGGCTAAGAAAGCAATGGTATGAAACACACTCCAATATCACAGGGGAGCTTTTTAAGTTAAGCCAACTAGTTCCAAATTGCTACTTTCCTCAGCGTTCTTTTAAGGGAAGTTTAGACCCACTTAGAAGGGAAAATATATATATACAACTGCAGCATTTACTTTTGAATATCATTATGTAGGTGTAAGAGTCCCCTCAACAAATACATACATTGTCCTAGGTACACCTATCTCATTATGCACATACCAAGAAGGAATGCCTGCCACACCGATCTTCCAGTCAATGGCCCACGTAACAGTGTCATCCCTCTGAATGTTGCGAAGACTTATCAGAAAGTGAGGGATAGTGTTAAGGAAACAAACTACATACTAAGGAAGCAGATGGAAATCAGTGAGAGTTTAGGGACAGAACAGGGCATGTGAGAGAGAGTGATGGAGATAAAAGATGAAATCAGTTGAGAAACCTAACCTAGCATAGAATCTCTACCCATTCCAGGACATTTATTTCCACAGTAAACACGGATTTCTTCAAGAGTAGAGAAGAAAGAACCAGAAAGGGGAGTGTGGTGAGTTTGGAGACCTAAAGTAGTGTTATTTTTTTCAATGAAATTAAATGACTTTAAGCTTTCTCTAAGAGTTCTACATTGGTGTTTCTGAATTTCAAGTAGCAGTAGGACTGTAGTAGTACCCAATAGTACTAACCTCTTCTGTGCATGGTGCCTCAAACTTGCCCATCTTGCTCACTCAGCTGGGGCTCTGACAATTAAGCCACGCCTCCAGCCCTGCTTTTTGCTGATTTTCTTGGAAATGGAGTCTAACAGCCATTTCTGCCCTTTCTCTTCAGCCTCATGCGTAGTTGGGGTTACAGGTGCAAAACACTGGCACATAGGAGTACTAATTACCTTTAACCCACTTCGAGACATTTCCTATGTTCAAAACCATGAATGTTATCAAGAACACTTCATGTTTGGTAAGTATTGAAGCAATTGTGTGTGCTTCAGATGCCCAAATTGCATCTACCCTTTCAAACTGAGAACTCACATCAAATAGCAGGTGAGAGGAGAATAAGAGAGAGGGAAATGAAGCACGACATATGCAGGGAGGGAAATCTAATCATGGAACACCCCTTTCCAACGAATAAATGTTGATTAAAAATCTCAACAAAAGAGATTACTAAAATAGAACATAAAAAGCATGTGTATCATCAACAAAACCCAAAGTTGATGATTTTCAGGAAAAGAATAAGATCAATAAACACTGGATGAAACAGAATCATAAGAAAAGAGAAGGCATTTATGGCCAATACTAAAGTTCTACATTAAAAAGTTCGCAAGTAAGACCATATAATCTCTTGCACTTTATAGTTTTGTGCATTTATAATTGCATTCTTTTGTAAACATAATAGCTATCAATATGGCTAAGAGAAATTCTTACACATGCATACTGGGAAAAATATAACAAAATGTTCACACAAGTATTATTTTCATAATAATTGTTAATAATTTCATTATATAGACTATATTATAATTTCATGATAATTGTTCATAATTTAAGAGATTGAAGTGTTGAGCATGGTGGTTTCTACCTATAATCCTAGCTACTGAACAGCTGAAAATGGGGATGCTTGCATTTCAAGGCCAGCTTGGGGAAAAAGTTCATGAGATCCCATCTCAACTAATGGAAGCCAGGCAAGATGGCGTGACCTGTCATTCCAGTTATACAGGAAGTATAATTAAGAAGATCCAGGTCAGGTCAGTTGGGCATAAGCATTGAGAGTCTGTCCTCCAAAACAACTAAAGCCAAAGTGACTGGGGGTGTGGCTTTCACGGTAAAGCTGTACAAGTTCCTGGTAAATGCAAGGCCTCGAGTTCAAGTCTCGGTATGCTATCAACAAAGTAATATAACAATAAAAAGACAGCCAGATTCAAAAACACCCAAATTGCATCCTAATTTTGTAATACAGTGATTCCCTCACCTCTGGTGGGAGTTACATTCCAGAGACACCCACAGTAGGTGAAAATCAGTGAAGTAGCAGCATTATATATATATATAGATATATATGGCTGTATAAACCCTTCTAACTCTCCTATAAACCTTTCCCACTCGCTTATTACCTTTCCCACACTCATATAAACACTTCACGTGCTCTTAAACACTTTCTATACTCTTAAACTGATGTAATTTTAACAACACAGAAAATTCTATATGGGTCCTCACCATAAAGTATACCACAACTTGAATTATGATGATCATGAATTATGTGCAGTACTGATGGCATTACAGCTCTTCTGAAGGTACCACGTCATCAGAGTGAGAAGATTTTGATAAACGGTCATGCCACTCTCGATTGTATTTACGAAGTACAATGAACAAAGCATCTGGGAGTCCCATACTTCAGAGTGCGGCTTTGGCCATTATGACCATGGTTGCAAGACCAACCTTCTCCACTTCTCCAACCCATAGCTTGTCTTATTCCTCATTCTCTTCTTCGTTTGCTGACATTGTCTCATCCATGCTGAAAATTTGTTCAGGTGCCTAGCTCCTTTCCTTGATGATGAATTTGACCATGCTGTTCATGAACTCCTCAGCTCTGGCTTTCTCCACAGAAGCAGCTTCTCCATGCAGAGAAACACCCTTGAGTCCAAAGCATCTTTGAAATTTGTCAGACCAGCCCTTGCTGGCACTGACTGGGGTTGGCCTTGTGGGAGAAGCACTCGATGGTCCTGCTTCTGTGTCATCCTCTTCCTCTTCATCCTCATCATTGTCAGTGTCCATCCGTGCTTTCCACAAAACTATCATAAAGGTTCTTGGCCTTCGTCCGGATGGTGTTGGTATCCAGCGAGATATTCTTCTTCCTGCAGTCATGTACCCACAGGGCCAATGCAGACTCCAACCTCACAGCGGCCTTACTGCAGGAAGTGACCACCCACTTTGCAGTCCTGTTAAAAGTCATCGTTGCTGTAGACATAATATATGTCTTCTCATGTTTCTTTATGTAGCAAACAGTAGATTCGTTGATCCCGTAATGGTGGCTTGCAGCCAGGTAGCTTTTGCCTTCCCTTAATATGTCGAGAAGTTCACCTGTTCTTTGATGGTACGCATCTTCCACTGGCGCTTGGATTCACTGCCAGAAGCCCTAGAAGGTGCAAAATGTTTGGGTGGCATCGTACAGCTCGAAATAAATGTAAACTTTTACAGAGCAACCACGCAGCTATCAGATGCCAATGTGAAGTGGACAAGGAGAGGTGCTGAACGCATGGGTACAGTGCAGGAGAGCAAACAGACCAATGCTACAGTCACTGAGCCAATCAGAGCCCAGGATACAGAGCACGGTGCTATCATTGGTCGCCAACCACCATCAGCCAACAGTGTGCCTTGTACAGTCTCATGTTGGCAAGCTCACATACAAGCGGTAATGACACAAGGCATTTCCATTGTGCACAGTATGGTATTCAGCCGCTGATGAAATACATATTGTATTTTATTTCAATTTAATATTCTTTTAACACGTTTGAATGAACATTTTTATAGTTTTATATTGTGTTACATTTTTGTACAAAAATAATTAAAATCATAAATATTATATAAATACCTATATACCTCAATATCCCGCAATATAGTAAAAACTCCACAATACAGAATTAGATTTTTTTTTAACTCATGATACAGTGAAGCCACTATAAGTGAACTGGATTATAATGAGAGACAGCTGTAGTCAAGAATTTAAAATATCTAAACGACACATTGCTTAGTTCAACCTGTATCTTAGGTAAACTGTGTTTTGGAAGGCAAAGGAGTGTTGAACACAGTGTTAAGGATGATAGTCACTCCCCGGCCAGGAAGAGAACATGAGGATGACAAGTACACAGATAGATGCCCTGGTCCCATTGGGGCTCCAGTTCTATGCTGACCGCTACAACTATGAGTATTCACTTCATTATTATGCTTTGCCACTGACACAGCGAACACATATTTTATTTTGTATATATGAAATTAGTCTTAAAAATGGTTACTGGAAAGGTCATAAAAGTAGACATAGAGAAAAAACAGGAAACAACCTCTTATTTCTCTCATGGTCAAACAACTCCCATTTCTACCTCCACCACTGGCAAGCCAGAGATTTCAGGCTTCACGTCGGCCACTCAAGGGCATCAGAAGATTAAGAGCTGTCTCTAGATCCAGTAAGCACTGTGTTATGAGGAACTGGAACATTTCCTACAAAAGTTCTTCCATGACCTACTTGCTGTCCATTCAGAAACACTACAACAAACAACAAAAAAAAGAAGGGGTGGAGAGAAAGCATGACATCTCCCTGGGAAATATCCTCAACACTGAAGTACTGAACTGAACTTGGGAGAAGAAGAGAGAACAGGAGAGCATGCTGGGAAGGGGAGATTTTTTTATATATCTATATCTGCCCTCTGAACACAGACTTAGACTTCGGGAGTTATGATGCTGCTTGAAAACTAAGAATTGAACTAGAGGTATGTACATCAAGGCATTCCCCAGACAGAGATCCAAGAAGGGACTATGACAGACACACAGGAGGACAATGGTAATGCAAGTCAGCAAGTCGCTAGGTCTGTGACAAACATCAAATAAAGCACTTGTGACAGACTATGGCAGGAGAAGGGACAAATATCTCACAACCTTAGAGGAAGCTCGCCGCCTTTGAAAATACACCTAGGACTCCAAATTACTTCGGGGCTCAAGGCCCATATCTTGTTTACTGTTGCATGTTGAGTATGAAAGCAGTGGTTGGCACAAAGTTAAGAGTATGATGGCTATTTTTAAGAAAACAGTTTAACATCTATAGTAATATGCTGTACAGTATTATAAAAGATGCGGAAACTTATGAGGGAAAATAGACTATGAAACGTATAAGCATATTGACGCTTAGAAAAGAAAAACAAGATGGTGGGTAAAAAAAAAAAGTAATAGAATGAAAGCAGAAAGGTGAAGAGGGTAAGAAAGGACTTGGAAATTAAGCATGCCTTGGCAGAGTATGATTCCACATTGAAGGAAGTAAACGCAAAAAAATGATAATATACAAAAAAAAAAAAAACAACCCATAGTACAGTGTACCATTTCGGTAAGAAACCAGACATAACACTGTCAGGTTAAATCAGACTTCAATTTAATTGGCCAAGAGGGCAACATAGTCCAGAACAGACATGGCTGAGCACAATTGCCTTGATTTCCTGAGTCCCTAATAGGGCTGTAGTGAATTGTGATGATGGTCTTGAAATTGACCCCTCCTTCCGTTTATGTCCCTCCAATATGACATGACAACTTCTCCAATTAAAACCTAGGGTCTGCTTCTCTACCTCTTGAATCTGGCACAGACAAAGTGACTGTCTCTGGTCAGATAGAACCTTAGCAGAGATGCAGTTAAGCTTGAAAAGTGTCTGTCCATGAGACCATCCGGAAAAACCAGCTCCAGGCTCCTTTGCCAGCTAATTTCCATCAAAGGGATGACTCATAAATTACACAGGAGCCTTCTAGAAGAACTGCCCCCATGGAGCCCAGTCCACAGAGGAAAACACATTAAAGGAAGAGAAATATCTTATTAAAGGCATTGACCATTAATAGACAATGTTTAACACATCAAATAATACTGCACGGATTCATGTAAAGCAAATATCTTTATAGATAAGTGTTAAAGAATAACTAGTACCATGGAACAAAGGTCTTTATCATGCTTATAGTTGGTCAAAACAAGGAGGAAAGGAGACAAAACGTGGGTAATGATCTAGAGGAACTCTGTAATACCATTACTAAAGACAGTAGCCTACATTTCCAGTGACCACTGACTGCTTCCCAATGATGATTATATACACCAGCTCCCCCAACTATGTACCCATGAAATGCCATCACAAGGTAAACGTCATCACAAGGGTGTTTTCCAAGGCAATTAAGTAAAACTAGATAATAGCAAATCAAGTCCTAAAATGCAACATTTAAAAAGTCTAAAAATTAGTCTTACTAGCAAAGTTAAACAAGAAAAAGATCATTCATTAAGAATGGAAAAAAAAAGGCGATTTTGCAGCAATGTCAACAGTTATTTTGTTAACGCTAACAGTAGTTTTATGTGCATGAGTTAACAAATTTAGCCTTCAGATGAACTGAACTCTCCACAGGAAAATATGAAGTTATTAAAACTGATCAAATGAGATAATAAAAATCTCAAACAGATAAATAATCTTGAAAAATACATAGAGGCATCAGAGATTCCTCCCTCCCCTCCCAAATGAGGCAGGCATGGACATTAATACTATGGCATGGAAAGAAGAGAGATCCACTCCATGTTATTAAAGCCTCAGTGGAGCCTGGGGAAGTGGGATGACTTGTTAATTAATATTATGAAGCTACAATGATTCTTGTTCAAAAAAATTAACAGAAAGAGAGCTATACAGAGACAACTATTACACACTGAATCCATAAATAAAATAGTCTCATGACTTAGGAAAGCTTATTTCTGGTAGATAAGAATGAATCCACCAGAAAACCTACCAATAAATGGAAAGGCACACTATGCTCTCTAATGGAATTACTTATTCTCACAGAGATGCCAAGCTGGCTCCTGTACTTTATAAATATAATTTAGCCATCATCAGAATTCGACACGCAAAACCACATGCAATGGTCAAGAAAATTTTGAAAGCAAAAGCTGAGGCAAGTATGACATTACACCAAGACTGTGAAATCAAGTAAACATTACAGAATTGACATAGGAAATTAGACTGGCAAAATTCGATGAAAAAAAAATCCACTGTTCAATTGAAGAATGGGAAAAAGTTTCTCTGTGTTTCAGTTATGTAATTGAAAAGTACACAGAGATGGAAAAGTTACACTGTAGAAAACCCAGGCAAGAAATTCAAGCTCTACTGGTAATGAAGAAGAAAAATCTACAAGTAAAACAATAGGATTTGTTTCTTAAAGAATGTTATCCAAGGGGGCTGGGAAGATGGCTCAGTGGTAGAGCGCTTGCCTTGCATGCATGAGGCCCTGGGTTCGATTCCTTAGCACCACATAAGCAAAAAAAGAAAAAAGCCAGAAGTGGCGCTGTGGCTTAAGTGGTAGAGCGCTAGCCTTGAGCTGAAGAGCTGAGGGACAGGTCCAGAGTTCAGGCCCCAGGACTGGACCCCCCCCAAAAAAAAGAATGTTATCCAATAAACATATAGCAAATATAGAACTTTAGCATATAGAGAAATACTTCAAAGGGCATACACTGAATGTTAACAATGGATGTGTATCCATAGTGGAATTAAATAATTTCTCATTTTCCTCTTTGGATCTTCTGTCTTTCAAACCTTTATCAAAACAAAAACATTGACATTATCTTCAAGATATAACCTTTTTTGTAATTTTTATGAGCGTATCTTAGACATACAAGGAAGAATTTCACTGTGGCATTTCCATGCATGCACATGGTCGATGCTGGTTCATCTCTTCCACCGCCCCAGCTCCATTACTCTCCCCTACCCTCCTCACCCTCTTCCCAACACAGTTTCAACAAGTGTCCTTGTTTTATTTCCATATATGCTGATGATCTGTCTTGACCATAAGCATCCTCTTTTGCCCTCATGAGGCCAACTCCCTCTGCATAGCACCTCCTTCAACAGAGTCTGTTTCTCTTTCCTCTTCCTCTACCCACTATTGACCAATAGCTTTCCCTGAAGCTCTTTACCACCATTTTTATAGACAGTTGCAGTGTATCTATTATTCCCCCTCTATCCTTCTCTCCCTTCTTTAAAGGTTAAATCCTCTGGAGACAGAGTTTATTCATTTAAGCACATGTACACAACACTGAAACTCACTTTCAGCATCCACAAAAGGAATGAGTCTGAGTGATGTGTCAAAGACAAGCGTCTGGATGGGATGCACCAAAGACCTTACTGTAGGTCTGAAGGAAATATGGAAACAAATACCCCCGTAGTGAGACGATTATACAGAACTGTCTCTGTTCGTTCTGTGCGCTGGGTGGGAATTTTTTCCTTTCATACATCATTCACAGCTTACTGCCATGTTCCTGAGAAAGCAGTGCCCGCCGTCAGCACACACAGAGAAGAGAAACACCGGTGTTCTCATGGGGAGGAAATCCAACCGTGTGGGACTTCCTTGTGCACAAACATCGATGTGCCGTCTCAGCTGAGGTTTCTCTTCTAAACAGGATGAGGAATAACCAAGATCACCATAGAGAGGGACCAAATACTTAGGGTCCAATCTATTGACTTCTATAATGCATAGGCCAAGTTTGGCTTGTGCTTATAAATATACTTAATTTTTACACATATCTTAAAGGAATAAGCTGGGGATATGGGCTTTTTTTAAACTGTTGCTAATGGAAACTAGCTCTGGTTTCTAAAATATGTTAGAAAAGCATTTGATACAGAGAAATTATTCTACTCAACTGCTCAGGCATTCACCAAGGTCTCTGAGTTTCTGGGATTTTTTTTTTTCTCTTAACAGAATCACCATTTTCAAATCAGAGCATGGACAAGTACATTTCCAAGGCAATATATAATTTTGCCTTGTCTATATCAGGCAAGCAAGAAAGACGCTTTTCTGGGAGATGAATGATCTGGAGGTGGGGGAAGATATAGAAGTATGATGTGAACATATTTTTCCTTTGGGGTAGCCAGGAGGTTCAAGAACAACAAACATCAACTTGGTTTTGCCTCCAACAAGACAACACTCTACCTCTCTTCTTTTTCTTCCTTATAGAGGAAAACCCACTTGCACACTGGTTTTCTGGGGAGCAGATTTGCCACCAACTCACCTAGCCACCGTCACAGAAATGAATTCCACCCAACAGAATCCAGACTCTTCCCTCTTCTAGGTTTTGCCTGACCATTGTGCTTCATTCATCTCTAGGAAAGTGGGAGGAAAGTGCCCAGAGCTATGCTGTGTCAACAAGAAATGCAACCTCTGAGCCTACACAGGACATTTATGGAGTCTAGCACCAAAAGCATCCAAACTCACGTCTGAGCGTGACATTCCCCTTCTTAGACACTGCTGAGTTTTCTTTGTAATGTACTGATAGCATCCTTGACAATCAGATTCATTTCCCCAGGACTAGATACAAAGTAGTTGGCAAGTTCCACATCTTGGTATGCAGAGAATAGCAGAGCCCAGAGATCCCAAGTCAAATCAATGCCAGAATAGCAAGATACTGAAACATTTGGAAAACATAGCCACTAAAGTTTAAGTTGTTCATTTTGATGTCACACCTCTTCCAAAGCATCGTGTCTGAGAAAGCAAAGAGGTGAACACTTTCCTACAGAAATCAACCTCCAACTACTTTGAGTAAGACAAAGCGTGCTAACGGAGCTTCCCTGGATAATTCTGGAACATCCCAACTGGGATGTAGCTACATACCGAGCTCAGAGTTCTTCGATTTATTCTTCTTTTGGTCTCAGAAGAGTTCAAGAAAAGAAAAACCCCAAAGTCCTGTAAATACGAAAAAAATTGGTTGGTTTCGGGATAATATGTGGAAAATGTCAATTAAAATTATCAGAGGGATCAAGAACCGTAATCTGCATACTTGGCTGAAATGAGGTTTATTCTGAGTGGAAATTGATTTTTAACAACAAATCTTCAAAACCGTGGAGGTTAAGGAGATATTGAACATGGAAGACTTCACCAACCGTCCAGAATGAATGTTCTGTTTCCAACTGTAAAGCAAGCCCGTGCCTTTCCCCTTCCAAGAAAGAGGCAAGAGATGGTAACCGAAATCCACTCCACATTCAATAATAAATTACTAACAACTCATACATTTTAACTTATCTTTAAACTGGATTTTATAAAAAGACTGAAGGACATATATGGTTTTTTTTTTCCCTCATTGGTCTCCACCTAGGAAAAACGGTCAAGAAAGTGAGAAGTTTCTTCTCCAAAATATAGAGAATAGATCTTAAGTTCAGAATGGAGCTCCAAGAGAGGGACATATGTAGAATTGGTTTCATTTAAAAAATTTTATGTAAAAGAGACAAATCTTGAACTGTATCTTTTGGCAAAAAAAAAAAAGATGAGGGATTAAGCAAATCAGCGTCTTGTATGTGTACCACAGACACGTGTAACACTCATGATTCATATTTGCATGGGGATAAGTATCTTCAATATCGTGTAGAAACAAGAATCACCCATCTTTCAGCAGTGGCAGTAGGCTAGCTGAACATTGGTAAGGAAGCTTTTCATCAAAGATGGAATCTTAATGAAGAAAGTGAAACTCCAGAAACACAGTACAAATAGCACAGGCCTAGAGTAATTAAGAGTTCTAGGTCAACTTGGACTTTATGATGACATCCTGTCTCAAAAAAAAATCCCAGAAACTCCCAGAGAGCTATCTTGCCCCTTCAATCTGGTAAGGACACAGCAAGAAGGTGCCACTTCTGAATGAAAAAGCAGAAGTCCGGACGCATGCCAGACACGGTCCTGCCGCGGCTTTCCAGCTTGCGGAACGATAAGAAGCAAACTTCTGATGTCTCTACATGACCCAGTCTGAGGTTTGTTTATTTCATTTTTCTCCTTTTCAAAGCCTGAAAGGACTAAGATAATGGGCAGACAAACCGTTACGTGATTTATTCTGATGCAAACCAACCCATTCAAAATGATGCCAGAAGTATCTATCAAATGATGGATGGTAGTTGTTCCAAGACATAATAAATTAAGCTTAAGAGGTGCAAGCTTCAGAGACATCTTTGTGATACAGTATTCTTTTCTCTACAAAAATACCAGAGTGAGTTCTAGTTATTTGAAACTCCTGGGGTTTGAGGTCATTATCACACACGGTGGTATGATTTCACTTTACCCGAGGGGAATGGGAGGGGTTTTAGCAAGTCCTTGACTGGACTCAAGTTATTTCAGAAAGGTAGCCACGAGGTTCCATAGCTAGACATGTCTGTCATACTTGTCAGAGCTACTTGACCAAGTTATGACCACAGGGTCATTTTCTTGTCCAACAAGGAAAGGAGCAAGCCAGGCTTCATTCAAATACTTCCTTGGCCCTTCCCCTACTTGCTTAGCATCTAAACAGCTGCTTGACTTGGATGAAGAGTTAAAAGGGAGGTAAAGATGGGGGAGGCAAGCCATCTAAGGAGCTCTGTGTTTGACAGTCAGATGGAATAAATGAAATCTCTGAGCATTTCCTGAGGTTTATAATTTTCATTAAGAAAGCATGGAAAACGTGACCCTTGGATTGCATTGGCAAAGCTCTACCCAAGCTCTGCAGACACATGGTCATTACAATGAGAGATGAGGTTTTGCATCTACTCTGGGGCCTTTGGTTGGGTTTGCTGACTTTTGAAATTTGGTTGTGTCTTAGCCTCTGCAGACAGGGACATGTCCATTGCAGTTTCTATGGTCCCGACTAAACTGTACAGTCCCCTGATAACCTGCTTGAAGTGACGATGCAAAAAAGCAGATTTCACAACCATTCCCCACATACTTTGCAACATCACTTAGTCAAGACAGGGAATTTCTTTCTTTGCCTTCTGAATCTGATGATATCCCTGTGGCTTTCTTTGGCCATGGGACACTAGTTAATGTGATGTAAGCCAAGGGTGGAGAAGTGCTCATAGACTGTGACTTTGCCTTTTCGAGCTGCCCATGGCTTCCTGAGTTCACGATCTGAGTTCTGCTGTAGACTAGAGATGAGGAGCCCAGTCAACTACCACCCCTCATTTAGTCCCAGATGAGACCGGCATCGCTGCTAAGATAGTCCCAGCTTAGCTATGAGACAGGTAAATAACTTAGTAGTTTCCATAAGCCTCCAGGGTCTGGGTGCTTTTACTCACTAAGGAATAGAGAACACATAGACCCACTATGACCCTGTACCAGACTGGACATTGTAAAAGAAGGACAAAAGAAACTGTAATGAGAGTTGGGTTTTAAAAAAAAAGTACTATAGTCCTTCTGTCAAAATATTAACTGAAGCTATTCAAAGAGCAGAAATTGAACCATCCACAAGACAGTCATACCACTTTCAGTCTTGCAAGGAGACCTTTGGCAGGGAGCATTTGGTAGGGGAGGGGCACAGAATAAGACAAATGCAGATTCTAATTCCAGTTCTGCCATTCAATTGGTAGAGACCTTGTACAATGCATCAAGTGTTTATTATACATCGAATAAGGTATCTCATCATCAGCCTTATGGAATCTTCATAGTAGCCCCACAGGGTTGGTTCTATGAAGATTCCCATTTTACACAAGGCTCAGGGAGATTCATTTCTTAAGAAAGTTGCTATAGAAGGTCTGGATTTGACCCAAGTAGTGTGATTCTGGAAACCATCTTCACTCTGTTGGCTTGCTGTCTCTCGTTTCAGAGTACCCACTGTGTGCAAGGGATTTGAAGAGCTGGGAATCAATGGTGATATGGCCTAATAGAGCTTGAGATTTAGCCGGTGAAGGAGAAGAGTATCACCAAAGAGTATCACCAAAGTCTCTTCCTAGGTTGGCATTCCATTCCCTACTATCTATCTGATTTTTCCTGGGGAAATCTGAGGCATCCCCGTACCTGAAGTTTTTTTTCTGAGATTCTACTGGCTTCACAATATACCCCAAAGTATGTGATACTCCTTTCTTCAAGAGATAGGAACTTAATTCCCCTCTCTTGATTTGGCCTGGACTGTGGAGGGAAGCCACAGGTTAGGCTTTAGATGTAGAATTCTCCCCAGAGTACTGAAGAACTGCTTCTTTCCTTTTTTAAAATTGTAGATCAGTGTCAACTTCAAATGGGAACTCAAAGAGAGAACTTGCTCATCAGAGAGGGAATTGTCTTACATCCTGTTTCAAAAAATTAGAAAGGTTTTATTATCTCAAAGTAGTTGTGCAAAGGGGTGTCAATTCCACGCACCTGTTTATGAGTGTGATCTTGTATGAATGAATCCAAATGGATGGGTGGCCAGTTTCCCAACTAGACTTCTATTTCTCTCTTCATTGTAACATTTTTGGGGGAGAATTCAAGCGAGAATTTTAAAGGGCCAGGGGTTTTTGCATCTCAGTAATGAAGGTCACGTCTCTATTTTTTTAATTGCAAGTAATTACTGCTGTTTCTCACTGGAATTATGATGGTAGCTTAAGTCCAAGTACATGTGCTTTGGACTGAGGCACATGTGTGCTCACAATGGAACAGTTTACTCATCCAGTTTTAAGAGAGAATGCAAATCAAAATAGGTATTCTTGTTGCGGAAAAATTTCCAAAAAGAAATATGCCATTTCATCTCTAGAGCATTAGCACTTAATTGTCTAATTATTCCTGCCATGAAAGAAACAAAGTTAACCTAACACAGACTCTGAAAGGCAAGCCCAGCTGAGCTCCAAATAAGAGGGAAAATGTTTTGAGTTGTATAAATAGTTTTGAACTATGCCATTTTATTTTTTTGGCTGACAAACAATAAGATTCTTAACGTGTGAAATTACACCCATTGAAGAAACTAAAGAGGATTGTGAATGATTGCTAAGCTGTTCAGCAAGAAATCACCCCCCTACCCCCCACCCCTGACACGGCAGCATGCCCCAGTCCTCGGAGAGACTCTACAGGTCTTAGAAAACTAAAGTTAACAGGAACAACTCTTCAATCATCAGGAAAAATAAAGATTTCCAGGAGGACAAAGAGCCCTTGAGCTCTATCAGCTTATTATAAATAGCATTTCAAAAGTAGCGTTTTTGAGAGATAATATATAAATATTTTAAGTAGTGAAGTATAGGTACGGGTTATTTTTTTTCCTATGCTGTGTCCAGAAAATCTGCACATACACATCAAACTCTGCATCTAGGGAATCTGTTTTATTGTGATGTTTGCATTTTTAAACAGCATGCCTGACCTATTTGGGGGGGTTAATACAACTAAATGGAGCCTATTTGCTGTTTATTATTTATAGAAGATTCACTTTGCATTAGGGATTCTCAAGGTATTTGTGTTTGAGCTGCACCAAGAAGTGTTGCTAGGTAGCTTCCAGCATCATAGCAAGCAAGAAAAATGACAAGTGGGACAGAGCTCAAACTACCTCCCACACTCTGGAGGACACGATGAAAGTCAAGTTCGTCTCTCCACAAAGGCCATGTTCGGGAAAGGTGGAGATGCCCAGCACAAGCCTCTGCCTAATAAACACAAACGTGGGTTCTGAAGGTCCCCAAAGGGAAATCTCTGCAGGTGACAGCAAAATTTCCCCATCTTCTGCCCAGATCCTAATTACAACATACAAAATAAAACATCCATCTTCCAGCTACAAGATGAGAAATAACCAGAAACCCATTCATTGCTTGCCAGGATCAGTAGGACAAGAGGCTCAAAGATCAGCATAAACAAGAGCGAGGAGAAGAGAGGAGGGAGTGGGGTTGGAAACTGTGTTACGCCAAGATAGGCTTGCCCCAGGTATTGGTTTGGATTCCCCAAAACGCAGACCTGGGTTCCTCCAAGAGCAGACGAAGACGGGAGCACAAGCAATTCATTTAGGAAGTGATCCTAAGCGGGAAAATCCAGCAGAGGGGCTAGAAAATGAGACACAGGAGGGGAAGGGAAACTGGATCTTGGCCTTGGTAGGGACTTGTGAAGCGCCTCACCAGTGGCGGTTCTGACTCCATACTCATGCTGGCCAAGATGAGCAGGAAGACAGGAAAATACCTCAGAGCATTAGTTGTTCATAGCAAGCAGCCTTCAGCACACAGAGGTGAGTGAGTTCTGGACACAGGTAAGGTACCCCCAGGGGACTGCCACAGGGACCAGTGTAGCGGTCAGTTGATACAGGGATGGGTTTAGGAACTAGCACCTTGGCTGGTCATTGGTAGCTCACGCCTGCAATCCTAGCTACTCAGGAGGCTGAAATTTGAGGATTGTGGTTTGAAACCATCCTGGGCAGGAAAATTCCCTAAGACTCTTATCTCCAATTAGCTACCAATAAGAGCCTAATGTGGAGCTATGGCTCAAGTGGTAGAATGCAAAAGCTCAGGGACAGCTCCCAGGCCCTGAGTTCAAGCCCCAGGACCATCCTCTTTGACTATCCTTCTCCCCCCCCCGCCCCAAAATAAAAAGTCTTCCATCATTTACATGGATCTATTTCACTGTGACCTGTATAACAGTCTTTCCAGAGACTTCCATAAAGTGAGATGACTATTTAAATATTGCTATTAAAGTCAAAAGAAAGTGCTGACAGACTTCAAACTTAAACTATTCAGTAATCAGTAGTGAACACTACATTTAGTATGTAAGCAATTAATTCTAATAACACCTATTTGCTTACAGACTATCAAAAAAGGAAATAACAAGACCATACTAAAGCTACCAGCACAACTATGTTTACTGCAGCATTATTTACCATAGCTAAGATATAGAACCAACCCAGATGCCCCTCAGTAGATGAATGGATCAAGAAAATGTGGTATATATACACAATGGAATTCTATACTTCCATCAGAAAGAATGACATTGCCCCATTTGTTAGGAAATGGAAAGACTTGGAAAAAATTATACTATGTGAAGTAAGCCAGGCCCAAAGAAACATAGGTCCCATGGTTTCCCTTATTTGTAATAACTAGTATATGTCTGAGTCAAGCAGAAAAGGTCAAATATGTTGATGTTAGGTGAAATGAACCCCAAGATAAGTATTCAAATGTTTTTTACTTTCATACGATTGTTTCTAACATATTTATAAGATGATTTCTTTGTTACTTTGTATGTCCCTTCCCCATGGTATGACCCCTGCTTTCACTGTATTTGATGTTGGTATAATTTGTGGAGGGGAAGGGAAAAAACAAATTGTTTAAATAGGGATACAGTTTGTCCCATTGCAACAATGAGATGTGTAAGTCGTTATGTCGAAAAACGAAGTTTAAAACTTTGGCTGGGGGAGGGGGTGGGGAAGAGATATGGGTGGTGGGGGTGGGATATGGGAAGGGATAGGAAGGGAAAACAAAGGAGGAGGCAACAATGCTTGATAAGAAATGTACTCATTATCTTGCCCATGTAATTGTAACCCCTCTGTACGGTATTTTCATAATAAAAAAATTTTTAAAAAAGGAAACAAAACTTAATGTGGAGAAAGGAGAAAAGAAAGCCATATGGAATGATGGAAAGGGAAAGAAAGAAAGGGAGAAAGGCAGGAAGGAAGGGAAGAAAGAGAATAGGAAGAGGGTGAAGGAGTTTAATTATTTTAAATTGGTTGTTGGAAAAGTCAATTAAAATACCACTTCCCATTGCATATTGCTTCAGCTAACTCGTGGAAATAGAATTGACTTTTGAAAATGAACAATTCTGATACCACTAATTTCTTATTTATTTCACCACTGAATTACTCTGTGGGTTTGATTATGGAAAAATAAATATTTCTGAATTTTAAATACTAAACAACAATCAATAAAGGCTATTGGAACGTCCTATGGCACACAAGACGTTTTAAGTATTTATGGAACAAAGAAAGTTTTGGAAATCATCCATTTTTGTCACAAATTCATGTATATTTGAAGAGAAATATCACTGTTGCAAAAGACAGATGCAAGCTACTTTGTTCAGCACAAATAAACCATTGTAGTTAGCTCTCCGTATCTACAGCTCTGGAGCCCACTAAGGGCAGATCAAACATGACTGTACGAAACATGTACAGGCATTTTGCTTGTTACTGTTCTCTAAGCAAGACATTGAAACAACTGTTTGTACTGTATCAGGCACTATAAATACTCTAGAGATTATTTCAAGCTATAAGAAGATGCATATATTTCTAAGCAAATACTGTATTTTGGTATGCTTAGAGGTGGAGAGGCATCCTGAAATCAACTCCCTGACAATATGGAAGGATGACCATAGTAACACATTATCCCAATTAGTTGTTCCACTTTATTAAGTAAATCACTGGCTGGGCAATATTTCCAGGTTGCCAAATATTTTTAAATGGAACTCAAGGTGATTCATCACTGGTGCATAAAGACAATGGAAAAGGTGCTTGTTTTAGTATCATTGACTAATGAATCAAAACTTTTCCCCCAAATCATAAGCCATGCTCTCAGTCCTCCTCTTTAGCCCGCAGTTCCAATGGGCTAAACTCCCATTTTAAAATGCTCCTTCTTTATTGTGCTACCTACTAATCATCCTCTTCAGAAACATCCAGCATTTTTGTTCTGGGATCATAAAGAAAATAAGGAACTAGAGACAAATTCTAAGTCATTGATTGGTAAGCCCTCAAACAGGTCCAGATGTGGATGCATGCATGGCTCAGCATATCTGTCTGTATTTCTAAGCTGTGGGTGTTGAGGTAGCCAAGAAACAATGGCATCCTCATAGTGAATATACATAGAGTCCAGCTCCTGATTTCTTTTATCCTATGAAAAGAATTCTGGCTCTTTACAGCCAAGGTAAGTGTTACGGTGTCAGAAAGTTAAGTAAATCTCCACGGAAAGGAAGTAGGGCATGTTGAAAGAACACAGAAACCAACCAGAAAGAGTTCCTGTTGGCCAGTCCCAAGAGAATTTGTGCCAAAGCAAATAAACTACATCCCAAAATGAAATTAAAATCTGTGAATTAATATTGGTATAAAAGCATAACTGGATAATCAGAAATGGAGCAGAAGGGACAACTGTAGCTTACAATTACTTGGTGCGGGGGGAAAAAATAAAGGAATCAGAAAATTACCCATTAGGTGATGAACATCAGATCTGCTGATGGGTGAGAAAATTGAGAAGAAACAGGAGACTTGCAGGATCTCAAGAAAGCTCCATCAAAATACTGATTTTGATGTTACTAAGTGAAAAATAATAGCCATTTAGACAAATAACCTGCCGTCACCATCCTTACCAAGGAAATAAGGTTAACATCACCAGTGGCTCACACCTAGGATCCTAGTTACACCAGAGGCTGAGATCTGAAGATCTTGGTTCAAAACCAGCCGTAGCAGAAAAGTCTAATACACAGCTTATCTCCTATTAACTAGCCAAAAGCCAAAAGTGGAACTGTGACTCAGGTGGTAGAGTGCCAGCCTTGCCCACAAAAGCTAACAATTGGTGCCCAGGTCCTGTGTTCAATCTCCAGTACCATCTTTTTTTTTTTTTTTTTTTTTTTGCCAGTCGTGGGGCCCGAACTCTGGGCCTAGGCACTGTCCCTCAGCTCTTCAGCTCAAGGCTAGTGCTCTACCACTTGAGCCACAGCGCCACTTCCAGCTTTTTTCTGCTTATGTGGTGCTGAGGAATCGAACCCAGGGCCTCATGCATGCAAGGCAAGCACTCCACCACTGAGCCACCTTCCCAGCCCCTCCAGTACCATCTTACACACACACACACACACACACACAGAGCATGCATATGACTTCATTGTAATCTTGAAGAACACATCAGGAAAAAAATTGAAAGGCATTCTAGAGACCGACTGATAGGTAGCCTTCAAAAATCTTAAGTCACAGAAGTCAAACAAAGAACAACGTTTCTCTGCAGAGCAATGATAACTGCATGCTATGTGAGAGCAAGGATCTCAGAGTAGCCCAGATAAACTACACACAACATTTACTTAATCCTCCATCAATGTTGGTTTCTAAGTTTTGGTGTTTTTATCAAGTGGTGGGGTCACCACGGAGGAGAAAGACAAAAATCTCTGTGCTATTTTCCAATTTTTCCTCTAACTCTAAAATTATTTGAAAATAAAAAGGTGATTTGAAACTAAAAAGTAAGGAGCAGAGAGGATAGGCAACTGGAATATAAAATGGCGGGAGGGGATGCTTCTCATGCGTGAAAGAGCCCGGTATCCTGGGTTGACTTCAGCAGCCAGCAGATCCCTTGTGGCTCTTGTCCCTTTGCAGGGTTCACTCTCAAAAGCTTTCATCTAGGGCAAGATTTAGATTGCCAAGGGTTTTTTTTTTTTATTAAAAGCTTTTAATAAAAAAAAAAAATTCTGTCAACATCTGTCTAGTGAAGACAGCCATGCTCTGTAACGACAAGGAAACAAGAGCCAGCATTTATTAAATACTCACTGCATGCCAAACACTGTTAAAAGTATTTTAGGTGTGCTAACTCCTTGCCCGCCCTCAACAACCCTGCAGGGTACATATTATTAGTATCCCAGTTTTCACTAATAAGAACTAGTGATGACCTTGCTTGGCCAAGGTCATGTGGTTAGAGTTGACCTAGCCTATAGGACAAAGCCAGGGCCACTGTTCCCAGACCCATCCTCCCTCAGATTGGCAGACAGAGGAAACAGAATAAGAAAAGTTGGTACCATAGCAATATGATCTTCAGAAGGACACTGTTAAATCGCATGGATTAAACATTAAAAGGCACTGTCTCTGCTGCAAAGTTGACGTTATTAATGATTCTATTCTGCTCTAAAGTTTTTATCCCCAAATCCACCAGATGTGTATTGAGAAGTTAAAAAAAATAATAAATAAACGACCAAAATGACTAAGTGATCAGAGATTTAGAAAGTTTAATAGGCCCTTGGAAGACATGAGGGACTTTTATATAATGGTATATTTAGATAATTCCTCACATTTGTGTTGTTTATTCAATGAACAATACTGATTTCTGCTATTAAAGAAAACATACTTAAAGAGAGAGGAAAATACATGTTGATTTCTTAATATACCTAAAGTGTGTTGTCTATTATGTAAATACATGGTGCATTTTTGGAAACATACATTATTTACTCCACAGATGAGGTGTTTAGTGAAGAGGCTATTACAGACCCTTGGATAAACAGATATTTACACCATTTTCAATCAATTATTTAAAACACATGCCATTAAAAGTTTATTAGCTTGATTGTTTTTAAAGAACCACCACAAAGATCATTAAAGCAATCAAGGTTCCAGGGATTCAATTAAAATATAAACAATAAGTGAACAATTTGAATTACAATAAACATAAGAGTCACATCACAAGTACAAGATGAACTCTTACTTTTTTTTCCCCTAAATAACTCGACTATTGAATCTCTTCCTTAAAACACTGATTCAATTGGCCTTATCCTGAAACAAAAATCTTTGATCAAAATGACTTTGAAAATTGCTGAGTTGAGTTCATATTGAAACTTACGAGAGGTCTGTTTTCGTTTTTGTTTTTGTTTTTTAAATTAAGCCAAAGACTTCATTCCTTCTCTTTTCATCTTGCCCTCACTTTTTTTTTAATGTCATGGAAGCTGACCAACTCCTCTGCCGCCCTGTCTCTTTCGGTTTATGTAGTCACTTGCGTATCTTGCGCATGTACACTGAGCCAAGAGAGATCCAGGGTTTGGGATAGGAAGAAAAACAAAAACCACATATACACCAGAGAGCCACCTGCATAGATGAAATCTCAACAACGAACAAAAGCAAAGCAAACCACCTATGGTTTTAAAACAAATCATTGGTTTTCTTGTTCTTGTAACCCACACAGCCTTTCTTTTGAGTAGCTTTTAAGCAAATTGGCAAATGTTTCTAAATGTCTTTTGTGAACATTAAAACCACAAGCCTAAGATTCTAATTACACACACACACACACACACACACACAAACACACACACAGTCTTCAAAAATGTTTTTGATTTCCAACTCAAAATGTCTCTGCCCTGCCTTATTCTCAAAAGAAAATTATAGTTAAATTAGAAACGCAGGCAACGTAGGATTGATAATGGAAATGCCCGCAGAAGTCAGGCTGCAATTGTTCTATTGCTGTAATACAATCTATTCCAGAATAATTTTTCTTTTTATTATTTCATTAAGTTGTATCTCACTAAAGTTCCTCTTAGGAGCTCTCGGCAGCACCAAATTTTTCATTGTGAAAACGATAAATCACTGGCCTAAATTACAATTTAATTATAAACGCCTTTGCCTTCTAATGCTGCTGGGGACCTTTTACCCTGCTACATAATTCTAAAAAATGACCCCTGTCATAATTTCCTTCACTCGAATAATATGGAGAGATCTAATCCTGAATCCTGCTGTCTTATAATTTAATATAAGAGGTAATTATTATTCAAAAGATAATGTTGCAGATATTGAAAATATTCTAAAGTTGAAGTCTAAAAAAAAAGCAGAAGAAATCTTAGGTATGTGAGAGCTTTCTATCACCACACCTATCCAAAGAAGCAAGGAAAAAAAAAAATGCAAGAAAGTATTTAATGAAAAAAAAAAACACATTAGAATCGATGGGTATATAGCTGGTGTTTTGTATGATGTGGAATGCATTTATATTGTCTTCAAACCATAGTTAGGAATGAAATACCTCGTTCCAAAAATCAAGTGAGATGGAAGAGTCATGTTAGGGAACAACGGTTTTGTTAAGTTCAGAGTCTGCACTGGCATTGGCGATTAAAACAAACAAACAGAAAAAAAAACAATAAAATATACCCCTCTGTTCATGTGAGTGAAGGATAGACTAGCGTTGCAGAGGGCTACAAAACCAAGGGGGACAATGGACCAGAGTGGCTAAGCAGGGAATGCTGGAGCAGACACATTAGGATGTAGCAAAGACAATGGGAGTCCTGGGTGTTGGGGACATTTTGCTGTTAGCATTAGTTCAGCCTAAATGATGCCTCTCCAAAGACATCTTTTGTCTCCCCAGCAACATATCTACACTGGGGTGAAGGGTAGAGTTGTTTCTTTCTTTCCGTGATTCACAAAGAGGCAAACCGAGATCAAAGCACAATAGCTGTAGGTCTGCGGAAGCTAGCTCAGACCTGACTTGCTCTTTCACTTCACAATGATTAGGAATCTAAGGCACAAGAGGATGGGGCCTCTAACACACTGCTGGTCCACCTGCACAGGTAGCTCAATCTATAGAGAGCTGGGTTGTGGGTGGCTCACACCTCTAATCCTAGCTACTCAGGAGGCTGAGATCTGAGGATTGCAATTCAAAGCTAGCCCAGGCAGGAAAGTCCATGAGACTCATCTCCAATGACCCAGCAAAAGAACCCAGAAGTAGAAGTGTGGCTCAAGTGGTAGAGTGTTAGTCTTGAGCACAGGGACAGTGCTCAGGCCCCAAGTTCAAGTCCTAGGACCAGCACAATGAATGAATATTTTTTAAAAACGATTCACATGAAATTATAACTCCTGCCATCCAATCTTAGACTAGTCAGCGAACCTCTGCTCATCTCAATAAACAGATTGAACAGTACACAGACACTGCTTCACAGCTTCTTTTGTGTTGTTTTGTTTTAGCTTTGAGAGCAGGTCATTTAAGAGGCAATACATTGGAAGGGTGCTTCCTTCCCCCCCTCCTTCCTGCCCCCCGCCCCACTCTCCATCCCGCCATAAATCTCTGGATAGTACAAATGAAGTATGTCTCATTATGAACAGAAAGAAAAGGCCTCCCTAAGCAGGGATACCCCAGAATACCATTAAAGCAATCATTAAAAAATAACAACCTACCTAAGGAAAAAAATAAGACTCGTCCTTTTTAGAGATATAGATTAATTAGCCAAGAATATTAAAAACAGAGTTTCTGGATTCAAATAGGAATTGAAATCCAAGGGGAACGAAAATGATATGAGGTGGGAAGGGGCTAGTTTATAGGGAACAGGGCTATAATTTTCTCAGACTCTAACAGAGAACCGCAAAGCGGTATCCATAACGAACTAGCAATAAAGAAGTGTGCAGAGGTTGGTAGATTGTGCCTATCCTGAATCATTTTGTGAGGAAGGAAGATTTAAGAGTCCTGAGAGGTTCAAGGCAGACACTGGACTAGACTCTAATAACGAAACAAAAGTACATTAAAGTGGACACACAGACAGATGGATCGGAGCACAGACCAGGAAAGCTACAGATTTAAGATGCACTAATTATTTTTTTCTGCTTCATTGTGTTCCATTTTGGAGGATCTCAGTTGTAATGAGGCAGGGTGTGTTCAAAGTAGGAAAAATAAAAAGCCAGGTGAAAAGGGAGAAGTTCTGGCCCCCACAACAAAGCCAAACCTTACCCGCAGGGTAGAAGCCTCTCCAGGGTCTCCTATTTTTAGAATTTCTGTGTGGAATTAAGAACTGTCTCCAAAGTAGAATTACCCACCAATGTGAATGGAGTGGAAATCTGTCTCCTTGTTGCAGTCACAAAGAAATGGAAATTACCCACACAGAAAAAATAATTATACAACTCTCATTTGAAAAAGTCAGAGCTCCATGAGCTCAATATTTGCAAACAAATACACAAATAAACATATGCAGCTCTTCTTATTTTTCTTACTTCCTTATCTTTAAGGAGTTGTACCAAGGAGTAATTCTTTTTTTTTTAATCTCTGCAGTGGTCATGTTGGAAGAAGTGGAACTCAGGGCTCTTGAGGGTTGAACCATCATTGGGTTACTATACCAATGCTCTTCAAGGAACAAATAATCACACTCCAAGGAGAGAAATTTCTTTTTACTCCCAAAAAGAAGAAAGAAAATGTGAGATTTACAACAACAACAACAACAAAAAGAAAGGAAATAAGTGGAGCCAGGAACCGGTGGTTCATACTTGGTCATCCAGGTTAATGAGATCTGAGGATCAAGGTGTACATCCAGCCCCAGCAGGAAAATCTGTAAGATTCTTATCTCCAAATTAAACTAAAAAAGCAGAAGTGACGCTATGGCTCAAATGGTAGAACACCAATCAGGAGCTAAGGGTATAGTACCCAGGTTCTAAGTTCAAAACCCAATATGAGCACAAAAGAAACACATTCAAAATAAGGTTGGAAGGCAATTGTTCTATAGCGACTGTGACTGCCTTTCCTAGAGAGAACCAACCGGTTGGCCAATCCCTAGCATGTCACCCACAGAACCCATCAAGATCACCAACTGGGTGACACATCTCTGTTGCCTTGCCTTGTCATTCTTGGTGTCTGCCTACACTTGGGATGTCCTAAGTACAGAATTGAAAACAAAGATTTCATTGGAAGTGAATCATTTTATTTTTCTATTTTATTGTTGGTCACGGGGCTTGAACTCTGGGCCTGGGTGCTGTCCTTCAGCTCTTCAGCTCAAGGCTAGCACTCTACCACTTGAGCCACAGTGCCACTTCCAGTTTTCTGGTGGTTTATTGGAGATAAGAGTCTTATGGACTTTCCTTCCCAGGCTAGCTTTGAACCACGATCTTCAAATCTTAGCCTCCTGAGTAGCTAGGATTACAGGCGTGAGCCACAGGTACCTAGCAAGTGAATCATTTTAGAACAAGACAAGAATTACTGGGAGAGGAGTGGGAGGGAGGGTCAGAAAGACAGAGTGGTAGCTACAGATGAGTTGTCACCAAATAGGATAGCATGGTTAGAAATCTAACTTTCGCCCTCTGGACACCTCTAAGAACTAGTGTGAAATTGCACCTGAGAGATGTCCAACCTGAGTTGAAGGAGCAGGGATCTTTGTCTACCAACTCATGTAGGATGTGGATCTATCTTTAATAATGAGCTCTCCCCCAAGGAAATGAGGGCCGTTGGCAGAGCCCTGATTAGCTGCCTTTGTCAGTTCCCATGGTATAAATATGACAGACTTAGAACTACCCACATAACATGATTGGACACCCAGTCAGGATGAGAATTCCAGTAGCCACCATTAAACGGGACTGCTGCCTTAGAGAGACGAATGATACAATCTCAAGACAAGAGCGCAGAGAACAGTAAAATGTAGTAAAATAATTAGGACGTGACGCTCTATTACCTTTGCTTTTCATATAATTTATTTAATTGTAAGTGTGTGTAATTTAATTTTTCATAATGGCTGTGTTTAACAACCGACACACAAAAATTCCTGCAAATTTAACCACTAAATCTTTTTGCGCCAGCGTGAGCAAGCTCCAGACTAGCATCACACGAAATCTCCTCGGTTTTTGGCTGAAGGAGGCTCCCAGGAAGGGTTTCATGGGGTGCCTTGGTCTGGGATGCAGACAGCAAAGTAAATGCAGAAGAACCTAATGAAGCAGACCAGCAGTTGGACATTGAACCAACATAGACTGAAGCTGTCAAGGGGTAAGGATCTGGGTGGGTCCCATAGAATTCCCACCTTTGACTCAAGTTCTTGGAACACTTCTTATCTGGTTTTCTGTGGTGTTGCTTCTCTTTACCTGGAGCAGGTGAATTCCTCATTAGACACGTTCCTCCTCCTTGCGGAGTAAGTTCTAAACCCATATTCACTGAGCTGGGCTGCTTCATCCTTTTAAGAATTTGTGTGTGTGCCCAAATCATTCTCTCCCCTCTCCTCTCATCCGTACTCTTCCCATCTTCCCTTGCTTTTGTTTGTTGAACAACAACTCCTCTACAGACTCTGCCTCAAAATTCCTGACTCCCCATGCCCGTGAACCCCAGGTAGTCAGCTTGTCCTACACATCCATCCCCCAGACGGCCTTTCTCCACTGCCTGCCATGTTCCCTTCACCATGGCCTGTACCAGACTCTTGTAGTAGTAACTCAGATGGTTTTGTTTTGTTTTGTTTTTTCCAAATGCTTCCAAAGTAGATTCTCAGCTTCTAATCATCTCCAGTTCCAAGCCATCCTGAACCACTTCTGTAGTCTTCCACCACCATGTTCTGAAGGGCACCACAGTGACTATCAAAGAGAGACTTCAGCCAGGCACCGGTGGCTCATGCCTAGAATCCTAGCCACTCAGGAGACTGAGATCTGAGGATTGCAGTTCAAAGCCAGCCTCGGGAAGGAATGAGACTCTTACCTCCAACAAACCACCAGAAAATCAGAAGTGGTGCTGTGGCTCAAAGTGGTAAAGTAATAGTATTGGAAAAGCTCAGGGACAGAGCCCAGGCCCTGAGTTCAAGCCCCACAACCAACGAGGGGGCGGGAGGGAGACTTAATGGGACTTTGCTAGGCTTCCTGTGGATTAGCCAAACCTCCCCCTGGAGTGCCACCACTAAGTCTCATGTAGGCTCTGGAAGATCTAAGAAACTCAGGCAACTTGCTGCCCCTTAAACACTGGCTCTTATTTATTGCTCTGTGCTTTTGCCTAAGATGTTTTCCTTACAAGTTCTCCATCCTTCAAAAGCTATCTCTCCTGCCACCTGGTCGGTGCTGCCCCTGCCCACCCCCAATCTGGAATCTTACCACGTCCCACCTTCCAAGCCTCTGACATGCTGATATATGGTGTTTATGCCAACTGGTGCTTTAGTTACTTGTCTTCTGGGCCTCTCACTTAACTCATCACTTTCTCCCTCGGGGCCCCTGACAGTAGACTACACAGAGTGGGAGTTGAATCATTACCCAATTCATGTTTTGACCATTTCTATCCAAGTTAGCTAGAGAAAAGACTAAATTGGGAGTAAAACCCCTAATTATACAGCCAATGTATTTTATTTTGAAGCACACTATGTATTGAAAGTAGTCAAAGTTGTTTTTTTTAAGAAGATTCCACTTATATGAAGCTGCCAACTGATTTGTTTCAAAAACCACGTTCTGTCCAGGTTTCTGGATATTTGCCTCTCCCTCGGGATTTAAGCTGACATCAGTCCTCCCCCAGCTTCCCCAGTGAAAATGTACCTGCCCCAAAGTCTGGAGATCCTGACAGTGATGGTGCAGAACGGATTTCACAATGCTCTGGCCTCCTTGCCTCAGTGGTATTCAGAGTCCTAAACGTATCAGTGGGGGGCTACTTTTAAAGTACGAGGAGGATTTTCTTTAAAGCAAGTAGTTGATAGATGAGTATATGTTATGGTCATGTGTGCCGTGTGTGTGTGTGTGTGTGTGTGTGTGTGTGTGTGTGTGTGTGTGTGTGTGTGTGTGTGTGTGTGTGTGTGTGTGTGTGTGTGTGTTATCAGGGATTGAACTCAAGGCCTCACATTTGGAAGGCAAAGCACTTGAGCCACGTTCTCAGTCTTAGTTTTTGCTTTAGTTTGTTTTAGGTAAGAGTCTTGTGTTTTTGTCAGAGCTGACCTCAAACCATGATCCTCCTACTTGTGTCTCCTGAGTAGCTAGAATTATGGGTATATGACGCTATGCTTGACATGATCACTTTTATGTAAAGCTTTATATAAAAACATGTTCATATAAACTTTTATATAAAGGCAAAGCAAAACTCCATGTCTTTTATGGCCTTGGTGAGCCTGAGAAAAAGAAAAATATGTGAGTAACAATGGATACCAAATTCAAGAGAATGATTGATTTGTGCAGGAGGCAAAAATGGGAGAAATAAAAAGAAATAAAACCAAGGACAGGTACATAGAGAAAGCTTTGAATGAACTTGGTACTTCTCATATTTTGGAAACAGGCTTCTGAAACCAACGTAGTCAGATGCTCTGATTTGACAGAACTGGGTGGTTTTAATTCTTTTTGTTGTTGTTCTTTATTTTTGTTTTTCTTTTTCTATTTTGAATGCACTTGAAGTACTTCCTAATTTGAATTTTTTTTTTTACTTGAGATAGACGAGTCCCCAAATGGTTACGTGTAAGGCTTATAAAGGCTTATAAAAAGGCTTAATAAAGAACAATTCAGCATCATCAAACGAAGAAGTCAAATTACAACAGGAATGATTGAAGTCTCCATATTATCTATATGTTTTGATCTTGTCATTTAACTAAGTTGATTATAATCATCTGCTTGGGGTTGATTAGTCAATGTTCACTTTTACTGAATCAATCACTCTGCAATTAAATAATGTGTCGCTAGTTTAAAAACAACAAAATCCTCAATGATCAGAAGAGTAATAACACATCTCCCAAACGAGGGCAATACAAAAATAGATTCATTAAAGGATATGTCTCCTACCCCAGAGAGGAAGAAAGATTTCACACACCTCCCCTGACCCCCCCCCCCCCCCCGCCCCATCCATAGTCCCATGGGGATAAAGGCTGCCTGAGAGCCCCAGGAGAATCACAGCCAACAGGCCTTGCCGAAGCAACTCCTGGTTCATTACCATAAAGGCCATGACCCCGCCCCCTCCTTTTGTGTATGTGTCCAATCATGTTTATCCACAACTAACTCTTCTTTCATCTAAATTAGCATAAAAATTCACTTTCCCCTGGATCTTTGGGTCTTCATTTCTGGATGCTGTCATTTCACATAAAACAATTAAACACATTTGTTGGGGGCCTTTTCTCTTTATTCAACTGGCTTTTGTGAGGGAATGGCAGCCCCAGGAATCTTCTGGCAGGTGAAGAAGAGATCAGACTTTTTCTCCCCTACACCAATGGCACCTAAATCAAGGCACAGGGTCCCGGTTATATTCATCCTTGCTGTTGTTGTTGTTTGTGAAATGGAAAGGGCACCATGCCCTTCCTAAAATAAGACTTAGTACGGGTCTTAGGAAAAAGCCACGGCCTTTCCTCTCACTTCTCAACTCCACCCAAAGCCTGCAACAGTTCATTTTCCATTCCCAAATGCACATGAGCCTTCTATTCTTTCTCACAGGCAATTACCATGATTGTCAAAAACACCGTGCAATCATCAACTGCTCTTATCCTGCTGAGAGGTCCGGGAAGACTACAAACAGGCTGAGTCTGCACCCTCTCCTAAAATGAAAGAATGTACAACCCCAGAACAGAGGACCTCTGAGGCCCAGAAAGAGTCCCCAGGCCTCTCTCGTCCTGGGCTGACACCGGCTTTCCGGAGAGATCCAGCCTGGTGCCTGCCTCCTGCTGCCTCCTTCCTCGGGCTCACAGTCTGCTCTGTCCTGTTGAGTAACTGGGTATCAAACAAGAGTAATTGACAGCTTCTCCCCCCAGCCTCCCTCTCGGAGCAGCAGTTTCCCAGGAGCCGCCTTGTACAACCTCAAACACTTTATTACTGGTCAATTTGGGTTTCCTGCCCACTTTAAGTGGCCGTGCTGAGGGTCTCCAACTCTCTCTAGCCTTCACTGATCAATATTAACAGTCACTTCCACGGCATTTCCCTGCTACTCAGCAAGGCCGGGGGAACTGGCTGTAAATTACCGCGTGGCCTGGTCATTGGAGAAAGACAGAGAGAGAG
Source organism: Dipodomys spectabilis (assembly GCF_019054845.1). NCBI lineage: Eukaryota > Metazoa > Chordata > Mammalia > Rodentia > Heteromyidae > Dipodomys > Dipodomys spectabilis. The sequence goes on from NW_024870950.1 coordinate 7,059,363, forward strand.
AGAGAGAGAGAGAGAGAGAGAGAGAGAGAGAGAGAGAGAGAGAAGTACCCATAATTCAAAAGTTAGTGCTAATTGTGAGAGGCATTTATTTCGTTCTTGCTTTTCAAAACTAACATCAATGAAGGAGAGAAAGAGAGAGAGAACAGAAGGCAGGATTTGTTCATTTGGGGTTTGTTTAACCACGGGATTGGGCTCATCTTGCCTCCATACCCCCAAGATGCTTTCTCTATCTGGGATTTATTTACATCGGTCCACATATGATTTCTAGTTCTCACACACGGACCAAACTTTAGGTCTCTAGACTTGAAGAAGTCAAAGTCCAATAAAGTTAAATTCGTGGGTTTCTAGTCAATGCATTATAGGTATAGTAAAACAAAACAAAACAAAACCAAAAGAAGTTAGGATTAAACAATTATTGGCTGGAGTTCCCATAGTAATCTTAGTTTATGAGGTAAAATTTAACAAGAAGCAAACAGTGAGTGTTGTTTGTAAGCAAATAAGGCCGACAGAAGCTTTGTGACTGGAAATTTCTGAGCCTGGCAAAATAAAATAAAATGAAATTGCATGGAAATACCCTGCTTCAGGGTAGCTGACTGCCCATGTCGAAGGTGATAGAGCAGAAAAGTCACAAGAACAGGTTTTTTTTCTGAAGTAAGGGGTGCAGGTGTACCAGAGGGGAACCCTGCTACATCGCTGAACCTGAACCAGAAAAACACACCGCTAAAATCCACGCCATGACTCCCAGTTTGAAAGGAAGACACACATGCATGAATAGCAGAAGGGGAGAAAAAGAAAGGGGAAAAACCCAATAATTACTCCCAGACCCAAGATGGCCCTCTTCCCACAGAGATGGATGAGGTGTGTCACCCAGAACCGCTTTGGCTGGGTGGTTTTCCTGCTGCTCCAATGCACAACCCCAGAAAGCAGGGGAAGAAGCCCATACCTGACCAGAAGAAACAATGACACAGGTACATGAGGACTCTGAAGCCCCTTGGATCTATGGGATCCTGGCCTGGGTCAGACCTGGAAACCCTGAGCTCACACACTGTGTAAGGGAAGAGAAGGCAGTAACTTATCAGGAACTTAAAATCAACTCTTTTGAAAAATAACCCTCTCTCTCTTCTCTCTCTGTTTCTCTGTCTCTGTCTCTCTTTCCTCTTTTCTCTCTGTTTTTGTCTTTCCCTCTGTTTCTCTTCTCTCTCCTGATTCTTTCTCCTCCATCTTTTTTCTCTTCTCCCTCTGTCTTCCTCTTTCTGTCAGTCTGTCTTTCTGTCTCTCTTCTTCCCTCTTCTCCTTGTCTCTCCCTGCCTATGTCTCTGTCTCTGTCTTTCTCTTTTTTTCTCTCTCTGTCTCCAACTTAGAGGTCCAGATCAGCGGTGGAAAGTGGGGTGCTAGGGACTTATGCGGAGGCTTAGAACACCCCTAAGGACCATCGGGGCCTCATATTCCCCCTGCTAAGGAGCTCTGATGGCATCCTCAGGCTTCAAGGTGGAGCTGGAGCTCATCTGAGGTGTCATGGTTTTAAAACTAAATGTCTTCATGTGAGCCGAGCTATTCCAGATAGGCCTTGAGTAGTCCTGCTTAGCTGCCTCATGGTAGAACAGCCAAGCTACCATGTCTTTGGAGAGGAAAGGTCACACACACACTCCTTTGGGCCTTTCCCTCCACAGTTCACTGGGAAATGTCACAGTTCAAACCCAGGCTCTGTCATCTCCTCCACCCAGGTATCTGTGTTGTCATCTTGGAGGAATTGGTCCGTCTACCTGTGAACACAAGCTGGGTTTGACTCTTGATTTAAGAAAGCTGCCCTTCTCAATCTCATGGAGCCCGCTGTCCTTTTTGAGTTTGGGCCTGGGGTGGCCAGAGAGGAGGGGACAGCTGGGTCAGTTGGACAGCTGCCTCTCCCCCTGCGCGGCCCTCCGGGCACATTGTTCTCATCATACAGAAGAAGACCAAGCCAGAGCTGACAAGCAGGGCTCTCCCATGCAACCTCTATCTTTCCTGGGCTCTGGGTTTGTTGTTGTTGTTGTTTTCTGCTTTGTTTTCATCTCTAATCCGACAGGATCAGTAATCTCAGCTTTTCTGGAAGCTAACATCGAGGACACCCACATTCACGGCCCTGCACGAGGTCGTAGGAAGCAACAGATTGCCTTCCATGTCAACTTCCATGTCTTATGGCCCAGCAGTGGGTGGCTGCCTGCAGACCAGGGCTCCAGGATGGCCCAGCACGCGGCATCGTGCCCATGTGCAGACACTGGCCCACCAGCCTGGCGAGGCTGATCTACAGACTCTGGACCTCGAAGGGGAATTAGACACCAAGCCACCCCAAGCTCTCTTTTGTTTAGTGGTGGAGGGGGGGGGGGGGGGAGAGAAAGAGAGAGACAGAGAGAGGGAAAAAAAATAAAAATAAAATCCTCAATCGTTTAGTACAAGTCATTTGACATGCTGGGATAATGAAGTCGAAAAATGCCTTCAAAGACCGGATTCTCTACATGAACGCGCTGCCAGCCATGTTCTTTGTGGGGCTGCTCGGGAACACGCATTCCCCATCCCACTCAAACAAAAGAGCTGTGAATTCATTAAACTATTTAATTATGCCTTCTTATTTTTTTTTTCTCCATTAGCAAATCCTACCAGCACAAAGTAAATAAAGCCACCAATGGACTTGCCCTGCAGATACACTGGCTGTTTTTATTCCGTTTACAATATAAAAGGGCTATCCACACCCCCGCCGCCCCCCCTCCCTCTTCTTGGCGAGTTTCCTAGCACAAACCCTGCAAATAGAAGCGCCCAACAGCAAAGGCGATGTACCAGGCCAGCTCGGTAGCATTGCGAATTGCAAGCACATACCACAGGCCCGAGACTGCTTTCAAAGTACCGGCAGCCACATAGCACTTTACAGCCAGGCGCGGAAAAGATATTAGCTTCCTTTTTTTTTTTTATACTCTAGTAAATTTGCTTTTTACATCTATTTCTTTTCAGAAGGGCTTGTTATTGAGCTCACTGTCCACAAATTCCATTGATCTCAGGCTGTGACTCAATCCATACGCTCACGCTTTGACACCGGCTCAGCAAGCGAGCGATACAAATCCTGTTCAGGCTACAAACTTATTGATTTTATAGATTTCCCCCAAAGTTGTGATAATGATATATCATTGTTAAATTTGGTAGAACAAACTGCTTTCCCAATCTGTCAATGCGAGCATGAAAAACAATTCACAGCCTTGTTTAGAAGGTTTTCGCATCAGAAAGAATAAGTACAGCCAGAGGAAACGGATCGCCAATACCCAGTGGCTGGCACCAGCATGATGCATGATGCTTTCCGCTCTGCCCTTCTCGACCCACCGCATGCTTGGCCTTCCAGATTCGTATTTCCTGGCTACAATTATCCACAGTCATTCCTTCCCCGGGCTGCTCAGTTATTAATTATTAACCACTGGGAAACATGCTGCTTGGGTGACCCACATCAGTAGGTTTTAAAAGACAATTTGGGTCATTTTCATATGGTATTCACATGCAGCGGGATGCATTAAGATCCTGGGAATATTGACTTTAATAGGTCAATTTTTTTTGTTGGTGTTGTTTGGTTTCTTAGCCATTGCTCCTTCTCCCTGGTCTTCAGGAAACAAGGCAGCTGCATCCAGCAGGGGGCAGCCTTCAGACAACCTTCCATTTTGAAAGAATAGCGCTTCCCCTCCCTCTTACCCTCCCCCTCACCCCCCCACCCCCCACACCTCGACTTTGCTTCTGGCCTTTTCCTGGATTTCAGGGTGTCATGTGTTCCAATACTGGGTTCGTTTCCAGCAGAGAATGGCTAGATCTTGGAATCCTCGTGGCCTGGAAGGGTTCCAATGGCTTTACTCCTTTCTGTGACTCTTTGTGATCTCTTCTACCATTATGTCCCCATGTGTCCCACCCATCCTTGTCCTCTGCAAGGGCACCCCCAACCTCTCACTCATCTTTTGTGTTTCATTCATATTCTCAGTGCAGGGAAAAGAACTTGCTAATTTGTTTCGAAATGTGTGCTAACATTCATTCCCAGCTTCCAGTCAACCAGAACACATGCTCAGCCGTTACTCTGTGAGTTCCTTGGGTCGTATGATGATGTGATTATGTTTTGGCGGCTTCCGAAGCGTCCCTATCACCTTCTTGCTAAGACTTGAATCTGTGTAGTCTCCTTTCCCCCACCCCCCTTGTGTCTTATCATCTGTCTTTGGTAGCTTTTCACTTTTTTACTCAGGGATTCATACTGACTCCTTCCAGTCTCCTCCGTAACTCCTCCCGCTCATTTCAACTACACAATTGGAAATCAAGCTAGAATCTCCTCTCTTCTGATAAAATCTGGGTCTCTCACAGAGACTTTTCTACTGCCTTCTAAAAGAAGGCTTTCTGTTTCTCTGCCTTCTACCATCTCTGAAAGTAAAAAAATTACAAAGGTGGCTATAAAATGTCAGCCATCTTTCCACTAAGGACACAATGTAACCCTACCCCCACCCCCCAGTCTACATGTTGGACCTAAGCTACATACCATGGGAAATACATTTTGATCGTGGTTCTCAGCTACACAAAATTCCCACTACATATACCCACACAACCACTTTCTCCCTGACTCTAATCTACCTGTCTCATTCTAACATGGATTGGTACCTAGATTTCAGCTCTGCTCAGTGTCTCATAAGACACTGACCTTAACAAACAATTCACCTGAGGATCATTGGTGTGACCATGGAGAGTTGGCTTCTATATTCAAGTACCTCTGAGCCTAATGCTGCATCGTTTGTCATCAATAGTATTAGTGCTTTACATCGATATAGCATCATCCTGTTAGCCATGACTTTTCATATAACTCACTCACAACCTATGAGAGAGCTGTGTCACCATCCATTTTATAGATCAGGATACTGAGGATGAAACATACTATGAGAAATAGCATAACTGGTTCTTAAACCTACCTCTTCTGGGCTCTCCATCCAATGATTTCCCCACAGTAGAGTACTTATTTCCTCTGTATCTTAGTTATTTATACAAAATCTGCATAAAACATTGGAATTCCATACATTCCACTTTGTTTCTCTGCCATGTTGGTTGAAAAGAAGTCACTGAAAGTGATAGCATTTTCCTATTATCTGTGTGTCTTGGCAGTCATTAATTCTGAGGCCTCACCTGCTAGGAAAAAAAAAAAAAAAAAAAAAGAGCAGCGGTCCATGACATTCACCATTACAGGAATGACTCCAAGTCCCTTTTGCAACTTGGACACAAGAAAGAATAGGAAAGGCTGGGAGGTGACCACTCCTAAAGCATCTCATGGTAGAATTTGGAATCTCTTCCCAAAGATCACTTAAATGAGAGATCTGGAATGTACTGAAAAGTCCAACTCAGCTCAACCTCCATGACTGTTTGCAGACACAGATCACCCCTCCCACCACCCTTGTTGAGAGTTTGCACAAAAGCACCAGAACAATGAAGTCCCCAGACAGGAACTCAACCGTTGAATAGGTGAAGCTGTTCATTCGCCTTCCCCCTTTACAACTTCCAAAGGATTTACTTTCCTCCTCCAAGACACAGATGGAAGGATCCGATGCTTCTCTGAGAGAAGCAGCAGACAATGAAAATTTTATGATGATAAAGTACCCCCTCCAAATTCTTAATCACACACACACACACACACACACACACACACACACACACACACACACACACACACAGGAGAGAGAGCATGTCTAACCATCCTCCCGTTCATAATTGCACTGGTCCGAGTGTGCAGAGCCTTCACACAGAATGATGGCTTCCCCTGTCTCCTGCATTTGTTCAGCTCCTTTGGGAGGAGCAATTTACAGAAAGCATTATCGATTTTTGCCATAATAGGTAGAGAGATGCCTCACCATCCCCACTCAGCCAGCTCGCTCTCCACATCACAACTGTCAGGCCAGTTTGTGAAGCCCCGTCATTATTATTATTTTTTTTTCAAGTAAATCCATCACAAGGTTCGGGTATAGAGTGGAGCAGGGAAGGGGGAGGGAGAGAAGGGAGGTGATAAAAAAAATTATTTTCACCTTGCCACATTGGAAAAAAAAATGTTCATGTCCTTTGTTGGAAATGAATGCAAGCACCACGAAGCCACAGAAAAATTAAAAAAAATAAATAAATTTAAAAAGAAGGGGAAGAGATGTTTACAGAAGCTCAGAGAGACACTCAGATGAAAGAGAAGGAGAGCTGGTTGGGACCTATTTGAAATATTGTCAGTGCTGTTATTCCTCGGCTCACGCTCAGTCATCCTTCCCCAGGGAGAAAAGCACCTGCAGACATTGTCTTGCTGAAAAATAAAGGACAATAGACTCACGTGTGTTTGGTTGTTGTTTGTGTTCATTTGTACGCATGCACCCCATGGAATGTGTCTTGAAACTCTTTTCTCGACAGGTCAGGCCACCCTTCAGAAACTACCAGTTCCCATTCCATTTCATTCCTTGGTGCCAGAAATTTCCCCTAGCTCCCAACCCCAGCCCACTCATGACTGTGGTCACCAGAGGTTCTGATTATTTAGGCACTGAATGGCATGAACATGTAAAATTCCAGAAGTAGCCCTGGGGCTCATGTGGTAGAGCGCTAGCCTTGAGCTGAAGAGCTGAGGGACAGCACCCAGGCCCAGAGTTCAAGCCCCACGACTGACCAAAAAAAAAAAAAGTAAAATTCCGCCCCTCAGTTATCCTTAAACTAAAAAGGAGCCTCTTTGAGATCGTGGCAGTGGTGGTGGTGGGGGGGAGGGGGTGGAAAGAGGAGGAAACAACATACAAAGCATTAGGATGCTCAAAGGAGCCTTCTGATACCCCTATTCTATCTACTTGGACCTTAGTAGTCCCCTCCCCCGCCAGGTTGCCAGGTTCCTGGAGAAAGGTCCGCACACAGTACCTCACATCCACAGTTCGCACCTCTCTCAATACCTAAACACAGTCTTGTCCTCGTTGGAGGCTCAGGAGATATAATCCACCAATTGGCTCTGGATCTCATTCCCGGCTCCTCAGTTCAATAGCCCTGAAAAGTGATAGCCGCTTAGGATTTTTATGAGACGTTGCTCCAGACGCGGACCACAGAGAGCAACGCAATTACACAGCACTCTGCCTACAGCCGCCAGTCAGCCGCTCAGAGTCATCAAAATGCAGGATGATGAAAAGTGGCCAGTTTGCTCTTGGGTAAAGCAAGGACCTGGGGATGTGCTGTTCCAAGAGGCGCTTTCTTGAACGGACATTGATTCAAATCTACCTTCCACACCTAACATGGGACCCTTTCTCTACTCTCCTGCTCTGCCTCCATCCATCTATCGTCCATCTTCAAGAACCTGCTTTGAAAAGAACACAGTCTCTCTCCTGTCTCCCTGACACCACTCTACCCCCACTGCTGTTTGGCAAGAACCTCTTTGCACAGAGGCAGGTTGAAGGTAAGTGAGGTTCAGATGAACTAGGCCCACTTGAAATCCACTTAATCACTGGCCTCCGGTGGCTAGACTACATGCTGCACCCTGTTGAAAAATAGAAGCCAGGCCTCTAGAATCAGACCCTACAGAAAACACACTGCAATGAGGGAAGGGAATAGGATCAGTCCCTCAAAACCTGCCCTTCCAATTAAGGCTGCCTGGATCTTTTCCACCCTGGTGCCCCAGGCTCAGCTGGGGAGAGGTTCACCAGACTCAGAACTCATGAGTATCAGGAGAAGGATCTCGACTCTTTGGAACAGTTGCTTTTCAACTGTGTTTGAATGATTCCATCAGAGTGTGGAGTGCCATTGCTGCCACTGGAGTTCTAGAGGTCTGGTTTACCACTGGAGAGATTCACTGTGAGGCCCTGGGAGGAAAGGACCACGGGGAGAACCATTGTGTGTGCTTTGCAAAATTTGCACATGTAAGGTAGGTGGCAGCTGTCGGTTTGGGCTGCTGTCACACACTCTGTGTGTTGGGTCTGTTATATTGCCTCTCACTTCAGGGCACTGGCAGTTTGAAATCTGACTATATTCTTTTTTTTCTTTTTTCTTCTTCTTCTTCTTTTTGTTTTTTGCTTTAGAGAGTTTATATGAGGTTCCTAGTGATACCTAGGAATAGCTCCGTATTGCTAGCCAATACTTAAATTGGCTAGAAATACCCCAGTCACCTCATAGTTGATGCTATGAGTTGGGTTTTACAAACACACCAAGAATGGTGGATAATAACTTACTCAAATCTCCCATGAGCCAGATGTCCCTACAATAAGGATCCTACAAGCATTATTCTATCTAATTCTGATAACAGCAAGTGTTGGCTGTTTCTTTCACAGCTGTGGCACCTGAAACCTAGGGATAAATAAATACCTGCAAGATTGATAAGCTTGACTCAAGAGAATAATGCAATCAACTAGATGTTCACAACGAAATAGGATGGACTTACAAGCACCAATGAACAATGCTATGAAAAATAAGACAAACAGGTTAAGAATTCTATCTAATCTCCTGACATCATTTCACCACTCCCTTCATCATCCTCTGTGGCCCCTGTGACCCGGTGGTACCCGGGACCAACTCCAGGGCCTCTGCATCCTAGCAAGTGCTCTACCACTGAGCCACATCCCCAGCCCTGACAACTTCCATAGAAGAGACTTGTAGACACGGGCTGTTTCTCACCTTTGTGGGAAACAGTCCGGTAATCTCTATCCACACTCTGAAGATTGTCCATACCCTTTGGTCATGAATTGACCCTAAACATCAAAGGCTCACACAAAGACATACACCTGAAGATTTTCATCACAATATTATTTGAAAGAGAGCAATTTTTCAAAACATAATATTGAGAAAAACAGCATCTAGAGTTGAACCAACTTAACAGACCCAAATCAAGCATCAAAATAGAAATAGCAATAAGAGACCTCCCACCCAAGAAAAACGCAGGACCAGATGGGCTTACTGCTGAATTCTATAAGACCTTCACAGCAGAACTCATACCAATACTCCTCCAAGTCTTCAATAAAGCTATCATAACCCTTATCCCGAAACCAAACAGGTACTCATCAAAGAAAGAGAAGTATAGCCCCATTTTTTTGATGAACATCGATGCAAAACTTCTCAACAAAATTCTGGCCAATGGACTTCAACAACTCAGCAAAAAAACATCATACACTATGATCAAACAGGATTTATTTCAGGGATGCAAAGCTGGTTCAATATACACAAATCAATTAATATAATTCATCATGGAAATGGCACTGTAGCTCAAGTGGTAGAGCGCTTGCCTTGAGCTGAAGAGCTGAGGGACAGCGCCCAGGCCCAGAGTTCAAGCCCCACGACCAACACACACACAAAAAATTATATAATTCATCACATCAACAAGAGCAAGGATAAGAAACACATGATTATCTCAATAGACGGAGAAAAAGCATTTGACAAGATCCAACATCTCTTTATGATGAACACTCTGGAGAAGCTGGGAATCCAGGGAACATGTCTCAATACAATAATGGCCATGTATGACAAATCTACAGTGAGCATTATACTTAATGGCAAAAAGGTAAAGCATTTCCTCTAAACTCAGGAACAAGACAAGGATGTCCACTCTCTCCACTCCTCTTCAATTTAGTATTAGAATGCCTAGTTAGAGCAATAAGACAAGCTGCAAACATAAAGGGGATCCAAATAGGGATAGATGAAGTAAAACTCTCCCTCTTTGCAGATGACATGATCTTGTATTTAAAGCACCCCATGGACTCCACTCCCAAGTTACTCAAGCTGATTTGAAACTTTGGCAAAGTAGCAGGGTATAAAATTAATTCTGAAAAATTGATGGCTTTCCTGTATGCCCATAAGGAGAAGAGCACAGCTGAAATCAGGAAAGCAACTCCTTTTGTAATAGCCCCACAAAAATAAAACACCCTGGAATTAACTTAACCAAAGAAGTGAAGGACCTCTATGATGAAAACTTTAAAAACTGGAAAAAGGAAATTAAAGCAGAACTAAGGAAATGGAAAAACTTCCCATACTCCTGGATTGGGAGGATTAAGATTGTAAAAATGACAATACTTCCAAAGGTTATCTACAAATTCAATGCAATACTTATCAATATCCCAACCTCATTCTTCAATGAAATAGAAAAAGCAATCCAAAAATTCATATGGAACAATAAAAGACCCCGAATAGCAAAAACAATCATTAGCATAAAGAACAGTGCTAGAGGAATAACAATTCCAGACTTCAAACTCTACTACAAGGCTATAGTAATCAAAACAGCTTGGTACTGGCACAAAGACAGATGTGATGACCAATGGAATAGAACCAAAGTCCCAGAAATGAACCCGAAGACCCACAGCCACCTAATCTTCGATAAAGGAGACCCCCCCCCAAAAAAAAACAGAATGGAAGAAAGGCAGCCTCTTCAATAAGTGGTGCTGACAAAATTGGTTAAACACCTGTGGAAAGCTAAAGCTAGATCCTTATATATCATCCTGTACCAGAATCAACTCCAAATGGATCAAAGACCTTGAAGTAAAAGCAGACACCCTGAACATATTACAAAAAGGAATAGAGAAACTGTAAGGCTCCTCGGCAGAGGCCGAGATTTTCTTAATAAAGACCCAGAAACACAACAATCAAAGAAAGATTGGACAAATGGAATTGCATGAAACTGCAGAGCTTCTGCATGCCCAAGGATATAGCTAGTAAGATCAATTGAAAGCCCACAGATTGGGAGAAGATCTTCACTAGCCATACAATGGAAAAGGGTCTCATATCTAAAATATACCTGGAACTCAAAAAATTAAATCCCCCAACAACAAATCCTCAAAGAAACAACTTCCCAATAAATAAGTGGGCTAAAGACTTAAAGAGAGACTTCTCTGAAGAGGAAATAAGAATGGCCAATAGACACATGAAGAAATGCTCAACTTCTCTGGCCATAAAAGAAATGCAAATCAAAACAACATTGAGATACCACCTCACTCCAGTTAGAATGGCAAAAATCAAGAACTCTAACAACAACAGATGCTGGAGGGGATGTGGCCAAAAGGGAACCCTACTGCATTGTTGGTGGGACTGTAAACTTGTTCAACCACTCTGGAAAACAGTATGGAGATTCCCCCAAAGACTATCCATAGAGCTCCTCTATGACCTGGCAATTCCACTTTTGGGCATTTACACAAATGAAAACAAACAAGGCCATACTAAAGCTGCCAGCTTTAGTTTATTGCAGCATTATTCACTATAGTGAAGATAAAGAACCAACCCAGATGCCCCTCAGTAGCTGAATGGACCAAGAAAATGTGAGATATATGTGTGTGTGTGTGTGTGTGTGTGTGTGTGTGTGTGTGTGTGTGTGTGTGTGTGTGTGTGTGTGTGTGTATGTATGTATATATATGTGTATATATATGTATATATATATATACATATATATATATATATATATATATATATATATATATATAAATAATGGGATTCTATGCTTCCATCAGAAAGAATGACACCACCCCATGTTAGGAAATGGAAAGACTTAGAAAAAATAATATTAAGTGAAGTAAGCCAGTCTCAAAGAAATTTAGATTCCATGGTTTCCCTTATTTGCAATAACTAGTATACATATAGGATAATCTTATCAGATGAGCTCAAAAGCTATGTACATATGTCTATATAAGATGATGCTAAGTGAAATGAACCCCAAGATATGGACACAAGAGGTCTGTCTTTATTGTTATTGTTTCAAATGTACTACATGATTTCTTTTTTGTTTGTTTACTTCGTATATTCTTCCCTCTATGGCAGATCCCCTGTTGTCACTGTACTTGATTTTGGTGTCCTGCATCTTATATATACATTTGTCTAATTTGGGGAGGGGAAGGGGAATCACAAAACACTGAAATAAGGACACAGGATGACCCGTTACAACAATGATACCCACAGGACGGTATATTGGAAACAAACTTTACAACTTTGGGCTGGTGGGGGGGGGGGGGGGAGAAGGGATAGTGGGAGAACAACAAGGGAAGGGGTAACAATGATTGACAAGTAAAGTACTCATCGCCTCACTCATGTAACTGTAACCCCTCCGTACAGCATCTTTACAATAAAATAAAATTACAAAAAAAGAAAAACAGCATCTAAACATCCACTTCTATAGTAAACTGTTAAATGGTGACAAAACTTGACCCATTCACCAGATAAAATGTCACACAGCTCTTTGAAAGCATGCTTTAAAAAAAAAAGCATTTAATAGCACAGGAAAATACACTATAATGCTAAGTTAAATGAAACAAATTGTATGGCGTGGGCTTGATTTCATACAATTCTGTGATGCCTACACAACTAGATCTGTGTCGAAAAACTCCAGGAGAAACTTGCTATTAAACAAGGGGGGGAGGATCATAGCTATGTGGTATTTATTTTCTCAGATTATTTTCTCAAATGCTTTTCCTCTTCCACCCCCTTTCCCCGATTTTCTGAATCATTTCTTTCCACAAACACTGATTGATCGTTATTAGCACAGGATTCAAAAAAAAAAAAACCATGAAAACATGCATAAAGTCTGAGGTACGAGGTTCATTTTCATTCTGATCAGAGAACAGATAATGTATCGGCTGTCCTTCTGAGTTAATATCCTTTCCTTTTTCATCAGGAGAATAAGGTAACAGGATCTATTCCTCAGTAGCAGAGTGACAGCCTATGAGCCACCTACGTGTTTTGTTTTGCCACTTGATAGTCTTCAAACTGGGATTGGAATGCGTCTGGGCAGGATATGCTCTTCTCAATTCACCTTGGTTCTCACTCCACCATGTTGTCCTCATCCTCCCCCCCCATTCTCCCCCCCCCCCATCCCATTGGGCTCTAATCCTGCCTGGCTCCTGTGTCCTCTGCTCTTCATTTCCTAATCCTTGGCTTTGCTGGCCATTTCTCTATGTGAGTAAGCCAGGATCTCATCCTGGGGTAGGCAGGAACCTTCACTGGAATGTGAAGGTCTAAGATATGTTCCTTCTCTCCAATAGAGCCACCTGTGTGGTACCCATCCATCACCCGGACCACCCTTTATAAAGTGGCTTTTAAAAAAAAAATCCAGGACTTACAGGAATTTGAGAAAGGCTTCATGAGGAGCATGGGGAACATTGTGTGGTTGTTGAATATCTATGGAGTATGCCAGAACATAGGCTAAGTATTTATAAACATTTGTAATCCTCTTAACACTACTTAGAAGTTAGTGCTTCCACTGTATAGATGGTTGAACAAGCACCTAAGGATTAAGTCATTTAAAGTGAAGGAATGGTACTGAGACCCTCCTGTTGTCATCCTTTGGGATCCATGGGGAACTGATTCTAGGATTTCCCCCCTTCCTTCCCCCCCCACCCCCCCGTCATACCAACATCCCCAAGAGGTTCCAGACTTCCATGAAATGTCATATGACCTATGCATATACTCCCATATATTTTACGTTGCCTCTCGATGACTTATAACACCTAACATAAATACATTGTAAACAGTTGTTATCGTCCATTGCTTAGAGATAATGACAAGATTAAGAAGTCTGTATATGGTCAGTTCAGTTTTGCTTCTTTTCCAGATATTTTCAAACTGCCATTGCTTTGACTCTGTTATTCAACCCGAAGAAGCTACAGATACATAAGGCGAACTTGGTTTTGTCATTCAGAAAGCCCTTCGCTCCAGCACCAAGGCTCAGTCCTTTCCTGTAAAGGGCCCTCTCTTTTCAGTCTCTCCAGTCTCTCCTCATAAAGGTATCTCTGTTCCTAAGTTGGCTTAATAAACTCTTCCTTAGACTTACTTTACATATTAATGAATCATATGTTTAAATACATCTGGAGCACTATCACAAAGAAAGACAGGATACTCATCTCTCCAGGTTTCTTGAATAAATGTTCATGGGTACATCGGTGCATGCAGGGCAAGTGTCCCCTAGGCAGAATTTCTAACAGGGACCCTTGCATATATAGCTCCCTCAGAAGCCCCATGAGGGCAAGTTGTTCCCCTGGCTCCTTCTACATTATCTTCCTTCTCTGGTTCTAAAGGTAGTACAATTTGTTTTGCCTGCTAAGAAACCAGTGCTGGGGAGGATAGTACATTATTTCTGGAAACTGTTTTGTAATTAAAGGAAATTATTGTCAGCAATGTAACTAATGCCGAAAGGTATCCAGTCTGGGTGGTTCATTCATTCCCTCAGGCAATATCTACTGAACGCTCCCTTTGGACATAGGGCTGTGCCAGCTTCTGGTCTTGTTTCCTGCCCTCATCATTCTTAGGTGGAGCCAGAAGCAACAGATGGGTACTTACATCATCATCCCAGAAGGATGTGATAGGCAATCAGCTAATTTTACCTTGGGATACCAATCATATGGACTTATGCAAAATGTGAAGAGAATTCAACTCCAGTGGTTGGAATTCAAGGTATCTAAGACACCAATACCATTTTCCTCATATTAACCTTGACTTTATGAACCCCAAATCTTCTTGCACTTGGCTCTGATTCTTAGGCAGCAAAATTAAACCTCTTCCAAATGGAGACTTTTTTTTTTGTTCTCTCAACTCTCATTCAGGGAAGATAGTTCAAAATACAGGACACACAGTACTCTATCAATACAATGGCCTGAAAATTAGATATGCCCAAATCTCCAGAAAAGTATACCTATTTTTTTCTTTTAAGAAAGGACTAAATTTTAAAGGTGAGCTTTACGGCAAGAAGATTCTGAATAGGGTTATAAACCATGATACCTTTAAGGAAATTGCCTTTGACAATCTGGGTCAAAAGGGCTCACAAGGAAGATTTTCTACATTTCCATGCATACTGGATTTCATACGAAGAGATCCTGAAATCTCTACAGAAAGCGTATTTTTCCCCCCGGGACTGGGAACCGAACCCAGGGCCTTGCGCGCCCCAGGCGGGCACCCTTCCTCTGGGCTAAACCCCCCGCCCCAGAAAGCGTATTTTTTTAAGCTGGGCGCTAGTGGTTCACACTAGTAATCCCAGCTACTCAGGAGGCTGAGATCTGAGGATCACGGTTCAAAGTCAGCCTGTGCAGAAAAGTCCAGGAGACTTTCATCTCCAATTAACCACCCCAAAACCAGAAGTAGAGCTGTGGCTCAAAATGGCAGAACTCTAGCTTTGAGCAAAAAAAAAAAAAAAACCTTAAGAGACAGTACCCAAGCCCTGAGTTCAAGCCCCATGACCAACAATAACAAAAAGGATATTTTTATAGGTATATTTTAGAATCCATTAAATAATACTGAAAGATGTAACCACATATTAAGAGAGCTAGGCTTTGCCCGTCTCTTTTCAAGCAGAATAGTGTAATTGGATAGTCAACTCCAAACTCTGTTCTTATTTTTCCAATTTTTTCCAATAATTTATCCATCAAGGCTTAACATGATTTCTTGACAAATGTATAATCTTAAAGCTGAATGCTGAGACCCGATGGCACGGCTTCCTTTCTATCAGTGGGACTAGGCTTTTCCATTCTTTTACCGAAGTCACTCAGTCGGTGCTGCTTTATTACCTGGTAGCACTCACTAGGAGACACTCATTCATTTGGTCTCAGGATTATCTTTCAGTGCTGATACCTTGAACACTTTGGAAATGATTTAGGCTGGGAATATGGATGAAGAACTGAACTTGTGTCTAGGTAGAAGAAAGTTAGTAGAGATGTAGGGAAGTATTTGTAAAAGCACGCACAAAAATTGTGGTCATGAAGTGGGTTCTCTAGCTATGATGATATTGATTCTAACATTCAGAAACTTCAGGATGGGAACTAGTATAACTATGCAACCATAATTATTAAACTATGCCATAGGATGGAAAGTCAGCTATTTCAAAATGTTGTGGAAGCTGAGTGAGTAAAGGAAAATGTCCATAATGCATTGTTGGAGTAAAAACAGATTATGCAATGGCACAGATAATAGGATCTCAAACAAACATACAGCTAAAAGAAAAGATGAGGATACACACTGAAATGTTTATAGTTGTCATTCCTATAGCACATGAATACAGGAACAATCTTTTCTTTTTTGCTTCTATTGTTTTTTGTAATTGGAAAAGTCGTATTTCTTCCACACCCACTTAAGTAGTTATAGAAAGTAGTTATTGAGCCAATGAGTTCCATGACCCATAAAATAATTTCTTCAAATGCAGAAAAAGCTAGCTGAACTCCCTAGTCTTTGAGGTTCTTCCAATTCTAATGAACCCTTCTATGGGCCGGACAGCAGAGATAGCAGCAAAGGCAAGGAAAATCATGAAAACCAAGGACACCTTGATTATCTCAGTGTTGTTAAGAAAACAACCTAAACTGGGCACTGGTGGCTCATTCCTGTAATCTTAAATCCTAGCTTCTCAAGAGACTGAGATCTGACATGAGGATCACAGTTCAAAGCCAGTCAGGGCAGGAAAAGTCTGTGAAACTCTTACCTCCAGTTAACCATCAGAAAATCCGAAGTGGTGCTGTGGCTCAAAGTGGTAGAGTGCTTGCCTTGAGCAACAGGGCGAAGAGACAGTGCCCAGGCCCTGAGTGCAAGCCTCATGATTGATAAAAGATAATCTTAAAAAGATAATTTGATGATATTTGCATTAAAAAAAAACAAAGAGGAAAAAGTATTGCTCTACAGTCTGAAATAATGGTTTCCCCAATTTTGAGGGAAAGGAGCGTGATCAGGAGTGGTTAAGAACTGTCTAAAAGTCCTTTCATTCTGAAAGAAGTTAGGCATGGTAAATAGTTTATTTCACCTCTTTAATACTTAGCTTTCAACCTTTAAAACCATCTTTAATTCAAATTTGGAGAGTCATCCACACATGATGTCTATTTACACATATTCTACTTTAACAAGATTTGCAAACCTAAGTTCCTCAGGTAGAATATACCCTATAGAGAAATTCTAGCTGGTAAGGACCGGGAGATTTCTCTTAACAGGGCTCACATGCTACAGGACAAAAGGGCACTGTATTTGAAGTCCTTCATGTCTCTTTGGTGGAGGCTGGCGGACCTCACTTTGCCATGATGAGATGCAGTCAGTTTTGCTATTTGCCCAGTCCCTGTGAGCCCTTGGTTCTGCCATCTTGTAAAAAAAAAAAAAAAACACAACTCATTTTCCAGAGAGAACCTCAGGGGTAACAGAAAAGGCATATTCTGTTTACCGGGGTAGGGGAGATACTAGTCCCAAATTTCTCTGCATAGTAATTTCCTGGGGTTTGTTGCAAGAGCTGGGCATCACTGAACCAAGTTCCAACAGTAGTCTCTCAGCCTTAGTCAGTAGCCAAGGCTGGAAGGCAAACCAAACACACAGACCCCTAAAATCATACCCCAAAGAGGGCTCGACAACCCCCCACGAACACCCCCCGCCCTGCCACCACCTCCACAGATCCCTCTCTCTGTTCTACCTGCGCTGGCCTGTCCCTCTTGAGAAATGCTTCATTTAAACTATTTTCTTGTTTGAGCTTTCTCCTTTCTCCTTCTAAAAGGCGCTCACCATAAAAACGAAATGAGAAAACACCAAGAATTTTAAACACCTCAGCCTGTAATAGGATTAGAGCATCTGTAAGGTGTAAAAAATGATTTCATTGTTTCCTATAAAACTGGCTCCTTCCTCACCAGAACGGGTCTCAGTCGGGATGTAGAAAGCAACTTTTTAAACAGCGTGTATTAAATCTGACAAACATCTGGTCAATCAAATTTACAGCAATACATAGGGTCTAATAAAGGTTTATTTCTTCTTGAAGAACAAATTTAAAGTTTTTTTTCTAAAAAGGCTTTTCTATATATAAAAAAACGAAAACTATGCTTGTATTTCTTGGCCCAGCTTGATTTCAAATGTTCTGTGCCTTGCCAAGAACTGGCCACAAAGGATTCTGTTTCCTCAAGCAAGGCAACAGCACAAGAGATGTGTGCCCAAACTCAGAGAGCAGCAGCTCTCCTCATCCATGCTGCCAAAGGAAAGCCATGTGAGATGGCACTGGACGCGCTAAGCATGAGTGGACGTGGTCCTCAGTGAGACAGGCCAAGACGGTCCCAAGGAGCCCCAGAGAGACAAGAGTCTCACCCCTGCTAACCCTGCATCCTGCATCCTGTTATTTCTGCTTCCGCATGGCACGAGAGCAGAACTTCCCCTTTACAGCATGAGTGGGATTCAAGTCACAGAACCAGACATCTACCCAGTACCCTCCCTTTAGGTTAGCCTGACCCACTGTGATGCCAGCTTCTTACCAGCCAGCTCTGCAGTGACCCATTAGTTAGAGCATCATAATGGAAATGTTTTATATACATCTATATAACCATTTAATCCCCCCTCCCCTTCCAGGGATTCATCTTATGATCCATTAAATAAATAGGCATTCCTTTTAGGGAAGCGCAGTCAAAAGTTCCCCTGGGAAGAAGGAAACTTAAGGTTGGTCGGGTACCTTCCCCTTCCTGACCCCTACAGCACACCTGAGGTCATTCCTCAGATGCACTGTGTGCATCAAATTCCTGCCCTGGGCTCTGGCCTTGGGGAGGGAACCCAAAAGATGATATTGAGACCGAGTCTGCAGTCTTGATACATACGCATAATAAAAATTATAACCTTTTCTTTACCACTTTTTTTTCTGGTTTCTTATATTTTTTTAGACCTAAATATCCAGGAGGTGTTGCCTCTATGATACTGGATACTGCAGCCCATAGAAACACTACTGGTAAGACTCTTGTCTCCGTGGGGCTCCTTGGGATCATCTTGGCCCGTCTCGCTGAGGACCACAGGCGCATCCACTGTAGAATTGCTTCTCTGTATGAGCCAGAAGCTCTGCCTTTCACACTTGCCACCCAGCCCCTCTCAGGATAAACAGGAAAACACAAGTCAGATAATTGCTGGACTCAAACCGGATGGGTCCAGACTGACACACAGAAAATGGATCCTTCTAAAATGGTTCCTAAAGAAGATTGCTATATTGTGGCTTCTTCACAATAGAAGTGATGTCCATTTAGGATCCTGAGTTGGTGATAAATGCAAAGAAGAGAATGTTCCGTATGCAAATGAGAATAAGAGGTAACTGGACCCCCCTCCTTCTGTCCCAAACCAACAATCCCCCGCCCCCTGTGGTTTTACGCCATCATTAATCCCTACATATTACCTCCTGTCTATTCTATCTCCCTCCCTCCCTCACCCCCCCCCCTTTCTCTCTCCCCTCCATCTCAGTAGCCACATAAAAAGCCAGCACATTACACATTAGGAATCAGTTCTTTTTAAGTGGTTTGAACTCTTGGAAGCTGAAGAGAGGGGCCAATACCAGGGCCATCTAAATTCCATATGGTTCCCATCTATCTGTGAACGTTAACATCAGGTTTCTAACTGCGCTCTTCTTAAAGACCCACTCCAACTATAAGTGAAAGGAGCTCCCGACTCCTTCACGCTAATGAGGCTCTTTATTGCCCAACAAGACAGAAAGAACTTGAAGCTTGATATTTCCCACGGCCATTTTTTTTTTTTTTCCCAGACAAAGAGACAAAGTATCAGTTAGCATACAGCTTGGGTACCACTGACATGGACGCCATTTCTGTCCAGACAGTACAAATAAGAGAGGGAAATTTGGAGGGCCAATGGCTCCACTACCATCTCCGTAGGGGACGCTGTGGTCCTACCCATGGAAAATTCCATATCTTTGAGAGTAAAGGCAGTGCATGAAGAAGAGTGAGTGCTTGAAAATTAATAATGTCAAGTCTGTCTTCATACATCAAGCTAATTTGAAAGGGCTTTAATTTTCTTAAAGGATAAAAAAAGGTTTCTTTGCTAGATTAAATTTGTGATTGTCATTCATATATTGTTTATAAGGTAGTCATCTCTTCACTCTGTATTTTTTTGTTTTTGATTTTGTATACTAGTTAGCAGTGAACAGTTGTCTGCGTGTATCAGAAAGAATAAAGAGAGAAACGTCCTTAACTGTCAGTTTTAATAAGAGGAGTCAACATGACTCTATTCAGGTTAAATATTGTCCTGTCACATTTCAATAGAGTCAACAGATTTTTTTTTTAAAGAAAAGTCAAAAGCACTGTGTATGCAAAAAAAAAGATCCTTCCCTTGTCAGAGAGTGTCAAAGCCCTTCTTCATCTGGGGGAGGGGCGTGGAGGTAGGACAGAAAAATCTTTTGTAAAATGTGAAAAATTACCACTCATAATTGGCGCTGACATAAAAAGGGCTCTTTTTTTGTTAGAAAAACAAAGAAAATCTCTAATTTAATAATCACCTGCAAAGTGTTATTGTGATGGAAACAAAAAAACACACAATCAAAGTCATCTTTTTAAAGTAACTGTAGTATTCTCTAAGTAACCGCTTCACTTTGTGGCAGCTTATACACACAAACCAATAATGCGCCGCCTGAGGGGCGGGGTGGGGGGGAGAGAGCGAACTCTTCCAGCAAAGTTTCTGAAAGAACCAAGTGACAGGCTACAATAAGAATATGCAAATGGGACATTATGTTCAAAATAAAAGCAAACAAGATTTTATTGGTGTTTTTTTTAAATCTCTCCCCCTTGTCACTTCCTCCCTCCAAAGTTGGCATTTTTAATTTTAAATTTAAAAAGAGCCTTCCTTCACAGAAAGATGAAAGGGTTAAACATAGACACTGTGGAAAGAAAGATGAGAGAGAACTAGGTATTTCAAATGCAGAAGAAAGTCATCATTCTCTCACATTTGTTAAAAAAAAAAAAAAAACACCTGGAACCCTCATTGCATTTTCAGGGTCTGATATGTTTTTATTTGCAGCCAACACTGTAATTTCAGAAATGATTCTAAGTCTGAATAGAACTGTTTCCGAGCAGTAATCATCTCGACCAATTAGGTCAGTGTAGAAAGATATGTTAACAGTTTTCTAAACTAAGTCAAATTTAATCCTATCAAACCCAATGGGATCAACACTCCCAAGAATGGCAAGGGACGCTGATGGAAAACACTTACTCAGAATTAACATTCAGGCTTTGTTAGACAGAAAGGAATATTCGAAAGAATGCCACCCTCTAATGGGGTGCCAAAAAGGAAAACATCAGAATTGAGCAAACCTGCATCAAGTACTTTTTTTTAAATGAGCAATGAAATAAGCATGCAAACACAAACAAACAACAAACAAAAACATTGCCTTTGAGTAGGGTGAGTGGATGTTCCAATTCATCCAAGAAAATGGCAAGGTATCTCTTGGTGTCCTAGTGTTTCCATTGTTTTAGGATTTGTACTGGGCTTTCTCTTACTTATGAAGGTGTATTGTGTCCTCGTTACATGAAAAACCAACCAAGTTAGATCCTAGGAGATCTGTACAGGGTGCCTCACACTTCTGCTGTGGGGGCCCAGCTGTGCACGAGGTGTATGTGTGGGATGGAGTTGCCAGCTGAAATATAACCAGTGTTTGCCCTTATCTTTCTTCCAGACCTTTCTCAGGGGCAAATTCTTACTTCTCCCGCAAGGACAGCTTCCAGGCCACTTACAGATCAAATGAGCACTTTGCAGGAGCAAGCTTCTCTTGCTTATGGTGATGAGAGACGTATCTGTCACTGGTGCCTTTGCTGACTTCCAGTGCCACCTTTTAGGCCTATGAGCTGCATAAAGGCAAGTGTTTGTGGTCAGCAGGAAATGCAGGAACTGACAACGTCCTCTCATGGACTATACTGAACACGCCATCTGTGCACTCTTCTACTGAGTTTTGGCCCCGAGGCACAGTAAGAATCTCTTACTTACCATATCACTAACAACAACCAAAAAGATGCGCATCTACTAAAAATGTGTTGTCCTGAAGTAGTTCTTCTAACACTATGCCAACAATGATGACTTTCATTTCAAAAGCTGCACAAGTACAAATCTTAACACCTGTCAATCACAGCTTTTCACTTAGATCAAATGACTGACTAAAAAAAAATTCTACTCATTTTAAATTTCCATGTGCATAGATGTTAAACTGTATATCTTTCTATACCCCTACATTAAATGAATTGAAGTACAAAGAAGTTGTGACTTGGTAAATGTAAAATTCTTTAAAAAAAAAAGAAAAGAAAGAAAAGAAAAGGAAGACTTCATCATGGCTGGGTATTTGCTTTCTTTCTCTGAAGGTTATTATTTTTTATCAGTTAGGTTTTACATTTGAAACTGTGAAAAATCTACTTTATAAACAATTTCAAGTGTCCTACAATAGTATTCATTTTGTAAATAAACTAGCACTCTAACTTTGGGATTTCTTCAAAACCAGAAATCTTTAAGGAAGCAGTCAAGAAATGAACACCAAAAATCTACAGCTTGAGAAACTCAGTAAGTGGTAATTATTGAAAAAAAAATTGTATAGAAGAGCATATTGTGATTTACCCCCACCAAACACAAGAAAGTAATCTGAACATTTTAAATAAGAGCTCAAATGATGTGTAGTATTTTGTGTGGAAATTCTATAACTACTCTTTAGAGTACCTTAAATTGTGCAAATTTTGTGTTAAATTTTGATGGAGCTGCTCTTTTAAAATCATATAAATTCGTGTTTTTACTGAGACAAATTAAAACTGAGAACACTCTATGATTTTATACTTCATTTTAATTCAGCAAAACACCCAAAAGAATTATGAAGAGACAGAGAATTTGATGCATTTTTGTCTTACAAATGTTTATAGGTTCCCCTGAATGAAAGCAATATTACCTGTGAAAATATTTTGGCTTAAGTATTTCTGTACTTCAATACAAAAGAGAAAAATAGAATGAAAAAACCACACACGTATAGGTATATTTATATTTTAACCTTCTGGTTTAGAAGACATAGTATATATGGTCACTGGAGAGAAGAAACTTTCTTCTCACCCACATTACCCTGTAGCTTTAAGGAAGCAAGAACTGTGCTTCTCAGCTCTCTTTTCCCAGCATGGTTTTGAGTTAATGTTACCACAAGTGATGTCTGGTGCAAGATGTGGAAGGCAGAAATGAAAACAGCAGCCACTCTTTTATGAATGCTGCCATTGTTGGTGCACCTGGCAAGGACCCGGCCCGAACAGTAGCTCTGTGCATCACTAGGGATCCGCTGGCTCATGCTGGGGATGCATAGCATTCCCCTGGGCCCACAGCTGCTCTGGCTCCTGCTAAATCATCTTTCTCCATCCTTGGCTAGATGCACCTGCATCTCTTCGATGAAAGGGTTCCAACTTCTTTTGCTAGTCATCCATGACATTGAGATCAGAAGTGGTCAGAGACAGATCAGCTCATGGATTCAGTTTCCATGTTGGGTTTCCAGCCCATCTCCACTGTTGCCCAGTACTACCATTTCTTTCTACCTGGCCTAATGGACCCATGAAAAGTTCAGATTCAATGCCAGATGAGAAATCAGCAGTCCACATGGACCGGCTTCTACAGCCGAGCAAGGTGCAAGCCCTGTAACAAATCCCTGACTCTCATTACTCACAAGGGTTCTGCTTCTGTGCTTGAACCTCAAAACATCTGACTGCCTCAGATCCAGGTGGCCCCTGAGTTCAATTTTATTAGCCACCTGGCAGAAACTGACTATGGATTTCATAGCCACTTTGATGTTTATGAAATTACTTTCAAGCGATCGCTGGCAAACTGAAAGGAAAACAAGTGAAGGAAATACAAAAAGGAAAAATCAGCAAATGTTCGCTTTTCCCCCCTCCCACAGGCGAGATGCTCCATTTCTCCATAGAGAGTAAAGACCAAACAGGGGGGTAGACTGCCATCCTCACAGAGACCAGATTACATGCTAAGGCCATTCTCTCCCTGTCCCCCACCCCCTTTGATTTTCTTCCATCTTACTCTACCTTCACCAATCCTTCTATTGAGAGAAGCATTCTGGAGCTGTGGGAAGACAAGTCGCCATCTTTAGCAGGCACTGGACCCATCTAGAGATAAGATATTCTTACAGGTCTTGAAGAAAGACACAGGGGAAGACTTGGAAGCAATCTCTCTATGTGCACCAACGTGTGTTTCGCTCATTGTCCAATCTGCCAGATCCTTAAGCACTAAAATTATGGAGGAGGCTGACAGGTGCCACACATAGATACTGTCAGCTATTTTCTGGTCTCACTCTTATTTTTTTTAATATCTGCAACTCCATTTTTGATGGTGATAAGTAGAGTTCACAAACCCAAAAGAGAAGCAGGCAAGCCAGCTGAACCCACTTGCCAAGACGCCACTTCTATTTGAGAAGACAATGGCTCCGCCATGCCACTACTCAGTTCTTGTAAGGTGATGAAGAAAATGCCAGGGAATTTTTTTTTTTTAACCAGCATGAAGAATAATATTGAGGTCATTTATACAGAGTAACAATTAAGCATCTTTTCCCTCGTTCACAAATACGAGACAGAAGCGTCGCGATTCAAAACTTCAAAGCAAGGGTTTGGAAAGACCCCATACAACTTGTCCCATTTTCGTTATTTCAATTTACTTCAGTAAAAAAAAAAATAATAATAAAATAAAATAAATCCTACAAAGCAGACATGATCACGTTTCAGGAATGCGAGAACTATTTAATCATTGTGTGTGCTCCCCTGGCTTGTCCCTGCGCCTCTATTTCCTGCGGTTTTGTTCTTTGCCTACTCATTAGCACCTACCCCAGAGAGTGGGCAAGAGAAGACAGAAAGAGATAAAACTCAAATCAGACCATTTTACCAGTCCGCCTGTCAACAAGTTGAATATATTGAAAAACCCAGTGGGTGCAGACTTTTTAGCAACTCTCTCAATAAAAGGTTTGGTGGGGGTGCAGGTCAACTCTAATGGCACATTGAGATTTTTTTTGCGGGGGGGGGGGGGGGAGGAGGTGATTATCAAGGGATTTTATTGATTTGTTCCCTCCACATCTCCATCAGTGCAGATGATCAGAAGTGGGGCAAAAAATAATTAAGCCTCTCTAGAACTTTCTTTAAGAAGACACTCTTTAAAAAAGAATAATCCATCACACTTATCCCCGGGAGTTTGAGGACCTGCTCAACAGTGCAGGTGAAAAACAAAGGGATTAATTGCATTGACTTTGTCTAGATTCTTAAACTTGCACTGTTCAGGAAAACGAAAACTCCATCACAGCAGGCTCTCCAGCAACCTTGTTCTTTCTGCTTGACTCCAGTTGAGAGAGGGGCGGGACTTGAGGAGAAGAGAGATCTCCTTGAAACCAGAAGCAAGATCACCACTACTGAAATGAGCCAAAGGTTGGCTGGAGGATTAGCGTTGGATGCAGACAAATTAACAGCGTGTGCTCTGCACGTTAGCATGGGTTTGCTGCCTGTACAGAGACCCCAGGCAATGAGACTGCGCAGCAAGAGATGTTTACTGTATCTGGGGCTTGCGTGCTCTCTCTCTCTCTCTCTCTCTCTCTCTCTCTGAAACTAGGATATTATTTTAGGCTTAGCATTTAGGACGTTAGAAAAGGTGAGCTTCGGTAGCAAAATGGTATCAGATATAAAAACAGAATTCTTGGGGAGGTTGTCATTGTTCAAAGATTCATTGTTCTCTCGCATCTGGCACTCTGAAGGGTTCATGAGATGCTGGGTTTCATAGACCATTCTTCCACCAATGTATACCCATTTTCACGTGTCACCCACATCTTCTCCCTTCCTCCCCTTTTTTTCTACATCCTCCTGCTCTTCTTCCTCCTCCTCCTCTTCTTCCTCAAATTATCATTCTGGAAACTTCTTTTCATCTATAACCTTCCAAGGCCCACCAGCCTGTCTCTAGTTCTAAGCTGCCATGACTTCCAGTACTACAAGCAGCCCCTCCCCTCTCTGTCCCTTGGCTAAGCCGAGATAGTGGCTTCTGGCTGCTGAGAATCTTAGACTCTACCTGCCATGATCCGGGCATCTCAGCCTCCAACAACTGCAGGAAGAATAACCGCATCGCGTGCGCTGCCCTTCCAATGCCACAGGGATGCCTGCTTCCCTGGCGAGGCCCTGGGTGCACACAGGGGCATGTGCTTCACACACTGACTTCTCTCTTGGTCACTCCACTCTTTCGTGGTCTCCGTTTTCCTTGGGGAGGGGGGGCAGGGCAGGGCAGGCAGTGAAGTATCTCAATTACAGCCCTTGACACCTTGAGCTGGATAATTCTTTGCCAAGGGGCAAGGCCTGTCTTACACATTGTGGGTTCTTTAGAGGAACACAGCATGGCCCCCAAACTATCTCCAAGCACAGCACCTTGTCCTCTAAGGAGGGGAACACCTCCACAGGTTGAAAGCTAACTCTGTAGAAGGCTGGTTGTTTCTGCCTCTGTGACTGGTTGGAGGTGCAGAGCTTGGAGATGTACCTGGCAGAGACTAGACTCAGGAGACTTTTGTCTACTGACTAGCAGTGATTCCCCAGGAGGGGAAGAGAAAGAACCCACCGCAGTGACTCTGAGCATGTGGACTCTGAACACTCCTTTCCTATGGGAGACCATGCTGGCCCAGGCTGGGCCTTGGCGGTATAAAAGCCCAGAGATCCACACCCACCATTAGCCTCTCTTTGGGGATGTTTGTAGAAAAACATGGCAACTGGAACCTCAGGATAGGAAAGGAAACAGGGTCCTCTCCACGATCCATACAGCAGAGATTTTGTTCCTGCCAACGTTTTTTCAATTGTAGACCAGCCCACTGTGTGCACCAGCGTTTCCTCCACCCAGTTCCTGGACAGAACTCCGCCATCCGGTCATCATGGCCTTCGGGAAAGGCACAGCGGCACCGCTGTCACAGAACAGCATGCCCTCCTGGTCCCCTGCAGCCTGGAGGTAGCCCTGTAATTTAATTAAATGTCACCCCCCCCCCCACACACACACCCTGCAGGTATTATATTTCAAATGCAAATAACTTTGGTAATGTAATATTGTGACCAAGACTTTAAATTCAAGGAAATCGAGAAAATCAAGTTACGGTTGCTCCTAGAATTAACATTCCACCACACATTCCTTGGGCTCCAGGCTTGTTTGTGCTGCTAACACACACACACACACACACACACACACACACACACACACACACATACACACACACACACACACACACACACACACACACACACACACACACACACACACACACACACACACACACACGGAGAAGTGACTTAGTATTCCCTGGGAATTCTGGGGAAGGCTAACTTCCTAAAGGCCAACCTTCTCCCTGTTAAAATGAAGTCCGTTAAATTGGACTCCTGAATGTAGTTCTAGCCAGAACTGGGACTAGCAGGTGGAGGACATTTATTCTTGCTGAGAAGGACAGATAGCTCATCATCCCAGGGTTTCTCTTTGGCTCTTAGCTTCTAAAACTATTTTTTTTTTAATTCTAGTCACTTCATTCAGCAAAGTCATCTTGCGTGGCAGACACTTTACCATGCTTTGAATGTCTTTTAAAAAGAAAGAAAGAAAAAGCAAAATACAAGTGTAAAAATACTTAAAGAGATTTAACAGTGTATTCCTATTGTTCTTTCTTTGGGTCCAGGAGAACATACTTGAACAACAAAAGGACTTCTATGGCCCCGTTTCTCAGCTCACAGTAAATAACTGAAGCAAGCAGTCCCCTCCCCTTGCCATGTCTCTCATTATGTTGAAAACATCAACCAAGGGGGAAGAGAAGATTTCACTTGAAGGATACTCTGAGGTGAACTTCTCTGGCCAGCTCCTTATCAGATTATTTAGGAAATGGCCATATAGAGAAAACTCAGCCTTAGAAAAGTGATTCACTACGTGAGTCAAGTTGAGAACAGTAGACAGTGAGTAGCAATCAGGAAAATTCCAGCATCCAAATTCTCTTGAATCTGTGCATTGTGGAAGCCTATGTTCTCCTGGGTGTGTCCTTCTCCTATACCCCAACATAGCGTTCCAGTTTCTCTCACAGGCAAAGTTTACAAAGTTTAAGATATAAGTGGAAGGAAGAGGAGGTGGGAGGAAGTACTCAGACATTCCTGCGCACAGCTCAGCCCACTGAGCCGCCCAGGCAGTGCTGGGAAGTCGTGGCTTTGCCGTCAGGTGGTCCAAAGGCCTCGAGTTGCCAAGCAGCCTTCCGGAGCTGGACCCCAAGCCTCACGAGGTGGCTAAGTGAAAAATGAAATACTATCATTTCCCTCATTACCCAGACTAACTTATCTCTACTTTAAAAAAAAAATATTTGTCCTATTCTTTTTGTTTTGTTTTGTTGGTCTTGGGGCCTGAACTGGTCCTGGGCACTGTCTCTTAGCTCTTCAACTCAAGGCTAGCGCTCTACCACTTGAGCCACAGGGCCACTCCCGGCTTTTTCTGCTTCTGTGGTGCTGAGGAATCAAACTCCGGACCTCATGCATGCAAGGCAAGCACTCTACCACTGAGCCACCTTCTCATCCCTATTTGTCCTATTCTTAAGAAAGGGTCACAGCTACTTCATTAGACTAATAACCTAAGATTGAAATTAGGAGAGCTTACACTGCATAGCAATGGTGAGACCCTAAGTTCAAATCCTGGTACTGCATACAGGAATGTAGATAGGGAAGTAGGGAGGTAGACAGACGGACAGACAGACAGATAGGTAGATACAGGGACACAAGAACACAAAGTGAGAAGTGAAACTCAGCTTCCTGGATTACCTTTATTGGCAGACTTCAGACTTTCCAGCAGTAAAGTCCAGGAGTACCTTAATTGTTTACATAGTCCCAAGTGTCCACAAAATGAAAACAAACTGAGAGAAACCCAGCTACACCTGACACTGAGCATAAGCAGAAATTTCTCTTCAGAGGCACCTTTTTAATTGCTTATCACCAATACACTGGTTACAGTCAATCCCTTAACCACCTGAAATTTGCAATGTTTCATTATTCAGATCTTTGCAGCAGAAGGCTACCTTAGGTCCATCCACCCACTAAAGTTACAGCCCTCTTTAAATGCACCTGTGAACACTAACATGTATTCCTTCCCATCACACTCTACAGCTCCACATGGCCCATCACAAATATCTGCCACAAATAGTATCTTTATAGAATCCCTCTAAAAGGGCATCTAGATGGGAAACTACATGCAAAATGATGTTTGCACAAGATGTATAGATAGGTAGGCTGGTTGTTGCTGTATCTGCTACTAGGTTAGCGTAAATGTTGGCCAATCAAAATGGCTAAGAATTCTCCACTATCCCCAGCATACAGAGAATGATCAGATGGCCCCAGTGCATGTTCCATGTTGCAAATTTTGATCTTGAGCAGCACAGAAATTACAGACTTCTGGCATGAATGAGAGTGGATGTGGTCAGCCTGTTGTGTAACTATTTATTTGAAATGTCAATCCAAGGGAAGGCATTTATATAGCAGTGCCATTAGTATGGATTCAAACCTACAGAACAAGAAAGCACTGCAGAAAATGGTGCTGACCAACCATGGAAAAGAAGCAAGTTGCCTTTCTAAGAATCAGGAAGTAGCTCAGAATTATCCCCTGGTTTCAGCCCAGGGCGTAGAGAGAGACATTAGCATGAGAACTCGTGATCCATTCTGAACAAGATCAAGTAAATCTTCCAAATATACTTTCAATGAGGAAGTGAGCAATTACATTTTTTCTGAGGTATATATTTTTTGAGGTATATATCTGACACGGGAGATAGGGGTCCTTTATAATTTCCTCATCCAGAGATAAATAACGACAGATAAAGATTCAGTGTCTGCTCATGCCTGTAATCCTAGCAGCTCGGGAGGCTGAGATCTGAGAATCATGGTTCAAAGCCAGCCCGGGCAGGAAAGTCATGAGGGTCCCACCTCCAATAAATCATAGAAAAAGCTGGAAGTGGAGCAGTGGTACAAGTAGCAGAGTGCTATCCTTGAGCACAAAAGTTCAGGGACAGTGCCCAAGTCCAGAATTCAAGCCCCAGGACTGGCAAAAAGAAAAAAGAAAAACAATTCAGAGTTGTTTCCATGTGTATGATGGGGGTGTATGTTTTATCCACGGATGTTTATATCAATAGGATCAGATTCTACATACTAGACTGCACTTTCATTTTTTCCACTTGACGACATCTCTGAGGTCAGTTCTTACAGACAGGGTGACCACATGCACGTTAGAGATGCCACCCTGGACATGAGCCGAGCCAGCCGCAATGCTCCTTGCCTTTCCGCCCCGCAGCATCCCAGTGCACAATCCTAATTCCACAATTGATATAATCAAATTCCGACGCTGCTTGATGTCTCTACATGGGACTGTCATTTCTAACAACCGTGGCCCATATTAATGCACATGCATGGATCCTTACAGAGGCATTTTTGTAATGGTCTTAAAAGGGCCTCATTTGGGGAAAGAGTTTGACAAGCACATTTCATGTAATAGCTATCACCAAATTCCCCTAAAAAAATCAAAATGCTCTATCAAGTTATGTTACCAAAGAAGAATTTAGGAGAATGCCTGTATCCCTTTCTCCTAACTACCGTGAACAATTGTCTATATATTTTTTTTTCTGTTTGAGCCAGTCTGATAGCTAAATTATACCTGATTATTAGAAAACACGAACAACGCTCATATACCACAATAAAACCCATGATTGAATTCCTAATTGGAATAGCTATAAATCCTTGATGATAATCAGATTCTTGTTACCCCGATGGATATGACACTTACCATTAGGTTTACCCACAGGCACTCGGGAATAAATGATGGACAGTCATGGGAAGGTGAGAGAGTGAGTACAAACAGCCACACTCACTGAACAAAGCCTTGCAAAGCATGATAGTCTACTCCATGCAAACCTGCCTCAAGAATGATCCAGAATGACATCCTCAAGAAAAATCCAGAATAACATGCTCTTCAAATAACAGGTCAACTCCCTTTTCTCTTAGTTCCACGGAGCCAACCTGCCCCCTCCCCCTAACCCCCACCTCACAAGAGGACCCAGCCAAACAAGCCCTGTTGCTTGTGATGTCAACCAACCCAGCAAAACACTGGAGCAGATTAATCTTTGTAAGACACTACTCATTAGTATCTGAGAGATCTTTGTCCCATTTGCTCACCCAAAGGGCATAACATTAAAATAGCATGATCTCTTGTGACGTACAAAAGCAGTTATTAATTTGCACTCATTAGACAAAGATGTTTGCAAGTAGCCTTTGGACATGGCTCTGGTGTGCACATATGGCACCTGACAGAGACGAGGCAGGGAGGTGTCTGTGGCTGCGGGTGACACCGTTTAATCGGAGTAACTCATCTCTACGTCAGGTTTACTCATTGCTTTGCATGCAATTATTCCGCAGGCACAAGCTGACAGGCTAGGAGTGGAGCTTCCAATTATCTATCTCAGTAAACATTCTCTTTTTGCCTCACTGTGATATTTCTCCAATGTTTTTCTTGGGGCCAGAGCATATAGAAGCACTTAACCAAAGAGTGAGCACACATTCATTTACCTCCTTTGTCTTGACTGTCTCTGACTGGCATCTCCTCCGTCCCTGATACCTGGAGTCTTAGCTGGTGTCGTACATCAGCTTGGATCATGCCCATCTTGCTTCACAAAGCAAAATCTATTTGCTTCAACCCCAGTCTCAATTTCTGACAGCTTTTGCATTCTGAGTATTACCATTTTCTCTCTCTTTTAAAAATGTCCTTCCATTATTTCTTCTTTGTGACAGAAAAGTTCGTATTGACCCATAAAATCATCTAGCAGGAACCCAATTTTTCAAGAACTGCCCCAAACAGATTGGATTAAATCTTGCAATTAGCCCACCATTTGCATCTCACAACAGGGAATTCATTACTGTAACCACAACTTCAGTGGCCCCGGTAGTATAAGCCATTGTTGCAGTAATTCCTGTAAAAGGTCATATATTTAAACCCTTCAATTTTTTTGACAACCTCTCAGAAATGAGTGATACAGTTGCTCCAGTGTCCAAAAAAGCAATAATGTCCATAGCACTTTTCGTTATAGGCAGGGTAGAATATTATTACCCCATTCATCACAGCCTATTCTGGTTATAAAGTATGTTTCTTGATATTTGAGAGACCTTTTCCTTTCACTGTCTTGAAAAGGCTGAAGGTCTCTTGTGCTGGGTGTCCGCTGAGTAGTTTTCTTGTAATATGTTAACTTCTTCAGTGTCTCCGGAACAATGGTGACATTTAGCCATTTCTACTGAGTTCCATTTCCTTAGGAGGAGAGGAGGAAGTGACTAGTTTAAGATTTTCTACTTCTTTTCATCAGAGAGTCACACTATGGCCTTACTAGAAGCAGGGAATGAACTTTGGGGTCAAACATCAAGACCTTCACAGACACCAAGTTAAAGAGGCTATAAGCATAGAAAATACTGAAGGCATTAGGGCAAGGGAAAACTCCCGGACCGAGTTATGAAAGTCTCCATGAAGACAATAAAAGTCAACTTTGCAAACTAGTGCCATCCAAATCAAAAAATATAGATAGCCTTCTGGCATCCACATAAGGGCCTTTAAAACAAATGAATAATGATTTTAAAAAGCCCTTTGCTTTCACAAGGAACACATCTCATGGATTCCAATTTTTCAAATGCAGCTACTGATGGCTCATGTCTATAATCCTAGCTACTGAGGAAGCTGAGAGCTGAAGATCACGGTTCAAAATCAGCCCAAGTAGGGAAGTTCTTAAGATTCTGATCTCCAATTAACCACCAAAAGGCTGCAAGTAGAGCTTTGGCTCAAGTGGATAGAGTACTTGAGTGACAAAAAGTTAACAAAGAGTGCCCAGGCCTGGAGTCTAAGGCCTAGTCCTCTAATAGCAAAGGGAAAACAAGTGTAGACTTTGTTTCCAGTCAAAGTCTCTGTATTTTTCTGTCTTTCTAACAACTGTGACCTGTTAGTGTTGATTTCACTGAAGTTATGGGTAGCCTTTGACGAGGTCTCTGGTGTCCCAATGGTTTGGGGCTGGTCTAGGAGTGAGGCAGTTGGAATAATCTTCTCTTCCTACTTTTTAGGTTACCAGATCTGAACCCAAAATGTGGTCAAAACGTGTTTACAACCATGTCCCTTCTTTCCGTTTATTTTCCTCTTGGCACAGATTTTTCCTATTTTCTGAGTGAATGCTGCTTGAGGAAATTGGAAGTCTACACTTGCCAACCTATTCAATTTCAAATTCCCTCTATTAACTTTTTTTAAGATATGAGCAAGAGTAAAGGAAGGAAATGGGAGGGAACTGGAAAGGAAGGGGGACAGGGAGAATCCAAATCAAGCATGGCATCTGATGATTACGTCAATCCTGCTGCTGTTTCTCCACACTCTAATAAACTTTAGTGGCCTGGAGTTACTCAGCTGAGCGCTGTGTTACTCTTACCATTATCCAGGGAAGATCTGTCAGATTCATAAATTGTTCTATCACCAAACAGGGAAAAGGCAGGCAGATGGGGGGGGGGGAAAAAGAAACTTCAGAGTTACTTTGTCTCTTATTTATGGTTTTTATTATAAATCACTTTCTTATGGATGGAACACAAGAGGGTTTGATGGCATTTAGTTTTAAGCCACTTTGGTAGGATACATAAATACAGCAACTTCAGAGTCCCTTGACGAAACACTAAATATGGAGTCAGCTTCTAGGACCAATAGATTAAGGAAGTACTTCTTGTAACTCTTAGGGTTATTTCCCCTTCTGAATGGCTTACTTCCAGACCCTTGGGACTTGTGTCCTATGCTGGATGGGATTTCATCGATGACACTATTTTTCTTGTATGGAGAACCAATAGTTCTTCAACCATTAACATGACAGAGGGGCAGGCATCTAGATAATGGTGTGATTCTGTTATGGCTTCTCCAACATTAAAGTTGAATTAGCCAATTAATCCAACCCTCTGAGTCATCCCTTAGGCAAGACAAATAACAAATGCCCTGAAATGATCACTTATGGAAACACCAAACAGACCCCCTAATCTCCCATCTATGTAATTAGCCAGAGTCTAAACTTTCACACTATTAACCAGCAAAGCTTTTTCTTCTTTTAGTGCCACACTCTCTAATTTTCAAAGCAAAGGCTACATTTTGACATTATTAATGCTTGATAAATTCTAAAACTGAATTTAAAAAAGTTGTTAGTCTTTTAAAGAGCACAAAAATAGAAAGACTAATAGAAAACAAATGGCTCATACTTGTTTAACAAGTAGGCTGACTTGGGTAGATGCTGGCACTGCTGGAAGCTGGGCACCACAGCCAAAACTGTCAAGATTCCCGACATCTTTGCTTACTACAAATCCAGAAACATGTGTGTCTAACTCAATAAACAAGAAATAAACCTGCTATGTGATTTCAATGTGTGCTTGTTTCTGCAGCAGAGCCCAACACACCCTGACTTATACACTAGATGACTTAGTTGCTCCTGTGAGTTTAACAACAAATCTCTGTTCATCTCCCAAATGAAGAGTCTTGTGTCCAGATCCTCCCACATAAATATAGGGGTGTGTGTTTGTGGGTGTGTTATGTGTGTGTCCATTCAACTTAATGTCTCCAGTTAGATGGTTAACAGACATCTCAAATTTAATGTGGCTAAAGGGAACATCTTTTCTTTGAGCGCATGCATGCGCACACGCGCGCACGCACACACACACACACACACACACACACACACACGCACTTACCTTAATAAACAGACCCAACTCAGTTGTTTATACTCCGAAACTGGTATGCATCCTTAGTTTCTCAGAGGATGATGAAGAATATAGGATCTAAGTCACACCTAGCTGTTCATGCTATTATTGGAAAGCTGAGTGAAATAATTGGCTTTCTCTTGGGGGGAGTTCTACTCCTTTGTTTTCAAATATGTGCAATGTGAACAAACCAATGGTATAATGCTCTACAAGCTAGGTTGTAGGAAACACTTTGAGCCATTGTCTCTGAATCTTCTTTGGACATTTTAGTGTTTTGAAATTTCATGGAGACTTTTCCATAAATGAAATGGAAATGACCAAAGACACTTTAAACAAAAAAGGAGATGAATTGACAATTTCATTAAGAAGCTGGAAATATCAATTACAAAAACAAGCAAAAATTGAGTCAAACTTAGATTAAATCTTCCTAATATTTTACTTCATGATATCCCTTCTAAACAGCCTAAAAGAGAGCTAGATGGGCTCATGCCTATAATCCTATTAAGGAGGTTAAAATTTAGAGGATCATAGTTCAAGACTCATGTAGGCAGAGAAACCCAAAATAACTTCACCTCTGAAATAACCAGCAAAAAGCTGGGCTAGAAGCATGGCTCAAGTGGTAGAGCACCAACTGAGTAATCAAGGCCCTGAGTTCAAACTCCAATACTGGTTTTAAAAAATGGAACTACTTCCTCAGAATCATATAGAATTTTGATTTTTCTGGTCTGACATTTAAGATCCTTGTTAACTTTGTTTACCCTTTTAATTCACCAAATAATTTTGAAGATTAGACTCTACTTCCTTCATATAGATCTATACCTGACCATCCTCCATGGCTCATTTTGTTCTCCCTGCTCAGCATGCTCTTCCCAACATCACTACCTCTACCTCTCTCAAGACCAGTCATGGCTGCCTCCAAACTCACCTGACTTTGACACTGCTTCTTCCCAGTTAGCCATTGCTGAGACACAAATCTGGTTATATCACTCTCTAGTTTAAAAGCACTTGGATCTATAGCATAAAATTCAACTTTCTTTGCCTAGTGGAAATATTATGCATAGTCTTTCCCATTCTTACCTTTCTAAGTATTCTCAAGCACAATTTCTCCACCATATTGAACCAGGTGGCACTCTCCATGGGCACTGTATTTTTCTTAACCTGGATGCATCCTATTGCATGGTCTGTCTGGTGAACTTCACCCATCAAGGCTCAGCCTAAGGATAATTTGGTGCCATCTGTGTCACTCTATATCACTCCCTAGCCATCCCCTCCCCCCAGTGATGTGAATGGGACCACCACCATGAAAGAGAAGTGGTTGCCTCATCCGGAGCTACTGGATTATAAGCCACACCGCAGCTACAGGACTTTCTCGGGATTTATTAAAGTTATTTACTGTGTAAGACTTCCTAGATAACAGGAAATCTATGGAAGGCAGAGCCCATTTTATTAATATTTCTACAAATTACAGACTATTCGAAACATACAGAAAGAAATATAGAGAATGACACCACAAACACAAACTAGTGGAAAAGTAAAGCGTTAGCAACGTGGTTGAAATGCACTTGGTTATGCTGCCCCATACCAAGCTATCTGTGAGCATTAGAAGAGTTTTCAGGAAGAAATAAAGATCTGAAGATCTTGACCATGGGCATGGAAATGTGTAGCAAGGTGCCATATTGGATTTTTTTTTTCATGCAGTAGGTAAAGCAAGGGTTGATTTAAAAGCAGAAATGCAAGGTTTGGTTTGAAAGATGGTAACCATCCCTACTTGAAAGGCAGAAATCATGCAAGGAAACTAAATTTCCCCCATACCACAGGGTCTTCCATGAAACCAATGGGAAGTAACCCATTCCTAAGCTTTCCCAACTATACCTACTCACCTCAGGGCAGTGGTTAGGCTAGTACCTGAGTATCTTATGCATTCATGCATGCATGCATTCATGTGTCTATTCAATAACAATCGACCATTTCCTCTGGGAGGTCAGGGGTGTTCCTTACCTCTTAGGTGAAACTGGAGAGGAAGGAACTCAACAGGAAGAAAGAACCCCAGGCCGTCAGCTTCCCTTGGGTTTGGTAAGTTGCTTCAGAAGAGTCTTTTTTTCTATGGGGGAAATCTGGCTAGATCTATATGGCCATCACTGGAAGTAAACCCAATGAAACCATGAAAAAGAAGTGGACAGAGTTTGTGGCAAGGGAATCTGGAGTGTACCATGTGCAAAGATACACAGCTCTAGTCTAACAACTTTATTAAGAATCTGAGACAGAGAAGGGAAGATCTTCTGACTGGTATCATAATGGCATTGACAGGAAAGCAGGAGGTGGGCCTAACAGCTGCAGAAGACTGGCACACCGTGCCAAGCTGTGCATGGATCTTCATAATCGGTGTCAAAAAGAACACAATGAGGCACTGGTAGAAAAACTGCCGCTGATCCCGCTGAGGATGAATAAGCTTGAGAGATGAAATTTCATTTGAATCGGGGATTCCCAGATGGTGGTCATGGAGAAAACAAGAGAATGGTGAGTGGAGGGGAGCAAGCAGTCAGGAGGTAAGGCATGCACTCACTCTAGAAATTTCTGAGCTCATGACACATCCTCAGGCATGCACCCAGGAGCATCCCAAGCTGTGGCTCAGAGAGTCTGTCTCTCAGAGTCAGCACCGAGACCAGCCCTGGATCATGGCAGGCAATTAGGGGTAATCAGATGCCTCCAGAGGGGTTAGAAAAGAAAAACAAATCAAAGGGAATGGACTATGAAGAGAGACACAGGTGATAAAATTGAATATAATTTGACTAAGTAACAATGCGGGGGTGGAGGGGCTGCTAAGCATGATAACCATGCACGGGATATACAAAAAATCCAAAACGGGGCTTGGAGGTCTACCTGCCCCGGCATTGTAACTGAAAAAGATCTTTGAAAACTCAAGAGAAAGGCAGTGATTTTTGCATCCACTTCACCAAAGCGTGATAACTCTTTTGTGGGGAATAAAGAGGCCCGAGTTCCCAGAAAGTACATGTGCTTCAAACTCATTTTTCAAAATGTGTAGACAGAGAAGCTTTGGGAAAAAAAAAAAAAACCCAAGAGTCACTGCAAGAAGGTCCTTGAGTTACAGGCACAAAGACACTCATTCACGTGTCTGACAAATGTTTATTGAACAAGTACTCCGTGCCCATGCTCTACTTGACCCTGAGTACACATGTTTTTAATAAAGAATACACAAATATCCGGCTGTAAACTAGATTAAGAGAGCTGTGAGTGGAAAAAGCAGTTTAATAGAAAACCATTGAAGGGTTTTAAGTTAGAGTGTCACGAAGGGTTGTCATTGTAAAAATACATACTTGTACTCTCAGCCAACGGATACCATTGTCTGTTCCCTGTGCCTGCAAAGATTTCATGTGGATGCCTAACTAGGTATGTGGTGACATATGTGGATGTACAATGTGTATGTGGATACATATGTATACACGTCCGTGCTTAAGCATTATGAATTGTTATGAAATTAAGAAAAGTAGCAAGATGCCAGTAACTCACACCTGTAATTTCTAACTACTTTGGAGGCTGAGATTAGGAGGATCATGGTTCCAGAGCCAGCCTAAGAAGAAGACTACACAAGCCTCTATCCCAAGGGAAGAAACTGGGTATGGTGGTGTGTGATTGTGATCTCCGCTAAGACAAGCATTCTACAACGGTCTAGGTGCACACCTGGGCAGGAAGTGAGACTATCTCAAAAATAACCGGCTTAAAACAGGGCTGGGGGCATGACTCGGGTGGTAGAATGCCTGTCTAGCAAGTGTGAAGCCATGAGTTCAAACTCTGCAGACTCCCCAAAAAATGAATGAGTAGAATTAAGACAAAACAATTTTCCTTAGCATCAACACATGTTTTTGCAGTCTCCTCTTTTTCTGTTCCAAAGCAGAAGTTAGGACTTCAGAGTAAGACAAAGAGCATGCTATCTTCTGGCTTTTTCCTGCTGCAGCCTCAAAGGCAGACGTTCTCATCTGCCCCGGGAGCCTCAGTACCAGCATTCTCCCAGTATGAGGCCCCAAGTTCAAGTCACGGCTGCACCCGCAGGAGGTGGGCGGAAGCAGCTTATTAAATAAGAAATGGTTTTCTATATCTGACTTGGCAGAAGAAGCTACTTGAGAGCTCTGCTTCTGCACAGCTTTGGCTTTGGGACTCTGATTGTGGGACTTGTTTCTTCTACATTGGCGATGTTTCAGTGGAAGGAAGAAACAAACACAATGTCAAGGAGAAAAGAGGGAAGAGAAGGTTTCTAAAACTACACAATATCTGTCATTTGAGGCAAGAAAGGTTCTCCTGGAATGATGCATGGGCAATCCAATCTAGCAGGTTTCCCAGATTCCCAGTTTCTTTTCTTGCTCCTACTACCACCACCAAAACCCATAAGTGTGATGAGCT
Organism: Dipodomys spectabilis; assembly: GCF_019054845.1. Taxonomy (NCBI): domain Eukaryota; kingdom Metazoa; phylum Chordata; class Mammalia; order Rodentia; family Heteromyidae; genus Dipodomys; species Dipodomys spectabilis. Next base: position 7,098,248 of record NW_024870950.1, read on the forward strand.
GAAGATGATGACAATGACAATGGCGATGATGATGATGATGATAATGATGAAGATGATGATGGTAGTGATGATGATGATGATAAGAGTAATTTATGATGTATAACTCTTCTCAGATGCTTAGTGTATGGACCCTTTTGTACGTACATTTCATTTAACCTTCCAAGTACCCTTACACAGGAGGCAAGTGGCTACAAATGAATTAGTTGAAGTAGAATAGACGCTGTGGAGAGCTTAAGTAGTATAATCTTTTAGAAAGACTAGGGCAAAGCCCAACAAAATCAACACCAGGAAATGGGTGCATGCAAGAGGAAAGGCTGGAGCCAACAGAAGAGGAGAGAATGCAGTCAAGAGGATATATCACAAAACCAAGAAAAGTAAAGGCTGGGCGCTGATAGCTCATGCCTGTAATCCTAGCTACTCGGGAGGCTGAGATCTGAGGATTGTGGCTCAAAGCCAGCCCAGGCAGGAAAGCCCATGAGACTTTTATCCCAATAAACCACTAGAAAACTGGAAGTGGCGCTGTGGCTCAAATGGTAGAGCACTCACCTTGAGTTGAAGAGCTCAGAGACAGCGCCCAGATCCAGGGTCCAAGACCCATGACTGACAAAAAAAAAAAAAGTAAAGAAGGTGTGGGTTGAAGGGGGTCGGCACTGATCAAGATGTACTATGTCCTTAAGCTGCTTTGTTATATGGCACCTCCTTTGTACAACTAAAGATAATTTTTTTAATTAAGGTTTCTCTTCAGATTAAATAAAAAGTCCCCTTGCAGACTAGATACATAGGAGGAGACAGATCCTTGAAGAGTCACAGCGTGCATGAATGGATGACGAACACCCCCACGGCCACCCCATTACTCCAGCATGTTTTAGGTCCAGGCAAATCGACTCCACCGCCCGCTTCCTGCCCACACATGTACACAGCCTGATCAACGTCTCAGGTCCCTTTCTATTCCATCAGTTCATAAAACGACTTTCCCAGCGTTTCTCATCTTTGTCGCCTAAGGTCTCATGTCTAGGACTCCAGCCTGGGTCAGTTCGATATAATGACACAAATACATTTAAACTGGAGGAAGAGGACTAGAAAAGAGGAGGGGAAAGAGGGAGGGCAGGAAAGTTCTGGAGCTCAGTCTCCCTAATGGCCTAGGAAACTCTAGGATCTAAGAGATCTAGCCACAGTTTTCGTTATATCAATAGAGAGATGGGATCCAGACTACCTTTCCAAGATAATGCCTAATCGTCACTCTTCATATTACCGCTTTCTTTTAGAAAAAAAAAATCTGCAAGAAACTCTGTAATTTAAGACAAATAAATCCAACAAGGAAATTAAAAACAAACTAGTATCCTTAGAAGGAGAGGTAGAGGGATGGTTTGTGAAGGCCGAAGATGCCATAGTCACATTTTGGGAATTGTTCTGACGGCTTACAGTCAGTCCAAGCTGCTGATTTCAGGAACAGGCAATAACTGAACCTTCTATGGGGGAAAACCAGAGTTTGGGGCGCAGCGGCTTATCAAACTGAGTCGCAGCCCTGTACCCCATACACGCACGCATACCCAGGATGACCGCAAGAGATTGGGCCATAAACTAGAAGCAATTTTAGTTTTTTTTTTCTTTCATTTTTTATTTGGTGCAGCTCCTAGGGCTTGAACTCAGGCCCTGGGCACCGTCCCTAAGCTTTTGTGCTCAAGGCTATCATGTTGAGCCACAAAAGGCCATTTCTGGCTTTTTGGTAGTTAGCTGGAGATAAGAGTCTCACAGACTTTCTTGCCCAGGCTGGCTTCAAACTTGGATCCTCAGATCTCAGCCTCCTGAAGAGCTAGGAATATAGGTGTGAGTCCCTAGTACCTTGCAATGATGATGATGATGATAATGATTTTTTTTTGTAATGAAAGACCTTTCATAAGCAGACAAATGACCTCCTCATTCTCAGAATTCTGGTGGAATTATCATAGCAACGCTCCTCTCCTCCAACCGTCCTCCACCCCATGGCTGTGGTCAGTCCTGTTGGATATCCCCCCAGATGAACTCCTGACCACTCTTCCTCTTCTTAGAGAGGCTGGCCAGCAGCTAAAATTAGATCGCCTTCTATTCCAAGCCCAGAGCTCCTTCATGGCTGACTTTCTTTTGTAAGTGCCTGTGATGGTGGCTTGTTTGATTTAAAGAAAATCAATGATGAGTTACATGAGAAGGAAGAAAAGAGGCGACCGGGCATTCCCAGGTTAAGATAAAAGTCCAAATAAAGGGCACCACGCACACGCTCTCACCCACTCTCTCCCTTCAAAGCACAGGGAAGCAGCGGCCTCCGAGCTAAAGTGGAAAGCATTTTGTCAGAGCGGTCGCATTTTCTTCATCTTTAGAGTTATGATCTGTGAGGCCTAATCTGGTCAAAATTGCAGCTACTCCAAGCGGATGACTGACAAGGAAGAGAATGGCTGGAATGAATAACTGGTCACAAAAGGTGGCTCTGGGTTCTCCATTCCCATACATTCACTTCCCTCTTCTCCCCTTCTCCTGGAGGCAGATGCAGGGTGAGAACTCACGGGAGCTGGTGGCTCACGCCTGTCATCCTAGCCACTCAGGAGGCTGAGAGCTGAGGATCGCGGTTCAAAGCCAGCCAAAGCAGGAAAGGCCGGTCAGACTCTGTTATCTCCAATTAGTCACCAGAAAACCAGAAGTGGAGCAGTAGCTCCAAGTGGTAGAGTGCTAGCCTTGAGCAAAATAGCTCAGGGACAGTGCCCACACCGTGGGCACCCAGTTCAAGTCCCACAACTGACAAAAAAAAGAACCCACAGGAAGATAATTCTCTTGCTATCTTTCACCCAGAAGGGAAACTGAGCCAACCCGGGCCTCTGCCCACATGTGACCTTTGACTGCACAGTGATGGTTAATTCAATCAGAAAAGGGGCTCATTTCTCTCAGCCCAGCTTCTGTCCTGCATTGTCGACCCCCACCCCCACTTCCCTGGCTTTCTCGGGGAGCATTTTCCTGAGTCTCATCCAGCCCCTGTTGTGAGTATTATTTATGATCTTGGTGCCTTTTCTTTGCAGGGTATTGGTCCATAATAGCGCCGTCTATGTTATTTATGACGCAAGGAATAACTTAAACCACATTAGGAATCTCAACATTATAGGGACTTTAGAGAGCTACATTTTTCTAGTTATGGTTAAACTACAGCAGTGATAAATCCAATCTTAAGAGTACAAGCGGGAGCGCACGGGACAGGTGGTGCCCATTAGTCACCGTAAGGAAGTACGGGAACAAATGCCGGCTTGCAGATGCTCCGGTGTCTCTTCCCGCGGAACAGCTGTGGGAATCCGAAATGCGGAGAGGCAGGGGGCTCTGAAAGCCAGTAATGAGAAAAGATGGGCAAGGCTGAGGAGGGAGGGGCGGTGGGGGAGGGGGGGAGGTGCAATGCTCAGAAGGCAGAGAAACGATGTGCAGAAGTGTGTCCACTCACACGCCCATCGGACACAAATTCCACGGTGGTCCTCCGGAGTCTGGAGACAAGATTTCACTGTGGACTGGAAAGCAGGGCTATGAAATGGCTGTGGACCCACTCAACCACTGTGAGAAAGTCAGCCAGAAGTGCAATCCTCAGCACACCAGCTCCAGACGTCAGAACTATAGCAATTTACTCTTCCTTTTTTCTTTCTCTGTTGTGTTGATACTAGGGCTTCAACTCAGGGCCTGGGTGCTGTTCCTGCCTGTTTTCACTCAAGGCTAGTGCTCTACCACTTGAGCCACAGCTCCACTTTCAGCTTTTTGGTGTTTAATTGGAGATAAGAGACTCGCAGACTTTCCTGCCCAGGGCTGGCTTTGAACCATGGTCCTCAGATCTCAGCCTTCTGAGTAGCTAGGATTACAGGCGTGAGCCACCTGTACCCCACTCCATGGACATTTTCCTATGTCTTAGAAAATCAGAGGACCATTTGCCTGTCTCTCTCCTAATGAAGACAGTAAAGAGTAGCTTTTTAATTCACTAAAGGTCCCTCAAGTGCCCATCAAGGCTGGGTGTGCTACTGAGTTAAAATATGAATATGGGTATCCACAAGATAGTCATTGAAGAGCCCCAGAGAGATCGTCATTCTATAATATGGCAACTCTGAAGATGGACATATGTAAATGGTATTGTTATTGGACTTATTGGGGGGGGAGGAAGTCCTGTAGGATGTATTGGTATACAAGATAGAATCTGTACCAAGATCTTTCTCTCTGGTCTCCACATGACTCCCTATGTCCAAGAACCTCAAGAAAACTTGAGGCTATTCTTCAGAACTGATGACTCACTTGGACAGAGGTCAGGTCCAAATTTACCCTGAGCCAGTCACCAGTGGCTCACACCTATAATCCTAACTACTCAGAAGGTTGGGATCTGAGGATCATGGTTCGAAGGCAGCATGGGCAGGAAAGTCCCTGAGACTCTTATTCCCAATAAACTACTCAAAAAAAGCCAGAAGTAGCATTGTGGCTCAAATAGTAGAGCACAAGTAGTCTTGAGCACGAAGAAGCTCAGGAACAGTGCCTAGGCCCAGACCTCAAGCCCCAGGACCGGCAAAATAATTGATTAATTAGTTAATTAATAATTGCAATGATTTCCATGAAACTTTATGTAAATGAGGTCAGGAGCACAGTGATTATTCCAATTAAAAATATTTAAAACACCTCAATAATCAGTTTCAAATAAGCCAGGCACAAACAACACATACAGTGTCAGGGTTCAGAGGCCTTTGGAAGACATGGCTCTTGATTCAGAGCACAATCTCCCCTCAAAGCATGGATAAATCTCTGAACTTCTCCAATAGCTTGGCACTCCATGTCCCCCAAAGGGACTTACTCTCTTTTTACACACTTTGCCTCTTAGAATGCTCATCACATTAAGATTTCTAACCACAGAGATGAAATGTTACCAGAGACGCATTCGTTCATTCACTACATATTTATTAAACACCTGTCCGATGGCAGGCACTGCGCAAGGTAGGATGGATTCCCTAGTAAATATGAATTATATCAAGCAACTCCACCACAGAGTTCTCAAAGATTACATTTTCCTCGCTTAACTTCAATCCAATATTCTTGGAAGATAATATGACTATAATCTCCTTTTAGGGGATGTTCAACCCCGGCTTTGATCATTTAGTCATTTTTCACTCCGCTAGTAACAGAATGACTGATAGCAACGAATAAAGGGAACATGAACTCTATGTGCCCTTGTGGAGAATGTGGTCTAGATGGTAGGGTCAGACCAACGGAAAATTCAAGTACAGTTTGAACATTTCTAATCCCCAAATCCTAAATCTGAAACGTTCTTACCACTGGCATGATGCCACAAGCAGAAAACTCCCCACCTGCTCCCATGAGATGGATTGCGCTCAAAATACAGATACCGGAAAAACACCGTCAGGCCTTGTGCGTAAGGTGTACAAGCAACATGAGTAAATTATGTGTCCACTTGAATCCCATCCCAAGCTCTCTCTTTATGCACATGCAAATCTTCCAAGATTAGAAAAATCCAAAATCTGGAAGACTTCCGGTTGCAAGCATTTCAAATAAAGGATACTCGGATGATACTTGACTTGCAACTTCGTTAAAGCAAAGGACAAGAGATCTCCTACTGGTCTGGAAATGTACACATATGCAGAAGGGTCACAGGGACTCACAGCTATTTCCCCTTCACTGCTGATGGACCCCGCCTCCAAAGAGTCTTCCTCTCATTATCCCCCTCTGGTTATTCACGTACTGCTTTCAGGTTGGCCTTGGTTATGCACTGGCTTACGTCTTGGCTTTGCCGTCTGCACCTTGAGTTCTGTAAGCACCCAGACTGCATGTAGTTAGTACATCATTGAGTCTTCAGCCCCGGGCTGTGAGGCAGCTACTATTCTTCCTATTAGCAGAGGAGGAACCAGATGGAGCCAGAGAGGAGGGTTGCAGAGTGGGCATTTAAAGTTCATTTATCATTTAAGTCTGCTTGATACCACAGCGTATGGTCAACCACTGCGTTCCATCCTCCCGACATCTTTGATAATTCAAATGATCTAAACCAGTGCATCGGTTACATTAGCGGGGCTGATTCAACCAAGATACCCAAACGAATAGTGGATTATATAAACAGAAGTCTATTTCTTTCTCATGTAAAAGTCGAGGAGCTTCACTTTCATTAGCATCTAGGCTCCTGTTCAATGTGTTGTCACCCTTGAAACAAGACTTCTAGCCCACGTGCAAAAATGACTTCCCCTAATGCCATCTCTACCTTCATATTTATAGCCAGTAGAAAAGGAGCAAAGGAAAGGAGAAGGCCCGTATATGACCCATAAGTTGCTCACATTATTTCTAGTCACCTGGCAGAGGGAACACATTCTGAGAAACCTTGTATGCAGGTAAACGTTCTTTACAGATAGCAAGGGTAGAATGGCTATTTCCAAGATCTAGTGGGAGAAGGGCTTGTTTCCACTACAAGGCAGCAGAAGGAGTAACAGAGAAGTAAAGGAGAGGAAAGACGGAAAGCTGTTAAAAGATAGGAGGTAGAACTATGACCTAGCAAAACTTAACTAAATCCACTAGGTAACTGGAAATCAAATTCCGTCTCCTGCAGTTTTACTTCTGGGATTGATACCCTGACTCATGAATCTTTCAAATGCAGGATAATGTATTATCTTATATTATGGGCTTAATTCGAGCTTAGGAAGGAAGGAAGGAAGGAAGGAAGGAAGGAAGGAAGGAAGGAAGGAAGGAAGGAAGGAAGGAAGGAAGGAAGGAAGGAAGGAAGGAAGGAAGGAAGGAAGGAAGGGAGGAAGGAAGGAAGGAAGGAAGAAAGGAAGGGAGGAAGGGAGGAAGGGAGGGAGGGAGGGAGGGAGGGAGGGAGGGAAGGACAGAGAATATAGAATAATATTAAAGACTTTGGCTACCAAGAACATATTTGATATTTGGGACACTCTCAATCCTCCAAGGGGGGAAAATGTAAAAAGTGGGATTCCTTCCCTTAAATGTCTCTCTGCAAATGTATGAGAATTGCAACACCCATTCTTTCTTTCTTATTATTTTTTTTTGCCTTGTTTGGGGTTCTCACATATTGTCTTTGAAAAATTAAGATTTTTGTTTTTACAAAAACAAATCAGGAATCTTCAATGTACAGAGGATAATATCATAAAATATAATTTACTAATTACAAAAATTATCCCCTTTTGAAATTGATTTCTCATGTGCTAAAGCCTTTCTTATAGTGTGATATCAAATCTTATCAAGTGTTTTAAAGTCTAAGGCACTGATAAAAATGAAGGCAATTAAAATTTTAAAAAAACAGAGTGAAACTAATGGGCTTTGAGTGAGGTATGTAATTATAAATAAACTCTAATTAATTCCTTCTCATTTCTTGGTTATTATCCACATGAACCCATTTACATAAGCTCACAAATGATTGCTAAGCAGGAAGGAAATGCAGCTTACTCCAAAGGCCCTTCTTTTCCCTGCTCTTTTGACCACATTTTGTTGCTTAAAATGGGAGGGCAGAGTTGAGGATTAAATGGGGACCCTGGGCTTCATAGAAAATTAACAAGGTATAGAGGACATACCCTGGAATGACACCCAATAAGCCACATCTTCAACTAATCCCCCTCTCTTCAAGCAGGGATGGAACCTGTTCCTTGCATCTTACTAATAGACTATGGCAACAGTGAAGGCATTCAGCAAATATAATTAAACATCTCTCAACAGCTGACTTCAGATCAAAAAGATTACCAGCTGGGCACTGGTGGCTCGTGCCTGTAATCCTAGCTACTCAGGAGGCTGAGATCTTAGGATCACAGAAGCCAGCCCGAGCAAGAAAGTCTGTGAGACCCTTATCTCCAATTAACCACCACTGGCTCAAGTGGTAGAGTGTTAGCCTTGAGCCAAAAAACAAAAAGACAAAAAAGCTCAGGAACAGTGCCCAGGCCCTGAGTTTAAGCCCTAGGACTGGCAAAGAAAGAAAGAAAGAAAGAAAGAAAGAAAGAAAGAAAGGAAGGAAGGAAGGAAGGAAGGAAGGAAGGAAGGAAGGAAGGAAGGAAGGAAGGAAGGAAGGAAGGAAGGAAGGAAGGAAGGAAGGAAGGAAGGAAGGAAGGAAGGATCAATGGTAGACCCAACCTCTTAAAGGTCTTGAGGTCAAGAACTCTTACACAGCAAAGTCAGTCAGTATATCTGTCTTTTCTCCCTCTCTCCTTCTAGCCTTCCCTCTCTTTCTCTTTCCCTTCCTCCCTCCAATTTCTTACCCCTTTTTAGCTCTGAAGTAGCAAGATTTTTACAGCCCAAGGGGAATAAATACTATAGACAATTTGGAAGTGCTTGAAGTGGATTAGTTGACTCTCCAAATGAGAATACAGCCGAACGCACAGGTAACTCATGGCCTTTGTGGGTCCCTGAGCTGAGAAGCCAGCTAGACAGAATCCAGCACTCCTGACCTACAGGGATGAGGAGGTAAGGGAAGAGATGGGTGTTGTTTCCAGTCACTACAGTCGTGATGATTTCTCACATAACAACAGAAAACAGACAGATAAATCTGTGCACTCAACATGTGCCAGTAGACCTGGGAAAGAAGGAGACAGAAACAGACAGAGGAGAGAGGAGAGAGGAGAAAGGGGAGCAGGGGAGCGAGAGGGGAGGGGTGGGGAGAGAAGCTCTGAGCTCTCAGGAACAAATTCCAGGCCCTGCTCCCTTCCCACCCTCTAAGCATTTGCTCTTTGACATTGCTCGCTGCTATCCTGCCTTCCACCGTAAATCAGGTTTCTGCCTGTGATTCAATCTCTGGCTCCCTATGAGAAATCTTTCTTTATATAAAATTAATATATAAATAAATTTGCTCTTGGAGCGGTGCAGTTTGGAACAGAAGCTGCTGTGCTCTCTAACACCCGTCACAAAGAAACAAACGCAGAAGGGAGGGGGGAGAGGCGTTGGGTTTATCCTCCATGGGGAAGCTGAGAATTCATAGTGATCTTATTGCAGATGTAAAATTAGGTCAGGGGCTCTATAAACTGATTAAAACTAATGCTTCACGCTTCCAAGGAAAACAACAGATACAAAAGGAAAGGCTAGCTGGGCTCAAGATAAGAGGGAAAGAACACACTGTGTCCATAGACCATTGAACCGTGCAGGGTGCTTGGCCCAAGTGAGGAAATTGAAGGAACAACCAAAAAGCACTGGGAAAATTCCCCAAATCAAACACTAGACAAGACGTTGCACAGGCCACTGTCAACCACGCACAAACGGGGGACTTGAAGGTCCCGAGGTGTAGGAACTCTGAGCTCTCTCTCTCCAAATATACCTCTATCTGTAGTTTGTAGCCCCCAACAGAGAGGTTTTAAACATTCTGGTTTGTATTTGACAGAAATCAACACAGTTGCTGGTTCAGGAAGCCCAGCCTGCAAATTTCAATCCTCAAAGTTCTTCAGTCTCCATTCTCCAGGGCATTACCCAAATTTGTCCCTGACTATCTTTAGAAACCTGTTGTCTCGTATTGTAATTTCTAAAATGTAAAATATATATATATTTTTTTTGAAACAAATGGCTCAGCACCAAATTAGGGTGTCTGTGTATTGATCACAATCTTTTCAAGATGTGCTGGATCTTTGGGGACCATCAACCCCTTCATTCTCCATCCAGGAGTAATTGGGAATAATTGGGAATCATCCCACTTGGCATTCTTTCCACACTTCTGCTTTCTCAATGTTTTATGCGTGCCTCTGTTACCACCTGCAGATCATGAGCTAGCATCACAAGGGATAAAGGAAAAACTGAGAGGTTGACGTTAAGTCGAGAAGACCTTGCGCATGAGGCAACCTGAGGCTTTGAAGAGATGTGTTTGATGGAGAAGGAGGAGAAAGTGGGATGAGTCTGGGATGCATTAAAAAAAAAAAAAGATGAGAGGAAGTGGACTGGCCAGTCAGGCTTCCCCAGCACTGGTCACTCAAGGGAAGACTCAAGTTTACCTGTAACAGGGCTTCCCAGAATTTCCTCACACTCTTTCTGCCAAGGTAAATTGGCAGCAAAGGAAGCTTGTGGTCAATAGTCTGATTCAAGAAAAGGGATCCAATTCCAAGCCATCCTTAACCATTATCTCAGACAGAGAAAGAGCATGGTATTAAGCATCTCTCTCTCCCAATCCATTGTAATAGGAGGTGCTATACCAAAAATGCCTTCATTGTACAAGCTTAAAATTATCCGAACTGAAAAATAAAAGTGATACAAATAGACAGAACGTACCAAAAGTAGCAGGTTATTGTAGAGAGATAGAGGAAAAAAAGAAAGAGTACCAGATGAGAAACAAATTTGGGGATTATTCCTATTCCTGCTTCCTCAAAATGGAAAAAGAATAGATGGTGGTATAGGCTTATTTCCAAAGAATATTTTCCAAGGCAACTAAGAAAATGATATTGCATATTTTCAAATGCATCATCACATTCCCTAAGGCTCTACCTGCAGACGTTCCCTTCTCTGCTATTTCTTTCCTATTCGTGAACAAATACTAGGCTTCAGTTGCAGTTCTACCCAGATCTAACTCATCGGGCTCTTTATGAGTTACGTGAACTTGGAGGACAGATTTTAGCCTCCCTGAGTCCCAGAGTCTCACACAACCGGCTAAGAGTACTACCCACACGTACTGTCAGAATCTTGGCAGGAAGCAGATGGCACACTCAGAAGGAGTCACGGAAGATGCTGTAATCAAGACACTAATGATAAAGATGAGAGAGAGTTGAGGAATCCAAGAGAAGATGGAGGGCTTTATGACTAGGAACAGAGGGGAGTCATTAACACCCCTCTACCTGAAAGCTACCCAGAGCAGGAAGCATTCCTGGAGCTTGGGAAGGGAAGCAGAAAGGATCCAGATTCTTCTGTAAAATGGATGCAGCCAACCATAGGCTATTTACTGTGGCCCAGCCTTACCTTTCAGTTGGTGACCCTCTCCCATTTTCCAAAAACCACTGGAAACTAGAAAGCAAGAAGTCCATGGATGTAGTCCACACCGCTTGGCCTCCTGGGGCACAAAGCAGGTGAAGAAGTTAGAAGGGGGAAAGCAGAAATAGTGGCACAAATGAAGAGTCCCGCTGAATACCTCCTAACTACAACTTCTATTACCCAATGCTCTATTATTACTGTGTATTTACTAAACACAACCCTTCGGATGGCGATGCTTCTCAAATGCAATCCACATCTGGAATCCTGCCTTCTGTTTCAAGCTATTACTTTTCAGCTGAAAGAGAGGAATTGGCTGTCACCTTAATTCTTCCTTGAGCTTGTCGGTATTAATACACACACATTTCTATGAACGTATAATTATGCATGTGAACGTACGTGCATAATTGAAGTACACACATACATAAAGTTCAAAGATTACAGGCTGATTGAACTTTAAAACAGAATGACAAGAATGGATTTGAGATGTCAGCAAAATCCACAAATATTCGCGGGGCCTGGAATTTCTTGTGCAGGCCAATTCTATGTGTTTGGTAGTGGCTTGCTGGAGCAGTGGTATGGGGAGAAATAGAATGCCAAACTCCTTCACACACGGAAGCAGGCCTCCTATAGCGGAAGGAAGAAGAGAGAGAGAACACATGTTCCAGAAATTATTCTGTTTGCCAAATACAAATATGCGTTGCCTAGTAAAACTGGAGGTCTAGATGAATGATAACTAATTGTTCACTTCAGATATGCCCCATGCCATATTTGTGGCACGGTCTAAGAAAAGAAAGTACTCATTATTTATCTGAAATTCAGATTGAACAGGCATCCTGTATTTTTAGTGGGCAAATCAGGCAACCTTGACTTTGACCCTGGGTGGAGAGTCTTAGCTAACTTTTCCACTTGGTAGTTTGGGAATCTAAAGGCAGGATGTCAAACCTCCCCTCCCCTCCCCACCCTCAGTGTTCCATGGATACTTAAAACAGAATCAGTGCTAGAAGCCGTTTCTCCAGTCACATGCTGGGTCCCATCTGTCTTAGATCATAAACTTCATGAGAATTTAAGCAAATCTGTGAGCCACCTAGCAGACCATCTCAAGCTGCTGGGCCCCTAATGAGTTCTTTTTAGATTGATTGAAAATATGACCTAGAAAATGTCATAATGACACTTCCTAATAGCGTTCTGTTGGTTTATAATGTACAGTATATTACACAAATTCATCAAATGCTTACAGGATTAATAGCACCATGGTACCACTCTTATTCAAATTTTAATGGGTGTACACATCTATATTTATACTCAGGAGTTCCAGATTAGGCAGTTACTTGGTTTTCTATAAATACTGAAAACTAGTGACAATCCAGAAACCCATTATGGATTTTTTTTTAAAATGTCACTTTTTTTTTTTAAAGAAAAAGTGACTTAAAATGTAAAAGAGAATTTCTCCCTTTTTTCCTACCTAAACTACTTCTTTACCTAAAAGATAGGTAAAAGGGAAAAGCATCTCTGCTGCAGATTTTCTGATATGCCCACAAATCAGTTATCTTATAAATACATGCAGAGCTTTAGGATGTGGCAGAACACGAAGACTGTCGCTCATGACCTCAACCCTTTGAATCACGCTTTCTTGAACCATTTATTTGGCTCCGGGTGGTCCCAATGCTCCAGAGATAAGATATGGCTTTGGTATTTGATCAGAGGAGTTATCTGGTATGTGATAGCAAAGCCACCCATTTTTCTGAGAAGTTATGATTTATGGCTACCTGTGGTAGGCAGAACAGTGGTCCCCCAAACACGTCCATACTCTCATCCCTGAGACAGTAACTATTTTATGCCATGTGGCAAAGAAGAATGAAACATGAAGAAGGAAGCTGCTCATCAGATGACCTACTGATGTGGAGATTTGCTTGTGATTAACAGACAAGACCTAATACAATCACAAGCATCCTTTTAAAGTAGAAGAGGATGGCTGAAGAATCGGGGTTCAAAGGACAGAATGTTAGAAATAGTTGACAAGCCATTTCAGACTTTGAAGATGGAAGGAGCCATGAGCCAAGAAATATGTGTGGCCCCAGAAGATGAGACCAAAATTGGACTTCTGACCACCACAACTATAGGATTATGCCACCATGCTTGTGGACAGAGACAGAAGAGCCAGCAGCACTCCACTCTTCTTGGAAAAAACAATACTTAGGTAGTAATGAACTAGTATCTATCAATATCAAATGGGACCTTTAGATAATAATGGCCCTCTCTAACATAAAAATTATAAAAGTCACTAAGATATAAGGCTGATCAGTTAAAAGCAAACTATAATACTACTGCTGGAACCAATGCAGTTAAAAAAAGGAGATAAAGATGTGCAATTAAGAAGCAGTTCATTTCAATAAATATTATTTTATGTGATCATATGCACATAGCTATAGAGCCTTTGTGATCCTCTTCCAAGAATATCCTCCCCTGGTCTCACCATGTGAATGTCTAGAGACCTGTATAATTTATCATGTTCCAATGTATTTTTTTGTCTTTTACCATCCAGTGTGTTTACTTGTAGATGGACACATTCTAGTTACCACAAATGAGAGAAATCATGCACCCTAAGTTTCTTTGAGTCCGGCTTATTTCACTTAAGATAATTTTTTCTAAGTCTTTCCATTTCCTTAGGAATGATACAATACCATTCTTTCTGTTGGAGGAGTAGAATTCCATTGTGTAAATATATGACTTTTTTTATCCATTCGTCCACTGAGGAGCATCTGGGTTGATTCCATATCTTGTGCATATGGTCATACAAGATAATATCTATTGAAATGAACTCCAAGAAATGGAAACAAGAGTTGTTTTTCTCATTGTTGCTCTTTTTATTTTCTTTTGTCTTTTTATTATCTTTTGTCTTGTAGGCTAAGTTTATCTGTTTGCAGGTAGCTAAGGGTGAGGTACAGAAATAGTGGGACAAGGGGTAAACAAATACAGCAATGATGTTCTCTAGATACTAGGTTGAAAATGAACTATACAACTTGCGGTGGAACAGGAGGGAAAACCGGTAGAGATAAGGGTACTGTGATGCCAGTATAACAGGCAGACTAAAGCGGGGATGGATTCATAAAGTCCTCAGATGATAGGTAAGCAGCAGAAAAAAATATTGGGGGGAAACACAAGCATTTGAAGATCACTATTAAAGTCACCACAGCTCTGCTTTGTCTTCGTAGATGAAGCAAGGCCAGAATTGACTCTGGCCTTCCAGCTGGAACCAAAAGCAAGAGACCTTGGAGACTGTGCCCTGCACGCATGGCTCCCTGGCCCCTCAGCCCAGGTCCCACAGCGGAACTGTTCAGATAAACCAAGAATGGGGATGAGGAGCTGGTGGACACATGAGGTAGGAACGGCACGAAACTTCCAACTCCAACCTATTTAAAGCAACTGTCAGGGGGACTTTTCCTCGTTTGCCTGGCTTTGGCATGTCTGGAGAAATGCTGAGCAGTCGATTTACCTTCCTCTGAGGCCTCCTGCATGGGCCACAGCCAAAGGCAGATTTCCGGCCCAATCAGACCAATTACTTCACAGGACATAGTAAGTCCCTAGCCTGATGCTCCTTTTATTTCCATTACCATCTCATTCGATCCGTTTCTGAGGGCAGTGACAGGACTTGGCTTCCTTCCTCTGAGAGCTTTGTCCGCTGTCCAGTCCTGATTGCTTCAAAGAAATTTTTACTAATAGCTACCATTCCTTTTTTCCTTTCTTAGCTTTAGGCCACAGTTGCCCGTCCTGCCATTCCGGAAGTGACTAATCCCATAGTCTTATTTCTGGGGTTACCTTGAAGGTACTTATAGATTGTGGTCACTTCCCCTCTGTCTTCTGGGTGGACAGAAATTATTTCTTCAGTCAGTCCACTCCAAGTGCGACCTTCCCAACAGTAGTATCATTTTTGTGGCCATTCTTTTATTTCCTCTACATTTTATTTCCCTTTTAAACTGGAGAGGGAAGGGATGTGAACCACAGCTAGCTTTCCAGATGTGGCACTTCGGGTCAGGCGACATGAAACAATTCTCTGCTCTCCACCCTCTGGCTACACACCCTCCAATCTGAGAGAGGTAATGGACACTGGGGTACAAGTGTTGCTTTGTTGGTCATCAATTCTTTGTCCTGGGCATTTTTTTCAGCTTTGCCATGCTCTGTGCCTAGCTTGTCCTGTTCTTGTTTAGATCCAATCCTGGATGAGTGCGGAACTTTGTGTTTATCACAGTTGCAGCTCATTCTGACCCCACAGCTCCCATTTCTCATTGATGAAAGTCAACTAGCCATTGGGTTCAAACTCTCTGTGTGTATGTACACGTGCATGTGCACACATGCTCGTGTGGCAGTCCTGGGGCTTGAACTTAGAGCCTGGGTGATGTCCCTAAGTGTTTGTGCTCAAGGCTAGCACTCTACCACGTGAGCCACAGCTCTACTACTGGTTTTTGGGTGGTTAATTGGATAAAAGAGTGTTACAACCCAAGCTGGCTTCAAACTGTAAACTTCAAATCTCAACATCCTGAGTAGCTAGGACTACAGGTATGTACACACACACATATTTATACATATACACATGCATATAACATGTATAATTTTATATACACACATATACATACCCATACGTGTATGTATATATATAAAATTATACATGTTTTCCTATGTACAATGGGGTTGCTATGTTTGAAAAACTTAAAGATGGCTAAAGTTACTAGAGAGAGAAGACAGGTAGGACAAAACTAGGTTTCATGAGGCCTGAAGATTTCTTGCCCTCTCTGGAGTATTACTTACTCCTCGTCATTTTCCATACAAAGTATATTTATGTGCCACCTCCCAATTCCACTCCGCATCCATTTCCCTCTCCCCTCTCCTTGTCAGTGCCCAGTCTACGCAGAGGTGTGATCTCACCGGACTCCTCTCTGCTTTAAATGACCCTTCCTTTCCCCATAGCCTCCTCCCATTCCACTCCAGCTTGGGGCACAAACATGACTTAAAATATGAGATTTGCAAAGCTTCATTTGAGAGGGATTAGATGGGCCAGGGCAGCAGAGAATATTCTTCTCAAGGTTAGTACGGCCCCTTAAGTTAAATGCCCATTCCACCCTACTTGGGCTCCAGAGTTCTGTCAGGAAGAATAACTGAGATGTCTCTGCCTCCCCTTCGTCCTATTAAAGATGGCCCTCGGATGCTTTTCTTCTCAGTGATGCCAATTCCATTGTTATAGAATACGTTATAGAAACGTGTTTCATGCTCTATTCACCTCCTGAATCTTTTAACCCGACCTCTCTCAGCTGGAAAAAAAAAGAAGGAAAGAAAGAAAGAAAGAAATACTACGGGCTTAAATCTATCTGCTATCAACGGCAGCAGGGTAATTCTTACCCCAGGGCCCCAGCCCTCATTTCAGATGGGCTAATCTGAACCGCTTTCGAAGGCGATGCTATTTTCTTCACTACCTGGTTTGACTGTGTGCTGATCTCCGTTATATTTAGGCAGTGGAGGGGAAAAATAGGGATATTAACCTCTAACACTGATGAAAATAATAGCCACAATAAAATCGGGATGAAAAACGCAGGGGTAGTAATTATTTGGCTCTACCTTACCCCAGAGGAAATAGTTTTTGAGATAGAGCCTTAGAATATTTGTATAAAAAAAGGTGGAGGGGTCCTTCCATTTGGGGTTTTATTAGGCAGGTGTAGGAGCTTTCTGGAGGCAAGAGGAATTTACTGGAGTCCCAGACAATGTGTCACAAAGGGATGGGGGTCCCCAACAGATTCCTACTCCTCTCCTTCAGTTCTGCAGAGACTGAAAAATAAAAATATATCTGAGGATGCAGGCTGTTGGACTCACTTCCATTCTCTGATCTGTCTGGCAGCAGCCTAGTGTGGAAAATATACTAGGCTGTATTTCAAATAACCCAAACCAACTGGCAAAAAAAAAAAAAAAAAAAAAAGTACTAAATTCTTGCTTTTGTGTCTGGCTCTTAAATTCCTGCAGACTTGACTTAACAGACAAGAGAGGGTCATAAAACTGAACCTGTGAAACAAAAATAGACCTTTGGGGACTGCGCATACACACGCCGCAGGGGTGCCAAAATCGCTTCCTTTTTTTTTTTTTTTCATGTTTCAAGTCAGTGCCGTGCTTTTCTCGTGTGGGCGGGGAAGAGCAGGGTCTCACTTGGTACAGTGTGTCCGTCATAGACATGTGCAGGGGCCCAAGGCTTAAACTCTGATGGCTCTATCTTCACGGAAAACAAGCCTGCCATCACCAGCCTCTTCTTTGTCGTAATTAATTTCAGACACCTTAAGACAGCACGTTTCGGATGCACGCTCGACTCTGACGGTTGTGGTTTTAAAAGGCTTTCTTGCTTTGAGGTTTCCTCTTTCTGAAATCAAATAATTTAGATCATATATATATATATATGATACACAAGTGCCTTCCAGCTATCAATGACAGGGAATGGCAATAAGAGAAAAATAATACTAGTAAAAATATGCAACTGCGTTAATGCCAGGGACCTGGGGATGCACTAGACAGAAATGAAATTCGAGGGGAGTCGTGATATTGCCGGAGCGCTCCAAAACTGTTCTCACACTAAGACCAGGGGGATTGGGATAAGGTAAAGTTAATTGCATTTCCAGATGACAAACCTCTCACCTCTGAACTGAATGGCTCTTTATAAAAGCTATCAGTAATAAACTGTAAATCTCAGCCATGATTGCAAATAAAGGTCATCCCTTTCATGCTGCCTCTCTCTCCCCCAGCCTTATTACATTCCCGTCTGAGCCGTTCGCACGTCTTGAGGTGTGCTAGCTGTCCGTACAGGCAATCAGCGGGGCGGGCCGGCTGACTGGCTGGCTACCTTGCTTTTTCTTTTCTTTTCTTTTCTTTCTTTCTTTCTTTTTTTTTTTTTAAGGCCCAACATGATCAGATTCGCATCAGACACTGCGCCTCTCCCTTCCTGGAACAGAGAGCAGCCTCCAGGGGCACGATTTCACTTCCTCTTCTGCCTGCATTCCTGGGCTCTGCAGTCCAGTAAACAGTATGGATCCCTCTCCCCCCCCCCCCCTCCATTCCTCCCCCTCCCCGGGGCTGTGACTCTGATGCAAATTTCCTAACCATTACATACACTACGGGACTAGGATGTCCCTGCCACTCTCTGCCACCAACAAAATGTGGTTTAGAAAACTGCGTTCAACTTCAAGCGGATGCAGTTCAGGAAATACCTGCGCATTCCCATTCTCTGTGTGAGTGTCTCACCGATGATGATGTCACAGTTACTCTGCTCATACCTCTGAGGCCATTTCATCCCCTTTTCCAGGTAAGGAAACTGAGGCTCAGAGAGGTTAGGGCCTTGCGTTTTCAATGAGCACAAATGGCAGCAGGCAGATTATTTATTTATTTATTTCTGTCTAGCTGGAGGAGCTCCAATACACCCTGAATGGGACTGAAAGAGATGGGATGGTACAAAACCACCACCAAGTAGCAAGTCTGGGCTAAGAGACACTGTTCTAACCACTACCCTGTACTGCTGAGGGCATGTTTGAAAACCATCAGCCTTCAACACAAAGTAGAACAATCCTAGCTGGGTGTGGTAGCACATGCCTGTAATCCTAGCACTCAGAAGGCAGAGGCAGGAAGGTCATGAGTTCAAGATGAGCCTGGATACATAGCGAGCAAGACCCTGTCTCAGAAACAATCAAAACTTTAAAAAAAAAAAAAAGGAGCTGCCTTTCTTTCTGATTCTAGCTTGGTCATGCCTCCATCTGCACATGTACTCATTCGGATACCACCTGCACATGTACTCATTCAGATACCACCTGGCAGGTCAGGCCCCTGCTCTGTTTAATTTCCCATTTCTATCTGTTAATCATCTTCCTTTGGCTACAGGAGTTGTTTTGAGTGTTAAATGAATGGTGAAAATACTCTGCAAAAACATATTCTCCAGATGTGGTCTTCAGGATCACAATGATCGCGTAAATTAGGGAGCAGCAATGTGTCTCCTCCAGTCTTCAGCTTGACTTAACCATTTCCAAAACTCAGACTTAGGGAAGGAAGCACTGAGCAACTGCGGCCACCAGGCTGGTCACTTGATTTCCTACCCAATGTGATGACGGCCCCCTGTGTATCTGCCTCGATGCTGTGCTAAAGACGAAAGGCTTTGTAAAGACCTCAAACCTCTTGTTCTTGCCTTCTACAAACTGACTTTCATCTAATCCAGGAGAAGAAGACAGTAAAATGGCAACGCCATTTTTTTAACTGTTTTTTTTTTTTTAAACTAACACTAGACATCATGTCTCTACAAAAATACGCGCCAACAATTCAAACGTGAGCTCTGGGAAAGACAAGGCCCCTTCCAGATACGAGGGAGCATTGAGGTTCTGCTTCTTCGGTGGAATATTCACTGCAAAGTTTCTAAGTGGAGATTTCCCTGGGGGTGGGGGAGGGGGAAGAAGAAAAGGTACCAGCAAGTTCTGGGGAGGAACATAGGGCTGTTTGTCATGAACACGTTCTATAAAACAAGCCCTGCGCATCTCCAGCCCTGGTCCAGTGTGAGGTCCTTCTGGAATCTCCACAAGATAGCCACGCAGAGAAAGACATGACAAGCCAATCATAGTGGCTGGTACATGACCACAATGTTTTCACATCTGGAAAACTACATCTTAAGAACACCAGGGGTGGGGTTGTTTTCTTTTCCATTTTTTTTTTTTTTAAAGTACTGAGGTTTGAACTCAGGGCCTTGAACTTGCTAGACAGGTACTCTCTTGCTTGAGCAATGACCCCCCTCCCCTCCCTTCCTCCCCCCCCAAACACCTCTCCCTGGCCTTATTTCTTGGATAGGAACTTAATTCTCCTACTTTTAGCACCCAACATGGCTGGAATGACAGGCGGGAACAACCACACGCAACTGTTTTTGTTGGTGGAGGTTTCTGTTGGTGTTGATATAAAGTGGCACTAACTTTTCCCTAGGCTGACTTCAAACTGCAGTCTTTCCCATCTCTGTCTTTTGAGTAGTTGGGATTACAAGTATGAGCCATCGCACCTAGATATGGTCTTTTAAGTTTCTTCCTTTCAGTACTGGGGCTTGAACTCAGGGCCAGGGCATTCTCCCTTAGCTTTTTAAACTTAAGACTGACACTTTACCACTTGAGGTGACAATTTCACTTCCAGATTTTGCTGGTTCATTGGAAATAAGAGTTGCACAAACTTTACTGTCCCGCCTGGCTTTGCCTGGTCCATCCTCAGATCTCCACCTCCTGAGTAGTTAGAATCACAGGCATGAGCCTCCAGTGTCCAGCCATGGCTTTTTTCTTAATTGGCTAACTTCAGGATATCTTCAGAGACCACCAGAGTAAAAATCAGTGCCTACGATCAAAAAGCTTTATTGGAATGAAACATGATCCAATTATAATAATCATCCACAAGTTAATTTTTAAGTTAGTGGTGAGCATTATTCATCTGGGAAAAAGATGATGGCCATGACAGTGATGAAGGAGGAGGGGAGGGGAGAGGAGGAAGAAAGAGAAGGCAGTGCTATTTCAACCCAGCATATGACTAAAAAGAGAACCTCAAAAATGAGACTACCCATCTTGGGTCCTAAAATCCTATACAATGTTCACTCCTTTCTGTACCATCTACCATGTAGAAATGGTCATTTTATGTCCTACAAAGACAAATAAAGCCTTGATATATAAGTACCTCATAGTCATGTGCCACATTAACAATAATGCTCTGATCAATAGGGAACCATATATATGATGAGAATTCCCAAATGAATTAAAAAAACATAATTATCCCTATTTCCCAGTGGCATAGTAGCTATTGTGCTATCTGCTGCAACACGTTATTATCCATACATGCTGGTGGGGATGAGGTAAACAAGCCAACACTCATATAAAAGTATAGGTCTTAGCCAGTGGCTGGTGCCTATAATCTTAGCTAGTCAGGAGGCTGAGATCTGAGGCTTGTGGTTCAAAGCCAGCTAGGGCAGGAAGGTCTGTGAGACTTTTAACTCCAAAAACTACAAAAAAAAAAAACATAAAGGACTGGAAGTAGAGCTGTGGTTCAAGTGGTAGAGCACTAGCCTTAAGTAAAACAAGCTCAGGGACAATGTCCAGGCCCTGAGTTCAAGCCCCAGAATGGCACTAAAATAATGATGATGATGATGATGATGATGTGTGGTACATAATACTTGGTAGTGATTATAATGAATGACATGCTATTGGCATATGCATCTACTGCCATTATTTTAGAGCATACTTCCACTGACACAAACAGCCAAGTGCACAGCAGTGTGCCATGAGCTGTGTTACATTAGCCACAGCCTCATACAGCCGCTCACTGTGTCTGTACCCAGGGGCTGCTCCCCTGTGTGAACTAGGTAAATTACCTCAGCAACCCATTTTTCTGAATGTATCCCTGTTGTCAAGCAATGCCTGATGATCGCTCCAAAAATGAACAGCTAAGGCAGAGCAGCACGGGGCAGCAGTGAAATCAGAGCCAGTCAGTCTTGTTGTTCAAAGACAAAGATAAAAGTCTGGTGAAGCAATGACCCCAAGACTTTCTGAAGACTCCTTCTCTCTCTTGGTTTGACCCAGGCCTCCAGGTCATCACCAGACTCCTCATTCCACTGGAACTCACGCGTGGGTTCGGTTTTCTCTGTTCATTCCTTCTAATTAGTGAATCGCTTTATATTAGAAAAATGGATGTATGTGCAGACTTCCTGTCTTGAAAATACAACTTAGCTGGGTAAGTGTTATTACAAGACAAGGATTGCTTTCCTAGATGTCTGTTTGCTATTTACAGGGAAGTCCCTAGGCACCCATGAAAAGTAATATCAGTTACTCAATAACAATAATAATAATAATAAAAGATTTGCCTGTAAAAGCTACAGGCTTTTGTTTATTCCATATTAAAAGTGTTAGCAGTGATTATGATGAACCAAAGGGAAAGGGATCATTTACTTGGCAAGACAAAGAGATTAATATAATTTGGGGACTTTCAAGGAAGCAGGGGCATTAAAGCTAGTTATTTTATTTAATGTTCCCTGCCTCATTACCTGAGCAAGAGAGCACATTGTCTATCTAAATCTGAAATCACTATGCTTTTGTTTGGGGGAATTTTTCTGACAGAAAACTGTGCTTATAGAACGCCACCACTCACCAGAATTCTACCTCAAGGCCCTTGTAGGGCCCTATCCTGAAAGACTGAACGGTCCTTGAGCAGAACTGTGAACATGCGTAGAACAGTCATCTGTCAAAGCTGGAATGCAGTTAGGAAGCAAGGAGAGGGAGCTAATGGGAACATCTGGAAACATCTGGAAAGGTTGTCTTCCAGGTGGGGGAGATTGGCATGATCAGAGTCATGGACAGAGTGATGGGAGAAACTCACAGGAAGTAGGCACGAGACAGCAGGAAGAGCAATCATACAGAACTATCGAGAGAAGGGGAACTGTTAGGCAGAGAAGGATAAAACATGGCGAACCTAACATGTGGCCAATAAGGTGTCTGAACATGGCGTTTCTTGTTCCCATAGTGCCTCAGGCTCCTCCTGCTCGAATGCTGCTTCTTCCCAGAATGCCCTGGGTGCCTGCTCAGCCAATGGCAAGAGTCGGTACAGCACATACATTAGCCATCAAGCAATCAAAGCAAACCCCTGGAGAAGCCCATCCTATAAATAATCCTCTGAGAAGATGCCATTCAACTCCTCTTTGAGAAACCTCTCAGATGGAGAATTAGTTCCTTTCCCAGCTTTCTTTTCACTTTCAAATAAACGTACTCTGTTTATTGTAAACACTTTCTGCAATTTAATCCTCTAAAAGGTAGAGAAAACAAACCTATTTCCCTATCATAGGCATCATAGGACTTGAACAAAATTACTCGACCTCTCTGAACTTCAATGCCTTCCTCTACAACGGATAAAAGGAAGCAACACTTCAGGATTAAATGAGGGAAAGCATATGAAGTGCTTAACACGGTACCTGGAACCCAGACAGCAGTAACAATGCACAATGATGATGACTTTTAAAACACATCACATAAAGCCATGTTATCCATCCCACCGGAGACACACCATGCCCACAGTGTTGCTCCAAAGTTGGATTCGTTTGGATTTCTATTTTGAGTCCTCTGTCCAGAATACAGCTGAAGTAATTCCTCCATCCTCATTCCAAGACTTCCATTTACTTCCTTCTGGTGTTGAGCCATTTATTTCCTGGGTTTTTAAGTCTCTTTGTTTAGATTATTCCATGGTTTTTTCAGAAAAGAAACAGGAAAGGCAAATTATGCTGTCATGTTTAGGCTATACTGGGACATTAAATTCCGCCTGCAAATAATCCTTATTCCACATTTACTGTTTCCAGGTCTTCTTTTTGTTTTATTTATTTTTCTGTGCCAGTCCCGGGGCTTGAATTCACAGCCTGAGCACTGTCTCTTAGCTTTTGTGCTCAAGGCTAGCACTTCACTACTTTGCACCACAGGGGGCCATTTCTGGCTTTTTGGCAGTTAATTGGAGATAAGAGTCTCACAGACTTTCCTGTCCAGGCTGGCTTTGAACTGGGATCCTCCAATCTCAGCCTCCTGAGTAGCTAGGATTACAGGCGTGAGCCACCAGCAACTTCTTTGGGGGAAGGCCAGTGCTGTTCAGGTTGGCATTACTTTCCTCTCTGGAATGTTTAATCCTATTATACGAAATGCCTGCCCTATTCCATTGTTGCCTGGGTACTTAGAGGCCACTCCTCATCCGAATAATCTTTTAAGCAACATCCTATTCTTAGGTCACAGACATGGTATCAACTTTGGCGAAGTACCTTAATTTGGTTTGTTTTTTTTCTTTCTTTCATGTTTTCTGTTACATTCTACACTGTGTCTGTTTCTTTGCTCTGAGTTCATTTGTCTTGTGTTTGTTTTTTGGTTTTTTTCCCCCCTGCTATCATCATGGTAATGCTTCCTCACATGGAGAAATTTTTGTCTGTTCATTCATGTTTAAAATACAATGAGATAAAAAAGCTGTTGGAAGCTCTGTGAGGTGGTGGTAGTCTCTGTGTTCAGAAAGGGACCTGGTTGTTTCTCTGAGATCCAGCCAACGGTATCTGTAGATCTTCTCTCCGGAGATGGCCAGCCTCATCAGAAAGACATCCTCTGGTCTGCAGGGTAGAGGTGATCATCCTACCACCAATGTTCTCGAGTTCCAGGGAGGGAGGGCTGCGGTCTCACCATTCGGTGTGCAAACATCACTACATCCCTCCTTCAAAGAGCAATGACCCATAACTCAAGTCAGAGTCTGTTGAACCTCTCCAGAGCTCCAGGATTTTGATGGGTGTAGGAGCAAGGGGTCTTCACTTGGAAGAACGGGGTTGAAGAATCTAGAGAACCAAGTGTCTTTTACATTACTGCTAAGTTCTCCCTGTGCCCATGCCTACACTCACACCCAAGGATCAGCCAAGGCTGCCAACAGCCAAGCTTTGCTGGCGCCATCACCTTGGATTTGCTTGACACTTGACGTTCATTTGCCTTTTCTGCCATGCAGGTCTGTCTTCCCAAACATCTATTGTATCTGTAACCAACAATCCAGGGGCTTCTCAGCTTCCAAAATTCTGTGGAGATTTCTTCTCGGCCATTCCTTTCTTACCTAGACTTATTTTGTTGTTCTTATGATTTTATGCCTTCTTCTATCTTCACTGTCATTTCAGCAAGTCACAGAGACAAAGGGAGGGAGGGAGAAAGGGAGAGAGGGAGAAAGAGAGAGAGGGAAAGAAAGAGAGAGAGAGAGAGCACACGGAGATAAACCCATGTGTTCCAACTGTCATGTTTCTGAATTACACATCTTCTTAGGAGATGGCTTTCTGGTGAACCCTTTCCATTCTATCATCAGTGTATTTCCTCCCTGGAATGGTGTAACAAATGATCACCACTGATTTATCTGGCGCAATATGAGAGGGAAAAGCAACCGAACGGTGTAAACTCTTCCATAACGCACAAAGGCACGTTATGATTAAAATGCGCTCAGGAATCTGTCTGGTGGGTGTAAACACAGACCAGCCACAGCAAGCGGCCTCGGGTGCCCCATTTGGAGATGACTGAAGAAAATTGATGGGTACAATATCAGTTCTGTGAAGCTACTCGGGGTGTTCCCTGGCCTGGCATGTTCTGTGGCTCCTGGCTTCATCATTTTGTGTAAAGTCTTCATGCCAGCATTACCAGTTTGGGTAAGACCTAGATTCATTCGTTTAGTCTAACCCTGGGACTGTTTCATGTGGCTTTGTCTTAACAAAAGTCGAGTATGTTGAAAATCTGATGTAATTTTCGGGGGCTGGCCGCCTCACATGATGGATGCGTTATCTGGCTTAGGAATTGTAAGAAGTGACTTCATAATGCACCCACTACAAATCCCAACACTGCCTAGGCAAACTGTACATTTCCTGCCCAAATACAGTCGTGATTTTTTAAGTATACACACACAACACCCACACATTCTGCACAGTTGTTGTACCAGCCAAGGTTCAGCAGGAAACAAATCACACACATGTAAACGGCCAAATGAGAAGAATTGAATGAAGGGACGATTTGTACAGACACGAGCTAGCTTTAAGGAAAGCAAGAAAGAGACAGGACCAGTAGTGTAGGAGCTGTTAGCACCCTAGCCTGAAGGTGTCAAGGGAGGACGGATCACCATGAACCTCTTTGCCACGAGAGAAGGCTCCGGACCAAAGCCTTGGTCTTTAGCAGAGCAACGCAGCCATGTCTGATTCCACAAGACTGGCAGCCAGTTTCTCCTCTCCTGCCACCTTCCATTCTTCTACACAGCCCTCCTATTGGACAAACCAAACTAGAAGCTACAGGGCAAAGAAAGGAGGTGTTGCTGGACCTAACAGTCACCCTTGTGGGCAGAGAGAGAATGGCAAAGTGTAAAACTCCCAGGGCTGCCATACATAAGTGATTTTCTAACCTTGGGCCTTTCACACATATATATTCATGAAGGAGGCAGGATTAAGTCCAAATGGAGCTCTCACACTGCAAAGTGACTTTACCTTGGGTTTTGGTGTCACAAGGCTTTACCACATGGCTTTGGTTTCTTTTTGTTTTGTCCCTAGGCTATAAGTTCCTGGACAGTAGAGGCTCTGCACACAGAGGTCTAATAAGGATTGAACAGAAATCACGCCAGGAATCAATCACCTCAGTGTCTCTAGCTATAAAATGGGAACATGAGTAGTGTTTCCTGATGGACTTGCTTGCAATATACTGTTACCAACCAACCAACCAACACACACACACACACACAAAGACATTTCAAATACTATATATATACTGCTGCTAGGATAGTCATGTCAAAATAAGACTAACAGATGGGGTGTGGGGTATCTTTGGATCACAGCACAACAGAGGACCTGACCCCTTCCCAGGGAGTGGCTAAGCAGCAACTATGCAGTGGAAACAGTCAGTCTAGACACCATGTTGTTTGGGCCTCAACATTTTTCTCCCTCTTTCTCTTTCTTCCCTTTCTAAAATGGACACTCAAAACCCCGGGCTACATAACCATTGAAGTTTTACTTATTCTAAAACACATTTCAAAATGATAGTTGCAACTCTTAGGAGCAGAGAGGAAGATGAAAAAGGGAGAAGTAAACAAGGCCCTTTTCTCCTACTCAATGAGATATTAAAAACAGCACTTCACTGTTCTGCTTCATTGATGCCTGCATTGCACCCTTGCCATCAGAGTGACGGTATGTTAACGCTTCCATTATAAACCCCTATTTTCCAGGGTTTAAAATATAGCCATAAATAACTCTGTGTGTGTGTGTGTGTGTGTGTGTGTGCGCGCGCGCGCGCGCGCACTCCAAGCTCAAACTTGCCACGCAAAAAGGTCTCATTGTAGGACCCAACTTCAGGGACAAATTCAGAGGAAGGAGAATTACCTTGGCTGTGTTGAGTTCAAAAGGAAAACCAAAAGCAATGATCCTAATTAGCGTCTCTTCTCTCAAATTCCCAATGGGCCCTGGGTCTTATAGAGATCTGAAACACACAAAGAGGATGAGAATGGGAGTATCACGGCCTTCTCATCCTCCTCGTCGATCATCATCATCATCATCATCATCATCCTCATCATCTGTGGCATATAATAAAAGCTCCTATTGCTAGTGATTTACAAAAGCAGACTATGTGTGCGTTCATCCTGCGGTCCTTTTTAATTTCCTGGCCACTCATCAAACCGGAAGAGATATGGGTGGAGGTAACTCGGCCACAGGCAGATCAACATCTTTAACCTTAAATAATTATTCTCTGTGATTCTTCCTCTTTTTGGACCTCTAAATATACCATCTTTCCTCATTCGGGTGCACAGGCTCCAGGGATAGGCTAGCTGCCCTCTGTGACTTCACTCCACCCCTCTGGTGATGGCATTAGTCTAGTGGCAACTGTCCATCTTCAGTGAACCATGTGGTTCAAGCCGTGGTTCAACAGACACTGGCCCTGCAGAGTGCCACAGGGTTAGCAGAAACTGTGGAACTCATCTGGCAAACCAGGAAACCAATATTGTGCCAGCATCTTCCACAAGTCAAAACTAAAGGGGGACTCAGATGCCTACGGGAAGAGCATGGCTCTCAGGTGATGTCTCATGTGAAGCTAAACTTTTCACTGGGACACCTGTTCCACCAGATGGAATCTGGAAGCCTAATGTATTCATTGGCGGTGTTCAACATTGAGTCCTAATGACACCGCCGCTGCCATTGTTTCTGATTCAGCCTTTGCATTTCTAACAAGATCCCAGGTGAAGTGGTGGCGGGTGGTTTGTGGGGACCATGCCTGCAAACTACTCATTTAGATCTTTCAAATCCATATTAATGAAAATAAATGTGTGCTGCAGTGCTCTTGGCTGGCAGGGAATGTTACAAGACCATCTTCTCAGGGCTTTTCAAAGCGTCTAAAGATGAAGTCACTGAAACTCGCAGAACCATTGTAATGATATAATGATCCATAGTTTACAGATGGGAGAATTAAGGGCAGGAGCTTTGTCTAATGCCAGGCAATAAATCAATGGCAGAACCCAGACAGAGAATCAAAATTCCAGGCTTCCTAATTCCACCATCCAGGTGTGTGCTGACCTATATTGGCCAATGGGCCATTCTTCATAATATTAAATAACAACATGTGCTGCCCAGAGATGATTTTTAAATAGAATCATGATGTATTCAACATGCTGTAGGAGAATGGATCTTTTTTTTTTTCTTTTAATAGCCACACAGTATCAAGATCTACTTCATGTACTGGCCTCCTTTCTCCTTTGCCAGAAGAAAGGCATCATGAATTGGGGGAAAGAGGCTCTTATTTTCTAGGGAGAGAAGGGGGGGGGAAGGGGGAGGGATGGAAGGAGGTGACCATGTGAATCTAATGTCATCTCAATAAAGAATGCCAAGTTTAAAAAAAAATCCACAGAAGCATCTAGGCAGCTATAAACATGATCTTATCACACTCCAGCAACGGAGAAAGGAGCTGGCAATCCTAAATCACAGAAATAATGGGAGGTGGAAAAGAAAAAGACAACTGTGGACAAAATAAGAGAGGAAAGTTTTATTAATTCTAAATACACTCTCCCCGTTGGGTTTACACTAGCATTGGTTCTAATAGGTTCCAGATGTTCAGCCATCCTATAAGGAGCTACCTAAGAGAAAACAGTAGCTTGTCTCCTCCACGTTAAAAGGGTGAAATCGTGAACCTACAGGCTGATTTACAGTTTCGTTAAATCGGAGCCCAGAGCGTAAAGGAACAGGGAACAGTCGGCTCTAGGAGAAGGTGCAATTGCTTGTTGGGAAAAGACCGGTGGCTCAAGAGTTAATGCCAACCTTTTCTTTGAATGCAGCCTTCTATGTAGTAGCTAATGAAGGTAATGAAATATGACATGTAGTTTGGCCCTTGACCATGGAGTGCACCCCCGCCCCCGCCTCTCTGCGCTGCACACAAAGCCAAAACAGATGTAGCAACTTCTGTATGGTTTGGGGTTGCTGTCTGTTACACAGAGCAGGTCACCGCGCACAGTCCCAGAACGTTCGCTTTTGACACGAGCGGCACTAGCTGAGAAGATGGTGCCTTTGTTTTTTGTATTTTTTTTTCTTTTGCATGATGGGAGAAAAGGAAGGAAGGGAGCAAGCAGGCAGAGGGACTTGAGCCTCCATGACTGCTAAGCCCCAGCTCTGGTTCTCTACCACCCTGTGCCTGCAGAATTCCTCCTCTTGAGCCTCTGTCAACTAAGAAAATGAAGCCAAAGCACTCTGTCCTTTGCATAAAGGAGCAACTTGGTGCCGCAAAGGAGCCTTCAACAAAGCTTGAATTTGGCAGAAAAAAAAAAATCTCCCTGTGCATCTATTGCTGGCCCATCTGTATGCCTCAAAGAAACGCAATGAAATTTCTGAGAGCCAACTAGCTCGGTCACTTTAGATCACGAGAAGGCAGCCTCCTCTTAGCAAGTCATATCAGTAGCTGAGGTTTTTTCTGACTGAATCTCTGCCTTGTGTGTCTCCACACAGGTGAGCATGGCTCAAATGAACATATGCTTCTTGCAATAAAAATCACTTTGCTCAGCGATGGGGTTATAGTGATTGTGGCTGCTCTGTATCTGGCTTCTAAGATCCTGAAGACCACTGGACTATTTGGGTGATTTCTTTCCTACTAGGAATCTCCCTCGAGTGAGTTTCTGTAAAGAAAAATGTCATCCAGTCTTGACCTATGATACTATCTTCCCTGACCTGACCCTCCCCCTCCAAGGATCAGACCTTCAGCCAAGTTAGGATAAAAGAATAGAGGAAAAGGAGGAGAGAATGGAGCAGCCGTAACAATCCACGGCCTGTTTCCAATGTGATTTCTCATTCTCAGCCCAGACACGGACATGTGCCTTTTTGAAAGGGGATATTGTACCTTTAACCTTGACTCTGAGCGCATTCTTAATTTGGGATGCAGGCTGAGGTTCACAAATGGATGGCCTCTGGGTGGTTGGGGGGAGGGGCGTGGCTGGATTTATTTATGAGGCGTGTGGAAAGTTTTGACATCACTTGCTCCAGCCATTATTCCAATGTTACATGACACAAGACGGGCCCTTTGAATGCGGCAACATCACATGTTTAAAAAAAAGAAATTGCTTTTATCCTCTGACATCACACTGGTCTCTACTGATCACCTCCCCGCCACCCCCCCCCCCAAAAAAAGAAATGTAATCTTTTTAGGTTAAAGGCCACAGAAAGATTCAACTAGGCTACAGCCTTCAATGGGCCCCAGGAAACCAGGTTTTCATGAAGCTCACTTAGGGATACAAGCTGCAGGGAGGGAGATGTGGAGGGCTGGGTGGGTCAGAGAACCTTCTGGAACCCTGTTCCAGAAGTGGTGGCAACTCAAAGACACACATCAGTTTAATAAAATGCTCCTTTCGCTTGGAAAAAATTATATTAAGTGAAGTAAGCCAGGCCCAAAGAAACATAGGTCCCATGGTTTCTCTTATTTGCAATATCTAGTATATGTCTGAGTCAAGCAGAAAAGGTCAGGTAAGGTGATGTTAGGGAAATGAACCCTAAGATATATATTCATGTGTTTTATTTCTTTCATGCGATTGTTTTTTATAAGATTATTTCTTTGTTGCTTTGTATGTCCCTCCCCCACAGTATAACCCCTGCTTTCACTGTATTTGATGTCAGCATAATTTGTGGAGGGGAAGGGGAAAAACAAATCGTTTAAATAGGGATACAGGTGGACCTATTGCAACAATGAGATGTACAAGTCGTTATGTTGAAAAATGAACTTTACAACTTTGGTGTGGGGCTGTGGGGGTGTAGCAGAGAGGATTGAGTGGGGAGGGCAGGGGCGGGGGGGGGGGGGGAGGATGGGAAGGGGAAACAAAGGAGGAGGCTACAATGCTTGATAAGAAATGTACTCATTATCTTGCCCATGTAATTGTAACCCCTCTGTACAGTATTTTCACAATTAAAAAAAAACAAATAAATAAAAGTTAAAACAAAAACAAAAACGCTCCTTTCTAAAACACACTTTAGCTCGGCCCTCTAAGACATATATTGTGCAAAGATATTTATAAGGCCAGGGATAGTAGCTCATACTTGCAATCCCTAGTACTCAGTAGTCAGAAGGGTTTGAATGATGATTCAAAGTTAACCTGGAAAAATGTAAGATTCTATCTCATCAGAAAAGCGGGGATGGTGGCTCATTCCTATAATATTGGAGGCAAACGTAGGAAAACCTCTAAGGATGGCCCTCACAAAAATGGAAAAAAATAAAATAAAAAAGAAGGAAAACTCGAACAAGAAGGGATGGAGCTGGGACTCCAGTGGTAGAGCACTTGCCTAGCAAATATGGGGCCCTGACACACACACACACACACACACACACACACACATACACACACACACACACACGATCCCTGGTTAGCAATCAGATCTACAGGGTAAAAGATATCCAGCAACTTTAGGTTGGATTCGTGTTCTCAAGATTGCCTTTTAGGGGCTGGAATGTGGCTTAGTGGTAGAGTGCTTGCCTAGCATGCATGAAGCCCTGGGTTTGATTCCTCAGCACCACATAAACAGAAAAAGCCAGAAGTGGTGCTGTGGTTCAAGTGGTAGCGTGTTAGCCTTGAGCAAAAAAAGGCCCAGGGACAAAATCCAGGCCCTGGAGTTTAAGCCCCAGGACTGGCAACAAAAAAAGACTGCATTTTATAACCACAAGATAATCCTGGGAGGGGGTGTAGGGATCCATTTTGCAAGTGAGGTAAATAAGGTCCTGAAAGAATGGCTTGTTCAAGGTCAAACACACACCCTTATGACCCAAACCTAGGACACATCTTGCCTTCCTCATGCAGCTGATCCACCAGTCTCCCTGGACCAGGCTGAAGCCTGGGAAATCAATAGTTGGGTGTTTAGCTTCCTTCACCACAGATTCCTTAGAAATCTCTGTGATCCCATTGTCCCACGTCCAAAGCTTGAACTTTCCACGCTGGGATTAACACTGGAGTGTGCACAGAGTTCTCGATGCCACTGTCTAAGCAAGTGGAGGGAAAGGGTCCTGTGCTCTTCACCATAAAAACATATCCAGGATGTCAAACTCCTGCCTTCCCTCCCAGGCAACAAAACTGCTTTTGATGAGAGACTGGAACAGGTCCTGGCTCAATGGATCAAGGCTGAATGGTGTAAGCGCCCAGAGGGCAGGAAGAGTGGGGAGAGGTGGCCGGCTCTGACTTCAGGGGCAAGTCTGAGAAGAAGGTCGGAGAACCTGAGCATGTGGCTTTGATAGACCTGCCAAGAGAACTCTCTGCAGAATCCGAAAACAACTCACGCCCCTTGGCTTTATCTAAAAATTCCATCACTTGAATTGGGTTCAGTTCATTCTCTTCTTTCAGAGGCTACACCTGCTCATGCAGCCTGGACCGGGCTTGTTGCTCACCTGGCCATGCTCAGGGCAAAGATCTCAGACTGTCTCAAGCAAATTGCAAGATGCTTTTTAAAAATTATTTTTTCAATTAACATATATTAATAGTAGGAATAGGATAATTCCATCGATAAGTGCATTATACTTTGAGCAAACTCATCCCTGAAGTTATCTTCTCCCCTCCTCTTTTCAAAAGATGTTTGGTGGGTTTCACTATGTCATCTATCTATCTATCTATCTATCTATCTATCTATCTATCTATCTATCTATCATCTATCTATCCATCCATCTCTCGATCTCTCGATCTATCTATCTATCTACCTACCTATCTATTTATCATGTAAAGGATGCTGTATAAACATACAACATACTTCAATCCTCTTCACTCTTCAGTCTCTTCCTTCCCCCTCCCTTCTCCCACCAAGCCCCACTCAACAGATTCCCTTTTAAATTCAGGTCCCATTACCATTATTATGAGTGGTAGTAGCAGTAGTAGTAGTAGTAGTAGTAGTAGTAGTAGTACCATCATTCCTTTTATTACATGAAAATAGAGGCTTGGCTAGTGAGGAATGGCAGGAGGCATTTCTGCACATGACTGAAATATAGTTCTACCTAGAGACAGAGGTCCTGACTGGATGATCTCTTCTATGTTCTGGAAGGTTCTGCCTGATGCTGCCCATTCAGGTTAGGTTTTATGCTCTTTCGGACTAATTGGTCAAATTTCCAGGATTCAACCTATACAGCTTTTGAGTTTGGTATTTAGGGAATGTAACAGCATCTGCGTGAATCACAGTGAAAGACCCAACAGCAAAGCTTGGGATATTATTTCTGGAACAATCATTGGTTATATAAAGTCTCAAGTAGGTATTATAACAACTACCTAATTTTCTTTTGCCTCCAAATTACAAAGCATTGTAACCTATTCTTATTTTTATCATTTTATGCTCAGTAAATATCTAATAAAGATAGTACAAAATATTATGCAGACTATTAAGTCTTTTGCATTACCATTGTCATTTTAAAGATTATAAAGATGCAGGTCTAAAAGATAGATACAGATGCAGAGATTCAAAGTAGAAAGTCAAAGAAGCTCCAAGATGCCTCAAAAAAAATATGAGAAAATCACATCGCTGGTAGCAAAGAAAGTAACTAATCTCATCATATGTTCAGGGTTCTTTCTTGCAGCTAGTCCACCATCCAAGGAAAACAACCCAGGAAGTGGAAAATTACAGTTTTCCAATAAGAGAGACCAACCACTGCTTTGTAGTTTCCATTTGAGAATGAGCACATATGTCACAAGAAAAGAGAAATGCTAGCAGGCTCCAGAACTCACCCAGTGCCATTGAAAGAAACAGAGGACCAGACAGAGGCTCAGAAAAGGCTGTGATGGCCGCCACACATCCTGGTAATTGGAGTGCAAGGCAGGGCATCCACAGGTCAAGGTCAGCCAGAGGTCGTGGCATCTCTGCTGATGGGTTCCATAATGGTTCCGATAATGCAAGCTTGGGAGAAAGGGGGAGGGGGTGAGAAACAACTACTTAGGGACCAAAAATGAGTCTGTGGAATCCTATGTATAAAAATAATCTTAACTCCTGCCTTGCTGGGGCTGTCATGTGATTCTGTGCACTAAAGAGTTTCCAAGTTGAAGAAAACCTGGGAAAAAACTAAATGCAGAGCCATTGCTGCTGCAAACAAGTCCTAGTAACCAATAGGGAGAGACAGACAGACAGACAGACAGACAGACAGACAGAGACAGGGATGTTTGGTCCAAATTTTTAAAGAACCAGATGACACATTTGCAGTAAACTTATGACCTGTTCGCTGCAGGCCCTAGCCTTTGTGCTCAGTATTTCAGAAACCCCAGAAAGTAGCAAAATCCTAGGGACCCATGTGCCCCACCAAGCACTTCTGGATGGATGTGTAGTGTTGTCAAAAATTCTAAATTCCAGTAAGGATTACAAATCTCTGGCAGTCAGGGAGGCTGACATTTTTCAGGTCTCTTTCAGTGAATGACTGGTTCTGGGACTGCTTTACAAGTGTGTGTCAGGGTCCTTACACTGGGTTCCACATCTTCACTTTCTTCATCTGAAAATTAGGCTAATGGGAATTCCTCTGTGGATACAAAATGCTGATACATGAGGAAAACCTTCTGAAGACTAGGGAACTTTCACTAACTAGAAGGTATAATTGTCGATGTTGGTCAGGTATACAATCTTGCCATTTTGATATGACCATAATCTTTAAAACATTCAAGACTCTGTTCTTAAATGTGCTGTTTTCCACCTTATATGATAGGCTAGGGGAAAAAAAAATCTGTGCTGGAGTTAGAACTTTGCTTTGGATGGGAGTTCTTTCTTTCTTTCTTTCTTTCGTTTTTTTTGGTGCTAATACTAAAGCTTCCAACTCAGGGTCACACATTCAAAGGTGGCACTCTACCACTTGAGCCATAGTCACATGCCCTGTGTTTTGTTGATTAATTGGAGATGAGTCTCTCACAGACTTTGCTGCCTAGGCTACCTTTGAACCTTGAAACCTTGATCCTCAGATCTCAGCCTCCTGAGTGGCTAGGAACACAGGTGTGAGCCATGAAGCTGGGAGCCGGGCTCCTCCTCATGCATTCATTTTTCTTTTAGATTCTTTGGAAACCACAGAGAGAAAACAGTCATTCTTGCTTCCTCTCAAGGAGAAAGAGAGCAGGAACACACCCGAATTCGAGCTCCTGGGGGGGGGAGAAGGAGACTCACATGATAAACCCCAAGGGTGAGCTTGGTTTGGAAACTGGATCCCTGACACCAAGCTATGTAGGATGTGGAAGATGAAAAGAGGTTCATTCTCCCCATTAAGAGAATCAGGTCTCAGTATTGATTTTTGCCCATCATTACCAAATGCACGCATATGTGTACACACACACACACACACACACACACACAACGTAGTTCCATTGTCGTTCCATTGTCATTCTGGGAGGCACAGTAGCCACACAAGCCACGTGAATGGATTTATGAAGGGCTACGGTTGTGGTGCCAGTGCGCCTTTCCTTGGCCCATCAGTCATTAGTGTAATTCATGATCCGCTTTGTTTTTCTTCTTCCTCTTCCCCTGTTCTCAAGCCCATCCACAAATTCTACCCATGCCAGTTTAAATCAAAATAATGAAAGCTCGGAGCCTCTCCCAGAGTGGTGCCCCGCTGCTTTCTGGGCTGGCTGCTCAGTAACAGGACTCCACCATGGTGTCCTCTGAGCCGCTCGGCCCCAGCTGCCCCCGGGTATCCGAGCAGGAGGCGGGAGGCGGGCGGCATCTTCCAAGCTTCGAGTGCACGCTTCATCTACAGCCGGGAGGAGGAAGGGAAAAAAAGTGTGCCTGTCTTCTTACATAAGAGCAGCGGATGGGGAAAGGACACCGCTTGCTGACAGTGATTTCTGACACGCCGACTCCATAAAATAGCGGATCAGCCAGTGGGCCTCTGGTCTCCGGCCACTAGCCAGCCCTGGTAGTTACAAACCCAGTGCATCTGTCTTCTGAGCGCGGCAACTACGAGCTCCCATAATGAACAAAACCAACCAACAGCAGGGGCCCTGCTTGGAAATGAATGTCACCACTTAGAGTCTAATAAAGGAGAAGTTGGAACAAGCTGTATGTACCAGGTGCCTTTTATTTGTACTTATATCCAATTATATAGCATATGTTCTTTGTGGAATTGTTTAAAGGGGGGGAGGGGATTTGTTTATTTTTATCAGGCTGCATCTTTTGTCTTCACTGGGAAAACAAAATCATGGTCACTGACAGCTCCTCTGACTTGGGCCTTCAAACCAGCTCAATTCAAGTCCACAACTCTTTATGGAGCCCCAAACATAGGTAATAGCTAATGCATGTTTTCTGGATGAATAGACAAGAAAGTCTTCCTTAGGGAAGGGCAAGGAGGCAGGTTAAAAGAGTCCATGCGAGGGTGGCAGCAGATCTTGTCCCTGATATAGTGCCCCCCCCAAAAAAAAAATTTTGGCTTTCACCTAATTATAACAGCCAGGAAGGACAAAACACAGGCATCCAAGGGAGGAGTAGCTCAAAATAATCAAGGTGCACCGATCTGAGCTGTGACACTGCTATTACTACATTAAGTCTGAACAAAGCCTTTTGCTGCGTTTCTACTCCCATGACAACAAAGTGGCCGAATCCAGGTAACCACCTTACTCAGACCGGCGTTGATGAGTTTCAGACCCCACTGAATATGGTGACATCATATAGCAGATTGGCCTATTTGGCCCTGTTTCTAGTTCCCAGATGTGAATGTTGTTATGGTTGTAATTGTGGCTGCCATAAATCCACCAGAACTCTTAGTGTATACGCATACATTTTGAGACATGATCTTACCAGGTTTTTTTTCCCTTTTTGTAATACTGATGATGGAAGTTAAGAGTCTTGTACTTTACTAGAGGAGTGCTCTACCACTGGAACCACATCCCTAAGTCTTCCTGCTGCTAGTTTTTCAGATAGGGTCTTGCGCTTTTGCCCAGCCAGAAGGCAAAAAGGACTGTGATCCTTCTATTTCTCCCTCCCACATCTTTAGGCTTACAGGTACATACCACCATACTCAGCAACATTGTGAATTTGACTTCCCTCTGTGTCTTGGTGTGTTTGCCTGAGGGTCTCGAGGCTCTAACGTTCTGACCCTGCTCTAACAGCTGGATCAAAAAGACGGTCAGGAAGAGCTGACCTCCACCTGTGTATCCACTCTTTCCATTAGAGAGACAGCTCACCACAAAGCTTGGGCCCCTCTGAAGCCATATTTGTTTATAAAGGATAGCGCATTAGACCTGTCATGGGGAACAAATAAATCAATTTCATGGTGGTGCGCTGAGGTCCTCAAAGCCCAGGACTAGGGATACTACGCCTTGACTATATGTCAGATGCAAAACACATGGCATATCTCAATTAAATAGATTCTTTATAAAAACCCAACTCCCCAGGTGACACTTTTACACAGTCAGAGGTACTAGGGCATTCTGCACTCTCCAGGAAAGAGTGCCAAACAGAGGGCAACATGAACACACTTAGAGATGCAGCCCCATGGCGAAGAGGTGGGTGATACTTGAGTCACACACCAGCTATGTGCTGTGTCTAGCTCCCCAAGTGAGAAAGGGTCTGGAGGTTTGAGAGAATGCTAAGCCTCTCTTTGGTGACCAGTCAACAGAGCCTTCTTGCTTGGTGGAGGGGGTGTCAAATATGTTCTAGAAGCACCCCAGGCACAGATGCTGTATACAGGTCTGTGGTTACAGATGAACCTACGCTTACGTGCAGCAAACGGTGAGAAGAAAGAGACTGACCTCAGGAGTTTTTCTGTCTTAAGGACACTGCAGTACTAGATCCTAAAATGGCTCCCACTGATTAAAAAAACAAACACCACAAATGGGCATCGATCTCAGCCCACAGAGGCTGTGGCTCACTGAGCTCATTTGTGATGGGCACCACAATCAGAAGGTTGAAGAGATATTTCTAAATAAGACACTCCCTCTCAACTACAACTACAACAAAGAAACGGCACAATAGGTAAATTTATATGGCAACATATCTGGTATTCTTGCAATAAGTTATCAACAAAGTTATCTCGACAACAGGGGAAAAAAAACTCCTGCAGATCAATAAGAAAAATTAAAAGATAGCTGAAGAGAAACAAAGACCAAAAGGATTGAGTATGAATTCACAGAAGTGCAAATAGCCAATGAATGTATGAAGATGCCCAAGCTCAGAGACACATGCAGTTAAAGTCAGAAGGAAGAGTTAAAACTGCCATTTTGGGCAAAACTTGAAATACGTTGATAATGTCTGAGGCCAGGCAGGGAATTAGGAAATTTAAAAAAAAATTTGCTGAAGGAATATGACTTGCTCTAAGATATAGGAAAGGTAATCGAGCTGTGCTTACTAATGATTAGTAATTCATTTACCCTTTGACCTAATCATCATGTTTGCCAGTACCTAATAAATAGAATTAAAAGTAACGGTAGAACAAGGCACTGGTAGCTCACACCTGTAATCCTAGCTACGGAGATCTGGGGGAGGAGGACTTGAAACCAGGGAAGAATAGTCCATAACAATTCATCTTCAATTAACCATCAAAATGCCAGACTGGAAGCATGGCTTAAGCAGTGGACCACTAGCCATGAACAAGCGAGCTGAGTGAGAGGCCCAGTTCAGAACCCAGTACCACCACCTAAAAAATAGATGAAATATTATGTGTGTGTATATATGTCATATATATGTGTGTGTGTGTGTGTATATATATGTTATATGATATTCATTTTAAACCTTGGACATTATATAAAAAGATCTTCATTTGCTTAAAGGCCTGTGACTGGGAAATGGAGGACTATGTTTTGCTTTA
This sequence comes from Dipodomys spectabilis, assembly GCF_019054845.1. NCBI lineage: Eukaryota > Metazoa > Chordata > Mammalia > Rodentia > Heteromyidae > Dipodomys > Dipodomys spectabilis. Next base: position 7,136,962 of record NW_024870950.1, read on the forward strand.
TGTGTTTATATTAAAACATTAATCAGAACAAGATGTAAATGTTCTTTAGATATTAGTAAGTTTTAAGAAGCATGTTTCAGAGTTTTATGATGTTAGTTTTATAAATTACAAAGAAACAAATTATAAAAATTACAAAGAAACAAGGTGTGTGTGCACATGTGACTGTGAGTTAAAATACTGTGTAGAAGAATCTTCAGCAAATTATTGGAAACATAGACACAGAAAAGGTGATAAACATGAGGAAGAAGAGCGGAACATTAGCTACTTTTCCTTTGTGCATAATAAGGTACTCCAGGATCATTTGACTTGCGCCAATTAGGACCGAATAAAACAATAGCATAAAAGTGCAGAGATAAGCAAGCAGGAAGCAAGAACCCAGTTCTAGCAGCTTCTCAAGGCTCTGTGATGGTAAATCTACCCATGGGTGGCCCCCATACTGGATTCTCAGTAAGTGTTTGTTGAATGAATGAATAAATGTACAAACAAACGTTAGGCATATAAAAGCTGTTATTCAACGTGCTTGAAATAAACTGTAATTTCGGGGTCCAAAGAAAGCTTTATCCTCACACATCACTTCTCCATCTGTTAAAAAAAACAACGGCTTAGTATCTGGAATATTGTTTGATATAATTTACAACCCTCTGAGGCCCATTAGAAACTTCTAGCATCGCAGCAAATATGAGTCTCTTATTGAAAAATATGTGGGTCTTGTATAATGTCTGGTCTCACATGGGAAAAAACACAGCTGCTTCTATTTCATCTGGAGTGAAAGACTGGGCACACTCCGGCATGGTGACATACCGTTACATTACTGCAAGGGCATTTATGTGGGCCTCTAAATTCTCCGAAACCTTATGTGATCAAAGCACTGAACACAGACGCACATAGCAAGACAGAAGGGAGAGGGAAAGAGGAAGGGAGGGAGGGAAGGCAGAGAGAGAGAGAGAGGAGATCTGTGCACTGTACAATCATTTGCAGCTTTAGTTTGAAAACAAATGAGTACAGTAACATTAGTTTATTGTCTGCTGCTTTTCTAGCATGTTGAACTAAAAGGTCCTCTCCATACCTCTATTCGTGCACCTGCAAATCAGTTCCTTAACTATCTTAATATAGCTGTTTTGTGAAGACCTTTCTCCCCATTAAAACTGCTATCTTCTGGAAACCAAGCACTGTAATGCCCACATCTTTGCATACAGAAACACACACACACACACACACACACACACACACACACACACACACACACAGCCAGTATCACTCATTGAATTAATTGTTGGGTAATGGAATTCACGCCTTACTCACTCCTTGCTGCAGGAAAGATATTGAGCATCGATGATGTGTGGCCACTGCTTCAACAGAAAGCAGAGCAGAGTCCCTGCCTTGGTAAAGAAGCTCATCCTCTAGTGGAAAGGCACAGAAGAAGACCCCTCTGTGGACGGTGAAGGAAAGTACAGCAGCAGATTCGGAGGAGGAGGGTAACAAGGGCACTTCTCTATGTGGGTAGTTAGAAGATGTGTCTCTAAGAAGGTGATAGTGATGGTGGTTGAGAGTCTTGTGTATTGTTGTAAATTATTATCCCTGTTATTGATGCTAGATGGTTTTAAATGCAGAAAGAAGGGTCAGCTGTGGTCATGGGTTGTGATACATGTGTTGAGGTTTTTAAGTCTATAAGCTTCTGAAAGTAAGGATAACTTAGGGATGGGTGGATGGAAGGATGGATAGGTAAATGGATGGACAGATGGATAGATATAAAAAGAGACCAATAGTACATATACAGAATCTAGTATTTAACCCAGTGCTTTTTAGTCAGTGGTGACTTAATAAAGGTCAGTTGAATGAAACTGAATTGAATAGATCTGGTAGTAGCAGACAGGATGGGAGGAGTCAGGTAAAAGACTCAAGAAGAGCTTGAAGGAGATGCTCTAGACTGCGCAACATACACCACTGTGAGCCTATTCGTGTAGAGGACAGGGAAGATACACTGGGTTGAGTCTCCAGAGAAGCCAGGAATACAATTGAGAAAAGACTAAATTAAGAGGTAGAAAGGAACATGGGGCATTCAGAGTATGTAGCTCACAAAGTTCATAGCTCAGCCTCCCTAGCCGCTTTAGACTAGAACTGGCTAGAAAAAGGTGTAGAGCCTGAGGAAAGTCACAAGTCAAGAAGCCACAGCAAACTACCCTTGATAGAAGCAACATTTATACCACTACACTAATGACACAGGCCTGGGATAGATTTTGCTTTATCAAGCATGGTCTTTAATGTGTGTTGGGGGGTGGGGGGTTTTTAGCTGAATAAAACCTTGGCAAGGTCCTTTACCCTCTCTGAACTTCTTTTATGACAAAAATGACAACAACATAATTCAAGGACCAAGTAGGATAATGAAGATTGAAAATACTTTCTAAATATAAAAATATTCTAAAAACTTGGCCCAAGTAACTCAGCAAGTTCATAAGGAATTGACAAATCCAGTAAATCATTGGATTGAAGGACGCTGAGCATTCATCTAGCTTAGTACCTCACTGAGTGGCTGCCTTCATGGACTCTCGGTCATAAGCATGTTTGACCAATTATCCTAGCAGATACTTCCAGTTGGTCACACCCCTGCCTACTCACATACCAATATGGCCTGCTGTGCCTCCAATGGGCTTTAAAGCCTAATCTGAGCAAGAACTAGCCCTTTCCCAGCACAGACTACCCTTTGCTCATTCTAGAATCCTCCATGCAGCCTCGAGGTTTCCTGAACAAATTACTGTACCAACAGCTGAACACATGGAGATCCACTGGGCCCCAAAGTGGCAGATAAGGCAGCAGCTGGTTGGGCAAACTCCTGATATGGGAGCAGCCGTAATCTCTTTATGTGTAACTCGATTTATAAAGCAGATATGAAAATACTTACCTACTTCTCGCTAGGGTGCCACAAGAAATAATTAGCCAACGCCTGTAAGGCATTGTCTGTACTAAGTGGCAGATATTAGTCATACTGTGAATGTTCGCACGTGGCCACTTTAAGTAGAGCTGGTGAACTAAACACCAAAAGCATCCAGGCTTTCTTTCTGCCTCTTCAAATACCCAGCCATCAAATTAGGACTCTAAATAACACACTTTTCTCGCTGGCTGTCCCTCTAACTCTCTCCTCTCTGTCCTCCCGCTCTTTCTCTAGTTTTTAGTTAACCTTTCAGTGGGAGGCAGGATGGCACTGGTCAGTTCAGGATTCTCAACTGAACGACGGTAAATGCAGAGCGTCTGGGTGGCCATTACTGGGACTTGAGCAAGAATAAATCTCTGCCCAGCAGTCATGGCTGCTTCTCTGCTTTGCGGTGCTCAGGGTAGAACTCGAATATGCTACCACTATGCTACACCCCTGGCCCATGATCTCTTCATTCATTTTTTTGGTGGTGGTATCTGAGGATTTGTGCTCATAACCTCACTCTACCACTTGAACCAGGCTCTAGTCCTTTTGTTTTAAGTTTATTTTCAGATAGGGTCTCATGTTTTTGTCCTGGTTGGGCCTGGGGCTGCTTCCTTTCTATCTGTCTCCTGAGTTGCTGGGATTACAGGTATACCACCCTGATCTCATATTTCTTTTGTGGGTCTGTGAGTTGATTGCGCAGGGAAAGATCAAGTCGTCTACACAGGCTATCCAGGTACCTTGGGCGTGTTACAATAAAACTAAAAGGAAGGATGAAGGAAGAGATCTAACGAGCAATGGTCCTTGTGCTTCCCTTCCCTTCCTTTGTAAAGCCCAGAGACATCTTCTCATTCATTTGAGGACTTTACCAACCAGGCCCTCCTCCCAATCACTTCTTGCAGCAGTCACTTATTAAACAGCCCCGGTTCCTGCACCAATTCCCAGCTCAACCTTGATGGCCACGCCAGTAGCTCAGCATAATCCCTCTCTCTACCTGTACTCTGGGGCTAATAATTCCTCCTATAGTCTAGGGCTTCTTCTCCAAGCAAAGGCACAGATCACAGCGATCCGCTAGGTCCCTTGGCAGCCCCTCTCCAGGCAAGATTTGTTCCCTTGTTTGTCTGGAGCTTTGGTTTTAATTTGTAATGTTTGCTTAATCTACTATTAGTTGAACTGAATTTAATTTAACTCATTGTAGCAATTCATTTCTTTCCATCGTCTGTTACTGAGTATCGCTCTTCAGCTGTAAGTGATTTCGCCTTCTCTGATCATCCTGTTGGCATCTTCTGGCCCAGTCCTCCCCCGTGCAGGTGACAGTCACCGTTAGAAGTATAGAGAATCGCAGGAAGTGCCCAAGGGGACCTGCACCCTCAAATTGTTTCACTGGCAAAAGTCAGAAGAAGATGATACCTCCTCCCCCGCCCGTGCCGTGTCTAACTGCCATTTGGACAAACAATAGTAGACAGATAGATCTTCTTTCTCAGTCGACATCCACAGAATCAAAACCAAAAACACAGCGATTCATTTTCTAGATGAAAATAATAGTCAGGCACTGGTGGCTCACACCTGTAATCCTAGCCACTCAGGAAGCTGAAATCTGAGAATTAGGGCTTGAAAACAGCCTGGGAAGGAAACATTGTGAGATTCTTATCTCCAAAAATTTTACCACCATAAAAGGCCAGAAGTGAAGCTGTAGGTTAAGGAGAAGACTGTCAGGTTTAAGCAAAACAATGCTCCAGGACAGTGCTTAAGCCCTGAATTCAAGCCTCGGGAACTGCACAAAAGAAGGACCGGAGAGAGAGAGAGAGATAGACAGACAGACAGACAGAAGATAGATCACCTCTCACTTGGACTACAGCCAATGGTATCACTTGGCCAGTCAGAATTGGATTCTTATGCCAAAGTACTCTTGCGTCTCTGGTAATTTAAGGGGAAAAAAAATGCTCAGCAGGTAGACTCATGATAAAGATGCCTTTCTATACAATGTTTAAGATTTAGATTGGGTACTTTTCATGCCAACCTTAGTACTTTCTTTTTTGTGTCACCTTACTTTGTGACCATACCTACATTCCACACGTATGGAAACTCTAAGGTTTATCACATTAGGAACAATTTAGCTTACTCCAAAACTATTTCTAAATCCCTAAATGTAAAAGTAGGATTGTCATCTTTCATTTTAAGGAGCGTCTCTCTAGAAGAATGGGAGGATGCCAGACAGCATGGGACAGGTAGGTACAAATACATTGAAGCACCTAGCCAGAAGCCTAGCAAAGTCAGCACTACAGGATGGCCTGAATAATGACAACAATCCACACTAAAAAAGAAGTGACCATTAGCATGAAGCATGGAGCCTATCCACTTTTCCCATGCAAAATTGATGCTCTCTCAAAAATAGAGCAAAAAGGGCTCAGAGGCAGAGTCTTGCCTATTGAGGAAGAAGCCCTAGGTTCAAACCCCATTTCTGAGAGAAAGTAAGAGAGAAACAGAGATATAGAAAGAGACAGAAAGAGAGAGATTGGAAGAATGAGTTGGCCAGGAAAGATTTATACTCTGGACTGACATATTTGTACACACACACACACACACACAACTAGATATGTCTCTCTGTTATCCTACACTTCAGTATCTGGCTGACACCCATTTGTGCTCATGCAGGAGATACTTCAAAGGTAACAGTGTCCACGAGCATTATAGAATGTTTCCAGCATCATCTTAATGTGTAAACTATGGAAAGAAAGCAAATGAGAAATGGGAAGGTGACTTTGCTTTGCGTCTAAGGCAAGGGTGGGTACGCTAGGCCCATAAACCAAGCCCACCTCCTGTGTCTATTAACAAAGCTTTACGGAAACACAGCCATTCATTTATGTCTTCCTAATAGTTGCCTTCATTCTACAGTGATGAAGGCGAGATGTGACCAATTTTAAGCTCTGTGAGGACAGAAAGTTTGCCAACCCCTGACTGGAAAGAGGCTTCACTTCAGGAGGGAAGGGATGCGGGGAGGGGAGGGGGGAGAAGAAGAAGAAAGAGAAGGAGGGAGGGATGGAAGGAGAAAGAGAAGCAGAAGAAGGAAAAGAAAGATAAGACCAAAGAGGAAGAGGAACAGAAGGAGATGGAGAAAGGAAGAGGAAGAAACAGCCAGTTCTTGAGGCATGGGTTGGGACCAAAGATGCAAAAAAGCCACTGCACCCCGGGGTGGTTTGAGAGTGAGCGTGGACAGACCAGAATGGATTCTTTGGAGTAGGAAAGATGAAAGTGATAGAGACAGGAGAGGGACCTAAAAACTACGGACACCGAGACCAAGGAGAGTGGACTTGACTTCTACAGTCATCTGTGTTGGAGGGTTTGGGGAAAGAGGAAGGACGAAAATCAAAGTGACAAAAGAAACCCAATCAGGAAGTGATTCTGTAGATTTTGCCGGAGATTTCTAGCGTGACATGTCAAAGGCCCTCCAGGGAGACAGTAGAAGGCCTCAACACCCCGGATTGTGTGCTCTGCCTGTGGGGACGGGGCCTGGGGGACAGTGACTGGGAAAGGGTCCCCTAAGCTCCTCCAGGGATCCAGCCTAGCTCCTAGAGGTTGCTGCTGATGGCTTTGCACACAGGCACACAGACAGACAGACAGACAGACACACACACACACACACACACACACATATTAGTGCATGCCACTTCTTGAGCTGGACAGTTAAAGGCATGTCTGCAAGTTTCACTCTTCTGAATCCAGAGCCAGTGGTTTCAATGCTGCCCCCCCACCTCGAGACACACACACACACACACACACACACACACACACACACTCACACACACAATCAATGCCACGCATTGACTCCCAACACCTTTTTCCCAGAAAGTGGGGCAAGGCAGCCATTGGCTATATCTCCAAGGGTGACAGGTCAATACTCTGTCATCACTAATCCTGCAAACCTCCACAGACTCCTTTTTTTTTTTTTCTTTTAAAGACTATAAGTAAATAGGTAGCTATTATCATCCTTTGGGGAGTTTCTCTACCTCTCCTCCTTTTCGTGTTACAGATACCCATTCAGGGCAAGCCTTCAACTCCCAGTTCTGACAGGCAGATTGTGAAGCTCAAGTCGATGATCTTCAATTTTCCTGCTCTGTCCGCCAAGGCATTCCAATAGCTTTCAAACGTCTCTTTGATTCCCTGGAAAAAGACAGGCTGGGGCCGCAGGCCTCCTATGGTACATGGCTCTCCCGTCCCCGGTGACATGCAGCATCTCGAATGCAGAGTACTGAAGGCCCTTCCGTGAGACCCTTTGTCCACCTGCTCATTAGTACCCCATTAGTCTGTAAACTCGGGGCGAGCTGCTGAGTTCACCTCGCTCTTACGTGATGGACTTGAAGGATCCGGCGAATTTATGGCAAGATAATGTGGGACCCAGCACCTATTTATGAGTTGATCATTTGTACCGAACCTCCCCCCACCTCAAGCTGCCAAAGGTTACCATTCAACCCGGGGCCGGCACTAATGCCACGGGAAGACCGACAAAGCCAAGTGAATCAAAGTTAAAAGCATTAATAAAAGTGTGACTTATAAATTACTTCATCTTTGTCACCCTTTTGGAAATGGGGTGAGAGAGGCCAGGGTAAATTTATTTTTTAAGTGCTTTCCGAGACCCGAACGGGTCAGGCTTGAAATGCTGTAGTCTATAAATCATTCTTTGCAGATCTGAGGGTGGGGTGGGTGGGGGTGTGGAAGATGCTGGTGCATTGGAACATTAACAAATATTGATTTATTTTATCATTTGCAACTGGTTATGGCACAACAGAACAACAGAGATCCTACTTACTACATGCAAAAGGAAAAAGAATCAGGAAAGAGCTATTGAGGGGCAAGGTGGTTAATTAACAACTCTTGTGGCCAGGAAATAAAAAGAAACATCACAATGAGCTCTGAGCTTCTACAGGAGTTCACGGCAACGTGGTTTCCATCAGGTTGGCTGGCATTAACTCAGTCTCCACCCCACCAGTTCAGAGATGGATGGATTTCATGCTACGCAATTTCACATACAAATGACATGTGTGAGAGGTGCTCTGCTCAACACATCATTACCACATGATGCCAGCCAACGCCCCTGTGAGACTCCAACCAAAGAGAGAGTCATAGGGCTTTCAGACCCCTGGAAACTGCTCAACTTTCTACCAAAGCATTAAATAAACAGACAACCATACTCAGCTCGATCACCACAGGTTCTGCAAAGATCCATTCGAGGTCCCCGCTGGTGCACAAAAAGACAAGGGACAACGAACACCTTCAAAGGAGCCGGGGGGGAGGGGGAGAGGAAAATACAAGTTGTGTTGGGCAGTGTTCATGGTTCTCATTCTGGATTTGCTCTCCAGCTTTCATTGCTCACAAGTTGGGCCTTTTCCTGATAGGTAGAGAAAAGGGAGAGACCTCTTATTCAGAGAATTTCAGGAAGCATGACGGTTTCCTGGAGATAAACAATGACAAAAACACAACAGCGGGGCCTGGGTATAGTATTGCATGCTTATAATCCCAGTTATGTATATGATGAAGTATATAGAAAAGAGGATCATCACCCAGACCAGCTTAAGCGAAAAATGCAACAATCTATCCCCAAAAAATAACTCAAGCAAAGAACAGGCTAGGGACATGACTCAAGTGGGCAGAGCACCTGCCTCACAAAAATAAAAATAGAAACAGTAACTAAGAAAACCTGATTTGAACTCTTGACCTACACAGGACAGAGCACATATGAGGAAGAATCACCATGCCATCATTCACCCGTGGCAGATCAGCGATTCTCCTAGAGGTAAGGACAGTTGAGGTTAGAACCAAGGTTTCACAACCAAAGCACTATGGGCAACTGGTTTGGAAACGTCTTTGCCTGGGGGAGCAGTTTGCACCATTGTAGGGTACTTAGCAGCAAGCCCAAGCTAACCCCTTGAGACCCTAGCAGGAAGTTCCACCACCCTCTGTGATGACCTTAGAAACTACTGCTAACATGGCCAGATGTAGCCAGGCGTGAAAATCTCCTTCCCTCTACTGACAATTACTGAGTTAGACAAAAGGACTCTAGAATTTTCTTAGGCCAATCATATCTCACCTGAAAAAATCTCCCAAGTCCCAAACTCAAGACCTGGATTCTCCACGTACAACTAAAAGCCACTCTGTGCTCTAGGACTGGAACAGAACTGTATGGCTGCCTATTATAGATGAAGAGCCTTCATGGAGAGCCTTCCAGGAATTGAAAGCTATTATAATGGTGGCAGAGGAAAGGGAAGAGAAAAGCCCCGCTCCAGACAGCAGCAGGGTGGAAAGAAAGACGGATTCATAGCGAGGTCCCTGATGAAGAGACAAGACGTTCAGGATGTTACCCTACTGTAATTCAGTCTGAAAAACCCTGATGCCACAGTTGATTCCTAAGACATTACCATAGTGAAAGCAAAGAAGTCGCTGACCTCTGACAAAATGTACAGTCTCACTAAAGACAAAACTATAGCAGCTTGCTTTTTTTTTCTATTTTGTCGGTTGTAGGGCTTGAATTCAGGGCCCAGGCGCTGTCCCTGAGCTCTTTTGCTCAAGGCTAGTGTACTACCACTTTGAGCCACAGTGCCACTTCTGGTTTTCTGGTGGTTAATTGGAGTCTCGGGGACTCTCTTGCCCCAGCTAGCTTTGAACTGTGGTCTTCAGATCTCAGCCAACTCAGTGATGACAGGTGTGAGCCGCCAGCCCCCAGCGGCCGGTTGCATTTCCCAGAGGCAGCTGTAATGACATCCTCCATTCCATCAACCTTCCTGCAATGTGTTCATCAGGAGGTGACAGAGTCTCTCCACTGACAGGAAAACATGGCGGAAGAGGCATGATATCACAGGTGGAAATGACACAGAACAATATCATAGTTTCTAAGCCATTTCTCAGGATCTTCACTTGTGGGTGATTCCCTCCAGAATTCAGATGCCATACTGTGAGATTTACTAGGTTCGTGGAGAGGCCCAGTGGCAATATTCAAAGCCCACAAGGTCCCCAGCTGGCCTTTTGAGTAAGACATCTTGGTCAGCTAGTCCAGTCAAATCTACAGACGAATTTAGCTCCAACCAACTCCGACAGAGCAAAAACCAGTCTGCTGAACCCACTTATGAGAGTCAGACATAATAACAACCTTGTTTCAAGTCACCAAACCTTAGGGTACTTTATTCAACAAACTGTATTTCTCTAGTCACACTGATTATTTCTCAAATGTTATACCATCACACATATTGGGGTTTCCATCGGCACATATTGGCAGCAGCACCCTATCCTTTGGGTGCTGAGTACCCCTAGTAACCAACCTGGGAGACAAACCACTGTCAGGGATCCCATTTGACAAGTGAAGGAATGGAGTTCTGCAGAGGTGGTCGAGAGACATGATTGGCAATGGGAGGGATGGACTCCAATGCCAACAGTCTGCCTCCAACGTCTGCATCTCACCATTTCGCTGGGGAAAGTTTTGCTCCTCAGGAAGAAGAGATAGAAGCAGAGCCAGATCAAATGTTTCTCAGGAAAGCCTGTCCAAAGATCCTCAGCTTGGGGGCAGGGAAAGATTTCCCATAATGCCTCAAGCATGGTCAAATATCACTGGTGGCATTTCCACAGGGGCTCGGGGGCAGAAAACACCAAATGATCACTTGAGGAATCGAAATCCTTTTCTTTTCCAATACCATTGCGGGGTGGCTATGCCCATTACTTGTTGAGTCGCTTTGGACAAATCACAACGCCCCCCCTCCCCCCCCCCCCCTGCATCTCAGAGCCCTCACAGCAAAGCGAGCATCATCCCTCCCCTCCCATCAAGACTGTCATGAGATAATGGGTGACGTCAACGCCTCCCTTGATCGTAGTGCCGACACTCAGGCTCTGTCTAAATAACTGCTTTAAAATAGAGTGTCATGCAGAGCCTGGACATCTGTCCTCCCTGCTGCCCATGACAAACATACGGCGGGGAGAAGACAGTCGTCGAGGTGCTGGTCCCAGTGGGAAATCAAAGATATTCTGGTCAGAAACACACACACACACACACACTCACACCCCTGAGCTTGGTCCCGACATGGGGCTCCTGATGCATACACAGAGACTCATTTTCTAGGATGTTAGCCTCTCTCTGTTTCTTAGAGCACAACTAAGGAACAGCCTTCTAAAGACTGCTGTTCACTTTTTAGGACAACACCTCCATGACATAGAGAGACATCTCAGTGGCCTGGGTATTGCCACCCACATGCTCACGCTGGGCCCAGCCTCTCTCAGGTGAGCTTATGTCTTTCAAGCCTCTGTCCCTTTCAAAGCATCTTTGAAGCCAGCCTTTTCTTTCTGGCAATAAGAACCCAGAATTGGGGGTGCTAATCTTCACTCAATATCACCCTGGGATGGAGCTTTCTTCTCTTAAAAAAAAAAAAAAGCCTAGGGAATGCACGACAGTTATATTAAGATTCTGCTAGCCACAAAACCTGAGTTTCAAAGGAAAATCCACTCAGCATACCAAATTCACCATGTTATGACTTTTGTAAAAGGCCTTAAACACAATTAATAACACAATGGCTTCTTAACTCAGAATGTTCCACTTGGTGGCTTCTCTCGGGTCAGCTGTCACTGATAAGGCACTTTGTTGCTATTGTTTTTAATTTTAAAAAGGAAGAAAGACACTAACTAAAGGAAGCCATAATGCTCTTTCTCTTGGGCGCTAATGTCCAGTTGGGTTCTGCTTCGCACAGATACCATAGATTCCCCAAGAAGAAAAGAATTATTCCCTGTCCTTCACAGTCCACTCCACGCCCAGCAATTACAGCTGAGTTCAATTTAGAAGGAAGTTGAACGTTTGGAGGAAAATGACACCATGAGGCGCAAGCCATCACCTGTACATTTCTAATGCACGCCGGAGAAGTCCCGGCTGGAAGTCCTGTCACTTGGAGACCATGACAACAGCAGCAGTTATTAATATTCATTCCATAGATGTGGTACGAAACACACCTGATACATGCTGTGATACAAAACATGGGAGCCAGGGGTGAAGGAATGAAGTAAGCGCATCTGTGCCACCATTCACTCAGGCATTCCTTAGCAAATGTTGACTGAGCCATCATCATAATGGGCTGGGCTAGGAATGTAGCAGTAGGCAGAGCCAAGTCCCCCCTTCACCTTCCAGAACACAATGCCCAGTGAAGGGGGCGGACATGAATCTTCCAATCACAAAAGCCAAAAGGAAATTGTAGCTGAGACAAGAATCATGGGGTTTATCAAGCTCTGAGTTCTTATATGAGGACATTTTTCCAATCCTAATAAGTTAGGATTTCCAGATGCCAGCGGCTCACACCTAAAGTCCTAGCTATGCAGGAATCTGAGCTCTGAGGATCACAGTTCACAGACAGTCCAGGTAGCAAAGGCAAGACTCTTATCTCCAATTCTTTTTAAAGGCTGGCTAGATGCTAGCAGCTCACACCTGTGATCCTAGCTACTCAGGAGACTAAGACCTGAGGATCGCAGTTCAAAGCCAGCCCTGGCAGGAAAGTCCATAGGACTCTTATCTCCAATTAACCAGAAGAAAACTGGAAGTAGAGCTGTGTCTCAAAATGGTAGAGCACTAGCCTTGAGCAAAAGGCAGCACCCAGGCCCCTGAGTTCAAACCCAGAACCAACAGCAACAAAGAAATGCTAGAAATGGGGCTGCGGCTCAAATGGTAAAGTGCCAGTCTTGAGCAAAACAGCTAAGGGATAATGCCCAGGTCCTGAGTTCAAGCCCTAGTACTGCACACACTCAAAAAAAAAAAGTCAAGAATTTTACCAAAACTTGTGAAAGCTAAGACTGTATTAGGAGAGAGAAATAAGGAGAAGGAGGACTGCAGACAGATAAAGCAAAGAGCACCCAGAAAGGCCGCAGTGGGAGGAGGAGGAAGGTGAGGACACGGTACAATCTTGGGTCAACCGCCTCTCAGGACAACACAAATCGCAGAACTTTGCCTGTCAGAATGGAGTCAGTGCTTCACAAAGGCCCAGCTGGAAACAACAGCTAGAACCCCAAGAAGTAGCTATAAAAGCAGGAGCTGATCCTTCACCGATTCTAAAATAGAAGTCGACACACTCAGGTTCCCCCAGGGTAGATTCTACTGCGGCTTGGCTTTCTACAGAAACCTGGTTGGAACAAAACCAGGTGCGCTCCATGCACGGTCCGTGGTAGAACAGCAGGACGGGGAGTGGCTAGTGTGGCCATTAGAACCGCCTTGCAGGATCCGAAGCCCTGGTCTAAGACAATGTGCAGAATCTGAGGTCGGTGGGACAAGAAGAGGAGAAGAGATACACAGGCCTTTGAAATGACATCTCAGCCATCCCATGAGACCATTACATGCACTTAGGTATATTGTATGACACCTAATAGTTATGCTCTGGGAAAGTTGATGAAGCACTGGCCTCTTTTTTTAGGCTCCTCCCCCTGGGAAGAAAAGTTCTGATGCTTGAGAAAGCCTGAAAAAAAAAAAAACTGCTGAATAAACAGAGTCAGCTTAGCCCATTCACTGCAGGACTTGTCAGAGCCTTTCACATTCCCAATGACTTTGGAAATCTCCAGACGAAATAAAGAACAAGTTTGTTGTATAGCTCAAATTTATTTGACCACTGTGTCCTTCTTTCCATGATGCTAGCTCCTCCAACCAGAGTACCTTGATGCATACTTTGAGAAACACAGCTCTGAACTTTAGATACACAAATGGCTTCATATTTTCTTACTCTATTACCAAATGATGTCGGGAAGTTATTTCCTTTTGAAAACAATGCCAAAACATCCAGAGAGAAAAGAGCTGAGACAAAATAATAATAATAATAATTTTAGTAGGCTCATGATTCAAAGACAAAGTTTTCAGAAACGTGCCTGCCCCTCTGTCTCTCTCCAAGCCCTCCCATACATATCCACATGCTTCGTTCCCATTTCTCATGAAGCATCTTCTTTCTAAGACCACCTGTATTTAAGACTTCTGGTTATTACCTGCCCTATCTTGTACAAATTGTCAACATCAACCGATTGCACTTGGCTCAAAACCTTCCAATTCAAAGCAACAGCTTAGGAGAAATCAATGCATGTTTAACTTCTTCAATTGACGGCCTTCCAGCATTCTAAATGCTCCATGCCAAATTTCTTTAAAATACTGCAGAAGACATCCTCCCCTACAATCATGCAGCAATGTGCAAGACATGAGCACCTCTGCATTCCCCTCCACACACACACGTCCATCCTACCTCTCAGCACCAAAGAAACAGAGGCTGGGCCTCTGCCAACTCACAAATGACTCACAGATAGCATCAAGCAGGCCCAGGACAGTTAGTTCTCTGTCCTTTTGGATACATGCCAAAGACCCAAGAGATGGCCACTAAACAATGTTTTCTCTAAAGCAACTACAAAAGATGGACAAGTATTCCAGACCTGCTACAGGCAGGCAACTCCCGAGGTATTCACAGCCCTGGAGAAATGGGCCAAATTTTCCATTCTCAGGGCTAAATGGGATTTGAAAAGGACAACAGGGGAAAAAAAAAATCACACGACCGATGGCAAGCACCCCCAAAGGCAACGTCGTATTTCAGTCTGGTACCGATGTCCAGAAACAGCAGGCTGTGTGCCCACTCCGAAATCCTCACACTTGTGCAAAGGATCCCTGAAGGGTTGGAGCAGCCCCCCCCCCCCCAGGAAGCTCTGATGAGAGGTGTTAAATAAATTAGTGCTATCGTTTATTAGAGCATAAGAAACAGATGGGGATGGGCGCAGTGACAGCTGGAAGAGGCTTCAGAAGATGAGGATGCGCAGCACAGGCAGACGCGCCACCGTTAGCCTGAACAGCCGCCGCTTCTTTGCGTCCTGTGCGGACCCCTGGCTGGCGCCTTGCAAATCCATTCCTCCACTTCCTTCTCCACGCACAGCCAGTCCACACACTTAATTACTTTAAAAAAAAAAAAAAAAGTTGCCAGCAACCTCACAACTTTCTCTTGTAAAACTCCTGCCAGGGAATGAGTGTATTTCAACTCCTCGCGTGCTGGATTCATGGTAGAAGGAAAAGAAAGGAAGGAAAAGGGGAAAGGGGGACACGTTTGCTTAGCACAGGCCTTTCTCAGGGGCAGGGGCAGGCTAGTCCAGTCATTTGGCTAACACTGGCCCTCCCATGGCTGCCATTTTCTCAGCTTCTCTGGCTTTCATTGCCATTTCTTGTGTCACAGGTGGTGCTAATAGGTCAGGTCTCTAATATAGGCTGAGACTGTCTAGCTTACCTCCAAGGCCTTTCCAAGTTCCAGTCCAGGTAGGAAAATCCATGAGACTTTATTGTTATTATAAGGGTGATGTACTGAGGGGTCACAGGGATAATCAGTCAGGTAAAGAATACATTGCATTTTAGATTTTTTTTTTTTTTTTTTGCTGGTCCTGGAATTTGAACTCAGGCTCTGGGCCCTATAACTGGGCTTCTTTCTGCTGAAGGCTAGCACTCTGCCACTTGAGCCACAATGCTACATTCTGGCTTTTTCTGAGCAGATGATTGGCGATAACAGTCTCACAGACTTTCCTGCCCAGGCTGGCTTCCAACTGCAATCCTCAGATCTCAGCCTTCTGGGCAGCTAGGATTACAGGTGTGAGCCAAAGACATCTCGCTGCCTTTCTTTTTTTGACAATGTCAGCTCTTTCCTTGCTCTATGAGACACTTATTTCCAATTAACTAGCAAAAAAAAAAAAAAAAAAACCAGAATTGGAGCTGTGGCTTAAGTGGTAGAGCAAAAAATCTCAAGAGCAATACCCAGGCCCTGAGTCCCAGCTCCAGTACTAACACACACACAAAAAGTCCTTTTTAAAAAATTCTATTTTTATTATCTTTAAGTAGCTTTACAAAGGGGTTACCAGCCAACAAACAAAAGGTCCCCTTTAAGCTTTTATCTAGCATGTTTCTCTTTGCTCTTTGACCAAATGCTGGTATTATACAGTCCATGTATAAAATATACAACTCAGAAACTGACCACATCTTTGAGGTCTGCTGAGAAGTCATTTGTCTAACAATTCCTCTCCATCACACGTCTGATCATATCGGGGATTTGGAGAGAGTTCTGCACTAAAGACATACATTCTTCAATATTCAAATTTAATATTTCATTATCTCTGTGCACGTCTAATGCAGCCTCACACAAAGAATAAAAAAAAAAAAACAGGAAGTCCTTTCCAATAGAACTAGGCTTTCAGAAATTCTCAAAGGCAGCTGAAGATCTATCTTAGGATAGCTCCTAGCCATTCTTTCAAAAATTTTACTTAGAATCAGCTACCAATTTGCAGCAAGGCAGGAAAAAAAGTAATAAGAAAACAGAGTTCATGACCTGAAAAAGCTCAGGATCTTAGACAAATGGGGCATAAAAACATGCAATAAATTCAAAGATGGTAAAAAGTACCAATTACATGTTCAGTCAATACCATATATATATATATCAGGAACCATACTATATGATATATATGTATATATTGATATATAGATAGATAGATGGGACTGTGTATATACATGTGTGTTCTCAACTATTCCACCTCAAAATAAGCCATGAAAGTGGTATTATAATCTAAAATGGGTGAAAAATACAGCAGAATCAACTGCGCAGCATGACACCACATATAATCCAAGGACACCAGGAGGAAATCAAGAGGGATTGCTGTTAGATACAATCTTGGGCAAAACATTAGTGTGACTCCCCTCTTCACAAGTAAGCTGGGTGTGGTGGGACACACCTGTCATCACAACGATGAGGGAAGCATAAACTGGAGAATCAAGGTCTAGGCCAACCCAATCCCAAAGCAATGAAAGTGAAAAGGTCTGGGGACCTGGCTCAAGTGATAAGAATACCTACCCTAGTAAGAGTGCAAAGCCATGAGTTCAAACTCCAGAATCTCTTAATTTAAAAACAAAAACAAACAAACAACATAAAAAACCACCTTGAAAATCAGAGAAAGTGCACAAATAACACTGCACTGAAGGAAGGATGAGAGGCTCCTGGGGAAAGTCTTGGCCAAGCAAGCATCTAGTGGTTAAAGGAAGTCCAAGACTACCCTGGAAGCATGGAATGACCTTCCCTCTGCCCATGGCCTTCAATCTCTGCTCCTCTGCCAGTAAACACAGTTCTTAATCTCCTGGTGTGATGAGGCTCAAAGAGTGGCAAGCTTCTGATTGAATAGAAAAATAGAGCAACTGAGGAAGGATCGCACGCCACTGTCATGAATGAAGCAGGCCGAGCTGGAGCCCACAGAGCCCACTGTCACATGACCATGAACCCCAGGATGAGGTTTCAGAGCGTGTCAGGGGCTCTTGAAGGAGAGGCAGTTTCCAGGAGAAAGAAGCCCACAGCTCAGCCAATGCTTCGTTTCCTCTTCCCACATTTACGGGCTGAAGCCAGTAGCCATTTGTGACCTTTTATGCCCATGACCCATTCAGCTACTCAGAAAAAAATCTGGGACACACTTACATGAAATGTTAATATTGCCCTGCTTTTCAAACCCACTCAACTTTTCTCAGAGACACATGTCCAAAACCTACTCACTGAGCAGGTGCACTCTGAGGAGTGATATTTCTATTTCCCCATGCCTGATAGCTCCAGAATAAACTCATCTCTCTTTTAGTCATGCCAGAGGGCTAGAAGACTGTTCACAGAGCCACGCTGCTCATGCACTTAGTCTTGACATGCTTGGCCCTTCAGTCTTTCCAGGTCTCCATTTCAACTTGACAATGAACTTCTTTTTACTATTAGAAATGTTTATCAGCTGCACTCAACATAGAAGAAAAAGAACTAAGCAACTCAAAAGACAGCGATGGGAAGGGAGGAACGATAGGGAAAGAGGGAACAGCCTACACTAAACAAAAGGAAAGAAATGTAATCACCACCTGATGTGGAAGAAATAATTTGTATTGTCAAAGCTCATAGAATTCACAAACTTTATTGACAATTTGCCTTGTGAAGGCTAAAATGTGTCTGTGACTTTAAGTATCACTATTCCACAATACTGTGAAATATGTGAAATTTATGTAATCACCTAATCTCAATTTTAAAAAAAAGTGAAAGAAGGAATGGACTAGGAGCAAAGGGTGACAATGTTGTCAGACACCTTGTACTCATACACTGCTTTGTAGAATGCTAACTTTTGTACAACTACTTAAAGATATAATAAGAAAAAATGTAAAAAGGAAAGGAAGAGGCAGGCAAGTAATAAATTACAATCAATCAAAAAAAGTTTGCATATTAACAAATTTTAAATGAATTTGGTGAGTTATTCACACATCGACAATACTGACCTGGTCTAAGATACAGCTTATCTTTCCTGTTTTGGGTGAAACTGTAGCCAATGTATGCTTTAACTTTGAAGTTTTACACAGTCAGATGAAAGTTCTGATAGGAGTATATCCTAGAGAAAATGACTCCTCAGCTAAAAGAAAGGAAGGAAGGAAGGAAGGAAGGAAGGAAGGAAGGAAGGAAGGAAGGAAGGAAGGAAGGAAGGAAGGAAGGAAGGAAGGAAGGAAGGAAGGAAGGAAGGAAGGAAGGAAGGAAGGAAGGAGAAAGAAAATGCCTATTGCCCATTTAACTTATACATGGTAAAAATCAGTTACATGAGGCTTGAAAGATGCCTTGCCCGCTGAAAATCCCAATGACTCCTAACCCCCCTTCCAGATAGCTAAAAGACAGAATGAGCCTGAAAGGTTTTATGGGCTGTGAGCATGGCTCAAGTAGTAGAGAGCTTGACTAACCACTGTGAGGCCCTGAGTTGAAATCTCAGTACTGCCACCAAAAACTAAAAACAACAAGTTTTGCAATGTGTAAAGTGTTTCTTAAAAAAAAAAAAAAGTGAAGTTTTCACATTGAAGAAGCAGATGTTAATCTGGGGTGCAGGGCGGGGGAGGCGGGATGCAGAAGGGGGTAAGACTCTTTCCAAGGCTCCCTGGAAAGGGAGATGTGTTTGCAACCTTCGAGCTGACACAAGTAAGCAGAAGTACAGTCTCCTGAGCCAGCTTCAACCATGCGAATGCGGTAAGCCCTGGAAACACAGGGGAAAAACTGGGTGTTCTCGCCAGTCACAGGTGTACCAAGAAGCCTCGTAGGATGTTTTGCTGACCTGAAAGAGCAGTTCAGGCCCACGTCTCTAGGGCCAGAAGAGAGCATCTGGTACGTGTTTTGATTCCTAAAGAAGATGTCCCAAAGGCTCGTGTTTGGAAGACTTGGTCCTGAGCTGGTTGACATTATTGGATCATGAGGATACTAATACTCTCCTCAATAGAAATCATAGCTGAATGGGTTGATGGAGGGCAAGCTTTGTTGGAGGAGGTAGGTTACTGAGCACATGATTTTGAAGGGTGTGTCTTGTCTCCTTGTATCCGCTGTCTCTCGCCCGCTCTCACTCTTACTCACTCTTTCCACTTCCTGGCTGCCATGGTGAGCAGATCTCCTCTCTTACACCCTTCCAACCATGGTGCTTCTGCTGTGCCAGGAGGCCTAAAAGCAACGGAGCCAGTCAAGCAAGGACTGGAACGTCTGCAATGGAAAAACCAAAAATAATTCTTTCCTCAATTGTTTTTCTCCAGCATTGTGTCACGGTGATGAAAAGCTAACTCACACAGCCTCAGGGACAACTACAGAGGATGTTAGAACAAAACCTGGCAGAGAACAGGCAAGCGGAAACAGCATGGACAATGGCTACTAATGTGGCTGGGCCTCTCGGCTTTCTGTGCTGAGCAAGCTGGAGGTTTACTCCACAAGCCCATGGGGATTCTTGAACACCCCGGAGCTGTCTTGAGTTGCTCAGCATCCTGTTCACGGCCTTGTAGATGGAAGGGAAAACTAAGACCATCGTCTAATTAGGAGTACATGAGAATGAGTAGGGAAATGTGCCCCTTTATCCATTATTTTTAATAATTCTGTGAATGAAAAAAAGTATGGATTTTTTATGGATTTTTTTAATTTGTTGCATCATAAGGGCTCAAAAAATATCAGGCCAGAAAAATGAACACATCTCAGCCAACAAGCCCGACATGGTAGTACACCTGTAACCCCAGCAAAGTTGGAGGAGATAAACTTGGGGAAAAAAAGAATGCAAGATTCTCTCTAAAACATAAATAAAGCAGGGAAAGGGCTGGGGGCGCAGCTCAAGTGGAAAAGCATCTGCCTAGCAAGAGTGAGGTCCTGAGTTCAAATTCCAATCATGCAAAAAAAAAAAGTGTTAACACTTTGAACCATTTTGAAATTAGGGTTTTCAGATTGAGGATACTCTGTAGTAATATGGCAAGTTTGTTTTGGGTTTTTTTTTTTTCCGCAGAATTGTTCTAGAATGGGTGTCAATTTACTTTGCAAACATGGTGCTTAATTCTGTAGCTGCAGTACCAACCACTGAGAGCCAAGTGAATTTCGACAAGAACAAACAACTTGAATATGGCAGTTAGCTCAGAAGTGACAATGAAGAATAGAGTTTTATTTAGAGAATAATAAGTCAATCACAACAAGAGAAAGATCATCACGTGCACAGGCTCCTTCTACCTGGAGAGTTGCAAGGCTTAAAAGGTGTGCTGTTGTTCAATGCAGGAAGATGTTCAGTACAAAAGGCCTGGTTTTAAATATCAATAAAAGAAATTGGGGGGGGGGGAGCCTAGTACGGTTCACAAACAAAGCCTTTGCTACCAAAGAGGAGGAATTAAGGCCTCAAAGATGACAGGGTCTGGTTTTACAGATAGCAGAGAAGCAGGCAACTGACACACGTTTTATGGAAATTGACTTAGTGCTCGCACGTGCACACATGCATGCTCATACATGCATGGACATGTGCACACACGCACTCACTCACACACACACACACACACACACACACACACACACACACACACTCATACACCATCAAATGCACTGAAGGCATCAGACAAGGAACAGAAAATACCCAAAACATCAGACCATTGCTCATTGCTCAACAGAGACGGCTGCCCTCAGGTAATCTGCCTGCCAGCCCCACCTCTCCTCCACAAACTTCACTTTTGCCTCTGTTGTTTATAGTGAGAGTCCAAGCCAGCGACTAGTACACATCTTCTGGAAAGAGAGCCAGATGGCAAATATTTTAGGCTTCCCAAAGCCACACGGTATAAGCCCCTGCCCTTGAACTTGGCTAGGGTCACTTGAGAAAAGGGCTGAAGTGAAACAGAATCAAAAAGGGGTAGGGCTTGGTGTTCTCATAAAAGTTTAGGAAGAATGAAGTGAATTTTATGTGATCTCTGTGTGTTATGGGATACTCTTTTGACTTTTTCCAACTATGGAAAACGTAAATATTCTACTAGGACAGGCAATCGGAAATGAGGGGTCAGAAGACCAGATGCCCGCACAGAAACCACAAAAACTTAGGAGGGGAGAGACAGGAGGGTAAAAGAAGGGAGGAGAAGGGAGGGGAACTCTAAAACGTGGTGAAGGCCAAGAGCCTCATCAGTCCCAGACAGGAAGGAGAGTAACAGAGTGTGCCAAGGGACAGTAAACCAGAATAGCCGAGTTTCTATTGAACTTGACTGAAGGTGAGGTGTAAAAAAAGTTCCTAGTGAGAAGGAATTATTCTAAATGTTATTATATATGCATATATATGTATACACACACACACTCTTTATGTGGCTCAATCCTTACAGCAGCTCTCGGGGACATCCTTACCAACTCCCTATTACCGATGAGGAAACCGAGATGCTGAGATCAATAATGTATTCAAGGTATGGATAAATGGATACACCGACTGACAAACAGATGATGAATAGCATAGGAAGAGGATAGCGATGACAGATATTGGGTTAGACCAGTAGTAGGTAGACGATATGAGTTGATGGTAGACATGCATCAAGCAGATGTGTTATAGATCAAATAGACGACAGGAAATATAGTTATGATGATAGATACAGAGTAAATTAGAGAACACTCAGCTCTAAACCTGGACTCAGCCCCAGACCCTGCCACCTCTCTGCAAGTGATTGGGAAGCCGGTAGCAAGTTGCTGTTCACACAAAATGAGATGTGAAGCAGTTGGAGGCAGTATAAGCCCCCCCTTTGGGGCAGCAGCAATGCCAATACCCCCCACCCCTCCCACACACACTTTTCCAGTAGGTTCATCTGGCTGGAGATTTCCTGAAGAGGGGAGCTGAAGCGGCTTAGAAACGAAGGAAGGAAGTAAATATTGAAATATACTCGTGACCACAGGAGCTTGATGGTGAAGAATCTGGGGCCGGCTGGGAAAAACAAAGATGCAGAGGGGTTTTGAAAGTCTGAAGATGATTTGAAGGGTGAGACATGTTTTCTCTCAGATCTAAGGTAGGAACAGATTTTCAAAAACACAGGTTCTACAAACTGCCTGGCTTTGATATCCTGGAGGAGCGCATTGGGGATGCAACGCGGGTATGCTTGCTCCTCCGGTCCACCCGCATGGCCGCAGGCTGAATCTCAGTGCCAAGAGGCTTGTGCCTGGTTATTCAGGGGGTGACTGGAAAGACAACACCCCACCAAACCACAGGAGCAGTGGGGAGGGGAAGCAGAAAGGAATAGGGATGGGGGGGGAGAAAGGAGAAGGGGGGGAAGGATGGAGGAGGGAGAATAAGAGAGGGAGGGAGGGAGGGAGGGACTAGGCCTATATTGGTTCCAAGTCAGCAGAACTATTTCTTCCAACAGGACTCCTGGATCACTGTGGATCAAAAACCTTCTTATAACTGCTCTTTCTCTTTCAATCTTTCACCATGCCCTAGTGGCTCACATATGTAATCCTAGCTACTCAGGAGGCTGAGATCTGAGGATGATGGTTCAAAGCCAGCCTGGTCAGGAAAGTCTATGAGACTCTGATCTCCAATTAACCACCAAAAAAGTTGGAAATGGAGGTGTGGCTTGAGGGGTGGGGTGCCATTCTTGCTTGAGTGCAAAAGCTAAGAGTACAACCCCTAAGCCTTGAGTTCAAGCTCCAGTACCAGAACACCAAATACATACATACATGCATCTTTCCAACTTGGTGAAGACAGACACATAACATTCTGATCTAGATGCTTGATATTCAAAAGGATAAGCTGTAAAGATAAAATCTCTTATTTTGAAAATATACCGAAATTGTCCCGTCCTTTGTGGTGGTCGTGGCCATTTACTTCCATCAATCTGTCAACATTCATGGACTTGAACAGTGAAAAGCAAGTATATGTAGATTAAATTGGATCTTACTTTACCTAAAAGGTAAAGGAGGGGGTAAATAAATATAAATAAATACTGAAAAATTCTGCCTGGATATAGAAGAAGAGATAATAAACAAAAATGTCTCTCATCCCTGAGTGTCTCAACCTTCCGTTTGGGAGTTAACAACATGAATAGACCAATCATAGACCTCATTTCTAAGTGACTGACAGGTCCGTGTGAGTTCCTAAACGCGATCTTCTTTGACGGCTGACTGGTGGGCTCCACAGTTCAAGCTGTGATTCTGTTTAACCCAAGTGCTCCCCGGAGACCCTCCTTGGCTGTCTCTCTTCTCCAAGCGGCAACTGAAGCTTTGTGAGTGCCCCTATAAACACGCTAATGAATGAATGGACAACTAATTACCTTGTAAATATGCATGAATAAGTACAGGCCTCTGATTTCTGAGCAGTAAGGCAAATGTCTGGGCGCCCTCTTGCTACCTAGTTGTGCATTAGAAAATGTGTGCCATCCTCACAGTAGAAGCTGGCACGCATCATCTTAACACAGAGACGAGACAAATACCACTTGTAGGACACTGTTAAAAGACATACCCCCCTTTTAATAAAAATAGAAGACAAGTTCAGCCAGGAAAGATAAACTAAGTGTGTGCATTCTAGCCATCAGGAAGTTGTACCTCTTGATTAGAGCTTTTCAGCCAAGTGCTTTTTAAATTTTAAAATCACTTTTTTAGAGGATTTGGCCTGATTTGTTTCTCATCGATTTTTAAAACTACCAAATCTATTTGTGGCAGCCATTTTGGGGGGGGGGGAATTGGAAAGATTTTAGGGCTTTAAAAAAAGCTCTGAATGGAACCACTCCTTCCTTTCCCCCCACAAGTTTATTTTTTTTTATTATTTTTTTTTTTTGGTCCGGTCGTGGGGCCTGAACTCTGGACCTGGGCGCTGTCCCTCAGCTCTTCAGCTCAAGGCTAGTACTCTACCACTTGAGCCCCAGTGCCACTTCCGGCTTTTTTCTTTTTGCTTATGTGGTGCTGAGGAATCAAACCCAGGGCCTCATGCAGGCAAGGCAAGCGCTCTACCACTGAGCCACCTTCCCAGCCCCTTCTCCCCACAAGTTTAGCATCCCATTACAAAATTCTGTGTCAAGAAGGGGTTAGGAAGGGTTGGGCACAAGCTATAATCCCAGCTACATGGGAGGTAGAGTTTAGGAGGATCACAGTCCAAGGACAGCTAGGCATGAAGGAGACCTTACCTGAAAAACCAACTAAAGCAAAAGAGGCTGGGGATGTGTCTCTAGTGGTAGATCCCTGCCTAGCAAGTGTGAGGCTCTGAGTTCAAACCCTGATACCTCAAAAAAAAAAAAAAGGGTAAGGTTAGATTGTATTGGTTTCTGGATATGGCATTCCTATCAGAGACTTGGTGGAAAAAGAAGACTCACTTAGCAGCATCTGCATTTTGGACCAAGTAGAATCATCTAGTGGATGAGTCAGAGAGTTGAATCTGTGCTAAAACTTCAGTCAGCCCCACTTTGGAAACCAAGTAAACTTCAGCAACTTCATTTAGCCTGCAGAGGGTCAGGTTCACTCATCTGTCTGGTGGATTGTACCAAAGCTGCCTGGCCAGGCTTGATAAGAAGAATAAGTTGGCTGGGCACCAGTGGCTCACACCTGTAATCCTAGCTTCTCAGGAGGCTGAGATCTGAGCTCTGAGGATTGCAGTTCAAAGCCAGCGCTCAGGCCTGCTGTTCAATGACCGATTTAAAAAGGAAAAACAAAAAGATTACTTCATACAATGCATAGGAAGTACTTGAGTCCAGAGGCTGGCACTTCCTAGGTTTCTGTTAAGTAATATCTATCATTACTAGTATGATTAGTTATTACTTGTTATTACTATGAGTCCCCGAGCACTAGGGAAGTAATTTTGTTTTGGTAAACTTTAGAGTGTTTCTCCAGACATCTGCTGGTAATGGTTGTCATGTCAAACCTGAGCTGTCACGGGCAGGGTCAAGATGAACTCAGGACCAAGGATGGCCAGCAGAAACAAGCCATTGTTAAGATCATCCAGTAGCTTTACATTTCCAATCTGCCTTCCTGGCTGTCTGAGTTCAAGCCTGAACCTAAGGAAGCAGCTGTTGTGAAATTAGGGTGCTAGGTCTTGATCTGCAATGGATTAAAAAAAAAACAAAAAAACAAGAAAGAGCAGGTCCGTCGATAACACTTCCCCGACAACAGAAAACATATGCGATAACTCTCAACCACAGTATTCCCCTGTCAATAGAAGCAACACTCGATTTCAGACTCAAATGGCTTTCTTTAGTTCAGAACATCCAAAGGCTAGAATTCGTTGTGAAGTTGGTGTGAATGGAACACACATGAATATCACATCTATCAGGACTCTCTTTTAAGTCTGAGTTAAGGAGTCAATGTGTTAATTCCTTTGATCACATTCCAAAGATCAGTAATCAGTTTCAGAAAGGTTGACCCAGAACTCAATACAGGAGCCTCCCTAATTTGAACATCAAAATCCAAAAGGCTCAGAAATCTGAAATATTTTAGTGTTCACATGGAGCCACAAGTAGAAAATTCTATACCATGATATCTTGTTTCATATATAAAAATTGTAGAGTGCCAGGTGCTAGTGGCTCACGCCTGTCATCCTAGCTACTCAGGAGGCTGAGAGCTGAGGATCCTGGTTCAAAGCCAACCCAAGAAGGAAAGTTTGTGAGACTCTTATCTCCAATTAATCACCCAGAAATCAGAAGTGGCACTGCAGCACGTAGTGCTAACAGCACTAGCCGTGAGCAAAACTGCTTAGGGACAGTGCCCAGGCCTTGAGTTGAAGTCCCATAACCAACAAATTATAGATATAGATATACATATACATATATATTAGCATATATCATAGAAATGTTGCATAAAATTGTGTTAAGGCTACATGTATATCAATGTATAAATGGATTTTATATATAGACTTTGGCGGGTGTCATATTCAAGGTACCTCATCAACATGTACACAAAAATCTAAGTCCAAAAAACATCTGACCCCAAACATTTGGGATAAGAGTTCAACCTGTACTTTATCAGGTAGTACATTTCATTTTCAATGGCAATAAAAATTATGTAGATGGTTTTAGAGTTTCTCCTCGTATTTTGCACCTGGATCTTTTGTCAAAACTCTACCCATATTTAGTTTTTGCCCTTCGAGAGCAACTCAGCTTGCAATTACTTCTACTTCCAAGTCATGATCCTTCTAGGACTCAAAATTCCTAAAGTTTTTCTCTTCTGAGATAAAAAGACATTTCATTCATCTGTTTATTTCAATCATTAATTTAATTCCCAGACATATCGTAGTTCTTGGCAACAACCATTAGATGCTGAGATTGTAGTTTTAGCCAAGTCCTTCTAAAACTTCATCGATGTGGCCTAAACTCATTGTGCCATAATCCAGAGAGACTGTCATCTCCCTTGCTCCTTGTTAACCTGGTCTTCAGGTGACAGTCACTCTTAGAAGCCACCCAGCACCCTGGGACGTTTTCAGCTCCTGCTATCTTTTTATATGCACTGCTGCTCTGAACCCACGCCGCTCCCCACGCTCAGCTGCTCAACCTGATGTGCTTTGACTCCCAAACTGCTTCTCACTCTGTGTTAAGTCAGCCTCTGCCTGTCAGACTTCTTTACAGCATCAGTTCTGAGAGCCAATGTATTCCTCGGTTCCCAGTTTGCGTACTGAAAACTTACGGTTTTCTTGTTTTCATCAAAGTTACTAATTTAAAAATTAAAACATATCTGTGTGCATATGTCTGTGTTACAGGTATATATGCATATGTGTGTATATATATGTGTGTGTGTGTGTATAGACACACACACACACATATATATATGATGGTCTGATTTGAAGTTTCTAACTTCACTCTCATGCCCTGGGGTATAAACTCTATGCTGGCTTTTGTCCTACCCTGAGGAAAGGGGACAAGGTCTTTATGAGCTCCCCTCCCCCATTCCAATCACTTCTCACTATAGGACACCCAGGGCTGGGGTTGAGATAAATTGCCAGCATCTTCTAGCAAAGCAACCAACACCAGTCTTCTAGAAAAGATTCTAGATATAAGAATCTTGGAGATGGATGTCCAACCAGTAAATGTGGACCTCATGTCTACCATGGAGAGATACCCATCACCCTATTGAAATCTGAGATCTACCCACAGAGCTGGTATCTGGTGCAACACACACAAAGCCCCTCCTCCTCTCCTTTCCCCCTCCCTTCCTCAATCTGAACCTCCCCTCTCCTTTCCCCTCCCTCTTTCAAAACTTTCCCTTTATTGAAATATGTTGTGATTAAGCACAATTACAAAAGACCATGAAATCTCTACTTCCGAGTTACAGTCTGTCTTATTGCTGTCAAAACATAGTTACAAACTATTTTTTTTCTCTAAAGAGCTGCAACATGGATTTAAACGGAGAATTCCCTTATAGAGGGCAGGGGCGGAAGCGGGGGGGGGGGGGGGGGGGGGGGGAGAGTCCACCAAGAACATGGTACAGAGGAAAGCCTTCAATGGGGCCCACTGAAAGAACCAAAAATCAAATGGTCCATCAGTGATGGAACCACATATTGGAAGAAGCTACAAGGTTTGCCCAAGTCTCTGAGGATCTCCTGTGGTCACAGGCCTTCAAATTGGTCACGTATCTCCATTCTCCATGCCATTACGGCTACAACCAAAGAATCTCTGACTTTGGCAGTGAAGATCACACTCTTACTGGGCCTTTCAGCAGAACACAACACAATTTGTTCTGCTGCGTGTATGGATGAGCAGAGTCAAAGGAAGTATCTACTTAGATAACGAGGTATCTTCTTCACCAATACAGGTGGCTTCAAGGCCAACCCACTTAGAAACTTACTGGAAATAGTAAAGTCTCAGATTCCCCGTGGACTGGAAAGTTAAAGAGTATTATAAAAAGCCAAAATGTGTTCCTATTTTAAGATGGCTAATAGGAGTGAATATAAGTGGACGTGAACGAATGGATGAATAAATGAATATGAATGGATTTAGATGGATAATAGAATGAATATATGGAATTGAATTTGCTCCTGAGAACTTGTTTTGTTTTGTTTTGTTTTGTTTTCTCTGATCTACCAGAAAGGAAATGGTCAAACCCTAAGTTTGCTGGATCTGATGCTTCTTTTTGGTGGTGCTGAGATTTGGATTTAGAGCTGGCCTGGGGGTTGGACACCTAGTGCTTGGTTGGGAGCAACGCTATCACTTGAGCGATGGCCCAGTCTTTTTCCTGCCATTTCCCTCAATTCCCATACGTTTGAGCACTTTTGCAGGAGCTGGCCTCGGGCTATGATCCACCTAACTTCACCTCCCAGGGCTGGCTTCAAGCCGTGATCTTCCTCTACTCACCTCCCAAGTAACTGGCATTATAGGCGACCATACCCAGCTTTTTACCCTTCTTTCTTCCTGTCTCACCTCAAAAAAAAAAAAAAAAAAAAAAAAGAATTCTTATTTTTCTAGAAGGCAGTCAACCCATGAGCTCTGGTTATTTGTCCAGGACGTAAAAAATGCTATCAGGTTATATCTATTACCTGGGTTTTCTGACTAGACTTACTGGGAGATTGACTACAAAGAAGCCATGGAGCATTACAGTGAAAGGCAGTAATCTAAGGGTGAGGGGTGTGGCTTAGTGACAGAGTGAGCACTTGAGAAATGCATAGAGCTCAGGAGTCGATTCCCAGTACCACACGTAAAAGAAGTAACGCACATACAGACCCCCGACATTGCTATATGCTTTAGGACACCAAGGCCCTTAGAGATCAATAAGGTCCCCCAAATCTCAGATTCTAAAAGCTTCCAGATTTCCCACTCAAGGAAGGCTTCCAGTCTAGTCATGGAATACACTGGGAAACCTTACATTTCCATTACCTTACATCTTTCTGAGAAACTAACCCCAACAGAAGGAAAAAAAAAAACAGCAATTGCTTCCATGGAAATATGTACCCCTCCTTGCCCGCAGCCATCTGAATGAGAGACTGTTTGCATTAATAAGGCGTTAGCCATTTTTCCCCCCTCTTTGATTGTCAAATGCCAGCCGTTCAATGTCCCACATTTACCCGTGAAATTCAGGGCAATGAAGCTGACAAAATGTAATTTACTTGCATTGAAATGGGCCAGACCCACAATTTCCATCCCAGCCTTCCAGGCTAGGTTTCCCATTTCCAAGTCTTTCTAAGCTAGCAGAGAAGACATCGCTGGCCCTAAATCCAAACAGCAAGGGTATGACAGGTGGGTGGCCTCCAAGATCCCAGGGGTATTCCTCAGGAAGAGGAAGACCCATCCTGCCAACTCTAAGCAAGTACTGGACGCTCCCTTTGAGCTGAGATTTGGTTCAACATTAGTACACATCCTTTAAAACTAATGCAAATTTATAGATCAGAATGAAACATAGATTGAGGCATCACAGGGAAATGTCGACAAGCTCAGGAAATATTTATTAGAGCACAGAACTTACCAGAACCTCATAAACAACCTAACTGTAGAAAACATTGCTTCATCATGAGGGGGAGTCTGTTTTGTACAGATCCGGGGCTCAACACTAGCACTCTACCACTGGAGCTGTAGCTCCACTTCTGGCTGTTTTTGATGGTTAATTGGAGATAAAGGTCTCATGGCCCAGGCTGACTTCAAGCCCAGATCCTCAGATCTCATGCTCCCGAGTAGCTAGGATTACAAGCACTTAGCAATGAGGAGTTTTTGAAATGGAGACTAAAGGAGAAAATGAGTCAGAAACCAGCAAGGAAAGTATAAAAGTATACAGGCTAAGATTTTTACATACATCTAGAAACTAGGATCTAAAACTTTTATGAGATTTGGACTCAAGGCAATCTATTGTGGCATCACTGGTAGTCTCAAGAAATTTGGAAGAAAATAAGTTCTCACTAACAAGAAAATCACTTAAATTTTCGTGAGCCCATTCTGTGGCCCCACTAAGACAAAAATACCTTGTAAAATCGTATTTAGTGCCACGGGAAAACGTTTCCAATATAATCTTAAATTTTAAAAAAGCAGTATATTTTGATCCTAAGTTCATACACAATATAAGGACACACACACACACACACACACACACACACACACTCTCACACTCACACACGGGAGAAAGGAGAAGATGTATTTATTGTTGGTGACTATATAGGTAGTAAGATTACAGTTTGTTTTTTATTTTATTTTGTTATTCAATAATTTTTTTCAGTTTATGCTAAACATCTTGTGATACACACAAAATTAAAAATTTTAAACTGCTTTACTTCTGAAAAAAATGAGATTTGATACAGTAGCAGGTCCTACAAGTGATCCTTAAATCATACCCCTCTACTTGCTGGAAAGAAAAAACAAACAATTTTTCTTAGAAGATCTGGATCAAGGATGAGATCAGTGGGTATTTTCCACTCCAAAAGAAAAATACTCATTTGCTTGTATTTTAAATTCACATTTAAACCCTATTTTGATACCCAAATAGGTAAGCCAGCATCTGATCTTTAATGGACTTGGAGAAGTCCATTTCCAAATGCCTGCAGCATCTGAGAAGATTTCATTGACCGATTAGCTGGATTTTCATTTCTAGCAAGTATTAGCCAATAATTTACAGTGTCAGATTCCTAATCAGGTATATTCCCACCCTTTAGAAGCTCTTGATCTTACCTGGACCAACTTACCCCCTGCCCCACCAAATAAAAACAATGTCTGCCAGGGAGATTACATTTGTAGTCCTTGAAGAACACTTAAATGAGCCCAGAAAGTCAGTAAAGCAGATCAGAGAAAAAGCATCTATGCTTCATCATTTGAACAGAGACAAACCCAGCTGTGGTCAAGTGGTCAGGAAATAGGTCAACTCAACTCAAGCCCAGAGTTCCTTACTGTGGCCAATCAGAGCGAGGTACAAGCAACCCACAGGCAGAGGTAATTCCTTCAGCGGAAGATAGAAAACTCAGCAAGAGCCTTTCCTCCCAATTAAAGGTAGTCAATATTGATTATCTGAGGGATTTCCATGCTCAGGAAGCAAATTAGAAACTCAATACCTGAACTATTCCTAAATGCAGTTATCAACTTCAGAGTTTTATCTCATAAAACCAATTCAGCTTAGAGTTTAATTCTATTAAATTAGGGCTTAGAAATAAGATTTGCTCTAGAATGAATGCATCATTAGTTTTAAAATGCAATATACTGAAATCCAAAATGTGCTGTATTACAGTCTGAAGAATAAATGGGTAAAGATGGCATCTAAATGTTCTTCTCCCTAAATATATTTACCCATCAAAAAAAAAAGTGTTTGTTCCTAAAGATGCTAAGTTCTTTGTGAAAGAGTTTCCCCCTCCTTCAAATAACTTGCACAGTGACTAGTTTGCCCTTAGACCTTCTTATTCCAACCATGAACAAGTTCTAAAAGGTGGGAGGGGGGAGCCTGGTGCTGGTGGGTCACACTATCACCTTAACTACTCAGGAAGTGGAGAACTGGGATCACAGTTCAAAGCCAGCCCAGGCAGGAAGGTTTGTGAATTCTTATCTCTAATTAACCACCTAAAAACCAGAAGTAGAGCTGTGGCTCAAAGTAGTAGAGTGCTAACCTAGGGCAAAAAAAAAGCTTGAGGACAGTGCTCAGGCCCTGAGTTCAAGACCTATGAGGGGCAGAAAAAATAAAGAAGTCAGGTGGATGGTGGGGGTCTGAAGGTTCCATGTTGGGGGGTGCTGGAAGGAGGGGCTAGTCCAGAGACTCAGGAAGGAGCTGCCCCATGTTCTGTACGTTACAATGTGCTACCCCAGAGGTTTTCTTTGGTTGCTATTGTTTGGTGTGTGTGTGTGTGTGTGTGTGTGTGTGTGTGTGTGTGTGTGTGTGTGTGTGTGTGTGTGTGTGTGTGTGTGTGTGTGTGTGTGTGTGTGTGTGTGTGTGTGTGTGTGTGTGTGTGTGTGTGTGTGTGTGTGTGTGTGTGTTTGTGCGCATCCACACACCATTTTATTTTGCTGAGGATCAAATCTGGGGCCTCATATGTGATGGGCAACTGCATTTTCTTTCTTTTTAAAGAAGAGAGACCCGGCTGGGAAGGTGGCTCAGTGGTAGAGCGCTTGCCTTGCATGCCTGAGGCCCTAGGTTTGATTCCTCAGCACCACATAAGCAGAAAAAAGCCTGAAGTGGCGCTGAGGCTCAAGTAATAGAGCACTAGCCTTGAGCTGAAGGACGGAGGGACAGCGCCCAGGTCCAGAGTTCAAGCCCCAAAACTGACAAAAAAAGAAAGAAAAAAAAAGAACAGAGAGACTTTAAAGACCCTTCTACCTTGTGCTGTCAGGGACAGGATTCACTGGCCCAGTGTAACAGCAGATATTGCTGGGTATCTTGTGGAAATGGAAAGTCGGTCTGATTAAAGCTAGCAAAAGAACCTATTCTGCAATGCCTTCCCCCCTACCTAGCCCCCCCCCACACACACACACAAGAGTGCTGGGGCAAGTGACACAGAAAAGCTCAGTGAGTATATACATATCTGCTAAACAGAGATATTACAAGGCTGAGATGATAAATAACGAATAACATAGTCTCAGACCCTGGCAGGGAACTCCTGGTTCCGGGCTGCTATCCAGGCACTCACACGACCACAGGTGATTTCCATCTTTAACAAAGGCCAGAGCTGGGTTCTTTAAGTGCTGAAACCCCGCTTGCCATTAAGAGAAGCAGCCATTCCGTTTACACGAATCCTGCGGCATCACCCTCTATTTCCGGACCCCGCAGGCCATTCTTCTGTCCTCCGGAAGCCCTGACACACGCTACCTCACACTGTCACAGAAACCCAGGATCACAGGGTCTTCCTAAGCAGATGACATCCAGGTTCCTTGCCATTTGCGTGTGGGAAGAAGAATTTCTGCCTGACGCTTCTCCATCGGCAAAGACAGCAAAGCTCACACAAAGCATGTTCTGGAAAGCTCTGCCGATGGGCACTGAGCGCAGCCTGGTGTGATTTATTTATTTCTTTATTTTGCTGGACCTGGGCCTTGAACTCAGGGCCTGGCTCTGTTCCTGAGCCGCTCAAGGCTAGCGCTCTAGCCCTTGAGCCATAGCCCCACTTCCTGCCTTTTTCTGTTTATGTGGTACTTAGGAATCGAATCCAGGGCTTCATGCATGCCAGGCAAGCGCTCTACCACTGAGCCACTTTCCCAGCCCTGGATTTTTTTTTTTAACACAGCATTGTCACGTGATGGTGGGATCCTGAACACCATCATGATCCACTACTGTAAGGAAATTTGGGGGCACATTAGACAAAGAAGACAGAGAAAGGAGACAGGGTGCTCCACTCTGGCTAAAACTTGCAACCTTGCTCTCTTCTTTTTCAGTGCTTTTTCTGGTTGTCCTTACTTTGTACAAATATAACTCAGCTGCTGAAAAGCAAAGCACCATAGGAATACAACAAGATAGGAGAAGAAAAAAGTAATACCTTTCTACTCTGGGGAAAGGTAGATGTACAGGTACCTATGAAGAAACCTTTCCCTAGAATGGGGAATTCCATTCACAGGTTCTCAAAGGACAATTTGCAGAATCCAAGTAAGGACTTGTGTCTCAAGTAAATTTCCAGAATGTTCTCTAGCTCCTACTTCATTTTTTTAAAAAAATCAATATTGCCAAGCATAATGGTAAAAGAACATCACTGGATTTAAATCCCCCTATTGGGGGAGTCAAAAATCAATTACATTTTGCAAGTTAAGCTTTGGTGATCCAGTTAACACTTCCATTTTGCTCACTTGGAGACTAAGCAGCAGCCGGGCCCTTGATTCTCCATCTCTGTCTGTCACTGGCCACCGGGGACAGTCCACAGACCCTCCGCTGGATGTACAGCCTTGGATAAGTCTTTTTATTTCTCCGGCATCCAGCTTTCCCCTCTCATAGGAGAGGGGTAGCACAGAACAGTTCTCAAATTTGGACTTTGCAATTCCTGTAGCCAATAACAAAGAACACCTAAGAATTAAAGAGGGCCAGGCATAGTGGCACAGGTGTATAATACCAGTGCTCAGGAGTCTAAGGCAGGAGGATTGAGAATTTGAGGCCAGCATGATCTACATAGTGAGATCCTCCCTCAAGATTTAAAAAAAAAACAGATTGGAGGGGTATAATGCATTTATCTAGCAAGTACAAGGCCCTGGACAGCATCACTGGCAGAGGGGAAGGGAAAAGAAAGGAGGGAAGAGGAGGGGAGGGAATTAAGAGAAAACCAATCACCAGAAGAAAGCCAGATACAACAAAATCCACCACAACCAGAAACCAAACAGAAGAGAGGGAGAAGTTAACAACAAAAAAAATCACTAAGACAAAGATAACAGCACTTCACGTATTAACTCCCCTCCCCCTCCCCCATGCACACATTTCTCCTGCAGCTGCAGGGGCCAGGGAGTCTGTGGACAAACACCAAAGAGACAGCAACAGCTAATTCAAAAAATAAAATGCAAAGTCCTACGGCCCAGTTGCAATTGAATTTGACAGTGAAGGTCACAACAACTTTTCACTTTTGTTTAAAGACACTGCCTTGATCATTGCCGGATGCGGAGAGAGAAACACAGGATGGAAGACAGACCATCCTGAGCCCACATCTCCCCTAAAGTGCTCCCCCATCCTCCAGCCTGCCCGTAGCTTGCTTTCTTCTCTAGTTTTGTTTTGTGCTTTTTTTTAAGAAAAATGGACAGATTTCTAACGTTTAAAAAAAAAAAGATTATAAATAACGATTTTCTTTCAAATATATTGCAAGAGACAGTAACCCAAATATTCCGAGCGAGGGAATCAGCTGGCTTTTGAAGGCTGGCTGTGCTTGTTAATTTTTCTCAACTTCTCAAACATTTCTAGTTCATCCCTGCCTTCGCCTGTCTCCTTTTTCTCCCTTGCCTACTTTTGTCTCTTTTTCCAGTTTTTCTAGGCCTACTAATCATAGTGAGTGGTAAGAAATGGTAGGTTTGTCCTCAGTTGTTGTTTTAATTGTTCTAACTAGTTGTAAGATTCGTTGTCTGTAAAGAAAATTGCTTTGGCCTCCAACATGTGTTTCCAATACAAATGCATCGCATAAAAACTGAAAGACCTTTTGTCTACAATGATGAGTCTCCTGGAGCCATTTTGGACTTTATAGAACGATTTCACTTATATCTTAGTGGAGGGGGGGAAATAAATAAATAAATATATATATATGACAAAGCAGACTCAGCATCTTCAACCCCTTTTTAAATTTCTGTCATGCTGTCTCCTAAAGACACTAGCACTTGATAAATGTTCAGACCTGCTTGGTTCTGAACTGAGTACCTGTCATCTCTTTGGAAGGGATTAAGGGTATCAGCACAGGTACGCCATAAAAGCTGACCAACAGGGGTCAGTGACCCAGTCATTGCCCTCCCTGTCTTGTGTCTGTTGTGCCCATTCCCGAAGCTTTGCCGTGGGGAGGGCCGCTTGCCTTTTCTCCATTTCCCTCTTCAAGGTTCTGTGAGAGAAACACCGCTGCTCATGAGAGCCTCTTGCAAATGTCACTAAGGAATTGGGACTCACCGCATCAACATGGCGTACTTCACAAATGAGAGCTGTTTATTCCAGGTGATTGTGGCTTTTCAAGACAGACTTAGGAGCCAGGGAAGAAAAAAACAATTGCCATTCAGTGCAACCAGAAATGGGAAGCGCCAAGGAAACAAGTGGGTTGTAGAGCCAGGCTCCTCTCGGATTCCCTGCCAGTTAACGTTTCTCACGGTGCACAGATTGCTTCTCTGCTTTCTCCTGAACCTAAAAGCCACCTGTGCTAGCTGCCACTAGAACCTAAGTTCTCCCTATGAGAAGCATCTTGAAGATTGTGTGGAAACAAAGGTAAGGGCTAGCCACCCATTTTGTGGGCACACATCCCAAATCACTGGCCCCTGTGTGGTACTGGTCCATTCTGTGGTACCTTTCTAGAAGCACTTCCTGTGAGCTCACCATGGCATCTGTCATTCAAGCCTTCTCATTGCTTTGATGAGCCATTTTACCAAATGAGAGATGTTGCTGAGCTAAAGTACCAAGGGTGGATTCTGTTGCTCAGAATTGAGACCCACCAAATACATTATAAAAGTAATGTGTTCAATAAGTAGTTAACAATCTCAACATGTTCACTTTCTATCACCCTCTGAGATCTCAACATGTTAACTTTCTATCACCTTCTGAGACCCTGCAACTCTACATTCATAACTAAGACCATAGATACTCAGAAAGATGGGAAGAAAGCTGCCAACACCAAAACCTCTACCTGTTAGCCTCTCGTGATACACCTTCCAAGCAAATCTCCTCTTCAGATGACCCCTGGATAGCACAACTGATTAGAATAACTAGGACTAAAGATCCTCAGGCCAACAGGACACTTAAAAGTCTTATGTCAGGGCTGGAGGTGTGGTTCAGTAGCAGAGGACTTGCCTAGCAAGTGTGAGGCCTTCAAACCTCAGTACTACCAAAATAAACAACAACAACGACAACACTGTTACCTTGCCCGTGTAATTGTAACTCCTCTGTACGGTATTTTCACAATTAAAAAAAAAAAACTGGAAGTTAAGTTTTGTCATGCAGGTAGTGAACAGAAAGTAGAGGAAAAAAATCATGAACAAGTCGACTCAGATGGAGAATGAGCCAGAAGAGATCAAGGACTGGAGAATGTCCATGGTCCTGGCTGTCTTGCTCTGCATGGACCTTTCTTCTATTATTACTTTTTCTTTTTTACACCTTGCCAAGGGTTCAGCTGAATATATTAAATGCAGGAAATACTCAAAAGGTGTTTGGTGAAAGTATGAATGATAAATGAAATAAATGATGCATCTTCCAGCCAGCCTTCTTTGTTCCATGAATGCTTATTACTGAACTGATTGCCACACTTCTTTTTCCCGATTATCAAAATGATTTTGTAATATGTACTATCATAATTATAGCTCAAATTATAAAGGGAAGGGTGATTTGTGGGGTGGATTTTTTTTTCTTTATCTAAGTGTTCCAAAAAGCAATCCTTTTCGTTTTGTTATGTGTTCGATATACTCCTTGTGGAATACAGGCATTTTCTGCAACCCAGCACCAGAAACTACAACTTATGACTTTCCTTATAACTGGTCTCAGTGAGCACATGGTCAGGGGCTTCTTTTGACTTCCAAGACTGACCTCTGCAGCTTCCTTCCAAAGAGTCCCCAGTCAGAGGTCAATTTTACACTTGCACTCAAAGCTATCACTTAAAGAACACTGGCGATGTACC
This sequence comes from Dipodomys spectabilis, assembly GCF_019054845.1. NCBI lineage: Eukaryota > Metazoa > Chordata > Mammalia > Rodentia > Heteromyidae > Dipodomys > Dipodomys spectabilis. The sequence continues at coordinate 7,174,310 of NW_024870950.1, forward strand.
TGCCACTTGTCCCTGGGTCACTTGCCAAAGACATCAGGAGAGACACACAGGTCTGGGGGCTGTAGACACTAACAGAATTCCTGCACAATGAACAGGACAGAATGCTGGGGATAGTAATAAAATGAGATTGCAAAGAGTGGTAGGAGAAAATAACACAGGAGGCCTTGATATTGTCTAGCCTAAGAGTTGCTAGGAGTCCCTAAATAGGGGGTACCTGAACTAGCACATGCTCGGTACCACTCTCTCCTTCAATGAGTGACCCCTGTGTCCTCACCCTTCACATCTGGGCTCACCTTCTGGCTGGCTTTGGACCAATGAAATCTGGCAGAAGTGACATTACGCGAGTTCTGGGACCAGATCTTAAGAATTTTTGCATCTTCTTATATGCTGTGGCAGCAGCTCAGAAAAACCCATCAACACACCCAGGTGAGGGGCCAGGGGACCAATCAGCAGTAGTCACATCAGCTGGCACCGCTGAGACTCCAGATTAATGAGTCATCGTGGTCAGCACCAGCAGTGAGCTGTCCCAAGTTGATCCAGCCCAACAGCCAACACACAGAAGTTGGGAACAATTAGAGGATTGGTATTTAGGGTTGGTTTGTTATGCAGCAAAAGCTAACTGATACAGCTGGGAGCTCAAAGGGACTCAGAGTTAAAACACATGCAAATCTAGGCAGGGCAAGCATCCTGAGAAAGACCCTAAGGCAATAATATCTGAGACATCAAAAAAGGATATTCTTAGGAAAGGAACACAAAGGTGCAATTCCTGTGAGCACCTGATATTTATTAAAATGAATTCCAGGAAATGGAAACAAGAGGGTTTTCCCCCCTTTGTTATTGTTTCTGTTTTCTTTTCTTCTCGTTTTGTTTGTGTATTTGTCTTTGGTAGGCTAAGGGGGGGGGACATAGAAATGGTAGGACAAAGCATAAACAAATGCAACAGTGGTACTCTGTTGAAAATGAATTATACAACTTGTGAGTTGGGGATAGGAGGGGAAAACTGGGAAAAGCAGTGGGAAGGAGTGACATTGTTCAAAAGGAAATGTGCTCTTTACCTGACTTTTGTAACTGTAACCCTTCTGTACATCACCTTTACAATAACAATTTTAAAAGGCATAAAAGGGGGAGAAAAGCCCAGCTGTAATCAAACTGGGCTCTGGTAGCTCCTAATTGTAATCCTAGGTACTCAGGAGGCTGAGATCTGAAGATCAGGGTTAGAAGTAAGCCCAGGAAGGAGGGTCCATGAGACTCTTATCTCCAATTAACCACCAAAGCATCTGGAAGTGGCTCTGTGGCTCAAATGGTAGAGTGCTAGTCTGGAGCAAAAGAGTTCAGGGACAGTGCCCAGGTCCTGAGTTCAAGCCCGGGATTCACACACACACACACACACACACACACACACACACACACACACAAAGCTGTGGGCAGTATTCATAAGAGAGGATAAGGCACCTCTGTGTTCCTTAGAGAAGTTCTTCACACCCTAGTTTCCCAGGATGGAGAAAATTACACACACACACACACACACACACACACACACGCCCCCCAGCCATCAATGTAATTTAAGTCCACATCATTTCAAGGCTATTGCAGTTCTACACTAATCCACACACTTTTAGCAGTACCACTTGGTACACACACAGTACGTTTGGTAAGAAGGCAAAGTGGAGGTCCAGCATGGCCCCCTCGTAGGCTCCCCCTGGTGGCTGCAGGGAGGCTATGAAGGGTTGTTGAGCAGGTGGGTCATCTTACCTATCACACAGGACATAGCCTATGGAGCCAGTGGCAAGAACATAGAGAAGGCGATAGAGCGGTGAGGGCGGCAGGGAAGCCCATTCTCTCTGGAGTTGGGTGCCAGACATCCCTGTTCATACTAAGGGCTTCCTTGTCCTGCCTTGGCCTAAACTCAGAGCTTGCATTCCCTGGCGGTTGGTTTCTTGTACTCTCTCTTCCTCTCTTCCCCTTTTGAGTTTCCCAGAGCTTGTTTCTGTGTGCCTCACCACGAGCCATAGGGATGGAGGAAAAGCGGGCAGTGCGGTGTGGAAGGTGAGAGGCTGATACATATGCAACCATCCCAACAGCTCCCTCTGCCCGCCTCTGACAGCCCACCGGGGTCTCTGTCTTATCATGGGAACACAGAATCTACCTGGCAACATGGGGAACTACTCAGCCACCAGAACAAACAAACAAAGCATCTTTTCCACTGAAACACAGGGACTATGCCAGCGCACACTTACTCCGTACACGCTGAAGGTTTTCCTTACATTCTACTTCTTCTTCGTCTCGCATGAGATGGCTCCCTTCCCCGCGTCAGTCACGTGCTCAGGTTCCTGTTTTTATTTCAATCCTCTGCATTATCAGTTTATAATCTAAGGGCTTTAAGCCAGCTAGCTATTGATCTGCCTTTTTTATTATTTTTTTAAAACATGCTTTTATTATTCTTTCTCATGACTTCATAATCTTCTTTAGACCATTTTTCTACCTTGGGGAGGAGAAAAAAAAATCTCCCCTTTGAAAATGGTAAATGTTGCCGTATTAAATTGAAATTAGGCTGGCGGGGCCTCACACTCAGCATGCATGTGCCCAGGCCAGTGTTCTGCAGAAGGCGGCACGTTAACCTCCTCAGTCACTGGGTATGTTCACACCGCTCCTTAAAGAAAAAAACCTTCATCATGGTCAAGGTACATGTAAATCAGACAACCTCGGAAACACAGTCGGGAGCAGGGCTGCAAATTCACAGTGTAGCAACCTACAGGGTGTTTCAGAAGAGACAGCATTTTAAATATGATTCATGAATAAGCAAACAGCCCCGACCACCCAAATCAACTTGAAGAGTAAACACAGAGGGAATGTTTAGTCAAATTTTAGACACCATTTGACTAGGGAAAAGGGTTAAAACTTATCAGCAGAGAATGAATTATGTCAATACCACACACACACACACACACACACACACACAATCCTAAGCAACTGCAGAGAACTGTCTTCAAGTAAAAGTAACACAGGCAAAGGGCTATTTATGCTCCAGAGATAAAATGCACCCTGCTACAAAGGACTTGCCCGTGCAAAAGATAACCAGAGAAATGTTTCAAATATATAGGATATTCATGCATAACTATTTATGTATTTGCAGGAGTGTATGTAAGGCTTATCATAGGAAATAAATAGGTGTTTATGGCTACACTGGGATCAGGATATAACAATAATAACAAATGCAGCTGTTAATTTCTATCTGTCGATCTTGGCACGTGACCTACTGAAGCGGGTGACCCTGTGTGCAGCAAGCATCTGTAGAGGTAGCAGTATTCATTAAGAACAGGGCTGAAAGACAAGCAAAAGACCCCTCTTCATTTTTTAACCCATTTCCTGTGTGTGTGGGGGTTGGTCGTAGTTTCTTGTAGATGGGGCCTATGTCTTTCACAACTAGAATCATAGGGTACTAAGCAGATACTCAATGAATATCCAGTCAATTAACTCAATTCTCCAGTGTCTTCTTTTAGTGCCCAGCCTCCAATTGGACACGATCCCCCAATAAAGCTTCCTTATTCTCCGGAAATGAATGCTGACGTACTTTCAAAGTACTGAGTATACACAGCAAACTCACAATCTCCTCTTCCCTCCTCCATGACAAATCTATTTGTACAGCATAGTCCGAGATAAAGACAGATTCCCCAATAATGAGTTAATAGACAACTGGGGTTTGCTGCTCCCATTTCAGATCATTCAGGGACTTGGAGAGAATCTCTGCCGTACTGCTGCACTCGAGTGGCATAGTCCCTCTTAACTAGCAGGCTGGAGGCAATGCCACCAACAAAGCATAGCCCCCAGCCAATCCTTGGAGCCATGAAGTGTCACCACCAGTACACTGGCCACTCATCCTAAGGAAAGAGCAGCCAGAACAAGAGCAGAGAGAGAGACAGACAGACAGACAGACAGAGACAGAGACAGAGAGACAGAGAGAAAACACCAGAGTAAACAGCCAAAGCAAGCACCTATTGAATCCATCACAAACTTCAGAACAGTTCATTTTCCTACAGAGAACATGGAATCTACAGACAAGGGTGCATTATCCTCTCTGTGTTTCTTGGACAAAGCTTAACTTGGCAAAAAGCCTTTCTAAAGCATTGGAGAGTACACACCTTTTTTCTTTGTTTTGCTCATAATATCACTTGTAAGACTGGGCGGGGGAGGGGGTGTAGATGAGCAAGTTTCAGGCTCTGAGTTTGGTCCCCACTACTACAAAAGAAAGAGAAGGAGAAAGAGAAAGAGGAAAGGAAAGAGAAGGAGAAAGAGAAAGGGAAAGAGAAGGAGAAAGAGAAAGAGAAGAAGGGAGAGGGACAGGAAAGGTAAGAGGAAGGAAAGAAAGAACAAACAAACAAACTTGAAGGAAGGAAAATACATTCTAAGCTGTACTGCCCGATTCAAATTATGCTCCCCATTCAGTGCAGAACCATGGGAACACTGCTGGCTGGTCTGAACAGGGCAGGAAATACCTGCCCTCCTGGTATTCGTGAGACCTGAACATGAATGTTCAGGCTCCTGAATCCAGGCAGCACCTGTGATGTGGGAGGGGAAAAGACATATAAATCACACTGTTTGCTTCTTGAAACTTTTTTTTTCTTTTTACTGATTCTCAGCTTAACCATAGACCAACTAAAACTCACTGGCCAAAAAAAAAGACAGAAAGGAAAAGAAAGATCAAATTAAATGACCTCTTGGAATAATGTCGTGTATTGGCTCAATGATTCAGAGATGGAGGCCCCTGGCAGGGCCTCCATCACAGATGTGTATTTACCAGGGAGTTGGATGTTCAAGGAGCCCGTGCGACACATGGATAAGAGTGAAGTGTGTGCAAAGTCCTAATTGTTTACCTACTGATACAAATTTACAGAAAGCCACTGGTGAGTGAAGATTTGCCTGGCACATGGCACGCTCTCACATCTGCGTTGAGCTGTTGTGTCAGAAGCTGGCTTGGATACTCCTTCTCCAGGAATGAACAGCCTATTAAGATCTGAAAAGCAAACCATCCATACTGCCACCAGGATATATTTTAAACCGCCTGTCCGCCAGAAAACTTTAATAATGCAGCCTTCCTCTAATGTCTTGTGAGAGGAGAGGCAATTTTACTTCTTCTATTAACCCAACGTGATTACAATGGCTTATTTCATGGAATATTAAGTTCAAATTCTGCTCCCTGGGAGGACAATAAAAAAAAATGTGCTTATGACTTTGCCCGAAATAGCCACAGGACCAGAGCTCTTTGGCGCTTTTAATGCATCCAATCAGTAATCTACCATAATTCGCTAATGGTGAAATAGATTAGTGACCAAAGAATAACCTGGAAAGATGACATCAAAATGGAGAGAAAATGTTTGTCTTTTGCGAAGGACCTCATAACAAAACATATGGTAGTCTCTCCCTAATCCCTCATGTTGGAAAAAAAAATCAAGTCCTGATTAGAAATCTTTGACAGTGATAGTCTAGGAAAGAGATAGATTAACTAACAAAATAAGTGATCACCTTGAAGAGCAACAAGCAACTTCAGAACCACCTGAACTAGAAAGATACTCAAGGAAACCAAATGGACCTTTTGCTAAGAATTCTGGGAGAGAGCTCCTCCTCAGAACTTACTTCAAAGAGTAATTGCACTGATGAAAAATGGCAGGCCCACCATAATGAGGGTCACGCAGGTTCTTCCACACATCCAACTACAAGATTTTTACAGCCAACTGTGTGACCTATATTCCCATCTTTAATTGTAAGTGAATAATTGGTTGGAGTAAGAGGCACCGTTTAGTTATCCAATAATCCTACAAGCCAAGAGACAGCCCTCGCTTGGCTCCCAAAAGCCATGACCAACACGTATTCTTAATGGCTTTCATTCCCCAATATGGCTCCTGTTCTCTAATTACTCACCAAGTAAATGGGAAGAGATCCTTTCTCAATAGTGGGACTCATGAAATTCATTTTCTTTGGCTCTGCAAGCCCCTTTCATAGTGCTTGAAGTGGCAGAGGTTGGATAGACGTCTCTGATAAATTTAATTCACACCATTCATGGTACTAAAGTGTTTACCCAGAGCTTCCATAAACAATACTTGCTTCATGGAATGGGACCCACAATTGATGAATTACTCTGGTAGGAATGGGAGGAGGTGGTGACCAAATTAGCCAAATTAGCCAGCACCCATGTATGTCATCTGGAAACAACTAAGTTCGTCAACTATAAAATGTTACCCTTACAAGGAAAGAAAATCCTCACCTTCGATTTCTAGGTTTCTTTATCATAAGTGGCAGATTAACATAAAACCAAGTAGAATGAACTCACACCAGCAGCCCAGAAATGACATTACTTTATGGATGTGATTTATCCCTGTTGATACTTTATACAGCAGGAAGAAAGAAACTAAACACACACACACACACACACACACACACACACACACACACACACACACACACACACACACACACACATTTACCTTTCACGTTTTTGTTTAAGAAATGCAAATGGTAGATGAAATTATAATCAAAAGCCAATGAACCAGAGGAATGTTCCAAGCTGGAGATGCACAGATATGGTACTAGGAGTCTTTTCAAAGGAAAATAAAAGTAAAAATCGCACAGCAATACAATAATGCTTATTTTTTGCTGTCTCCATCCACATTTTCACTGTTTGTGGCCCACGTGAGGAAATAATCTGATAAGAAGAGCAAAGCTAAATGGCAAATAACAAACACCCCAACCCGATGTGCTTCCTCAGCCCTGACCTTCAGATAAAAATCACGCGGAAATCTGAAGAAGAAGGGGGAAAAAAAACACCTCCAAATATGCAGTACACCACAGGCTTCCCACATTTTCAGACACAGCAGCCAGGAGGAGGTAGGGAAAAGAAAAAGGGAAAAAACAAAAACAAAACAGAAGAGAAACAAAGGTAATGCTCCTGGAAAGAGGTGGCTTTTTCCCTTGTATGCCTCACTCAGCATGAGAGGTCAGCCGAATGTCGTGGCCGCCTTGCCTCTCCCTTCCCGTGCAGACGTGTGTGAGAGCAGACACGTGTGTAACACACACGTGTGTGTCTATCATTTTTATGCATGTGTCTACCCAGTATCGAAGGCATGGGGCGCTCACATGAAATATATTATATACACACACTGTGTGCATATTTAAGAAGGAGGGGAAAAGAGACTTCAAACGGTCAAAATTTATTGCACTGTGAAATTAGCTAAAATTATGACAACTGTAAGAAAAAAAATTATACGGGCAAAATTTGGGTCTGGTGGAAGAATTCTTTGATGTCTGGATTCCAATTTAACCCCCGACTGAGTTCTAAGAATCAAATGAACAAAGTATATCATACACCCCAAGTCTGCCTGTCAGCGCTAGTCATCATTTTTTATTTTATTCTTTCCAGCTGCATGTATTTACAAGACTGCTCTGACATTTCCTCCTCTCCGTGTACACATTTATGCTACCGGCGGTTGCCAAGTACATTTGTAAAACAGTTCAGCCCTGCGTTTGTTTATTCATTATGCATCTCTATCAGTCTCAATAAATACGTATTGCTCTAATTTCTTACATGTGCTATTATGTCAGACCTTCGTCTATTTGACTTCTGTGTTTATGCTCGGGTATATATACAGCCTACATCTCTTAAATGTCTGAAGCACACACTGAAAATCAAACGGAGTATTCGAATATGAAAATTCACACACATGCTGCCTTTCTGTCCTAGAGTAGAAGAAAAGAATTGTGATGGTTTTTTTTTTAAAAAAAAAAAAAAAAGGATTGTAATTACATGGATTTCAAAACATCCCGAACATATAAATAATATGGTATTACTATCCTGATCTATCATGGTGCCGGGATGGGACTGAACGTATTCACAAAGGGGGGTTTGACACAGAAAAAGTCAGGAGGAGTGGACAGATTACAAACATCCTAAACTGGACAACTAGAGGGATGAACTCTTCCTGCATAGTGCCCACAAACAAGACTCTGAGTAGACAGCAGTTATGTGAGCAAAGTCTCCGAATATTTTAAGGCAGTTATAAATGTTTAAAACATTAATAATAAATCTCGGTTGTTTAAAGAGTATTTCCAAATAACATAAAATATTTAGTTTCTCCCCATCCTCCCACCCCACCCCCCGCACCCACCCACCCGTACACATACACACACAACCCAATGCATGAAAAGATAAGATTTATCACAAAATGTCTGAGGAATAATCAGCCTTTTTTGGCCAATATATTTTAATATTTATACACATGCCATATGGTGAATATAAATGATACAGGGTGATTTCCCATAGTGTATGGAATTTATACAATTACTGCAAGGTCCAATGGCTTCAAGGCATGTAAGGGGCAAACACAGTTACAAGGTTTTGCTGATTATTGTTATAAATCTTATAAAGCATTAAAGTACATTCTGTTTACACCATTCATTTCAAAATACAGCATATAAAATATTATTATTTCTTATTAAAAGATTTATATTTTTCTGGCTTTTTTTTTCTTTTATGAGGTAAATTTATTTGCCACTATCCAAAAACAAAACAAAAAGAAATACTTTCTATTTTTCCACTTCCAAATATGTGTTTGAAATATACCCTGAGATTCAGTATCAATTTTCTAGTGATTTCTCAAGGGTTATATTTGTTCACAGTAATAGCTGCAAATATTCAAGCATTATTTGTTTGGTTTTCTCCAAAGTGTTTAAATTTAAAAAGAATCAAAGAAAAGAAGCATGATGAACCAAATTGCTTATTTTTGACACATCTGATAGCTGTATATATATTATGCACTTATGCGTGTATGTTTCTGGTGGGTCATTAATCATCAGTGACAAAATCATGATATCAGCCCACCTTTACTGAACATGATGTGTCACAATATTCATATAAATTGCATTAAAATATATATACTTGATTTTGTTGGGTCTTTTTTTTTTAATTCACAGACTTTAGTCCTTCATAGGAATTGTGCCCCCCCCCCCAAACGGGGCCTGCCCATTCTTTCTTAGCTATATGTAATATTTAATATACTTGTACCTAAAACCTGTAATAATAGATAATAATTCAGATGCCTGTATGCATCAGATCATACAAAATAATATTTGTCAAAATGAACTCCAGGAAATGGAAACAAGAGGATTTTTCTTTTTTGCTATTTTTGTTTCCTTTTCTTTTTGTCTTGTTTGTTTGTTTATATGTCTTTGGGAGTCTAAGGGGAGACACAGAAATGGAAGGACAAAGGGTAAACAAATTCAGCAGTGGTACTCACTAGATGCTATGTTGAAAATGAACTGTATGGTTTTTGGGTGGGATGAGAGGGGAAAACTGGGAGAGAGAGAAGGGTTGGCATTGTCCAAAAGGAAATGTGCCCAACTTATATAACTGTTACCCCTCTGTTTTTAGCATTTTCAAATAAAAATTAAATAAATACGTAAATTCTATAACATCTTCCCCCTCTCTGCAAAAAAAAAAAAAATCCAGTGTCTGAATTATTTTTTTTAAGAAAGTGAAGCCAGAACAAGGGAAATGAGAAATTAAAACAACCCAGCATTTACTCAGATGATTCTGGGGGTGTCGTCCATCCCTTTGCCAAAAAAAAAAAAAACACTGAGTTCTACAGCTGCTTATCAAATCAGCTCTATGTTTCTGGAATGACTTCCTGCCTCTGAGCCTGAATTTGTAGACAGATGTGGGGGGAAAATTTGTCCTATGAGACTGATCTAGCTCCATCCAAACAGAACCGCTGGAAAGACACGTTAACCTTATCAAACCCAAGCACACCTAGATAGCTGAAGGATATATTAATGGGATGAACATCTGTGAGCCTACAGACATAGGCTAATACCTTTAATAAATTTACTTGAATTCAGACCACATACATATTAAAATGACAATGACCTGCCTAGATATCAGTAGTAAAATCCATATGCTTGATTGTGTTTGCGTCCTTATCATTAACGTGTATGTGTTCATTTGTATATCTACATCAGCTAAAATACATTCTCATTCCCCTTTTTGTTGTTGTTCTTGTTATTTTGGAGGTTGGGAGGTTTTTTTTGCATTTTTTCTCTATTATTCTGGCCATCAAAAATAGAAAATATTTATGTGTAGAAATAGTTCCTTTCACTCACTACTCAACTTGCACACATGCAGGGTAAAAAAAAAAAAAAAAAATCATTTACTTTTCCCCTTATTCATTTGTTAAATGGGGATACTAGAAAGAATTAGAAAAATACTGCATTTCTCTTACTTTTCTTTACCACATGAAGCAACCCCCTAAAAAGGTCTAGAATCAGCTTTGTGTTTCCAAAAGAGCCTAACACCCTTTCTCAACCACGTATATGTGTGCGCGCATGTGCACACATACACACCATCACCACCACCACCAAGTGGCTTCACAACCCACATCTGGCTTCCAGAGTCAGACATTTATAAACACACCCTCTTAAATGTTAGAAGCCAATTTGGACTTACTAAAAAATCTATGATACGTGTGAGAAATCATGCTAACTATGAGCCCTGGTAACTTTATTTTTAATGATGACTTTCAGGGGGGAAAAAAAAAAACCAACAAGGTAAAGGGAGAGAGATCAGCTGGGTGAATGTAAAAATTGTTAATCTTAAATTTCTACAAACCCAAGTGTCAGAGTAAGCATGTATGGTGCATCAAGCATAACAAAAAGAAACGAGGTGGGGAGAGGGAGGGGGGGGGTCCCCGGCACTTGCTTTCTTGAATCCCTCTGAATATATTTCACAATTCATCAGTTTTTGTCTTTCCTGCCACGAATGAGGACAATCAGACCAGACACCCATTAGATTTCTCATGCAATTTTTTTTTCCTTGCTCGTGACATGTTGGCAGGGAGGATGGCAATTCTGAAATCTTACCAAATGAGAAAAATGTCAGAAGCTGAACTGACAGCTAGTGGTTACTATGGTGATTGGTGATATGGAAAAAATAAAATAAAATAAGACTCGGTTAATTCAAAAGGAATCAAGTTGGGTATTTTTTTAAGCCAGTTGAAACCCGATGAAAACTTAATCCTGATATTGGTACATTATCTTTGCCAGCTAACAGCCAAAGACACCATTTAGCTTAAATAATAACTAAATACACAGTTCATAATCTTGTGATTAAAAATAATGGAAAGAAACGGTATTGATAAGTGGAAGTCAAATATTATTACCAAATGACTATCAGAGAAATATAGCATGTATTCAGTGGAAAAGAGGATTTTGTTTGGGGGACGATGAGACAAGTGTACAGTTTTAGCAAAATATTTTTATAAGGAGAATATAGGACACTTAAAGTATTAGTATTGACTAATGCTTACTAAAATACAAAGACACAGAAATGTGGTATTTTCATCCTCAAAGTTCAACTCCCCCTGAAAAAAAAAAAGAGAAAATTTGCATCTAGCTAATATATTCAATCCATTTTTAAGAGCTAACTATTTGGATAAGATCTCAATTTTTTAAATCTATCTATTCTCTATTCCTTCATTTTTCTCTTTGCTTAAAATCCGGTTCAATGTACTGTCTGCTCACCAGGGACCCTCATTTCAGAGTAAACAAAAAATAATAATAATATAATAAAAATAAAATACAGATTAGAATCTTTTCCCACCACCCAGCATTGACAACTTTTCTGGCCCCAATACGACTATTATTTTTAGGTTCTGTGGTTTAAAAGAAGGATGGAAAATACCATTAAGGTAATTTTTATAATTAACCAAAACCAATGCCACTTTTTGTCTCATATATAATATACATAAAACCCAGACACATGTGTCAAAGAAAGAGAAAATTTTAAATTAAATTTAAATTAAATTGGGAAATGCAAAGTTTGTCAGGGTTCAGATTAGTCAGGGTTTTCATTGTATCTGAAAAAAAAAAATCTGACAGCAATTAAAACTTTTCCAAAGCTTCTATTTACAAATCATCTTAAAATACACTTGTGCATAATGGATCAATACCAACCTCCCCAAAAAATTGCACTTAGAAAGAGCAGAGACAACTCTCATCTTGAAATAGGGTAGTCTGAGAATATTACATGCTTGCATATTTTATCCATAAGCTACACTCCCAGATCTAGTCTCTATATTTTTTATTTGATATAAGGATATTAAATTATCTACTGTATCTTTTTTTTAAAATCAAATCTTTTGAGAGTTACAGGTAACTAGCAAAAACAAGATTCTTATTTATAACCTCAAGCTAGTATTTAATGCAAGGGGGAAGGAGGAACATTATCAAGAAGATTAGGGAAAAAAAAAAATTACAGTCCTATTGGCTGGGGCAGAGGCTGGGGGGGGGGGAGGGGGGGGGGGGAGTTGTTTGCGATCAACAGAACAGACTACAACGCCATCTACTGGGCAAGTCACATTCGAATTCATTTTGAACAGTGAAGTAAGTTTAAAAGGCTGATAGATCTAACTGGAGAGACATCCACTCCTCCACCCATCCCTGTTCCCAACCATAAGAAGTCTATCTAGATTGCAGCTGAAATATCAGTTCTGATTAACCATCATTACATTCTTCCTCTGAGATCTTCTCCTAGAATGTCATTTCTTAATTCCCTGCAAAAGCCTCATTTTTTTTCTAGCTCCTTCCAACTACTCTTAAGTAACAAACACCGCTCAGAAAAAAATCACCACTAGCACTTTAGCAACCTCTGCATCCTTTTCTGCAGTCTCTAAGCTCATGGTTTTCATGAGCTGTTGGCATATGAATCAGCTCTGCAAAAGGTTTGGTGGGGGGTTGTTTTTGTTTGTGTGTGTGTGTTTTCCTTTCTGTTTTGATCCCCCCCCCCCCCCCAGAAAAAAATCACAATAGGAAAGGCCTGGACACCAAAGATCAGGAGAGGACTAAAGGAAAGAAGTCAGAGTTCCTCTGGCCTCAAAATCATAGTCACTTGAGAGAGTTCTTCTGGAACACCCAATTCTTGGAATGAGGCATCTAAGTGCATTTTTAAAAACTCTGAATGCACCTCAAGTTTTCACAATTGCATTGCCCCCAGCTTATCGTTTTGCTCATGCGCATGCTTGCCTTTCATTCTGGCTGCTCTTGCTACACGATTTTTGCCAGTGTCAGAGCAGGGGCAGGGCCTCCGTGACCCATGCCTTAGATGACGCTATCTGAACAATGTAACATTTAAAAAGGAAGAAGAACTGTACCTCCAATGGAAAGAAAAGCATTTTCTCCCCACAAATACTATCAAAGATAAAAAAAAAAACCGGGCCTAACCCAAAGCTACTGTCAATCCTTCCCAGGTCTAGGTATGAGCAGAAATCACATCCTTCACACTCCTGGCCTTTTGGAGACTGGAAACACTTCTGTTATAGAGCTGACTGTACAGTGAAAAATGGTAAACAGCATTCCTAGCCTCTACCCAACAAAGGTCATCAAGACACACACACACACACACACACACACACACACACACACACACACACACACACACACACACACACACACACACACACACGATAAGCCACACCTTCTCCAGAAGTCCCTGTGAGAAGGGGCGAATGACAGAATCACCCTGAACTGGTTAACAACTACTATAAGATACTAATTTCAATTTTCTCAGAATTAGTCCTCATAGGATTCTTTACCTGACTCTGGTTGATTGTGAAATAATATTTTCAAAGGGAAAAGGACAAGAGTAGAATGAGGGCAAATGGGAATACAGCAATCTACCTTCTATATATTCTTTAACTATAGGGCTAATCAAAGTTCTTGACCTTTCCCAAGGCATGCCTTGAAAATTCAGGTGGAGGCAAAGCAGGGCGGGGGGGGGGGGGGGGGGGGGGGGGCGGAGCTGACTCATAAATGGTAGCTGTCACAAATGTCCCCAAAGCAGAGGAGAAAGAAAATGTGTCATCATAGCAAGATCTCAGGCCTGCAGGGAAGGGAGGCTCAAGTAGAGGATAGAGGAGCAAAGTGGAGAGCTATTTGATTCAAAGTGATTAAAGGGCCCCGTATTCTCAGGCAAAGGGTAAACTGAAAAGTATTTTTAACTATGAATCCTTCCTTCCCCCTGAAATAGAACATCTTAGCAAGAAGATACAAAATTTAGATTTCCCAAATTAGAGACATAATTGAAACTCCATGGTAATTTAAAAAAAAAAAAACAGTTTGCTCTAAGAGAAGGTTAAAAAAAAAAATTGTGGAGTCAAGGGAGAGACAGATAGGTCTTGTGTTCAAAACGCAGAGTGGACTGGGCTATAGCTCAGGGGTAGAATGCCTGCCTGGCCTCTGTGAGGTACTGAGTGCACATCCACAAACAGACACACAAGCAAACAAAGCCCTTTCCGGAGGAGGCTGTTGAAGTTAACTAAAAATCAAGTTCAAGCAAAGAACAGTGCAGGTTCGTATTCATTAACCTGAGATGTTCTGAACCAGGAGTGAACACTTGCGAATCTCATCTCAGAAATTCTGTGCAGCGTGTCTGTTTAAATTTCTCCCACAGACCACACCAAGCAATTTTGAAGGAAGCGATCTCCAGAATTACACGTGCATTGTTTCTACGGCCTTTTACAGGGGATGAGGAATAGGTTGGCTCGGTGGGAAGTGTTCCATCACACAGGCATCCCATAGTCCACACACTTTACCTTTTAAGCAGCATCTGTCTGCTCGCTTTATTTAACCAACACTTCAGGGGAGATGGGTAAGAGCAACAGGAACAAGTTTCTAACATCTGACAGTTTTTTTCTGTATTTCTTTCTTTCTTTCTTTCTTTTTAATATTCTGCAATCTTGCTTTTCCTGATTTCAGGAAAAGGGTGTGTGGGATTAATGAACTGAATGCAAAGTATATTCACTGCACACACACCACACACACACACACACACACACACAAAAGGCAACCACTGGTACCACCTTCCACAATACCAGTGGCTTTTGTGGAGTGTTTCTTTAAAGGCGCAGGACCACACATACTCACTCATTCAGAGAAAGTCTATAGATGAACTGTCTCCGTATTTTTTGAAAAAAAAAAAAAAAAAGAAACTCAGCTTGTGCGGTCTGCTGATAGCTCAGAGAAACACAGGAACTATTTTCACATCTTATTCACTTAATGGATGGGACTATAGTAGAGCAGAGACAAGCTCCCACCCGCCCCCCCCCTCCACACTACCCCTTCCAGAAAAGCCTTCTGTGTGTCACGACAGGCCAAGAGAATTCTCTTATGTTTCTGCTCTGAGGTGCTTAAACTAGGCCAGATCTGCACGGCAGTGTTCATAGATTACATCGTCCTGGACCCAGAAGCTTTACAAGAGCAGAGTATTACACACCACTTCCCATTTTGCCTGTGGTGACGGTCAGAAACAGACCTTGAGAAAAAGCCTAATTCTTCAGTGGTGTACTTGTGCTATTGCATGGAAGATGGTTGTTTAATTAACCTTTTTTTATTTTTTAATTCACCGCCTTCTAGATAGTTGATGGGAGGCCAATACTCAGTTGCCTTTTTATGTTATTTATTCTTTTAAAAATTTTTTCCATTATCAGTTTAAACTTAAACATTAAAATAAAAAGAGCTGGCCATCACCTGTTAAGATGGTCTTGGAGCGTGTGTCTTGGAGATTTTTTTTATTTGTGACAGATATTCCCTAAACAGTAATCTATAAAATGAGTACACCTAGAGACCTAGGGGGCAGTGGGAGGGGGGTAGGGGAGGGGGGAAGGGAAGGGGGAGACTACCAGTTCTCTTTCAGACAAGAATTGTCCCTTCCCAGACTCTGTGATTTTCTCTGCCAGTGGAATCGAACCTCTTGGAGTGAACTGTTCATCGTCAGTTGCTCAATTAGCTAATGATTCATTAATTAATATTTCCCAAGCACTTCTGGAGATGAAAAGCAACACCAAAGTATTACTAAATGCAAAACAGCATTAGTTATCCCACTCTGCAAAGACTAATTAACTTTAAAAAAAAAAAAGTTCCCCTCTCCTTGTTCAATACTGTTCCTGGGATTCTAGGAGCATGTGTCCTGCAGAACACTATGTATGGCCCACCTCACAGCGTAAGGCTTTTATGCCCCTCCGAGACGCACAGAAACCCTGACTGAGGTTTATTGCTTGCTAACCTCTGGCTTTCAATGAGGCTGGAGTAGAGTAGTGATACCATTTATACAAAATGCAGCTTATTTATTTATTTTTGCTGTCCAAAACACAAAAAAAAAAAAAGCTTTAAAGGTTTATTTACCAAAGCGAAATTTTTAAAAAATTAAACTCCAGGAAAGTGGTGCAGAAACATGATCAGTGAACTTATATTTAAGAGGAATTAAGCTTTTTAAAGTATGGGGTTGTTTTTTTCCCTCCTCTAAAAAAAAAAAGTCTCTTTAATGCTGGTCTTCCAGGTGGCCTCTGAATTTATTGTTGATCTCACTTTGATGGTGACGACTATGATGTCAATAATTTCTACAGCAACATTTCATCTCATTCCAGGTTTAGAAAGGGCTTAGACGATAGAACCAGGCTCTGGAAATTCCAGGATCCTACTTCAAATTACCCAACCAACGACAACAGGATGACAAAAAAGATACCTTTACTCATCCCTCTCTCCCTTCTCCCAGCCCAGCCTTAATATATAAACTTTCTTTTAAGATTCCGGGTACTAAATGTCTCACTACCACCACCACCACTGCCACCCCCCCAAAAAAAAGCAAACCTCAAAAAAAAAAGTTAAAGACATGGTCTCTTCCATTCCATTTTCAGACTTCAATAACATAAAGCTAATGGAAAGTATGAAATTAAAAATAGATAATTCTATCTATGGTGGCTGGTAAGGAATTTATTCCCTGGACACAAAATTTCCTTCTTGCTGTCTGTAAGCAGGTTTTGGTGCTAAGCACTGGGGATTTGGGTTTCTTTTTCATTTTTTTAAATGCCTGAAATTATTATTGTTAGTCAAGGGTAAGCAAACCTTAGTATTCCAGACTTTAAAAAAAAAAATTCTACATCATTTCTGTTTTTTTTAAAGCTGGGATTTTTTGTTTGTTTGGGTTTGGTATTTTTTGTTGCTGTTGTTGTTGTTGTTTTCTTTCTTTTTTTTCTAAGGAAGGCAGTCTAAAGATAATAGTGTGATGCTGATTTTTAAGAACATCAAGCAAACACGACTACTAGGCCACTGTCAAAATGCACAGTATTTAACAACTGACACCCTTATACACATAGCAAACCATAGGGACCCCTCAGCCTGGAAAATAGATAGCAAAGCTAAATAAAAGGAATCTGGGGGTGCATAGGAGCCTGGCTTCCTGATGGATTCAGTTACTTCACAAATTAGTTAAGATAAAGGTGAGTTAAATATAATCACACACAAGCCAGGCATGTGTATATGTGTGAGTATACATATATATTTAAAGCATGCACACGCACACACATGCATGCACACACACACACACACACACACACACACACACACACACAGCTCCCACCTCCACTGGGCAATTGCTAAACAGTAAGGAAAACCCTGCATGGACATACATTCCTGCAACTCAAGGTTTGCTATCATGATCAGCAAAGGGTGGCTTTTCTTAGGTGCACAAAAATCTGTCCACAAAGCACAGATTCAAAGGGAAACAAAAGAAGAAATGAGTTTAATATCAAAATGTAGTTCTGCTACCAAATGATTTTTCTCTACTTCCTGAGAGGATAGAAAAGAGCCGATCGCTGAAACAATTTGTAAATAGCTATATAATTCAGTCCCTTAAAAAAAACCCATAAAATCTAAAAAGCATTTATTTAGGAGAAGGTGGCCAAGAGAAATGGCAAGCAGAGAGGGAGAGTGGGGGTTCCAAGGTTTCTACAAATAAGCTGGACATTAAATATAGGGAACAGAGAAAGGGACAGTGTGGCAGAGGTCATTTTAGCTGGAAGAAGTTACCTTGGAAATTTCATGGATTCTTTAAAATTCTTATCTAAATCAAGTTCCCTTTCTTTTCTTATAATTGAACAAGTGTTAAACTGTATCAGGTTGTCACAGCTGCTCCAATACACGAGCTGCACTTAGACTAACAGCTTTCCTTACACGTTTTTGCCAAGTCGTTTCTAGCTCACCGTAATCAGAGTGTGGAGACTTTTTTTTTTTCCTCTACTACTTGCATATTGAAAAATAAACCCTACATCTTAGATTATTTTTCTCACAGAGTTATCTGGCACATTACACTTTCAGGAAGACAAAGAGCTGATTGTGGCCTCAGGCCAAATGATCTGAGTATAACACCTTATTTTATTTTTATGTATTATTCTCACGGTTTGGGTTCAGAAAACAAACAAACAGAACAAGTTCTGCTGGGTCTGTAAAGAAGTCCTGAGAAATGATAGCCTAATCAAATAATTATCCATGGGCCAGAGAGATAATACATTTTTCCCCACTTCCTGAATATCTTTATGAGGGCATATCAAATGTTCAAAAAATATCATATGGGTAAGGAGGCTTTACTGTATAAGTTGGTCAGAACTAAAAAAAAGACAAGAAAGAAAGATAAAAGAAAAAGAAATCATGGATAAAGCATGCAGCCCAGACTTTTAATTAAATTGTTTGTTTTACACCCAGAAGCACTTGCAGGTTCAGCCTTGAGTAACGACAATGTTTCCAATCACAAGTGATTGAGCCTGAAATAGCCACACTTTGTGACTTCCAATGTTGCCTCCCGAAATATTCTGTATTTGCAAAACACAGACATTCCAAAAATGCCTTTATTTAATCCAGAATAAATAGACTCCATTTCAGATACACCCTGTAAAGAGTGATCATCTTTCTCCCTAACTAAAAATAAATAAATAAAATAAAAATGATTGTTTGTCTGAATAGCTTTCAAATTAAATATCCACGTGCTATTGTTTCAGAAACCATCAAAGAAATGAAAGGCATCTTATTGCTTATCGTCCTTGCCTGGCATTCGATCTTAATGAGCAGCAAATGTCTTTTATCTTTTCCAAAAATCACCGCAGTGCACACGTTGCCTGAATTTTACCTCGTGTTGCTCAAACCCCCCAAAATGAGTAGATTTTGAAATTAGCCAGTTATAGCAATACTTTTCACTTTAAATTTTAATAATAAACAGAGACATTTCCTTTCTCTTTTCTTTTCCCCCCAGACCCTCCCTCCTTTCTAAAAACTGAAGGCTGCTGCTGAAAAGATTGAAAATCTGGAAAGAGTTTGGTATGGACTGGCCAACCCCCCTTTCATTTCCTTCAGATGTTTACAATCTAGCACCTTTCTGAAGACAAAGATAGGGTGGGGGGGGGGGAAGCTATTTTTCCCTTTGACTGAAGGGTGAGACAGGGGGGTATTAAAAACTGATCAATGTAATTTTTTTCTCAGAACTATTTGCACATCTGTGAAATAATGTAATTTCATTTAAAAAAACTTTTTATATGACATTCATGATTACAGCCTAATCTGGAGAATTATTTGAATATAATATTAAATGTTCAAAAACTAGCTGTGCTGTGGATGGCTGAGCTGACTCCAGCTGTGCGTCAAACTTATATAATTCTATTAAAAGTCTAAAAGTGAGCCTTTCTAGATCTCAGTGGATCCCTGGAAAGAGGAAATAAGTGTCTTGAAAAAAAAAAAGGTGATCATCTACTACTTTGGGGGGTGGGACGGGGGAAGGGTTGTTATTTTTGGCAAAATCTCTGGGAGGGAGGAGCATAAAGTTATTCCAACAAGTGCTCACAAACAATAACAACTTTAAAAGGGCTACTTGGTAATCATAACATTCTGTAAAGCTGATTGCATCTCATTATTATAGGGTTCTAGGAAAACTCTGTGACTGAAAGTTCCAAACTTTAAATGTTAATTCTTCTGTTTCAGAGGCGAAAATGCTTGAGATCTGACAGGAGCCAGCTGTCATTGCTGCTGCTGCTGCTGCTGCTGCTGCTGCTGCTGCTGCTGCTGCTGCTGCTGCTGCTGCCTTACCCCCTCGGCCTGTGCTGTTCCCACATCTACCCCCCTCCTGCACAGCCCAGCCCAGCCCAAAGCAGCAAAGTGTCCCCCCAAATCCTGCTGATCTGAAGGAAATTAACTCTCCAAAAACAATCTGAATACACACACACACACACACACACACACACACACAACCAACTTGCCCTTACCAAGTGTAAGAGGATGTCCACATGGATAGATACCCCTGAGCCCCTTGCCTCTCCCTCTGATGTGATATTTGCCCATTTCAAACTCATCATATGTCATGATGTACGATCAATCCATGGGAACAACTCACCAATGATGTTTAAAAATTAGGAAACCTCCAGAAAATAAAGGTGATGTTATCTGTTTCAAGTTACAGGCTAACACCCATACCCTAAATTCTGGACCTTTTTTGTTTTGCCATTGCTCCCATTTTTCAATAAAAATAAATCATTAAATTGTGTATTATGAATGAAAGGCGTTTAAATAAGCCAGAATCCGTTTGCAGATTAACACTGTCAAATTTTCACTAGAAAGGAAAACACAATTCTTAATAATTTTGTGGCATATATTAGTCAGATGATCTCAAGGAAGAAAAAAGAAAGCAAGCTCAGGTTGGGAAGAGAGGGGGCAAACACCAGGGTAAAGGTATTATTTCTGCTGCCTGAGACAGACGGACTTTAATAACACTTAACAGAACAACGCACATAATGATCTCCGAAAGCACTTCCTACATCTCATCCATCATGCCAAGGGGAAAATGAAGCCTTCCAAAGCATCAGGAATTATTCGGGATCTTGTCAGTAATTCTCTGAGCCTCCGCTATCACAACACAAACACAAGTGTGTGTGTGTGTGTGTGTGTGTGTGTGAGAGAGAGAGAGAGAGAGAGAGAGAGAGAGAGAGAGAGAGATAGAGAGAGAGAGAGAGACTGACCATTAATCTAGATGAGGTTTTTGGTTTGCTTGTTTTTTGTAGGTTGTTTTTTTTCTTTCTTTCTTTCTTTTCTTTTTTTTTTTTTACTTACAACACTTGTGTCGAGAATGGATCAAATGCTTCATGGAGTATACACAGTACTTAGGAAGATACACTAAATAAAACAAGGCAAACCGGAAAGATAGATGGGTAACCAGGGTGTGAAGAAATCAAAATGTGCCCTATCAAAATGCGAGAAAGCAAAGCCATGTCCTTAACTGTGTGACCCAGGTGAGTGGTAAACTATAAACATCCTGCCTGGGGAACCAGGCTCCCCTGAAAAGAAGTTTTCATCAAGTTGCCACCTATGGTCAAACATCGTTAAGTAATCATCCTCACGGGTGCAACAAGATTATTTTCCCTTCCCTGTTAAAAAGGAATGCAAACTAATAATAATAATAATAATGTCTACTTTCTGTTCTTCACTCAAAGATCAGAGTCAGCCCCTAGATTGCGTCCTTTACTGGGCCATTTGTTTCACTCCTTGTAAAGGTTTCGTTGATCCAAAAAATTGAAAGCAAAGGGGAGCCCTAAGGATTAATAATAATAATAATAATAACAGCTTATTCACAGATCTCTCTCATTTGACAGCTCATTTCTGGCAAGACCAATTGGAACCCCCAGCTCTCACAATAAGGTGACATCTTCTTCCTGATGAACTCTGGTCTTAATAGCACAGTGACCATTCTAAAATACTCTGCTCCAAAGAGTGGTGGAGGGTTGGTGGGGGGAGGGGGGCGGGGGGAGGGAGGTTTATAATAAATATTTGCAAAATAAACTCTTACAGCAGTCTTTTGAATCCACTCCAAATCAATTTCTATACATGCGCTGTAAAGATGAAAGAAGACTGGATGTCTGGTTTATGATAAATTAAAGTGGTTTAACTTCCCAAATCCGGTATTCCATGCAGATGTCTTTCTGTGAAGTTCTCTGAGCTACTCAACAACAACAACAAAAAGCAGGCTCTTGTCAGACCAAGGATCTTTAGAGAGGATGAACTGGAGAAGAGCCAGGAAGAAACTATATACACACACATACACACACACACACACACACACACACACACACACACAATCATAGGTGAGAAAATGCAAATACTAATAAATAAATAGTAATAACTCCCAACTCTTCTAAAGAACCAAGCAGCCTTTTCTTTTTTAAAAAATGATAAAATGAAGTAAAAACCAGGCCATAAACATTTGGAAATTGGTGTTCAATCACAGAGGTTGCCTCTTATTTTCAGCAATGGAAATATGAAAGGTTTTGTTTTTTCAAAAGAAAAAAATACACAGATTTTTTTTTCTCTTTGGGAATAATGAATCAAACAGAGATAAGTGCTCAGTACACAGATAAAGTTGAGCTGTATTATACACACACACACATACACACACACACAGAGTTTAGAAGGACAGATAGACGACTAATTCAAGAGGAACTAACTCCACAGCAAGATCTAAACAGCTCCCAGAACGTGGCTGCGGCCTGCCCCCTCCCTTCTCTGCCAGGCCGCACCAGCCCACGTTCCCTGCCTTTCTACTTCCCCCAGCCGAAAGCTATAAAGTAAAAATGTCACTGGGAGCTTCACCAAGGGCTGGCAATGTACAGATATTTATACTGAATAATGCTCACGTCAGGAATGAGTAAAACCAGGTTTAAAATTGAGCTTTTCACAAAATAATGAAGAAGAAATGTCATGCTAGCCAAGGGAACGGCATAAATTGTGCTTATTCATTCATTATGCTTTTCCCTCCCCTTCCCCATGGAAACATAATTTTTATTTTTCACACCTACACGCAAGCAAGAGAATGTGGCTTTGACCATAGCTGTTGCTCTTTCAAAGCCCAAGACAAGAGACAGATTAAAAACCCAGTAGCAATAAATTTAGAAAACAGGGAGAGAGAGAAGACGTTTCATTCTAGATTTCCATTCAAAGAGAAAAGGTAAATAGGATTCCCACAAATAAAATTACCGTGACTTTAACTTTCACTTGATCTAACTGAAATACAGAGAAGAAAAACAAAAAATCTTGAAGGGACGAAAATCACCTGCCCAATGGTAAATACACTGCTGATAGCAGAGGAGCTGGAGGAATAAGACCAAAAAAAAAAAAAGTTTTCATTTCAATTGTTCAGATGCTGATCCTGAAAAGGGGGTAACAAAAGAATATGAAGGAAGATATTACTATGGGCAGCTTCCCGGCTGAGAGATTGTAGGGCTGAGAGGGGAGGGCAAATTCCAACTAGAGATGATCGGGGGTGGGGGATGGAATGGGGTCTAGTTAAGGTGCAGACAGGTTTCAGTGTCGAAGAGAAAAACCCATCAAGATCTCTGACTCCCTGACGCATTCGCTGTCCCCCACCTTCAAAATAAAACTCTGGTGAACTCTGCCGGCTAGCTGGCAGGCCTGCATACTTTCCCCAGCGCTGAGATAAAGACCCAATCCGCTCATTACACACCTCCAGGCTCGGCCATCTAATAGGAACAAATTGGCAATGACTGCCCAAGCTAGTAACACAGGCCCACTGATTTGTAGATTGATACGGATGCCTAATGATCCCCTTGGGCAGATCAATAGTAACAATCCTCATGCCTGCCTTTCTTCTTTATTGGCATAGAAGACGAAGGCAGGGGAGAGAGAGAGAGAGAGAGACAGAGAGAGAGAGAGAGAGACAGAGAGAGAGGAGTCACAGAGCCGGCCACAGTGGGTGGGGAGGGCTACCTGGGGAACAGCTGGAAAGCCAGGACTGACACAGGTGTGGGTGTGGTAGGGGGCAGCCTCCACGGACACCAGTTTCCCCCAAACTTGCCTCTGACCATCCCTTCCCCCACCCCCGGTTTACTTGCATGCTAGGTGACAGGCAAAAGGTGTAAGAACGGGGACCCCAGGTGCTTTTCTATTAATAGTATCTGTGCACCGCAGGCAGAGAGACCCAGACGATCGCCAGCAACAGCTGCTTTCATCTGAGACAGGGAAGGGACAGGAAGAAGACCCAAGCACAACCCAAGGCGGACTTGGTGGATGGAAAAATACTCTGGGATGTGGCTGAAGAGGGAAGGGCAGAAGGCAGGAAGCGGGGAATGGGGGATGTCACACTGGAGAACTGAGAGGGAGATGGATTTCCAGTATCTAGGCTCAAAGATGGGGTCACCATGATGAGCATTATTTTGAATATCATAAAGAAGAAGAGAGGGCCATTATCTGCTGTGTCCTGTGAAGAGTACGACTGATACCCTACACCCTTCTGCTCCCCAGCACCCAGCCAGTCAGGTAGGGTTGGCCCTTCCAGGTTATTATCTGACCACGCACCCTTTCTTCCTAAGCTCTCCGTGCTTTCTGGAAGTTGACAATGGTTTCTCTCTTCCTTCTGTGGCCCAACCACTCCCCTCCCACCCGAGGTGGGGGTTTGTTTTCCATCTGTGTCTTCTTCTTGTGAATAAAATTATCCAATTAGGAAATCAATTTAAAGTCCTTAACAGTAACGGGGAAGGTGGGGGTGGGGAACTAATGGAGTTGCTTTGGATTTTCCTTTTTCAATAAATTAATGTTAGTGATGTTCTGTGGATTCTCAAGTGCTCATTGATATCATCAGGGTTACTGCGCCCGTAACAATTAGTCCCAAATTTCTATAACTGATCTGTCTATACTCTAAGAAGTCTGTCCCCTTGAAGAAGCAGGAGAGCTGGCTAATTACAAGACAGGCAGACAAAATGAACTTGGACTTGGGCAACAGACAAATCGTCCGAGTCTAAAACCTCTATAGTTGGTGTCTATATTCTTTTTTAACTTTTAATTAGAGAAGTGTTTTATTTTAAAAGAGAAGAGAGCAAGAGAGAGATTCTTTCCCTTTCCCCTTTTACAACCATTCTGTGCCCATTTTCAGGTTTTGCATAGAAAAATAGCAAAAGCATAGAGGGGCACATTCAATTTTTTTATACTTCTTCCAGACCTGCAAGTAGCCTCCTGAGAATTTGCTTTGTTCAGTAATCAGTCTGGTTTGGTTATTAAAGGAAGATAACACTGAATACCAGAGATGAAACTGTGTCTTCCTTATTGTCAGTGGTGGAAACCTTTGCAACCCTTCTCATTCAGTGAGAGATTCTCTTCGCATATATGTTTTTAATCTCACCACCTTTTTTAAAAAATATTTTCTTGCATACTCAAAAAAGAACTGAAACCCCCATGAAAAGCTTCGGTATTGCAACCCACTGCTTAAGATCACAAATTAGTAACGTCTTTGCTTGTAGGTTGCATAGTTGTCTTCTTTTAAAAAAAATAAAAAAGGCAAAACATCAGAGATGGTGTTCAATTTTGACAGGAAAGGGTCTTTCCTGATAAACCAAATAATCACGTGTGCTGGAGCTCTGGCACTGACCACTTAAAATTCAAATTTCACACTAACACTAAGTGTAATCATTGCAATCAGCTTCACCACCACCACCATCACCATCATCACAATAAAAAGATGCATTCGACGAGCCGCTGGCATCAATCAACTGTGCGGTGCAGATCAGACACGGCAGCAGAGCTCCCTTCTCGCTCCCTGGCTCTGTCTGTCTTCCAGCCTCCCCCCCTCGCCAGGATGCAACCCCCCCCACACACACACACTCACACACACACACACACAGAAGTGATCACATTTAATTCATTGCATCATTATGTCATCTCCATACTAATCTCTGCCCTCACACCTCCACCACTTTGACATGCAAATGAGCTCAGGAGAAGGGGGGGGAAAAAAGCCGCACATTAATATCAAAAAAAAAAAAGTCACAGCAATCATGGCATGATTTCCTGCCTCTCAACCCCTCCACACTCCCTTCAGTCCCCACCTCCCCCCCCCCCCCCCGCCCCCATCTCTTTCCAGCACGTTGTACTGGTGGTGATCAGAAGAAACAACAGCAATCTGTTGAAGATCAGACGCTGAGACAGGGAGGTTGGGAGAGAGATACAACACATACACGTGTCACAGCGCGCGGCCAAGGCAGCCCTATTTGCATATTCACATGAGTTCCCTTCTCAGATTGCTCAAGCAGGGACGAAGTTGGGTGGCTCCCCTACTCACCCTCCCAGATCCATAAAGAAACAGCTAGTAAGGAGACAGAGAGAGAACATTTGAATGTACCGGGGAAAGGCGAGAAAGGGAAGATGAGGAGGGAGGGGGAACAGAGAGAGAGAGAGAGACATGCACGCACACACATACACACACAGGAAGAGACAGACAGAAGGGAGAAAAGAAAAGAAATATATCCCCATCTACCTTACCTCAGCTAGCCTTGTTTGCTGGAGCTCTCAAAAGGAATTCCCTGTGGTTCCTTTAGAATTTTTTGAGAACCATCCTTCAGGGTTTTTAGTTTCTCTCTCTCTCTCTCTCTCTCTCTCTCTCTCTCTCTCTCTCTCTCTCTCTCTCTCTTTCTCTCTCTCTCTTCCTCCTCTTTCTGTGTTGTGACTGGGTTTATAAAAAAAAAAAAGAAAAAAGAAAAAAAAAAGACAACTCTATGTTAAGCTCAGGCAAGAAGGCCACAGGGGGAGGGAAGAGAGGAGGAGGGTCATAGCTAATGCCTTACTTACAAAGAGCAACCTGGGCTCGGTTCTAAAACATCCCTCTTCCAGTGACTGACAAAGACTGTGTGTGTATATATATATATATATATATGGACGACATGTATACATGGAGACATATGTAAGGTTTTCACCAGTCACCCAGATGTCAAAAAAAAAAATATGTGTAGAGAGCAAAGCAAACAAATGTAGGAAAATTATGAGTCACTGCAGATATCCACTTTGCAGTGCACTGATTGCAGAACCTCCCCCCCCCCCACGCCCGCCTACCACCCCCTGCAGCCAGGGGCTTTATTTGCTGAATCACTTGTGTGGCACTACCTGCGTAGTAATAAGGGGTTGGCTTGAGGTGGGGTTTCAGTTACTGCCATGAATTTCCCAGCTTTGATCAGCTTTCATCAGTACTTTCCCGGTAATGAAAATGTGTGAACATGGCCACAATTTTTCTGTGTTGCTTTTTCTTGCATTATCTAAAAGCAATCGAGAGAAAGGGGGGAAAAAGAGAGAGAGATTGCAATTAAGCATACATCAGCAAGCAGATGACACTAATAGTAATAGTTCCCTCTCTCTCTCTCTCTCTCTCTCTCTCTCTCTCTTCCTTATGAAGTGTAAGATTGATATGAATAAAAAACACATAATGATTGGGACAAAATGCACCTGATTTTCTAGTGGCCTATTGTATGATATTATCCTAATTGACTTTATTAGTTCTGGTGAAATGTTATTGTCCCTCTAAGGAATCTGCCTTCGAAGACACACCACAGCACAGATGAGGAACTTCTGATTCAAAGAAATTAAGTGTGGGTCTATGACATGAGACGAATGAACAACAACAAAAAAGAACATTTTCAAAATACAACGAATGTGTATGCCATTCAAACCTATTCATTTCAACAAGCAAAAGCAAAAAGATATCTGATGTCAGAAGAAACTTTAACAGAATATAACTCTAAAACCTGGCCAGGAGGATGTTTTTGCAAGTGGGTTTGGAATATTGATCATAAACTTATATGCTACCAACAATATTTTACTGTAGCAGGAAAAAAAACCCACATTATTTATGGTGAAGTTCTATATCCCTTGCAATTTATGCAAATTGGCATCCAATAACTAATGTAGGCTTTATGAAGAGCAGGATAATTCTAAGAGCAATATAAAAATAAGCATTATGCCATCTATATGTACCAGGCACAAAGACCCACATGCAGATCATTATCTAAATCACTAAACATGTCATATATGAGAGATTATTATTCTGTATCTATAACTGACCTGCAGGAGAGGGAAGGGAGGGATGAATAGAAGGAAGAAAGGAAGGAAGGAAGGGCAGGAGGGAAGGAGAGCGAGGGAAAGGAAAAGGGGGTTTAAAAGACATTAGCTTCACAGTAATAAAGAATTTGAGGGTGGGTTACAGAAATACTAAAATAAAAACTGTTTTCTTTATCTGAAACAGAACTCTTGGCAGACACACATTAGGGGGAAAAAATTAATTTTCCTGCATCTCTCAGAGAAAACTATGAAGAGAGAGATGTTCTGCCTTCATGACCTGAATTCTAAGATGAAGAAGAAAAAAAAAAAAAAGAGGATATAATATTAAGAGACTGACCCCTAGATGCATGAGTTATAGCTCTCTACCCCAAATTGATGAAAAACATTTATGACAAGACTCATCAATGAGTCCCGGAAATAAAGAGAAAGAGGGGAAAATAACAAAAACATTAGCTTCAGGAACGCTATATTTCAATATTATCATATGAATTAAATGTAATCCTTGAAGCGGCCAGTCCCTGGGGTCACATATTAGGCTTCCCCACATGCAGCCCCCACCTCCACTTTTTTTTTTTTATTTAATAGAGGTCATCCAGGCTGAAAAGCAAAACCCAAATGAAAAGCATCTTCAGTGTGCTTATAACATGAGCGGCAAGGGGTCAGGCAGTGCCTTGTATGGCCTCATAAAAAATACATAACCAGACAGCCTAATAGTATTTCTTTGCATTCATTTTTGGATGAAGAATGGGGGATGGGGGTTGGGGGCTGGGAAAGAGAAAGGGTTGGTGGCTATGATGGAGGGAAAAATATATATATATTTCCATATATATATATATATATATATGGATATATCCAAGATAGCACAGAAATTCATGTCTGGGAAAAAAAAAAAAGAGAGGATAGTTAGTTCATCTTTTTCTTTTGTGAAAACCTATTAAGTACAACTCTCAAATGTGATTGATTTACACTCCCTTATTGATTTACCCAATTCTAAAATGTGACTGATCTCAATTTCTGAAGACAGTACAAGGTGTGGGCATGCCTGTGTGGCTTCATATCCCTGGTCCGTGGGCTCCCGGTGTTATGTTTCTCGGTACAGTAAACATTGATTTACATATGGGTTTATAAACTACATTTATTTGGGATGATTTCCGCAAATGGGACAAATAATTAAGGAGAGACAAAAAAAAAACAAACCCACAGATGCAGTTTCTGCCTTAAGGACAGGGAGCATGTAAGCAGACAGACTATCAGGCAAGAAGAATGGGCCACTAGGGAAAGGGAGAGAAGGGAAAGAGAGAGAAAAACACAACTGGACAACCAATAATGATAATAGTAATAAACAAACAACTATCAATGCTGAGGAAATGGGAGAAGCTCTGAAGATATTTCCCTCCTACCCCCTTACTTCTATCCTCCCAAACAGAGCCTAGAGTTGAGCACTCCTGCTGGGGTAGATGGAGGTAGAGGGGTGACCCCAGCTAACCAGCCTGTTAGAACTAATCAGGTGCCCTCCCTGGGCTGTCTCCAGTCTGGAGATCATTCCCTTTGTTATGGCCCATCCTCAGCTTGAAATTTACAACTCCTTTGCATTATTAAAGAGACAGCTCGGGCACATCCTCTAAGGGGGTAGAGAAGATTTGGTGAAGATAAATAACTCGGCATTATTTTTATTTAAATGTTATGTTTGTACTCAGTAGTTCAGATATTAAAAATCTAGGATTTTTACAACACAGCCACGTGAATAATCTGCCATTGGCAACTCCCGCTGAGACAGTAAAGAGGCCAGGAAGGAAGCTCGGTTTTTATATTTTCTTCTCTCTTCCCCAGCCCTCCTCGCTGCTGCCTTGGAGGAGGAAGCGGGAGGTGTCCGAGAGGAGGAAAGATTATCCAAAGGTACTTGATTTGGGTAGTCAGTTTGGCGTGACATGGTGTTATTGGAGATGGGGGCCAGCTATGAAGTTTTTCATAAATAATATTCTCACTCTGTGACGGACTGGGTTTCCCACTTAGAACTTCAGGGCTCTCGACCCCAGGGAAGGAACGCAAGCACTGAGGTCATTTACATAATATTCTCAAGGATGTCATTTGGTTGTTCCCATAATAATTTAGTTTGCTGGGAGAGTGTGATACTATCATCTTAAAGGGATGAGTCTTAAAGGGATGTGGAAGACAGGTTGCCATTACCTTTCATCCAGAGCAGCTACCCCCAAAGGTAGGGTGGACATGCTTGCCTGCTGTTATAACCCAACAGCTAAAGTATTTCATTAAAACTTCAGGCAAAAGTCTTTTTGACAACAAATGGCTCATTCCAAGACACCCTCACTGTGCCAGAACTTGATGAAAGGTCAAAGATAAATTCTTCCAAATGATGATTGTGATAACAATTGATTACGTAGAGATTTAAACAAATGGTGGCTGGGCCCGGGGAGTATTTCACCAGCTGCAAACTTGGACACTGTGAAGGTAGGTGATTATCAATCCAATTTTTTTTTTAATCCCATAATGCTTTAAGATGGGTTAAGAATATTTTTCTCCCTATCTATTTGAAAGGACTGTGTACAGGTGCAGTATGAGTTCAGCTAGAATGAATGTAGGCCACCAGGGTAAGCGGAAGAAAGAGTCACTGCAGAGGAGTTTTCCTTTATGATCTTCAGGTATTCGCTGAAAAGTATCTGTGTCCTGGACTCAAGGGACATTCCTACTGGGTGAAGACACACAGTCTAACCCCAGTACATTTCTGAATGCTTCCTCATCTTCCTCATGCTCTTTCTCCCATATAGTGGCCTTTCTTTGTCACTGTAGGCCAGTAACTAAACATAACTAAACATACTTCTAAATAGGTGGCCTTCCACTCTTACTGTTACCAACAGATTGGTTCAAATTAACCTCCAGAAAGGGAACAATGTGGCCTTGAGCTAGATGATAACATACTCTGACGAATTTATCAATGGAGAGCAAGGACTACACATCAACAGATACTTGCTGAGCAAATGAGCAGTCAGAGATTAATAACCAAAGGAGTAAGGATCCTTTGGTTATGATCTTCAGGGAAAACAATAATGGCCAAATGCAACTTGGGAAGCAGACGGGTGTCAGAATGAATTCTACCGACCACAGAGATCACACAGCCTCTGCCAGGCTCCATTTAATCTTCAATCTGAATTTGCAGGAATGATTCAAAGAAATTGTTTTATGTTGTTTTGGGGGTGAAGTCTGGATATGCTGAACATGAACTACCTTAGGGCACCCTCTAAATTCTTCCCTCATTTTGCAAGCTCAGTCACTGGCTTGCTTCCAATAAAAGGTTCATTACTTCAGGTTCAATGCCCTTTATTACAAAGTGGTTTCTGTGGAATAGGTATTTGCTGTAGTGGACTTAAATACGAATAATTGTAAGTAGAATATTAGTGTATCATTAAAGAAACACATTATGAGTCCTTGCCTTCAAAAAATTATCTAAGAAAGAACAAGATGGGCTTCCTTCTGTTTAGCACACAATGCATGCTGTTGACTGAATTCATGGGGGGTGAGCTACCAGTTTTAAAAAACAGATACCTAAGAATGCTGTTGGGTTACATGAACTCAGGTGTCAAGGGGTTAGATGGCACCCTCAAAACATACACTGAGGTCGAGCACTTGGACACTGGCTCAGTCATTAGGCTAATGTGTGAACCTGAGACTGTTGGTTAGCATGTGTTGCCTTCAATGTCATCATAGACATATATAATGAATACATTCTGGGCTCTTGTCAATGCCATGTATCCATTTCTTTGTAAAGCAAGTAAGCAAAACAAGTCTATTCTTTTCAAATGGAAAAGCTTGAAAGTCTCCTAGAATACAAGGAGAGAACATGGGTCAGTAGAGGTATGTGCTCTGATCCCAGACTCTCCGTCTCACCCACCCCTGACTCCAGACCCACACCCATCATGCAGGCTGGCTCACTCAAGGCGACCTTGTTCCTAGCTGTACACAGAATGATGCATCTCAGCACAGAACATGGGCAAGTCCCAAGCGATGCAAAGTGTGGAGAATCACACTGAAATGGGGCTACAAGAGCAGAATAAAAGCAGTAATAGCTGCACATCATATTTCCTTAACAAGTTCATAAGATAAATTCCTCTGCTCAAAAGTCTTACATGGTGTTGGAACATTCATCTAATGCTTGAACAATGTTTGAATGAAATATATACACATAAACACAATGATAACCAATTTGACTTTTGCACGGGGATTTTTACTTGTTTGAGGCAATATGATTTCTTTGGAGAAAGAAAACCCCAAACCTCTGATCTTGTCACCCAAAGCACAAATACCAAACTTATGAAAAAAATTAAATTAATTTTCATAGCACAAAATCTTAAGAATTTCAAGTATCACATTATGCAAGTAATTTCCCCCTTTTTATGCTAACCCACATTTTAATTCCAAAACTACTTGCAAAAATAATGTCATTTTCCAATTCAGTTTTTGACAGTTCATACTTTTTCCTTTCATAATTGCTTTTATGTGAATTTTTAAATTATTTATCACCAATTAAATAAAAAAGGCAAAACATATTTTCAAGTACTATCATTGACTATGTGAAAGTGTGTTATACAGTCCTTCATAATGTACTAATCTAAGGTAAAAGTTTTCTCTTAAAATTACCTCTTCCTGGGGCTGAGAAGGTGGCTCTGAGGTAGAGCACTTTCCTTGCATGCATGAGGCCCTGGGTTCGATTCCTCAGCACCATATAAACAGAAAAAAAAAAAAGCCAGAAGTGGCACTGTGGCTCCAGTGGTAGAGCGCTAGCCTTGAGCTGAAGAGCTGAGGGACAGCGTCCAGGCCCAGAGGTCAGGCCCCATGACCGGACCTAAAAAAACAAATTACCTCTTCATAATATATATAATATATAGTATATAATGAACTGATTTAAAAATTCCTAAGAGTTGACAAGATTTTATCAATTACTATGAGCAGGTTCCATGGATTTAAAAAAAATGTTAAGGAATGCTGATCTCAGACTGATCTCCAATCTAAAATTATGTATTTTAAATGAGATACAAATGATCCTTCTAAATTAGTGGAAAGTAAGTTTATAGACCTTCTCTCCTACCATAGTCTTCCAAATCATCTCAACTCAACCTATCAAGCCAAAAAATTTTTAAACACATGGAAATCTGGAAGTGTAAAAAAAATAGACAAATACATTTAAAATGTGAACTTATCTGCTGTGTCTTATCTTTCCTCATTATCTATTATCTGGAATGGTGATCTACTTGATTCACTGTGAAATTTGGGTTTAAAACTTTGTAAGACATTAGCCTGGCACATATTTCTGTATCTTGGTAATGAACTAGATTAAAAATGTGTCTATTTTTAACTAAAATCTTTTTAACTAGAATCTTCAGTCACATCATTCAAGTCACTGAGAATCTCTCTCTCTCTATCTCTTTAAAGAGTCAGGCCAACAGAAGTATCAGGAAAAGAAACAAGATCTCAAGATGCCACTCAATGTCATGGTCAGAGAAGAAGGAAGTATTTGCACGCACTAAATCATGGGCAGGATGGTTATCTATCAAGAATTGAGATTCTGAATAGGATTATAACTGGTCCTGGACTTTAGTGGAGTGTAAACATTTGTTCATGTAGACATCATTTTGTAGAGTGGAAGTAGTAAATATTTAAGAATTTGCAAGATCATCCAATCTTTGTCTTAACTGCTCCATTGTCCTTCACAGTGAAAAAGCAGAAAGAGGCAATACACAAACCACCACCCAGAATGGCTGGCTTCCAATAAACCTCTATTCCTCAACTCAGAGGCGACAGGCAGAATTCAGCCAGCCACGGGCCAAGCTTCCGTCCCACAGTAACTCTCCTTAACACAATTAAAACCTGGAGACAAATGGAGATGTCCAATGAAAGTGGAAGAATTGGAGGATCTTGGTGATCACAAATTCATTACGATATTTAATCCACCTGATTTCGATGGAGAGGTGCGTTCAGCAGGTGAATACCATGTGTTTATATAAAGTATGCAGGCGTGTATTCAAATTGCAGTCAACTAGGTGACAATAGTTTCTCCCTTCACTACACTTTTGTTTTCTAGGTAGAGTTTCAGTTACTCACATCAAACCATAGACCAAAATAATTAATTAACTAATTAATTAAAATGGAAAATTGCAGGAGTGATTCATGGGCTTTAAGTCTAAGTCTGCTGTACTAAATGCTGTGGATGAAGTCACCAACCCCCCAATCCAGCAAACTCTGGATGTGAATCGTTCCTTGGTCGAGTGTATCTGTGTTGTGTGTCCTACCTGCCCGTTCCTCACTTAGCAACCACCCTGGCTGTGGGTTATCAGATCTACTGCAGTGCCAACTACCATTACTGGGTCACCTCATACCAGGTCCCAGTGCCCACAACACTCACCTCACTTCATCTTAGGTGGCCTTCCGCCATCAAACATCATAAGAAGTGTGAGTACCACACCGAAATTTAACTGAAAGACCTCGCATTGACACAGCTTGTCATCATTGGTCTATTCTATGATTCACTATTGTTTGTCTCTGTTTATTTTTAAAAAAACTTGCCAAGAATATTTTTTGTTATCATAAAGGTGATGAACAGAGGGGTTACAGTTACATAAGGCTGGTAAAGAGTACATTTCTGTTTGGACAGTGTGTTTATCTCTTCGCATGCCAGTTACAAGTCAAGATTCAAACAGACACGTGTGCGAGAGAAACCTCTGTGTGCGGTAATCTCTGGGGCTTGAGGTGTCTGGTGGGAGTGTTAGGACAAATCTCCCATGAATGAGGAAGACTGCTGTTATTTCCTCGTGGCTCACCTCCTCAGGGGACACATGTGGCAGTAGTCTCCAGACCTTGGCTTTTTTTTTTTAAAGATTTTTGGGATTGTAAGGGGCAGATAGCACTCACCTCCTGATCAGTCCTAATGAGTTTGTTTTCAAAACAAATCAGTGCCCCTGAGTAAAACTTTACTCCCAGAATGGAGTGTTCATGAGCAGCTCAGAAAACAACACAAATCTCAATAAGATGAAGTCATAGACTACCAACCACCATGCTGGGATAGGGGACTGTCATCCACTGAGCTTTCTTGTGCTGAGCTAAACAGCTTGCAATGTTACCCCTGTCTGTCTGGATATGTTTGGGATAGTGAGTGAGTGTATTTTTACAATGGCTTCTCCTTGCATCTCTGCCTCTTGGTGCATTCATTTAAATAACATGTTTTCATGCCACACTGAAGCTTTACAACACTGGAGAAATTCCAAACATAAAACAATCATGTCATCAAGTGGAATTCTGATTTTTTTGTGTGTCTATTTGGGTGGTGGCAGAGTTTAAATTCAGGGCCTTGTGCCTGCTAAGCAGGTTCTCTGTCACTTGAGCCTCATCCCTAACCCTGATTTGCTTTAGTTATTTTTTTTTTCAGATAGAATCTTGTATTTTTTTCCTGGAGCCAGTCTCAGGATCTCAATTCTTCTACCTACTGAAATACATGGGATTACAGGGGTGAACCACCATGTCCAGTTTATGTCTTAAGAGATGATTGTGTAACATTTTTTGCTCAGGTTGGCCTCAAACCATAATTCTCCCCGTATCTACCTCCAGAGTAGCTGGGATAATACTTTGCTTCATCTTACCATGTGCAGTTCTTTACAATAGAAGAACAAAAGTCTCTTTTTGACAATGATAATTACCAATTGAGAAACAGTTTCACAGAATAAGATGTAGATTCTTAAGTTAGCTAATGAACAGAGTCCTTAATCTGATACCATGAAAATGATAGTGGGTAGATTATGAGGTTTTTTAATAGTTACATATCTAATGAGAAAAAAATACGAATCTAGGACTAATGACATATAACGATAGGTGCTTGCCTGATGATTTCTTAGGGCGTCATACGAGCTCTGGTTTCATGGAAGACAGAGAGAATGATTAAACAAGGGTATAATGCACCCTCCCATGACACATGCTAATCTCATAGGAAAAGCACCCTCATCCACCAGTTCCCTTGTAATGTTCCCACTTAAAATACCAAGACTGATATTTATGTTGAAGAACCTACACAATTTATTTCCCAAAGATGGAGAGGATAATGCTGATGAGTTTTTCATTAAAACACACTTTTTCACTTCTCAACACTGTATTTTTTTTGAGTTCTACTATTAAATGGATCAGCTCATCAAAATGATGGATCTGAGATTTGAAATTAATTCAGGATATAAAAGGAAAAAAAAACAGGATAATGACAATTATTAAAAATGATAATCCCCTCAAGATCACAATCCAAAGAATCAATTTAATGAGTAAAAATATCAAATATAAAAATACCCTTTTCTCTGACAAAATCCACCACAAGCACCACGGTTTGAGCAAAACATTAAATGAATGTTGCTCACTGAAACTTGAATGTTTTCCTTTTAATAGTAAACTTATACAGAAATCTGGAAATCCAGTACTCTTTTACAGCTATATAAAAGCTATATGCGTAGGAAATTAGTACCTAATTTAATGTTTGCCAAAAATCTAAGTAATATGCTACATAAAAGGGCTAAAAATAATTTCCTTCAATTCCAGGAGCTCAAGAGCATTTCCAACTTAAGAACCACCACCTTAACAAGAAGCAGATTCATCCTTTCAAAGAGTTGGGCCGGGTATAGTTCCTTCTTACCGAGAAGCCAGTGTTTCTTAACAAAGACTAGAACGGAAGGAAAAACCAGTTGAAGCCATGGTGCCTAGCTTGTTAAG
The DNA here is from genome assembly GCF_019054845.1 of Dipodomys spectabilis. Lineage (NCBI taxonomy): Eukaryota > Metazoa > Chordata > Mammalia > Rodentia > Heteromyidae > Dipodomys > Dipodomys spectabilis. The sequence goes on from NW_024870950.1 coordinate 7,210,799, forward strand.
TCACATTTAAGGTGAATTCTTCAGCTGCCTTGAAACATGTCCGACCCCTCCACTCCCCTTACACCCCTTCGACCCAGAATGGAACCCTTGTCTGCTTTAATGTCTCAGAATACCTAATGGTGACTCCACATTTCCTAAGGCTTGCAGATTCTAGCCCTCCTTTCCAAGTATCTTGGAATATACTCCTCCTCTTCTTCCTAGTTTATTTATAATCTGCTATAATGAGGTTTCTCAAAAACAAAAAGGATGATGAAATGAGAAGCAGGTAAACGTAGTTCAGGGCAACTCAGCATTGCCAGACAGCAGTCGATTCTAGCTGAAAGACGAAGGATAGGAGGTGAATTGCATTCATTCCTCCACCAAGATGCACCGGCAACATCACTGAGGTATGATATGACAACCGGGAAAAACAATCAAAGTTTTTTGTTTTTAGTGGTATTTAGGGTCACTCCTCTTAAATAAATACAATAGGATAATTGTTAATTTTTTTAATATAAAAATTTGAGTTCAGGGCCTGTTCTTTTGTGTGTGGGTTATTATTTTTTTTCTTTTTTGTTATTATATTGTTATCTTCCAGGAGTAATGCAAAGGGGTCAGCATTTGATGTGCCATTTGATGAGTATAATGCATCTTGATAAATTATTTCCTCTTTCATCATTTTCTCCCTTTCCCTTCCAAACCTAACCCTCCCCTCAGTCTTCCTAGTGTCATAGGCTATGCACTGAATATTATAACAGCATTCTTCCCTTGCTACCTTGTGTTGATTATGTTCAAGATAGGATCTTGCCTTATACTCAGATAAGCCTAAACTGTAATCTCCCTATTTGTGCTTCACGTTGTCACTGGGAGGATACGTGTGCCCTGTCATGCCCAGCCATTGATTGAGATGAAGTTCTTCAAACTTTCATGCCTGAGCTGGCCTTGAACCATGATCCCCTGATTCCTGCTTACCAAATAACCAGGATTGCATGGCTTGAGCCACCATACACGGCTACTTTTTAATCTTTATAATAATAGAAAGAATCCATGCTCACTTAACCATACTAAGCAAGTAGTGAGCAGGATCTCACTTAATCCTCACAATAATTTTATGAGGTCAATCTATTTGTTTTCTCTGTATTAAACCGACAAACTAGAGTAAAGCGTATGTGGCTGTAAGCAAAAGTGACATATTTTCAGCCCCAAATAATTGAATGTCAGCAATTTGCAATAAATATTGCAATTAATGAGCAGTAAAAAGGACTCTAAGAAATGTTCATCTGAATACTTTCAATTTTAGCGCAAAAGAGTGTTGGCTCAGTTTCCCCATTTGTTGGTCATTGGTTTATTGACCAACCTCTCCTACCACTGACCATATATTTAGGGCTGTCTTCTTCTTTCTGCATATGTTCATAGACTAGAAAGTTTGTAAATATCTGCACATTATCACTCTTCTTTGCTCCATGTAGCCAGGAAAAGTTGCATGCCACGGCACCTCCTTTGGTCTCATTAACTCTTTGATTTGTACCCTTGGTGGGTACATACCTGTTTTCATTAGTGGGAAAATGCAATCAAATATCCACCAACATTCAAAAGACAGTGCAAGGTGTGAAGTGGTCCTGTACTTGAACAGACATGGCCTATTCCTCCTGGTCTAATATCCTATATTATATCTTTTATAAATATAATAAAAAATCACTTGCAAAGAACCAAGGAAGCAAGTGCAAGAGGAACACTAGAAAATGTACTTTAGAAATGTATGTAGGGCTGGGAAGGTGGCTCACTGGTAGAATGCTTGCCTAGCATGCATGAGGCCCTGGGTTCGATTCCTCAGCACCACATAAGCAGAAAAAGCTGGAAGTGGGTTCAAGTGGTAGAGCACTAGTCTTGAGCTGAAGAGCTGAGGGACAGTGCCCAGGCCCAGAGTTCAGGCCCCACCACCACCACCACCACCACCACCAACAACAACAATAAAAATGTAGACAGCCTGGTAATCAACATCTGTAACAGAGAATGCTTCAGTGCCTTCATCAATTTTCAACTCTTTAAGACAGATTATGCTCAGAAATCTTTTCTAAAAAAATTTTTTCTGGTATTTTGGCAGAGCCATACTTAAAACTATCCCAGGTAAAGGGGAAAACCGGTGGCTGTGATTTCAAGACTCTCAGGAGAAGCAGCTCATGGTAGCCATCTACATAGACTCGCACCATTTTTATTATCAAATGTAACAATTCTACAAAAACTCAGTAGTATTGTAATATTATTGCCTATCTTAGTCTTCCAGAACTTTGAGAAGAGACCATCTTAAGGCATCAAGTACAAATACAAAGAACTTTATTTATTTATTCCTGATGTTAAGTGCAAGTTCTCACAAATGTTAATGATTTTTAACTATTATCGAATTACCCTATATTCAGCCAACGTCCTTTGGGTTGTACATCATATTAATTTCCTGCTCTTCTTAATAGATTAAGAGCTGACAATAAATGGGAATGGAAAGGCATGGTCTTCTAAAAACTTAAATTTGATGATAACCTGTAGAGTCCTCATAATTACAGTTAATTCACTTAATGTAATTAACTGAATACTGAAGTAACTGCTTAGATAGTATATAAGTGCTACCCAAGTAACATAGCTAATTAAAATGTCCTGACGCAGCCAGACACTGGTGACTCATGCCTGTAATCCTAGCTACTCAGGAAGCTGAGATCTGAAGATTGCGATTTGAAGCCAGAACACACAGGAAAGTCTGGAGACTATCTCCAATTAACCACCAAAAAGCCAGATGTAGAGCTCAAGTGGTAGACTGCTCACTTTGAGTGGGAAAAAAAACCTCAGAGACTGGGCTCAGGCCCTGAGTTCAAATCCCAGGACCAGCACAAAAAGGAAAAAAAAATCCTGAGTCAAAATTACTTTTATAATCACTGATAAAAAAAAATTTTCAACAGAAAATCTACCAACTACCCCACAGGAAAGCAAATAAAGCTTGGATCTTCATACTGGATAAACTTTTATAAAAACCTAAGTCTCCACCTGCCTGAACCTAGTCAGTTCTAGGGTTTGAAAGTAAGGCTCAATTGTAGAACACATCACCAGAAAGTGCACACGGTTGAGTCTGAGCTCCTGCACTGCAAAAGAAAGAGAAAGACGAAAAGAAAGATAAAATAAACAAAATCAGTAAGTTCTGTCCCTACTCGAAACCTTCTAGCAGATGACATTACACTACAGTTTTACAAATCATTAAACTCCAAGAAATAATCCCAAGTAGATCATTGAGGGCAGGGGAGGGGAGGACCTGGAGGCCCCATGGTGGAAATATGCCAATTCTGACAGGAAAAGCTCATTCACTACCACACAGCTTCGCACCCGGTACATTTCCTGGTCCTTCTGTCATGAGATTGATTTCCATTGATTGAAGTGACTTCATTCTAAAATGTCTCTGGAAATGGCCACTTCATTGGGTTTCAGCAGAGTCTCCTCAAAATGCAACACAAAATTATATAAAGATCCAGCTTCAGGGAATCAGATTTTTCCCTTCTAAAAATGGAAAGAGCCTGATTTTTTAAAAAAAAAATTGCTTGAAAAACAGATTAGTGATTCATTTTCCTGGGTCATCATATGTCATTTTGCAGAAGGACTCAACATTTTTGATAAAATATCAGCATTACTTGTTTTCTACCTAAACTTCCCTGACTGTAAAATGTCTCTACCTTACCCCACCCCCAACCCCTAAGCACAGTGATGGTTACAAAGATATTGGAATCTCATCCTAAACTTGTTTCCTTCAACAACCATCACCTAGGAACTGAAGCACAATATGGAAAACATGGAAAGACATGGAGCTGAGCAGAAATGGAAGAGAGATTTCAATAACAACACAAAGGAGAAGGAAATCAGAGTAGAAGCTAGAGTTCAAGACTAGACAGAGACAAAACAGCGTTGGAGGGAACAAAAAACAGAGAGAGAACAGGGAGGAAGAGGAGGAACAAACTATAAGAAGGGGATCAAACTACAACAGACACAAAAGGTTGTGGTCATTTACAATGGCCCTCAGCTTCACAAAACTGGTTACCTATCTTCCTATGCCTCATTCAGTGTCAGGTTCTCTAGGTCTAGTGTCCTAATGGGAGCATTGAAGAGTCTCAGAGAGATTAAGATGGGAAAACTCTGTATGAGAATGTGTGTGTGTGTGTGTGTGTGTGTGTGTGTGTGTGTGTGCGCACACAGCGTTCATCAAATTATCATAGGAATCCATGACCCCAGCTAAATTAAGAATGCTAATCTGCTGTATGTCCAATTCCCTCAGGCAGGGGGTAAAATCACAGGTTATCAGTGGGCAATTTCCCCAGCTGTTTTCCTTGTGGGTCAAGAGAATTTATCTGAATTGGAGGTCACCAGCTGTAGGGGCAGAGGGAGGGGGCACTCATAATCACTGATGAAAATTTCTCCCCCAATTACCCATGGTAAATGCATCATGCAAATGGATACATTCAGGGGCATTTGATAAAAATGCATTTCCATAGGGTTGGAGCAGAACATCTTAGGGTCAAGGAAAAAGACATCTGAAACTTTGTAATGCCCAAGAGGCAGGAAAGATAATAATAGAAAAGAATCAATGAAATCATAATTACTGAAAAAGGTAACAACTGAAAACACTGGGTATGAGTTCTCCATCTTAAAATGTGGAATCATTCAAATGCTTCTTCCTTGAGTAGCTACCCAAAAATATTAGGGATGTGTAGTGAGTACGTGCCTCTCTTTCAAAAGCTGGGGTTTCTTGTGATTAACTGATACTTCATCATCATATACTGATTTTTCAACAACACATTCAAAACATACACCACCCAGTGACATTGTCGCCATCTTAGTTTGTAGAAGGATGCTCAATGATGCTTGCTTGCTCCACGAGGAAATTGCCTGAAGATCCATTTCCCCCATCATGAACTGATTCATGACTGCAGCTCTGTTTTGTTTTGCTTTTGTTTTGGTGTTGGCGAACTTAAAGTTCAGGGCCTCACAACCTCATGTAGATTTTTCACTCAAGGCCAGCACTCTATAACTTGAGCTACACCTCCATCTCCAGTTTTTTGGAAATAACAGTCTCATGGACTTTCCTGCCTGAGCTGGCTTAACTGGGGTCCTCAGGTCTCTGCCTCCTGAATGGTTATAATTATAGACAGGAGTCACCAACTCCCAGGCAATAGTAGAGATGGTATGTGTTAACTTGTGTTCTAAGCTGCAATTGCTTCTCTAGTCAGTGGATCTGCCAGCAAACTAACATTCATCATCCAAAATTAACACACACATGTACACACATGCACACACCTACATACAGAGACACAGAAAACCTATATGATGGTTTTATGAACCAGATATAGACACTGAAAAATGAAATCTTCCTATAATTGAACTTTGCTATAATTTTCAACTTTAGGCTGAGTCCTGAACCAATGCATGCTTTGTTTGGCTCGATTTAAAGCACAGAAGATCTCTTCAGGAGCACGTTTTTGTATTATTCTATACCAACCTTCTGAAGGAACCCCACTGAAAGGCAAGGGAGGTATACGTCATTGGTACAGATCCAGCAGCTGTTACTTATGCCCAACTAAACTAGTTTTCAGCACCACTGGAGCCCTCTCAAAAGTGTGTGCACGTATTAAATGCCTAGACCTTTCGAAATGTTTGAACAAGAGATTAAGCCTTGTATTTCCCGCTCTCACAGATGTGAAATATTCATGTGAAGATTGAATGGGGATAAGATATCTGGGACTTCTCATCAGGAAAGATTTGATGACATCACAAAAGCTCTGCTAACCTGCAAGCGATTCCTTCGAGCCAAGAAGAATGAAACTTCACCAAGGCAGACAGAGATGGAAACCAGCAGGCTTCTGGCCACTCTAACAAACCTGAATTAACACGAAAACATTGCCATTCAGACTCCAAATTCGGCCTATTCCAGTTTTACTCTTGGATAGAGGTCGACTTAGAATCAAAACAGGAATGGCAGGGCTCAGTCCAAGGATGTGTTTTCATGCATTCTGATCATTAGATGCTAGTTTTATCTTATATATTTATTTCTGAGTCATGCCACAGCCTTATGTAGAGAATCTAGTTCCTTTTTTAAAGACTAAGGTATTTTCAAACATCAGTTTGTATCTTATACTCAATTATCAGTGTAATCAGTTTTACATTTTATACAAAAAAATTAGTTTCAAAATATATTCCAAGTGAGTTTGGATTTTTTTCTTTTATTTTCAATATCCACAAGATTCATTTACTTACTCACTTGTGAAGTTTCATGACTAGGCTAAGATCTTTTCTGTTAAAAATTACAATATTAAGATTTGAGGGGCTGGAGGTGTAGCTCAGTTGGTAAATATCAGTCAATAAATGAAAGTATCAGGTACCAAGTTCAAGTCCTATTCTCTGACCAAAACAAAAGGAATATTAGGATTTGAATTCAGGGCTTCTCACTTGCTAGGCAGGCTTTCTACCACTTGAGCCACATTCTCAGCCCTTTTTACTGGGTCATTTTTGAGATAGAGTCTGGCTTTTTGACTGGGCTAGGATTATAATCTTCCTATTTATACCTCCTACCTGAGTTGAGATGACAAGCATGTACTATAACGACTATAACACTTAGCTTTTGTTTGTTCTGGTGAGAAGAGGTCTCATAAACATGTTTCCTGGACTACCCTGGAACCATAATCCTCTGAATCTCAGCTTTCCAAGAGGCTAGGATAATAGGCCCACACCACCACACCCAGCCTCTGAGTTGGATTTTTGTAAACATTTTGGCTGGACTGGCCTCAAACCACTCTCCTTCTGATCTTAGACTCTTGAATAGCTAGGATTGCAAGTGTGGCTAGAATAACCCCTTTTAACACCAAGCATCAGTGTGCATGGTAAGAGTGAACCATCTTCAAAGAGGAAATCCTTTCACTCACCATGCCACATGTGAGCGATGAGCCCAACTGAAGACATTAAAAAAAAAAAGTACTAAACCATTTTCATTCACACACATGGAATGTAGGAGGTAAGGAGAGGGGGAAGAAAAACAGGAGGGCATGGAGTAGAGAAGTAACAGGGGAATGTGCCCAAATGAGATTATCAGAAGAAGGTAGTGAGAAATTCCTGTTAACTAAGCAAAGGCCACCCAGATATGACACGTTACCATTGGCTTATTTGTATCACTGCAAAGAAAAGAAAGTTCCTCCAATGCATCTTTTATGAGTGGCTTGGAGGAAAATGGAGGAGCTGGCTTTCGTGCCTAGGCTGTTGTAAAATGCAAAACCAAATTAAACCTAGGTAGGGTGTGGCTAAGGTAGAAACATGATTGCATGTTTGGTTAGCACTCCGGATTTCCTACAGGGCCTCCTGTTTAACCATACATTTTAAAGGACAGAAGAACACAATCAGATGATGCTGTAGCGCTGAGAGTCAGTGTGGTATTCAACTACTCAGTTAATCTTATCCGAATCAACAACTTCTTCAAAAGCCAAGGGACTGACGTGCAGGTCATTCGCTTCCTTCCTGTCGTATCTGTGAACTTCTCCTTTTTCCACGCTGCTCATTTCCAATGTGACACCGTGGAAAAGAAGTTGTGGAACCTGGTTTGTGTTCACTTTGCAGACAGAAACCAATCATGGGAATGTCTCCCTTTTTTCTTTTCATCTTTGTGCCAGTTCTGGGGCTTGAACTCAGGGCTTCATGTTCTTGCTTGTTGTTGTGGCTGCTGCTGCTGGCGTTGTTTGCTCAAGGCTAGTGCTCTACCACTTGAGCCACCGCTCTATGTGTAGCTTTTTGACAGTTAACTGGAGCTAAGAATCTCAGGGGCTTTCCTGCCCAGGCTGGCTTTGAACCAGAATCCTCAGATCTCAGCCTCCTGAATAGCTAGGATTACAGGTGTGAGCCACCAATGCTTGGTTTATCCTTTAACTAAGAAAAGTCCCAGTGATCATGTACAATGTGTCTTTTAACCAAGAGGGGCTCTCAACTCGACCCAAAACCCAGGTCATTCCTGGTAGCTCCCAGGTCACAAAACCCACGAACTATTGGAAACAACAGTAGTATCTGAGGACCAGCTTTGTATCCAAGATGTATGCCCACCCCAGCCAAAGCAGAGCAAAACCCACTATTTCTTCTTAATCAATCTCTAGACAGAATTAGACCCTGGCTTATAGTTGAAAATGAGAAATAAATCTATTGTGCTTTCTGTCCCATGTATTCCCTAGTACTACTTATAATAATATGGAGATAAAGATTCATTGTGTGAGTAAAATTGGTTTTCCAACAAATTCCATTGCTCTTAAAATAAAAATAAGATTCCCAAGGTAAGAAAAAATATAATAATATATGTACAAAAGAAGACAACTAAAGGCGGGGGGGGGGGGGGGAGAGAAAAACAAAGAGAAAAGAAAACAAATAGTAACCAGAGGGAAACAAAACTATTACCTAGCTAAGAGAGTATGAGGGATTTTGACTGCACGGCGACTTGTATCTGAAGAGATCAGAGAGAAAACCCCACCACCTGTGTGGATTTCTCCCCAGGCAACTTTCATGGGCATCCACAATACAAGCAGGTGGAAGTAGGAAATACTTGAAGGTCCATGAGACCATCCTAAGAATAGTCCACTGAGTCAAGATGATGCACGCCTATGCAGGAGGCAGAGATGGGAAGACCCTGGTTCAAACCCAGCATAGGCAAACAGTTAACAAGTGTGATGGTATACACCTGTAATCCCAGCTATCCTGAAGGTAGAGAGGTAGGAGGACCTCAATCCAAGACTGGTACTGGGTAAATGCACAAGACCCTATCAGAGAAATAAACTACTGCAAAAAGAGCTGGGAATGTGGCTTAAGTGGTAGATCTTAGCACGCCTGAGGTCCTGGGTTCAAAATCATGACTTTCACTTCTTTTGAGTATCTAATCCATTTTAGGGTAAAGGAACAGAGTACAAAGATATGACCTGTGAACCCCAATAATTAATGAAGCAAAGGTGAATATGTGCCCTTTGGGAGAGCAGTTAAGGGGACTTCTACACAGACAACCCACCGGCAAGATCATGGGCACCTCGCCTTTCCCGGTCACCTCCTCTGCCTGCATGTACCTGCTCAGAGAGGCTGAGTACGCTTCTGCAGAGTGAGTAGTGCTCTTACACAGAGGCCCATGAGTTGAAAGGAGAACATCACCCTCAAGAGATGTATGTGCATCTTCCTAGATTCTTAACGGCATCTCTGTTCTCAGGAAAAACGTGCAGAGAACCATGCTGGCCAGTGAGAAAAGTTCATCTGTCATAGGATCCCAGGAACAGGAAGTGTCCACGTTAGACAACCTGCAGATACAGAAGGTCCAGGAGTGGTTGTCTAGGGCTCAGAGGAGGCGTTGGAGGGAAGTGGAGAGTGACCACTGATGGGCACTGGGTTCCTTTCTGCTCAGTGATGAAGATAGTTTAAAATGCAATGATGATAGCTACATGGACTCTGCATACACCAGAAGCCACTGAATGGTAGACTTTACATGGGCAAATTGTTTTGTGTGTGAATTTTATCTCAATAAAGTGGTTATTCCCTGACCCAGAATTGCATACAATTTAGCCCCTCTAGGACAGAAAAAAAAAAAAAGTTAGCAAACCCTTGCCCATGAGATCTGACAAACAGAGAAAATGGCCGGGACAGTAAGAAGAAAGGCTCCCTTTCTTATTAAGGAAAACCGTAAGAGGAAGGAGACTTTTGGGGGTCTTTACTGGTGTTGGTTGAAATTTTTTTTGTTCATTCACACTGGACCCCAGTCACTGTATGTTGCATGAATCAAATATACCACCAAGTTACTTAAGACATGTGGACAAAATTTATCGGCGTTTGCCCTCTGGGATAAATGTAAGTAGAAGTAAATTGATGGAGATTAAAATTTAACTATACACATATATGCATATATAAATGTGTGTGTTTGTTTTTTGTGCCAATACTGGGGCCTAGACTAAGGACCTTACCCTCTTATTTGGGAGGGCTGGGGGGGTCGCAGAGCTTGAACTCTGGGCTTAGGCGCTGTCTCTGCTCTCTTCAGCTCAAGGCAAGCGCTTTACCACTTTCGGTTTTCTAGTGGTTTATTGGAGATAGAGTCTCATGGACTTTCCTGCCTGGGCTGGCTTTGAACCACGATCCTCAGATCTCAGCCTCTTGAGTAGCTAGGATTACAGGCGTGAGCCACCGGTGCCCAGCTAAGACCTTACACTCTTGCCTGGCTTTTTCACTCAAGGCTGGTGCTCTACCACTGGAGTCACACTTCTGCTGGCTAATTGGTGATTAAGAATCTCACAGATTTGTCTGCCTGGCTGATTGGCTTTGAACCTTAATCCTCAGATCTCAGCCTCCTGAGTAGCTAGGATTACAAGCATGAGACACCAGCCCCTCGCTAAGTGTTTAATTAGGCATCACTGATGGAAAGATTATATTCCAGCAAAATAATCCTACAAAAATACTACAGGAAGCACAAATACCACACCAAAACTCCTAGTTCGTCACATTCTAGCTTATGAGAGAGGAGCGTAGATAGCAGTAACATCATTGGATGGAATTTCCTGCCTTCTTTTGGAGGAAAGGCAGGACAACAGAACATTCCTTTACTCTGTTTTTCAATTTCATTCATTTATGTCAAAACCTAGCCAGTGCAATTAACCTTCACATATCCACATGCATGCAAAAGCCATCAACGTTCAATGCCATACTACAGATATGTTTCATGTGTTCTCATTTCAAGATTCCTTCTAGTATAGGATTTGGACTTAAAATCTGTTCTCTAGATGTTGGGGAAATGGGAAGGAGAGAATCTGAAGTTATAACTTTCTCAGCCTACAGTTAGATGCCACCAGCTTCTACCTCCCCAGAATGGATAGTCCTGTAGCCAAAGGAAGCCATTGACTGACAAGGAACAGACACAAAGATGTTTTCTTCATCATTTTGGCTACATAAGAAAAACTGAGAAGACATGGCACATGTGTAAACTTTATATGTACCAACATCGTACTGGCTGGGCTCAGATACTTGCTCAGAAATTGATCTTGAAATATTTCCCCTTAAATATAAAACAAAAAAAAAAAGTGGAAAAAGCAACAACCAGGTTTCCCTGCCCCAGCGAGAACATGACACAGCCACAATTTACAATTTCCTTCCATCTCATTGTCTCATCCTTCCGGCCTCTGCTTCTTACTGTTGGTGCCTTTCCATCCACTCTTCATCCCCCATTGCTGGGTAACTCCCAGAAGTGCCCTCCTTCATGCTGCACAGAAAATGCTGATGTGTGGGAGGAATAAAAATAAAAAAACAGAGGAAAGGAAAGAGGGAGACGGTCATAATGAGGAAGACAGGAGGGTAGAGAAAAACTGAGACAGAGAATGTCAACGCCAAGTCTGGCATTTGCCTATTTAAATTCAATCCTGCAGCTCTGGCTGGGCTGAGCAATAGATGGTCTGTGTTATGAATTTCTGATCAGACAACAGATAGGTTATGAGAAGGGGACGTAATCCCACTGACAAAGCCTTTCCTCCGAGCGAAGCCATGTAATAGCCCGCTCTTGAGAGACAGTTCCCAGCTTTCCTTTTTGTATGTAGGTATGTGTGAACACACACATAATTTTTCCCTTTCTTGAAGAAAAAGAGTTAAAAACGATCATTTCTACGGTGTTGTAATAACTGACAGTGGCCTGCATCAGACACAGGAATGTGTCTCAGCAAATCAGATACCTTCCACCAAATAAATGACATTTTTTTTTTCTTCTTTAAACCTAATTGGAATTCGTCTCCTTGCCCCATTTCTTTCTTTCTTTTTTGTCTACATGGGTGAGCTAAACAAAAGCACTGAAAACAAACCACAACACTGGTGAAACTCATTCCAATTTTTTTGTTTCACGCTTACTAGTTTGTTTGTAACTTTGAAAACCACCTATCTACCATGGATAACAGATTGCATGGATGGTATGTCAAGGAAGAAACTGAGTCTTCAAAGGGTTTTTCACATTTCTGTACAGGAGGGAACAAAATGTGAGATTGCTTTGTGCAGTGGTCATAGGCAGCTAATTATTCTAGCTGTAGGTAAGCATGACACTAACCAAGAGATTTGCGGGTTCATTGAAACTTATGTCACAGAAAGCAGGCATTAAGTTCCCCAGTCAGTACTGGGCAACTGTTCACAGTTGCTGTACCATAAAAGGTGAGAAGCCATAAATCTGGGATCAGAGGCTTCTGGTGTTGGGTATATCAGCCTCCTTGAAACAGACACACACACACACACACACACACACACACACACACACACACACACACACACACACACACACACACACACACACACACACACACACACACACACACACACACGAGCTGTGTCAACTGCCACGCCGAAGAGAAAGCATTTCAAATTCCAGAAATGCAACAGCTAGAACAACAGACAAGAGAAATGTTTAGGGATACAAACATTAGGGATACAAACGCGGTGACGTCACTTGAGCCATACAGCATCTTCTCCTCTTGCCTCTCTGAACAAGACGTCTTTTAACATTCATTAGAACCTTACTACCAACAAATGGATGGCAAGTTCCATTACTGATCAGCTCTCTACGTATCATATAGCATGGACTCATTGCAAGCAGAACACAACATCTCCTTAAACCTAGAATCCTCGATCCCAGTATGTTTTGTTTTGATGGAGATGTTTCAAAGACCATGCCATCGTGACTTAGGTAGATCTTTCCTCTACCTGAAAATGCATCACTTATAAAATGATGACCCACTCCAAGATCAAAATGGTTGATGCCTGTCACTACAGTATGCCATTTGTAATGCCCCGTTCCTACTTACGTGGTCCATTCCCATCAGGGAAACTTCCCCCCTCTTTCCTCTGCGCTATAATAGATTCATTAAGCAAGTATGGATGCCGGGCAGGGGTGCAGCATAATCTTCGAGTGCAAATTATTTGACTGATTTAGATTCAATGCACTCAGGCATACCAGCTGCATTTCACCATCTTTTTCTTTAAATGAGGAACTTGCCCTCAAAGAATATTATGTAAATCTTTCTGTCACAGATTATTGCCTCTGTACCTGACTCTCACCGTGTGTGTCTGCTCGTGGCATGAGCTTATTACACGTACGCACAAAGTTCCCGATTTTTAACCTCTCTCCTTTCCCATTCTCCTCCTTCTCCCAATACTCGCGATGAGGAAAATTACCTCAAACAGAACACTACTGGGTTTCTTCCCTCCAATGTATATCATTTGTGTTTGTGGCTTTCTCTTTTTTAAGTAGAAATTTTTGCTCCCCAAAGGAAAGCAAAAAATGTCTTCAGCGTCTAAATGGCATTGTACTTGGGATTATAAATGTAGATGTGATTCTAGCCAGGCATTCTGGGACACCTGGGCTCACCAAAGGGCACATGATTTTTTTTTTTTGAGGTTGGCAGTCACATGCTGGTGACAATTCAGGTCAGGAACACAGTGAAGCTACACTGCCGACAGCCACGAGATGTGCGGGCTGGAAGCTAATCACCCCATGAGTTTCTAGTACAGCACTGAGCCAAATCATGAAGCAGGATATATAAGGTTGGGTTAAGAGCCAAAACACAATAACTTAATAAATGGTCCAATAGAAAAGAAAAACACTGATGCTTGCCAGGGATGATGAACACTTTGTAATGGAGGAGCCAACTCTACCTTAGAAACTTCAGAGCTATTCAGAGGGTCTCGATGACTATCCTATCTCTCTCATAAGCACAAAGCTGAGGTCTTCACCATCACCTCCAATATAGTAGATGTCAATATAGAAACAAATTAGTCCATTCCTCAGACCATTCTCCTTTACATGGGACATTCCACCTTCTCCTGTCCAGGAGTGTTTTTTTTTTCTTCTTCTCAATCTGAGCTTGAACATCCTCCAAGCCAATGGATACTTCAATCAATGGACGATTACCAGCAAGGTAAATTCAAAGACTCAAGAAGTCTTTTCCCACCTCTTTAACTACTGGGAATCAAACTGCTCACGTGCAAACAAATGCACTAGCCTCTGAAAAATATGACGGATCACACAAAAATAGCTCCCGTTCACCTCAGTATTTCTAGTCATTTCATCGGAGACCATAACAGATAAGGAGAGCCGTCCTGGCCCATCCATCCTCCGTCAAACCAGCGCAGAACTCATGAGCTGTAAAGTTAATTCCTCAAAGAGGCGAGAAACATTTCCTGTTCTAAGTTATGGAGTGATTTGTCACGCACCAGACTCTGACCAATACATGCCATAACTAACCATGAACTGTGAGAGTTCTCCACTCCAAGGATGTAAATGGATCACATCAGGCTCAATCAAACCAAGTTCCAATTTTTACTTCACAAGCCTGGATGCTCCCAGTGGTGCCGTTTCAAAGCCCTTCGACCCCAACAATATCTGAGAATATTCAACAGGAGAATCTCCTGGGTGCTCAGAACTTGGTGTCTTCTTCACCAGGTAGCATCTGACAAGCTCCCAGAGCCACCTGGGTGAGTAGCACTATTGCCACTGTTCCTGGAGTCTAACATGCAAAAGCTAACTCTTGGGTCAAGAGGACAATCTCCAGATGCTCATGCAGTCAACCAACTTTGAGTATTCAAAGATGGGTTCTGGGAAAAAGTGGACTTTCCTTTCCCTGCCCTATGCTCTCCTTTTTCCTCTAGATACTAATAACAGATTCCCAGAGCTATGGAACCTCAGTCTCTCATGAAAACCTCACCCTTACTCTCTCACACCTCTCAATGCTTGTCAACCAGCTTCCTATATTAAATTCTTCTGCTTGAAAATCCTGGAGTGGTTCTTCTGCTTCTGACTCTAATGCATCCACACTGGGTGAAATAGAGCTGAACTGATAGCAATAAGCCACAGAAGAATAGCGTGACACCCAAAAGAGGAGACACACATTGAACATAGGAACTCGATAACTTTGTCAATAAGCACTCACCTGTCAAACTGCCGCCGCAGATCGTTGCCATCAACGTAACCCATCACATAAAAATTTCACCGATTCCTTCATAAATATTTAGGGACTCACAGGAAGTAGTAAAGGTAGTCCAAGGAGTCTCCAGCTATGATTTCCTTGGTGTCTCCGAATGGTTGCCTCGTGTCATTATAACACAATATCAAATCCAGGAGTCCGATATGGGAACATGTGTGAAAAACTCTCTCCATTTTTATCATAAGTATTGCTATTGGGTAGTCTGATTCTCTGACTTTATTCCTGCTTTAAAAAAAAATCTGGAATTGTTTTAGCTGGTCTGGTTCCTTTGCCTTTTCAATTGCTTTTGAAGAGTTCTCTTCATCAAGAAAAACCTCATGACATTTTAACATGAATTGTGTTAAATATATCCCCCCCCCCGGAACCCCATTGAAGCAAACTAACACCTTTACTGTGTCACATCTTTGAATCCATAAACATGGTATATCTCTCCATTTCTGTAGATCTTTGGTTCCCTTCAGCCGTGTTACACAGACTTCAGCCTATGTCTGTGTTTTGGGTCATTTATACCTAATACCATAATCTGTAATAGCTATTTTTGCAAAGCTTTGTTTACAGAAATATATAGCAGAAAGCTCAGAGTTGCCAGAAAGATCCACTCATCTCACATTTTCTACAGTCTCCCCATATTAACTTACTATATTGACTCATACTTTGTTACCCTACTAAGTAAATTCCCCAGATGCTATTAGAGTTTGCTATTGTACATTGTGGTTTCAACTACTCCACTCATCATCAAAATATCATACTGACTAATTCAATGTTTAAAAATTTCTCTATTCCTCCTATTCACTCCTCTCTCCTTTCCTTCCACAACCCATAACCACCACTTGTTTGTTTTTTTTTTCTTGCCTTGTGGTCTTCCATTTGCAGAATGTCATGTAGTTGAAATAATGTCATATTCCATCTCTTCAGATTCATTTCTGTCACTTAGCAATATGCATTTAAGTTGCCTCTGTTTCTTTTCATCCATTTATAGTTTCTCTTTTATTACTTTATTATTGTTGAGTAAATGTCCCATTGTATGGATATACCTATTCATTCATGTGAAATCTTCATTATTTCCAAGTCCAGGAAATGATAACTAAAGCTGCTATAAACATTTCAGTGCAGGTTTTGCATGAATATAAAACACCAAATACTTTGGATAAATACCAGGCAGTGTGATTGTTGATTACATGATAGGACTCATGCTTAGTTTTGTAAGGAACCCCCAAACTGTTTTCTGAATTTTCTATCCCCTTTTGCATTCCCACCAGAAATGAACAGGAGTTCCAGTTGCCATACATTTTCATCAACATTTAGTGTTAACAATGTTTTAGACCTTAGTCATTCTAACAGATGTGTAGCTATTACTGTTGTAATTTGTAATTCCTTAAGATGAAAGCATTATGTATGTGTGTGTGCATGTGCGTGTGCGTGGGGGGGGGGGGTGTGTATGTGTTTCAAGTATGAGCCAACAGTATTCAGAATCCACTTTGTTTTTTCCAGTCCTGGGGCTTGAACTCAGAGCCTGGGCACTGTCTATGAACTTCTTTTGATCAAGGCTAGCACTCTACCACTTAAGCCACAGCACCACTTCTGGCTTTTTCTGTTTATGTGGTACTGAGAAATGGAACCCAGGGCTTCATGCATGCTAGGCAAATACTCTACCACTAAGCCATATTTCCCAGTCCCCATTTTTTTAAAAATTAAGTCGCTATCATAATGTGGAGTTTTAAGATTTGTCCTTTACAATGGAATAGAATTGAAAACCCAGAAATGAACCTACAGACCTATAGCCATCTAATCTTCGATAAGGGAGCTAAAATAATAGAATGGAAGACAGACAGCCTCTTCAGTAAATGGTGCTGGCAAAACTGGTTAACTACATGTAGAAAACTAAAGCTAGATCCTTATATATCACCCTGCACCAGAATCAACTCCAAATGGATCAAAGACCTTGAACTCAAAGCAGACACTCTGAAAACATTACAGGATGGAATAGGAGAAACCCTGGGTCTCCTTGGCTCAGGCCGAAATTTTCTGAATAGAGACCCGGAAACACAACAAATCAAAGAAAGGTTGGACAAATGGGATTGCATAAGGTTGCAGGGCTTCTGCAGGGCAAATGACATAGCTAGCAAGATCAATAGAAAGCCCACGGATTGGGAGAAGATCTTTACTAGCCATACAACGGACAAGGGTCTCATATCTAAAATATACTTGGAACTCAAAAAATTAAACCACCCAACAACAAATCCTCAAAGAAACAACTGCCCAATAAGTAAGTGGGCGAAAGACTTAAAGAGAAGCTTCTCTGAAGAAGAAAGAAGGATGGCCAATAGACACATGAAGAAATGTTCAACATCCCTAGCCATAAAAGAAATGCAAATCAAAACAACATTGAGATATCACCTCACTCCAGTTAGAACAGCAAAAATCAAGAACTCTAACAACAACAGATGCTGGAGGGGATGTGGACAGAAAGGAACCTTACTTCATTGTTGGTGGGAATGTAAACTTGTTCAACCTCTTTGGAAAGCAGTATGGAGGTTCCTCAAAAGACTTCACATAGAACTCCCCTATGACCCAGCAATCCCACTTTTGGGCATTTACCCTAATGTTTACAAAAAAGACCACACTAAAGCTACCAGCACAACTATGTTTATTGCAGCATTATTTACCATAGCTAAGATATGGAACCAACCCAGATGCCCCTCAGTAGATGAATGGATCAAGAAGATGTGGTATATATACACAATGGAATTCTATGCCTCCATCAGAAAGAATGACATTTCCCCATTTGTTAGGAAATGGAAAGGCTTGGGAAAAATTATATTAAGTGAAGTAAGCCAGGCCCAAAGAAACATAGGTCCCATGGTTTCCCTTATTTGCAATATCTAGTATAGGTATGAGTCAAGCGGAAAAAGTCAGATAATGTGATGTTAGGAAAACGAACCCTCAAATATGTATTTTAATGTTTTTGTTTCTTTCATGCATGTGTTTCTAACGCATTTATAAGATTATTTCTTTGTTGCTTTGTATGTCCCTCCCCCACAGTGTAACCCCCGCTTTCACTATATTTGATGTCAGTATAACATGTGGAGGAGACGGGGACAAACAAGTCATTTAAGGATTCAGGTAGACCTGTTGCAACAATGAGAAGTACAAAATGTCATGTCAAAACCAGCTTTACAATGTCGGAGTGGGGGGGGGAGGGGAGGTTTGATTGGGTGGGGGGGGGGGGAGGGTGGGAAGGGAGGTGAAGGGTAAACAAAGGAGGAGGCTGCAATGCTTGGTAAGAAATGTATGCATTATCCTGCCCATGTAATTGTAACCCCTCTGTACAGTGTGTTCTCAAATAAAATAAAATAAAATTAAAAAAAAAAGATTTGTCCTTTATTTTGTATATCAGTCCATTATTGGACATGTTCTGCAAATATTTTCTCCAAATGTGTGGCTTGTTCTCTCATTTTCTTAAGGGCGTTATATGTAAACATTGAGATTGTCACACATTCGCTGTTAGTACCTTAACATATAATTGGTTGTTGTCTGATATCTAGACATTTTGAATTCACTTGTTAAAAAGCTAAAAGGTTGAGACAATCTTCTCCTCTCTTTCTGACTTATATAAATTTGTAGCTTTTATTTCTTTTTATTTAGCTCTATTTATCACAGAGCTTCTATTGAATAGCAGTGGTGAGCTTACTTGGTACTTGCTGGTAGGGGGAAAGTATTGAGCATCTTTAAGTGTGATGGCAACAGTAAATTTTCTGTAGATTTTTTTTTAATCAGATTGAAGGTGTTTCCCTCTATTCATAGTTACGTAAACATTTTGTATCATAAATGAGCATTACATTTCTTTTTGTGTATGCCAGTCTGTCCTGAGGCCTGGGTATTGTCCCAGGGCTTTTTCGCTCAAGGTTAAGACTCTACCAGTTGAGCCACAGTTCCACTCCCAGGGTTTTGGGTGAACAATTGAAGATAAGAGTCTCATGAACTTTCTTACCCAATTGGCTTCAAACTACGATCCTCAGATCTCAGCCTTCCGAAATACTAAGATTATAGGCAGAGCCTGGCTAACATCAACTTTTGCAAACTGCTTGTTCCACATAGAAATAACCATATGAATTTCCATTAACCTTTTAGTATGGTAGATTTTATTGGTTCTAACCATTAAACTGGTCTTGTCACTTTTGAATGCTTGTATGTATAATTCTTTTTATGTACTGCTGTATTCGGTTAATAATCTGTTAGGAAGGCTTCTATGTTCACGAAGGTGTTGGTCTGTATTTTCTTTTTTTCTGTCTTGTTTTGTGGTGGTACTATGTGGGGAGTTTGGTTCTGAATAATACTGACATTTCTGAATGCATAGGTAAGGTTAGTAAGTAGTCCTTTCAATTCTTTTTTCATATTTTATGTGCAGAGTTCTTTCTTTAAATATGTTGCAGAATTATGTAATGAAATTATCCAAAAGTGTAAATTTTTTTCTGAGAGGATTTTAAATTATAAATTCAATTTCCTTGAAAATCAAAGAACTATTCAGTTTATCTTTTTCATAATGAATTTTAGCAGTTTGTTGCCAAATTCATGTGCATAAAGTTGTCTGCACTATTTTCTTACTATCTTTTCAATGTCTGTAAGATCTAGTACTATCCCTTGCTTTTTCTGATATTAGTAATTTGTGTATTCTCTCTTTCTTCCTTCATCAGTCATGCTAGAAGTCTGTCAATTTTATTGATTTTTTCCAATGTAGCAGCTTTTTGCTTTATTGATTTTTCTCTACTTTAGTATTTTTTTTATTTCATTGATTTCTGCTCATATCTTTATTATTTCCTTCCTTCTGCTTGCTTTGGGCTTATTTCTGTCTTACTTTTTCTAGGTTGTTGCTAAAGGAGCTCAGGTTCTTGAGTTGAATTTTCCCCCTTTTCCAATATAAGCACTTATTACTATAACTTTTCCTCTCAGAATTGCCTTAGCCTTGTGTCACAAGTTTTGGTATGCTGAACTTTTATTTAAGCACTAGGAAACATGGACAGTGGAAGGCATGTGGTCAGTAGCCCATGAGAGGGCCTCACATGTAAGAGAAAACATTTGTGGATTACAGGGACGGTTGAGATCTCCAAACCAACAACCACCCACTGCTTGACTTCCAGAGGTGTCTCCCTGGCAAGGGCTTGTTTGCTGCTTGGTGAAGCTTAAAGCCCAAATATTATAGATCATTTGATTTCCTGCAGCCTTATCCCTCCTGAAAGTGCTTAGACCCTCAGTCAGAGTCCCAAGTTCCCTCAGATCTCCCCATCCAGTATCCAACTCAGTGCTCTCTTTGCCTCCCCCTACTCTCCGAGATACTCAGAAGATACCTGTTGGCTTCCACATTTGCTGCACCTGAGCGTGCACAAATCTGGGGGCTCTTCTGGTGGAAAAGGGAGCCTGCCTAGCCCATAGCCTACAAAGCTTCAGGGGTCGGCAGTGGCCGGCTTTTACAAAGTGAATGCAGCAGTGACGTTGGGAATGTCCCCCTTGATCAGCCTGTACCTCAAGACATGTACAGCACCTACCTACCGTTATCTTGTACTGGGAACAGCAAAGCACTGTGCTACACTTCAGGTTCAATTTACTTCCCTCAGGTCTGGTAGCTTCCAACATTGCAGGACCCAGGAAGATGTCTCTCCAATAATTTGCCTCTTATTATGTTTGATATTGTTTTGACTTGATTATTAAAAGTACTTTTCATTATTCTTCCTCTCAATTTTAATCGTTTTTTAATCTATCTTTCTCTCTGATTGTTTTGAATCTCTTGCTCTTCTGTGTTCTTCTTCCTCACGCTGTCTTCTATATTTCCCTTTCTTGAACTTCGCTTCTTCTCCCTTCCCTTGCCTTCTGTCTCCTATATTTCATTAATATTACCCTTACTTTTGTGCATTTAAATATCACAGCTTTTTCTGCATCATTTTTACCCTTTCTGTCCTATTTATTGATGAGTTCAGTAGTTGAGCTTGATTGGTTTTTACAGTTTTTTTAGATTGTGTTTCTTTTGGTGTTTTTGCTCTAACAACTTCCTCTCTAGGAAGTAACAAAGGTTGCATCCTCAAGAAAAAGCCACTCACTGAGAAGCCCCAAAACCAGAAGAGATATGCATCCCGACGGATATACAAACCACAATGTGAAAACTCAATAAAAATAAAGCTAATCAATTCCTCCAAAAGTTCGTAACTCCTCAATAAATGATCCCGAAGGTGTTAAAAATGGTTGAAATGGCTAAGAATTTTTTTTAAAAAATCTAGCTTGAAAAAATATTCATTTAAATATATGTATGAACCAATCTGATGATTCAAAGTGTCAAAGTGTTGAATCCGTAAGACTATGATGATGACAATGTGACGTGTGAAGGTTAAAATGTGTTTGTGACTTTAACTAACTATCCCACAATACTGTGAAATTTGTGAAATTTACATAATCTCTTAATCTCAATAAAGAAAAAATATTCATTTAAATATATGTATGAACTAATCTGACAATTCAAAATTCAGATGAGAAACTTGGTAATTTAGTAACTTAAACGAGAAATGTAGTAAAGAGACAGAGGCTGAAAAAAAATGGAAACTTTAGTAATAAAATACTAAAAAAGGCTTTAAACTCCATGAGAAATTCACAAATAAACTAGACCAGGCTGAAGAAAGGATATCAGGGATTTAAGGCAAGGTTTGGAAATCATATCATCTAGACATTTTTTTTTAAAAAGCCTAAAACAAGAATCATGATGACAACATGATCAAGGGACATGATTAAGAGACGAAACCTATTAATCTGTGGCACTGAAGAGAGAAACGTGATAAAGACTCACATCATAGAAAATCTATTCAATAGTTATAACAGAAAATTCCTCCAAACCACAGAAAGAAACAAAATGCAAGTACAAGGCAGAATGTAGAACCCCAAGTAGATATGACTAGAAAATAATTCCTTTACATTATAATTAAGACTTTCAGCATAGTGAATAGGGAATTCTGAAATATGCAAGAGAGATATGCCAACTTAATTGCAAAGGAAAATCTATTCCAAGAGAAAACCAAAAGACTAAGACAGTGGGGTCTGATTTACTTTAAGCCCTAAAGGAAAATACATTCCAACCAAGACTACTGTGTCATTTCAGTAATCATCTCAGGATAAACGCTCTCCGTGAAAAACTTAAACTGAAGAAATTCATGATCATGAATCTAGCATTGCCAAGGATACTTAAAAGAATACCACACAGAGAAGAAAATTATATACAGCCTGGGAAAGAAAAAAAAATCTCATTAGAGGAGATATACAGATGAGAATTACTAAAGGATCAAATATCAACTCAGCAAATCAGTTAACCTCTAACATGAATAAGGAAAAAGTCAATACATACCTCTCAATATAAACTAAATATAAATGGTCTTAAGTCTCTAATTAAAAGATAGACTGCCTGCATAAATTAAAAACAAGATCCAACTGCTACCTGACTGCAAGAAACTCATCTCAGTAGTCATGACAACACAAACTCAAAAGGATGCAAAATTATAGTCTAACCAAATAGAATCTGAAAGCAGGCAAGAGACTCCATATTCATATATTTACAAAGCCGATTTCATTATTATATATAATAATATAATAATGAGAAATAAACATTTGCCAAAGAATGCCATACCTATGATTTCATAAAACAAACATTACTGGCATAAAAAATAAAATATGTCCACATTTAATAATAATGGGTGCTTTCAGTACCTCACTCTCATCAATCGATAGATCATCTAGAGATTTTTTTAAACTAACAAATAAATAGTTTAAGTGTACTATAAATCAAATGGATTTAAGACCTCTGCAGAATTTCTACTGAACAGATGTAGAGTGCCCATTAATCTTAACAGTCCTTAGAACAAGTCTTAACAAATGCAAAAAGTTAAAATAATTTCAAATTAGAATAGAATACAACTAGAAATCAATAGCAAGGGGAACTACAGAAATGATGACAGTTTCCCTTATTTGCAATATCTAGAATATGCTTGAGTCAAGCAGAAAAGGTCAGATAAGGTGATGTTAGGGAAATGAACCCTAAGATATGTATTCAAATGTTTTTTTTCTTTCATGCGATTGTTTCTAACACATTTATAAGATTATTTCTTTGTTGCTTTGTATGTCCCTCCCCCACAGTATAACCCCTGCTTTCACTGTATTTGATGTCGGTATAATTTGTGGAGGGGAAGGGGAAAAACAAATCGTTTAAATAGGGATACAGGTGGACCCATGGCAACAATGAGATGTACAAGTCGTTATGTCGAAAAATGAACTTTACAACTTTGGTGCGGGGAGGGGGGGATAGCGGGGAGGATTGGATGGGGGTGGTGGAGGGAGGCTGGGAAGGGATGGGAAGGGGAAACGAAGGAGGAGGCTACAATGCTTGATAAGAAATGTACTCATTATCTTGCCCATGTAATTGTAATCCCTCTGCATAGTATTTTCACAATAAAAAAATAAAGTATATAAAAAAAGAAATGATGCAAACACACTGAGACTAAATAACAGACTGAGGAACGAACAAGTGGCTCATTAAGGAAAACACAGGGAAATTATAAGGCTCTTTGCATCAAATAAAAATGGCTAATATAGCAAGGTGCCACTGGCACACACCTATAATCCTAGCTATTCAAGAGGCTGAGCTCTGCGGACTGAGGTTTTTTGGGTCCGGTCGTGGGGCCTGAACTCTGGGCCTGGGCGCTGTCCCTCAGCTCTTCAGCTCAAGGCTAGCGCTCTACCACTTGAGCCACAGCGCCACTTCAGGCTTTTTTCTTCTTGCTTATGTGGTGCTGAGGAATCGAAGCCAGGGCCTCAGGCATGGAAGGCAAGCGCTCTACCACTGAGCCACCTTCCCAGCCCCTGTGAGACTCTTATCTAAGCACCAAGTCAAATGTGTTGCTGTAACTCAAGTGGTAGAGTAAGAACAAGCCTTGAGCAAATAAAGCTCAAGTACAGCACCCAGGCTCTCGGTCAGACCCCAGGATTGGCACACACACTCAAAAAATGGTCATAGAACTTACCAGAATCTTTGGGATACTTGGAAAGAAGTTCAAAGAGAGCAGTTTATATCTGTAAATATCTACATTTTTTAAAAATCACAGATATCCCAAATCAATGATACACATAAAAGTCTTAGAAAAATAAAAGCAAGTCAAACTCAAAATTAATTGATAGAAAGTAATTTAACAAATATGAAAGAAGAGATAAATGAAATGGAGACTAAAATAATATAAAATATCAATTGGATAAAGAGTTTGTTCTTTGAAAATATGAACAATACAAACCTTTAGCTAAACTGTACTACCAAATGAAAAGAGAGAAGATACATGTGTATATGTATATGTGTGTATATGTCAACAGATATCTCTGAAATTAAGAGGATCCTTATGTGATACTGAGAAGTTATATTTCAATAATTAGTAATGTTGATTGGTGCAACCATTTTAGAAAAGGAAAACAATTTAATACTATCTAGTAAAGGCACTTGTAGTCTATGACTTCAAAATCCATTTCTAGATGTGTCCCCAGAGAATCCCTAGCAAATGTTGACCGAAAGAGATGCACAAGAACATTTCTGTTTAAATAACAAATAAAAGAAACACTCTAGAGGCCTATTAACAAAAGAATGGACAAATTATGGTCTATGAATAGAACAAAATACAATAATTCTTTTGAATGAATTATTTGTTGCATGCAGGAACACCAGAAAAATCTCAAAAATACATTTTGGAACCAAAAACATGAAGCAGAACACCTGTGTCTATTTTTACTTATGTGACACACAAAGCAAAAACAAAAAAACAAAAAAACATTCCCTGTTTATAGGTACAGTGCACATATTACATTAACATGTATGTAATATGAAAGGAATAGTTAATAGATACTGGCTACTTCTGGTATATGTACACACACTTGTATGTATATATATATGTGCATATACTTAGTATTGAAGACTCTGTAACAGATGTCCACTGGGGTCGGAGAATTAATCACAAGTGGCTAAGGGGGAGCTACTGAATTTCAAATCCAAGTGTGAAGGAGAAATAAAGAATACAGAGGATTCTAGAACTCTCAAAGTCATAAAAAGAAAACGTTGTTTTTTATAAATTTTAAAGATAGCCTTTCAGATAGCCCTGAATGTTTGTTTCAAGTGAGGGTTTTTTCACTTCTATTAGGAGATGTGGACTGCCTGCCTGCAGGAATAGGCCACGTCCAGCCATGCGGCCCATGGGGGCCCATAAAATCATTTGGCACATGGCGGGACAGATATGTATGTTTCTTATTGGCTGCCCATAAACCCATCTGCCTGTATTTATCATTTTGCATGGCCCTTGAATGATGCTATAAACATCCAAATAGCCCTTGGGCAGAAAAAAAAAAATTGTTCTCTTCCCTGCTGGAGGAACAAATCTTAAATGGAGGAGAAAAAAACAGACTGGAAAGACCAACTGAGTAAGATTTCCCAGGTTAAATTCATCAGCTGGAAGTTCAAGTTTCTTTCCAAATAGTGGATGGTATTTCACCATCATAAAACCTGAATTTCCACACACACACACACACACACACACACACACACACACACACACACACACACACACTCAACTTGCTCCTGCACCTATTTATCACTTACTACAGTCAATTATTTTCCCTACGATGAAGTTATCGAAGAGGAACGAAGGAAGAAAACCTAAGCTACCACCACTGAGTTTGATCCATTAATCACAAAAACATGAAAGTCACAGTATTCTAAGTTTTCTATTAGCCCGAATCTTACACTTTTGCTTCTTGTGTCATGTGACACGTGGCAAATATTGAAATTGTAATAATCAACCTCTGTTCTTCCACATAGCAGGTTTTCATATCACTCTGGAGGAAATAAATTGGCAGTTATTGGACTCCCTAGCAATAGCAACCCTTCTACTTTTCTGTAGTTTCTGAAAATATTTATTCCCCTGGTTGAGTCCTACTCAACCTTTTCCATTTTTCTTGGGAAGAACCCATTATATAATAAAGCATTTGTTTTTCCCTTGGTGCTAGCCTTGTAAGAAATAGAGAAAACATCTAGAACACTTTTGAAATGATGGTAGAGCACATTTTTAAAGAGAGAAAGGAAACACAGATTCTGAGAACAGTAGTCTGACCCCCAAAGAGGGAAAACACTTGTAATCAATTTTCTTTTCATTAATGCAATAAATGCTGTCTGCACTTTGTGTGCCTAAAGAGAACCATTCTGTGATAAAGGATGTCTCCCCAACCTTTCATATGGAGCCACAGCTTTCCAAAATTTAATATGCATGAAGAGTGCGCCTGAGCCCTCTTAAATCCAAGAACCAAACCCTGCCTGTGTAATAAATCTCACCAGTACTCCACTATTAGACAGGGGATTAAAACTAATCTAACAATCCCCAAACCAAGCACCGAGTGGATTAAAATGCAAAACGCACGGGAGTAGGAAGATGCTTAATGCTAAATAACAAACATTTCAATCATTGGAATCATTTTTATCTTCTTGTTTATGCTAAGTAGATACTATTAGACTTAATATCTGTATTAACACAAGTGGAAGAGAGAAACAGTATTATGAAGACCCAAGTACTTGGATGCCTTAGTGCATGTGGCCAAAAAAAAAAAAAGCAAAAGCAAACACAAAATGAGCTCAGCTCAATAGAAGGACTGCCCTGTGATCTTTAGATTAATTGTTTACTCCTTTAAGGTCAACTCAATGATGCTTGACCTTCTTAATTTTCCTTTAAGCCAGCCAGAGCAGTATGCATTGGAAAGGTTGAATCGCTTGAGACAAAAGAAAGTTTCAGGGATCCAAGCCTCAAGAGGGAGCAGGCTTGGCTCAAGATGGATAGTAACAGAAAGAGGTAATGCCCATTTTAGCCACATTGTGTGCCAAAGCGATTATCCCAGCACCCAACAGGATGGCCCCACGAGCAATGCACCCAGAAGGCATCCCTGAGAGGCAGGAGCCTCTTAAAGCTGGAGCTGATTGCAAATAGAGAACCGTGAACATCTGCAGGCCCTCATTAGCACTGTCAACACCGAAGAACACAAGACACACGCACATCTGGCATCTCCCAACGGCTGCGGAACACATTACGCACAAACTCCATGACTTCTCCCCAACTGCGGTCCTCGGAGCAGTGGGGAGGAATCCATAAAAAAGTTTTACCTGAAAGACGGTTGTACCTTTCAACTCTGTCATCTTCCACAATTTTCCACTTCTGCATCCTGTTATATACCCTGTCTGGGACATCTGCATTTCAACTTGAATCGTTTCCCAGACCTTTCCCTGCCGCCCTCCTCTACAGAATAAAGTCTCCTTCAAGGCTCACCCACTGCCTATCCCATGCTATGAGGTGGCCACCACGTCCTGCCCACACTGCCTGCTGAGAAATAATTGCGACAAATGGTTGTAGGGTTGAAACAAGAGCCTGGGCCTATGCCAGTATTTGTTCCCCTCCACCCCCAAAAAAGACCCACAAAAATCTACGTTTTTAAAACAATGCACTATTGCATCTAAGTGAGGTACAAAGGGGAAGGTGGATATTTAGCACATGGAGAGTGGTGTAGTCATCACAACTGGTTTTCAACCCTCTAAGTATGGGAATTCATTTCCTTTTTCTCTCCACCAGCGCTCTCCAGTTCAAAGACATGGACACACCGCACAGGAGTAACAGGAGTTGTAAGTGCTGTGACACGGAAACAAGATCTCGCCCTTCAAACAGTACAATGCCCAAGTTTCAAGTCATCTCATGTTTGCAAGCCACGGAAAACAGCACCGTTGAGAACATGACTTTCTAAAAAAAAAAAGAGAGTCTCTTTCCACGTTTTAAATGGCCAGAGGATGACTAAATCTTGAAGAAGAAGAAGAAAAAAACAGTTGAACAATAAGTCAGGTGCTAGGAAATTCTCTCTGCATGGGTTTGTTGAAATGAAGTAAACTTTTAGTCATGAATATATTTAGTTTTTGTTTTAGAAAAAAGTTATTGCAATGCTTCTAATTTTGGGTGGCATCGTCTGCATCAGCAACAGTCAACGGTCAAGGGACCTTTGAAAGTTACCCCGTCCTCACGGATCAACTCCTGAGCAAGAAGCTGGGAGATCTCCCAAGTTCCCGGCTGTTGGCCAGGGCTGCTCTATAATGACATTCATGCAGTGCTCACAGATCTACATTTGCTTAACATACAGGCAGGATTTTATTCTGAGATCCATCACCTGTCAGAAAGCTTCAGTATTCCAACATTTTTTTTTTACCTCTTTAGTGAAATCATGGCTTAAAAAAACAATCAAAAAAGATTGGTTGTTTTGTTTGCTTGAACACATTTTTCTTAGGAAAACTTTGAAATTTAGTGACTCATAAAATGTAAATCATTGAATAAGATGTGGCAGAATAAAGGAAAACATATTCCAGGGCCAAATTTCTGTTGTTGTTTTTCTTTCAAAACAAACACACAACAATCCCAATTGGCCTCACCGATTTAATAATCCAGCAGGCTAGTAAGAATGCAGGCCAGATGAATTTAGATTGAACAACCCTAAGTGATCACGCAGAGAACACAGTCTTCCTCATTTTCTCATCTATATCCTGCCTGAATGGGGAGGGGCTGATTCTAGAGTAGGTGTAGAGTTAGCAACAGAGAACAGAATTCCCCTCCATAACTGTCCCAAAACGCAAGCCTGTCACCACCAACTGTCAAGTTTTGTCTTCTTTCTCCCACTTTCTTCATTCTTGCTTTCAAAACCCTCATGTTGCTCCTGAGCCTTCTTGAGGTTCGAGTTAGCTGGCTCTCCAATGTCTGTAGAATTTCTCCACATTCCTTGCAGCCTGCTGTGAATTTTATTGAACACATAATGCTGAGGATCCCATGATAACAGATCTCGAAAATATTCACCAGGAACTCAGATGCCATTTCTCATCTTTACGCCTCGTGTGTGTGTGTGTGTGTGTGTGTGTGTGTGTGTGTGTGTGTGTGTGTGTGTGTGTGTGTGAGCGTGCGCGCGCATGCACGCATGTGTGCGTGCGTGTGGTAGATACTGACTATAAGAAGATGCTATTCATCACCTAGAAGAAACACAGTATTTTATTTTCAGGATCCTCTGAAAAGCTGGCATGTTTTAATCTCCATTATTTTCAGGTCTTGTCATTCTCTCTGAATATATAGGTGTTAGTAGGGTGTTGTGCCAAAAAAAAAAAAATGATAGTGGGTGATGATTTTAGAACAATGTGTGGGGCATCCTTTATGGCAGCCTATTGTCCAAGGCTCTTGGAGCAAGGATGGCCAGGGCCTCGGCATACTGAGTTGAAATTCCAATTAGAAACGTGAATGGAAGACAATAGAAAGACTCAAAAACGGAGAGAAAGAACAGCTGATGGACTTTTGATCCGTGATCTGAAACCAGCTCTGTAATCCACGGCTCTTTGACATGGATTTTAATCAAATGTTCCCTGGATTCAGCCCTCATGCCTCTCAGAACTGAAAAATGGCGCTCCAGACATTGCTCACAATTCAGTCATCTCCCCCTCCCCCCAGCCCCCGGAGAGGAGAGCTGTATAGAAAGAATTGAAATAAAACCCCTGTCCTTCTCTTTCAAGATACCCAGAGAATGTGTCACAACTCAGCTCTGATCCTGCGTCCCCATGTCTTACTGTTCTTACTGGCGGAAGAGAATGGTTCCCCAGAATGAAATGTCTAACCTAAATCCTTCAGGCTGCAATTACCATCCGCTGCCTTGGTTCAAAATGACGGAGCCTCTTTTTACACCTTACTCCCCATTAGATAACTATTGTCTACTTCTGAGTAATCATATTTGGGAAGAGAGAAAGACATGAACTATTGCCACTGAGGGCAGTAGTGTCAATTTCCACACAGATGTGTGTGTGTGTGTGTGTGTGTGTTTGTGTGTGTGTGTGTGTGAGAGAGAGAGAGAGAGAGAGAGAGAGAGAGAGAGAGAGAGGTTGTCAAATTGTGAGATCACTGGGAATCATAGCACATGGTAATGCCTGCCTGAGAGCAAATGGACAACCAAATTACCGAAGTGAGGAACAGTTGCATTAGACTGACACACACAAACACACACATGCCCGGGCACACGATTTATGGACTTTCATTGGACCGAAACTGGAATTTCTAAGTTTGTGATTGCCTTTGCATGCGAGTGCGGCTCGGTTTCTGGGCTTTGGCTCTGATTCCTCTTGTGGGTGCTGTCTGAGGCCATCTCTCTAATCATTAGCCCCAGGAAGCCAGGGAGGTAGCAAACCCTCCTCCATAGCCAACCTGCCAATCCCGTTTCTTTGATGCCATATGGTCAGAACAACCAGTACATGCCTCCCCTTTTTCAACGGGCTGATCTGGAATAATTTAGCTATCGCGCTGATGAGATGACTGATAGTTTCACCTCCTGGAGTACTGTGACCCCCTTGCTCACTGGGCTCAGGCAAGCCCCACCTCTGAAGCTCCAACTACAGAACCCAGATGAGCCGCTTCCCTAGCACCATGGAGTGTTAGAAATACAGAGCCCAAGCCATGTGCCAGTGGCTCCTGCTGTAATCCTAGCTATGGAGGAGGCTGAGATCTAAGGATCACAGTTTGAAGCCAGCCCTGGCATAAAAAAAAAAAAAAAAAAACCTCTGTGGGATAAGTCTCCAATTAGCCACCAAAAAAGCTGGAAGTGGAGTGGAGCTGGGGCTCATGTCACAGAGCACTAGTTTTGAGGGAAAAAGCTAAGGGATAGTGCGCAGGTCCTGGGTTCAAGACCCAGTACCCGCATCAATAGAACGGGTTGTAAGTGGGTGGCTCTTGCTACTTCGCTGAAGAGCAGAGGAAGATGAATGGCACTGGGGCTTTTCTCCCCCTGCAGACATCATCCACACAGACACAGAGCTGCGCAGAGCCGCTCTGCCTGTTGGCATACACAGCGGCTGGTGGGGGTTTTTTTTTTTTGGATGAAGATCCAGGATTCCATCTAGATAACACATCTGTCCTTCATCCACACCCCACTGCTGGCAGGATGGCTCCACAAAGCAGCTGAGCCCGGTCAGGCAACTGTGGCTGGAGAAACAACCAGCCCCAGCCCAATGAAAACAGCTTTCCTGCTCCCTGTCTTGGCTGTCAAACACCAGCACAAACACTCCGGGGGTTAAGTCAGCCCAGCTGGAAGTCTGCTGCTGAGCCAGCCGACATCCAGCCCAACAACTTGCAGACCAGTAGCTTCTTCTCTGGCTGGAACAAAAGGCCAGAGGCAAACTGGGGAGGGGGGGGAGGGTGTTAAGATGGGGGGGTGGCCCTAAGAAGAGAGAGAGGGAGAAATACAGCTAAGAGCCATGGCCTGACTCTGGGGACTTTCCTTCCCCTCCCTTCCTTCCTTCCTTGTCTAATTCCGGTCCTCAGAAGGAACTGAAGGGACCAGAATAGAAGAAACACATGAGCTTTTCATATAACCAGAAGGCTTTGGTGGCTGTCGAGCAGAACCTAGCCAGGCCCTCGAGGGGCGCCCTACAAGGCCTTTGCCTTGCTCGGGGACAAGACAGGGCCCCCCAAAAGCCTAAAAGTCCAGAAATCAAAAGGGAGCTGGCTTACCCCTTCCAGTCATGACCTTCTTCGACCCCCCTCAAGGGATGTCTAGACACCAGACAAAAATGTCTGAAGTTAAAACAGAAACAGACTGAGTTCTTGACCTCCTTGCTGCCAGTTCTTGTACGCCTAGGGCCCCGGCTGGGAAGCAACCCATCTCTCCACCTGTTATCTGAGTGAGTGCATCGAACATGGAAGGCTGGACACACTGCCTGGGGAGCCTGTACACAAGATACCGTGCTTCTGTGCTGGGCACAGTGCTGGGCAATGAAGGCATTCCTAAATACAACTAAGGCAGGAAAAGACCTGAATAAGTTCTGAGCATGTGTGCATGTGTGTGTGTGTGCGCACGCACACACACACACACACACACACACACGCATGCACACACAATGACCAGGTGTTCAGACGTTGCCCATCCTCTCCCTCCGAGGATCTCAGTTCAAGCCACAGGATAATCCTGCTAACCATCGGAATCACGGCCTTGGGAGCTCCCTACCCTCTTCATCTCTCCCACTTCATTCAGGCGCTTGACCCCTATCTCTTACACTTTCCCTCCTTCGTTCTGATTCTAAGATTAAAGAAGAGACAACTGCAGGATCTAGTGGCACGTGACTGTAATCACAGCTATGGATGGTTAAAAGATAGGAGGTTCAAAACTCTAAGCCAACCTGGGCAAAAGTTAGTGAGATTTCGACCACCAAAAAAAAAAAAAGCTGTGGGAAGGGGTGACATTGCCCCTCAAAAAGTACTCTTATCTGACTTATGTAACTGTTACCCCTCTGTACATCACCTTTATGATAACAATAATTAAAAAAAACAAGCAGATTAATTAAAGACACTTAGCATGTCATACAATGTATCTCCTAGACTCATTTTTTTCTGTTTAACTATAAAATTTTATATCTTTCAGTCAGTATCTCCTAACTGCCTACCTCCTCAGTCCCTGATAAAAATTTGTTGTTGTTGTTTTTTAGGTTTCATATATAAATGAGATCATGAAGGTATTTGGTTTTCTGCATCTGGCTTTCTTTCACATAGCAAATTCCCTCTGTTTCATCCACATTGCTAGAAATCGTCAGGTTCTCATCTTAATGGTAACTAGTATTCTGCTGATGGTATAGAACAATATACGATTGATTCCAAATACCACATTTTTTAATCCATGTCCTGCTTGGGCATGGGCACACGCTGGCCACTGTGCATAATTCTGTAATGAGCAAAAGTCTCCACATACTGATTTTGTTTCCTGCGGATATATACCAGAGTTGGACTGCCAGGTCATATGATAAATTCTAGTTCTCCTTTTTTTGAGACCCTCCTTACTGATGTCCGTCATGGCTATCCTAACTTACATTCCCACCAAGAGTTCTGGTACAACATTTCTTTATGTGTTCTCCATCTCTAAAAGAGAATACAACGGCCTTCCTCCATCAGTCATGGTAGCTGGTCTGGATGGGAAGAGCAAGACTGGTACCAAGGCCTAGTGACAATCTTGACACTCCTTGAAAATTAAGCAACAAATGAAGATCAGATCCAGCGTTACTACTGACAGTGCTGAAAGCTCGTCCTCAAAGCAGCCC
Organism: Dipodomys spectabilis; assembly: GCF_019054845.1. Taxonomy (NCBI): domain Eukaryota; kingdom Metazoa; phylum Chordata; class Mammalia; order Rodentia; family Heteromyidae; genus Dipodomys; species Dipodomys spectabilis. Next base: position 7,244,003 of record NW_024870950.1, read on the forward strand.
TTGGGAAGAGCAATCTATTTAGTGTACAAAGGCGATCCAGGTAGGTTTGATGGCTATGTGCTACCTTCATGGCAGGAATTTCCATGTGGCTTACGATTCTTCCCGTAGGACACACAGGAAGCTCCACCTTGCCTTCTTCCTGGGGGCAAAGACCTTTGCCCCAACTCCAGCCTCACACCCAGGGCTACTCCCTGCATCCCCAGGGACCTCAGAAATAGGGTCTGCTGTCCTACAACCACCAGGCCACATTCCTCCCACTTCCCACAGCCCAGAGGCCTGGGATGGAGACAGTTGAGGGACTCGGAAAGGTCAGCCACAAAACACCACAGGGAAGAGGCAGGGTTCGTGCGCCTGGAAGCCTGAAGGACAAAGGCCTCGCAGCATCTTTTGCTCTGAAGACCACTGTGAAGCAGCCGGGATGCTGCTCTTACCAAGTGTGAACTCTCATTGGTTTCCCGCCTCCTCCTGTCCCGGAGGCCAGGGGTCATGGGGTTGTTTCCCAGCAGAAAACAGCAAGAGTTTGAATCTCCAGTCATCTGTCTGCTAGCTGTCAGAACTTGAACTGTACCACCTTGTTGTACCAATTTCCACCACAGAATAATTTTCTATTGCCATGTGGATGAGACACAAAAACATATAAATATGTTAAGGTTCTAAATAGAAAGTCTAGAAATGTTAGATGCCATGAATATTTTTAATTTTTTTAAAAACACATTCTCCTCCTTCAAGTTGGTAGTAGTAGGAATTTGCAGACAGGGACTAAGAATACACACACACACACACACACACACACACACACAACATTCAAGATACCACTCAAGGCATCTATTGGCTTCCTACATTGGGATCTATTCCACCCACCTTTAGCTTTTCCTGGACTAAAGACAAAAGGGGCTCTAATGCATTCCTGGCGGTTTTTCAAAGCATAGCAGAAATGAGTCGGGTTTATAAGATTAATTCTTTTCTCTCCAGGCAATGGGTCAAATCAGAACCTTCACTCCACCAACCCAGTGGATAATCTCCTCTTATTACTTTCAATCAAACTAAGTGTCTGCAATCTGTACAATGGCCACTAATTTAGTAGAAACAAATAATTTGCAGAGCCTGATTATAAAAGAAAAGATGAGCGAGACCGCAAGGACCAGACTGGATAAGCGGACGGGAAGTTTGCTCCGGTGTCCTTATAAAGAAAGCTCTTGCGGCCAGTTACTCCATTAGAGACTTAGCTGTTCCACTAAGCTAAAAATCAAAGAGAGAAAACAGACATTGTTCACAGATCAGCCCCTGATTTAAATAAAGGAAACAGCCTAGGAGTTAAATTTCATATCCTTTGTCACACTCATGTGAGTGATCCATCGCTCGTCCAAGTTTTCATATGAAAAGGTTTCATTGTGCAAAAAGAAAAAGAAACACAGAAACTTTAAAAGAGAGAGAGAGAGAGATTATAAAATTCAAGTTACACAACTGGACAGCATCACAAAGCTCTCTGGGTTGGTGTAAACCACTCTCTCCCCAGGCTGGATAACAGGGCACGGGGGTTTTGCTTGCTTTGATTGATTTCAGAATCTTACAGAAACCTATATAATCCCTAAGATGGCAAAGGAGAGGCCGGGGAAGAGATGGACAGTGACAAAAGAGCAGTAATGAGACAGAGGCTGTGTTTTGTCTGGCATTGCATGCATCTCTCCCCCCACCCCCACCCCCCCCAACTAATTTCACTTTGGCAAGTACTAACCACAACAAAGGTCAACATATACAAATGTCCTTTGGCTCTAGGGCTTCAAATATATGCACCGAGGCTGAGCAATGGCAAACACACACTATGAGCTGTGGTCATGACGGTGACCAGACAGATAACATAGCTGGAAAAATGCATACGTCCTTTCTTTTTTCTCTTCTCTCTCTCTCTCTCTCTCTCTCTCTCTCTCTCTCGCTCTTTCTCCAAATCAGAGCAAGCCATTATTTATTCAAGTACTGAATATGGAAAAGGCCCTGACAAATTTACAGTGGGGCTTGGATGGATGAGGACGGCAGATGATGGATGAGGGAGACGGAGGATTCCCTTATTAAAGCATCAAATTCTGCTCTAAATATCAAATAGACGTCTCAGCCACAAACACCATCAGTATATTCTCAAAATCACCTACAGAAAAAACATTTCACATGCTTACTTTAATAGGAAAAGGCAGGCTTTTCGCCTAATAAATATTACTAATTTAGACCATGCTTTTAGGTATCTTTCCATCCCCGCATAACTGTGGACATCAAAGCATATGCCTATCAAACAGAAGCAAACCTGACAATTCACAAATAGACGCGAATGCCAGCAATCACTTGAGTAGCAATCTCAACCATGCCATTCTGTTCTAAAATTTTAGTAAATAATTTCAGCAGATATCATCTTCCCAGTGTGTTTCTGGTGTGTCTTTCTTGACAGGACAGTAGCTCTGTGGAAAAGGAAACTCACCATTTACTGCATGATTTAAAAAAAAAAATCTCTGCTCAGATTAAAAAAAAAAAAAAAATTACAGGATGTTAGTAAAACTGCAGCGCCCACTAGTGGACACTGTAGAATTGCAACTGCTTCCCAATCTCCTGTGTTCGTTCAGTAGCAAGACCCAAGTGGAGTTAAGAAATAAAAACAGACAAGAATATAACTTAAAAGTTACCTGTTTTGAAAACCACTGATGTGATCACTTTCTGCCCAATAAAAGAAGTATCTATAGAGAGGCAAAGTTTATTCTACTGGATTCAGCTGGGTTGATTCCACAGAGAAATGTACTTAATAACAATAAGAGCATTTCTTATCCTGGACAGTTACAAATCTAACATGTGAAGCTGACACCAGTGGTTTACGCTTGTAATCCTAGCTACTCAGGAGGCTGAGATCTGAGGATCACCGTCTGATGCCAACGTGGGTGGGAAAGTCCAGGTGACTCTTACGTCTAATTAACCAGCAAAATGCTAGAAGTGGAGGTGTGGACCAAGTGGTAAAGTGCCATCTTTGAACAAATAAGCTAAGGGATGGTGCCCAAGACCTGGATGCACAAACATGCATGCGTGCACACATACAAATAACTGACATGTGAAAGTTTTCCTCAATAAAGAGAAATATCTCTTTATAATTCACACAATCCTACCTCTAATCAAGCATTAGCATGGAATCTTCTAGTAGGACCCGATCTTTCTGCCCATGAGCAAGGACAACTCTGGAAATTTCCCTGAGCATTAGCACAATGCATCACATAATGCCAAAGCAATCTGACTGCAACTTACCAGGCAACAATGTTGATGTATTGCAAGTGTTACTGATTCCTTTCTTTTTAAATGAAAAGCAAACTTCATTTTCCATTTTAATGCTTCTGGTTAAGTACAATGACAATTAAGTCCCAGAAAAGAATGTCTTGATTTCACAAATAAACTCAGTTATTACTTGAACATGGTATCTGGCCATTGATAGAGTTTAAGAAGTTCCTTTTGGGAAAGAATTGCATATGATAATGCAGTTTTTAAAATTCCATTCATAAAACCAGACAACGCAAACACTCTTAATTTGGGTTAGGCCAAAACATTTTTCAACATACTCATGTTAAATAAGCTTTTGGAAACCAAGGCTATGAAGAAACTGTTTTTAAGATTCTAGAAGAGTCTAGAACACAGACTAGAGATTTGCTCTTCATGCCTGAGAACTGGAGATGCTAGTGTTATCAGCCCATCCTGTGTGTTGACCACTTATTTGACCTGAGGAACACATTCCTGGACATGTGAAGCAAAGATTGATCATTGAAAAGCCCAGTGACCCCTGCCCCCCAGAGAACTGATGCCTTGGCTCCCTTTTCTACAACATATCTTCTTGCAGTCTGGGTGTAATAGCTGGTGCCTGTAATCCCAGCTACTCAAGAGAGAGGAAGACTGTGGTTCACGGTTAACCTAGTCAAAAAGTCAGGCAGATCCTGTCCCAAAAATAAGCTGAGTGTAATGGTATGTGCTGTAATCCTAGCTAATTGAGAAGTGAGAGTCAGAGGACTGTGGCTCTAAGCCACTCTACACAAAAACATGAGCTCCTCTCTGAAAAAAAAGAAAAACCTAAAATCAAAAATAATTGGAGGTATGGCTCAAGTGGTACAGTGTCTACCTAGCAAGAAGGATATTTTAGGTTTAAAACCCCAATACCAGCTAGACACTGGTGGCTCATCTCATACCTGTAATCCTAGCTACTCAGGAGGTTGCAATCTGAGGATCAAGGTTCCATGCCAGTCTAGGAAGACAAAAACCACAAGACTCTTAATCAAGCACCAAAAGCTGGAAGTGGAGATATGGCTCAAGGGATAGATCTCCAGCTTTGAATGCAAGCATAAGGCCTAAGTTCAAGGCCAATTACTGGCAAATAATAATAATAATAATGTGTTATTAATAATAATAAATATAAATGGTTACAAGATTTGACATGTAGGGGCCACTTTAGAGATCTTGCTTGCTAAAGGGTATGTATGCCCCTCCTAGGACAGCTCAGTAATGAACCCTGGTAAAGAAATGCCATCATGCTAGTGAAGAAATGGAAGGAAAGGGGAGAAGGGCCTCCATGAACTTGTCGAGGTAAGACTGCCTTCTTGACCCTAGAATTCCTCTCAGCCAGTAACCTGCAGTGTGTTAATGGACACGTTCCTTATGCTCAGGGAAGATGATAAAGAGGAAAAACAGATGGAGACACACAGGATGATTTTAAGAATTAAGCCACATTATACAGATAATGGTGTTAAGGGTCTATCTTTCTAAAGATCTATGCCCTTTCCCACACACTATACCTACAATGTACCACCAAGAGCCAGGGTTCGTGTCCACATTCTCTGTGCTATGGTGGTAGTGACACTGAGTGACATTTAAGGCTGAGTCATGGAAAAGAATTACAGCCCTGCCTGACCTTCATTTGGGAATCTCCTTCTTGGGACATGGACGCCATGTTGTAAGGAAGCCAAAAAACACATGGAGAGAAAATAAGTCAGTGTTCTGCTTATAACCTGAGCTGAGGCCTAACCAAGGAATCTAGTCCTAGCCTAGCCTAATGACCATCCCAACTGATGCTTATTGGGCAGAAATGAGCTGTCCCCGCACCTACCCAGAAGCCCAGCTCACATCCAGAAATTTCAATACCATCTTCATGACATTACCATATCTGACACCATTAATACAGATAATGCTACAAAGTACTTCTTAAAATAATTTGTCTTTTTTTCTGTCAGTTTGCAGGGCTTGTGGGGCTTGAACCCAGAGCCTAGGTGTTGTTCCTGAGCTCTTTTGCTCTGCCTCTTTGAGCCACAGCTCCAGATCCAGTATTCTGGTGGTAAACTAGAGATAAAAGTCTCACAGACTTTCTTGACTGGGCTGGTTTTGAACCCCAATCCTTAGAACTCAGCCTCCCAAGTAGCAAGGATTATAGGTGTGAGCCACCAGCACCTTGCTAACTTGCTTTAAAAAAAAAACTTGAATGACTTTATGAAAGCTAATGTTTAGGAGCAAGTTTTACCACCAATGATATTTTACGAATTAACATTGATTTCATTAAGTATTATAAACATATTTTTATCATAGCCACAGTGTAGATTTTATGTTAATTGATTTGATGTTGAAATTCATTTGCTTTTAAACATGTCAATGTGGCAAACTAAATATGCAAGAGTTAAAAATGACAAATGACGTTTGGATACCAGCAACTGAAAATCACTTTGAGTCACCAGGTTGAGTTGGATCAGATGGCCTTGAAGGTAAGGACCAATCAGTCACCTCTGCAGTCTATGGACCACTTGCAGATGGAATTCCTCCTTCTCTGTCATTACCAAATAGAACTGCTTCTGACTAGGGAGGACACTGCCTTGGGGTAACAGTGCTGTCACAGAGTCTCCAAGGTTGCCAAGGAGGAATATGATTTTGGAGAAATCTCAAAACAAGAAATGAGTTAGAACGAGTAGCCAACTGCTCCCTAAGCAAGGAGCTAGTTCAGCAGCAGGAGGACTCGGACCTCTGTCCCCAAGAATTAGGGATTTTAACATTCGTAGGACTGGCATTTTGGACCAGGTAGTTCTCCATTGGGAATGGATGCTCACTGTCTATTGAGCTGAGGATGCTTAACAGCATCCTGGGCTCTACCCTCTAGACGTAAGCTGTGCACTCTACCACCCCAACCCCATCTCAACTGGGAAAAACATCATGTCCCTGGGCTGTGAATCCCCAAATATTGCTTTTCTCTTGTTTTGTGCCAGTCCTAGGGCTTGAACTCGGGGCCTAAGCACTGCCCCTGAGCTTATTTTGCCACAGCTCCGCTTCTGGCTTTACGGTGGTGATAAGAGTCTTTCGTACTTTCCTGCCCAGGCTAGCCTCGAATGACAATCCTCATATCTCAGACTTCTGCGTAGTCAGGATCACACACATGAGCTATCAGCACCCACTCCTCAAAGACTTAAAACCCAGGTGAGAGGTATTCCTGGAGACCCACACAGGACTCTGTACTAATGAAGAGGAGGGAAAATTAGCCCTGATGAGTTTTGGCCAAATTCAACCCATTTTCTAAGTAGACAGTAGATCGTGTTCAACCCATGCCTTGTGTTTTCCTGGCTTTTTTTTTTTTCTTTTTTAACCACTATGGTTAATAAACAGACAGGAAAAAAAATCCATTGTATGATAGGTAGATCTTTTCACCACTATGTACAACAGAGGCAGTTGTATCATTTATGCTGACAGTGATGCACTGCAGACAGAAGAGGGCGGGACAAGGCGCGTGGCTCCGACGCAGTCCTTATCTCCATTTGCCAAACCCTGCATCTGTGGTTTGATGGCGATGGTGTATGGGGGTCTCACGGCCATGATTGAATAATACTTCTTCAAAGGAGGTTGGAATAACCATGTCCCAAGGTGCAGGCACCTCCTTGAAACCGTGTATTCGAGGGGAAAATTGGAAATGACATGGAATAAGAAAAGATCATGCTTCTGAGCGTGCCTGGTGCAGAATGGACAAACACGGGGGATGAGATGCGCAGAGGCCCCCGTGCTGCCATTGCAGGAGACTGAGGTAGCTGTGGTCCTGACAACAGCAGCTGACTCTGACATGCCGGCGAGTGGAAGACGCCCATGACACTGGTAGAGTTCAGTACCAGAGACAAAGCACCTCACTTTTGTAGCTCTGATGCTTTCCACGGTCCCATGGGTAAGTCCTACCTACAATCACCCCTCCTCTTTCCACAGATTAGAGAAACAAGGCTCAGCAACTCATCTCTGGTCCCGAGTCCTGTCACGCCAGCATCTAGATCACCGCACACGGAACCCTGGCTGACACAAGCATTTTATCCCCTCTAAATGACCGCTTCTGGTCTCAGGTCAAACCAACCTCTAAATTTACGCATTTAAGACATCATCTACGTGTGTGCGTGTGTCTAGTTCCACACACGTACATGTGAATGTGTTCAGGTCTGTGGGCCGGGGGGATCTCTGGGGCGGCTGGTCAACGCTCCCGTGCAATGCCTTGCACGTCCGTAGCTGCCACACCACCGTGTACACACATGGAGGGCAAAGCAAATGAGAACGGGTGGGTCAATAAAACTTTACAAAAAACAGCCAATGACTTCCATCTGGTCCGTGGGCAGACAGTTTGCCAGACTCATCCTAGAGTGATAGCCTTCCACGTGTGGCCACCAAAGCACAGAATCCCGAGCTGCAGCCCAGATGCAGCTGCGTCACAACCTGCTTGGGGATGATGTGTGGACACACAAACCCCTGAGGGGCACCATCCTAGACCCAGCTTCTCCCCAGTTCCCTGCACACATTATCCTTCCAGCTCCCCAAGACCATATACCTACTAATGGAAAAGAAGGCAAGCAATCCAAAGGAAAGGAAAATTAGCCACCTGTCCCCACTCACCAGGTCTATTGAGATGCCACAATATTGGCCTGTGATCACACAATTCTCCTAGCTAGAAGAAACCCTTCAGCTTTACTAAGAGGAGAAAAAAAATTCTCAAAAATCAGAAGAAGAAAAAAAAAAAAAAGGAAAGAAAAAAAAAACACACCTTTGTTCCCAGTGGAATCATGCTGATCTTTTAATCAACTTGTTGCTTGCACACACACACACACACACACACACTCCAAGGGCATTTTTGAACTGTTGGATACCTAGTTTTAAGTTCGAAAATTCACTCGTGCTAAACCCGCTTTTATGTTATTGAGGGAAAATGAGCCCAGGGTCTTTGGCAATCAGAGGGCTGGAACAATGAGGGAATTTGTACAGAATCCACCAATACACACGCGCCCACCGGCTGCTTCATGAATACGTGAATGCAACCTGTTTCATCTTTTCTTGTTTGAGAAGTAAAGGTATTCACATAAATCTGGATCTCCTTTTCTTTGGGGGGAATTAAGGCTGGCACCGTCGGTCCGGGCCTTTACCTAGAGCAGCATGGGGGACGAAAGGCCGACCCTTCACTGTCTCTTGACAAAAGATGGAATAGAAAAGAGAACGGGAGTGGAGAGCAATGAAAACTCGGGCACATGCTGAAAGGGAGCTGCCCAGGTCGCCATCCACCTGGGATAACGCCCCTCTCCAGCTGACAGGCCCCAGTGATCTGGTTTCACTCGCCAGCACCCCAAACTTATTAACTGACTCTGATCTTCTCTCTGTCTAATGCCAGGAGCCTCCCCCACCCCACCTTGCAACATAAGACTTTAGTTTATAGACCCCCTTTGCTTCAGCTCACTTTTTATACCTTTCCTCTGATCCTACTCCACCAATGACCCATATGCCTCCGAGCTACAACCCTGCGAGTGGCGAGGGCAGGCCTCTGCTGAATGCCCGGCCCAGCTGGGATGTTCTGGCTTGGCTGGAAAGCTGACTCAGTACCAGCACCGGGGCCCCGGAGCACTGAGATGTGTCTACATATCAAACAGAGGCTGCTTTCCACCGCGTCCTTTTTTTCCTCCCAATACTTTGTATCTCATGGCCACCATGGTTATTTTGAAAGCCTATTTGAGAGCTGGGTGATGACATTTAAATAAAGTAATCTCAATGAGGAGTTAGGGATTCATAAAAAAAAAAAAAGAATGTATTGCAGAGGGCCTACCAAAGCAGCGCAATTGTCATGACCAGGGTTCAGCTAGCACTGAACACGCCCAGGGCATTTTTTTTTCTTATTACTATTATTTGTTTAAGCGAATTATGCCTTGTGTCTACACTGATAGAGGTGAGCTGGCTCTGATCTTGGCTATAATTGTGAGGCAGTTAATTAATCTCAGTAGTAGCAGACCCATTTGAATTCTAAAAGGCCTTTCAACTCTAAAATTCTACTCCAAGGGCTGTGGAGGTGTAGCTTAAGCAGGACAACATTTATCTAGCAAACACACAAGATCCTGAGTTCAAATTCTACTCCTACTAAAAAAAAAAAATTATACATCCAAGTCTGTCTGAGTAAAAATACATTTCTTACAACCAGCTCTTCTTAAAAAATAATTACGTGTGTGCGCATGCCTGTATTTGTGTGTGTGTGTGTGTGTGTGTGTGTGTGTGTGTGTGTGTGTGTGTGTTTTGGTACTGGGGCTTGAGCTCAGGGTCTGGACACTGTTCCGTGGTTTTTTTCACTCAAGGCTAACATTCTAGCACTTGAGCCACAGCTCTATTTCTGGCTTTTTGATACTTAACTGGAGATATGAATCTCAGAAACTTTCCTACCTGTACTGGTTTCCAGCTGTGATCCTCTGATCTCAGCCTCCTGAGAAGCTAGGATTACAGGCGTGAGCCACTGGTGCCCGCCTCAATTGAAGCTTTTTTTTTTAAGACAATAAATGTTAAACTGGATATGGAAGAAGATAGTCCATATAATGTTTAGGTAAAGGGAGCTAAGCCTTCTCAGATTTTTTTTCATGAAACTACTATCTTTAGATTTATTCCCAGTTTAAGCCACACAACCTACATAATTTTAATAAGAATTTTTTAATAGATACTAATTTTTTCCCAAATGTATCAGAATGGGTATCCCTCTTAAGATTAAAGTCTCCTAGTGAAGTAAAAGATGCTCTCTCAAGAGTGGTGAGAGACAGCAACAATGACCCCAGCAGTCTGATTTTTCTCAAAGCAAGGCTTCAGAGCTGTCAGCATCCTTGGACGGCAGCAGCAACCCTCCTGAGGGTTGGAAGGTGTAAATAAATGCAGAATCATTATTCACTGCCACAGAGGACCAGGCGTGTCTTTACTTTGTCACAACTGCATAATCAAAATTGGTGTTAGGAAGAAAGAAAGAAGAGAGGCAGAGAGAGGAAGACAGACAGACAGACAGACAGACAGACAGACAGACAGAGAGAACAAAGAAGGAAAGGAAAGGGGAAAGGGAAAGAAGAGTAGAGGGAAGGAGGGAAGAGGGAGGAAAGGAAAGAAATTGAGGGAGAGAGAGAGAGAGAGTCTTAAAATCAGTCAATCAGTATTTGTAAAAGAATACCTGTCAGCTACTAGCATTGGAGGAGAGTGAAGTAAGCAGAAAACTCTGAGCTTTGAGCCCTACTTCTATTTCCAGCTTTTTGGTACTTACTTGAAGATGAGTATCATGGCTTTTTTGGCTTGAGCTGGCTTTCAACCACAATCCTCAGATCTCAGCCTCCTGAGTCACTAGAATTACAGCTGTGAGCCACCAAGGCCTGGCTGGTTGCCTCTTAACTGTCTCAGAATTCAATTGTATTGGAGCATTTCAACAGAAGACAAGTGCATTATTTGATCTTTTAGTATTTCATAATGCGTGGTAACTCCTATTCATAACTTCTCTGTTTCCACAAGGTTTATGTTTGTAAATAAATTCAGTTCATAGTGACAAAATATAACTTTCATTTATTTCTAATAAATGATATAACAAATGGTGCTTCAGTAAACATTCTTGCATTGGAACCTCAAAAATACACCTGCAATAAATCACTGTTTGTCTTTTGCCAGTTGGTGGAGATGCCAATACAAATAAAAGCTAATATTTGTTGAGTTTATGCTCTAAGTCTGCCTGGACCAGTACAGTCCATGTATATTTAAGTTTTACTTTTAATGAAAAGTGGTTTTTAATTACAGAGTCTCTATTACATGGCAACTGCTCAAAAGCCACATGTTCCTAGTAGTGATCATTATTTGATAAAGCAGATCTAGAATATACATGTTCCTAGTAGTGATCATTACCTGATAAAGCAGAACTGGAACGTTTTTTAAATTTCATTTTCTTGTAAAGATGCTGTACAGAGAGGTTGCATTTACATGAGTGAGGTACATCTCCCGTTGAGCATTGTTACCCGCTCCATTGCTGCTCTCTTACTATCTCTTCCCACAAACACACACACACACACACACACACACATCACCTCCCCCACCGACTTGTAAAGTTCATTTCTGACATAGGGTCCTGTAATGGGTCATCTTTTGTGCTTCTTTCAGCATTTTGTTATTTCCCTTCCCTTCCCCAATCAGATAAATGCATATACAAGATGGATGGTTCCAGGGATAAAGCAATGGAAAAAGAAAAATGAAATAACATAAGAAGAAAGAACTAAGATACAGTACGTTGGTGATGAATCAGTTTCATCACTGGAAGTACCATTTTTCTGTGTGTGTGTGTGTGTGTGTGTGTCGGTCATGGACCTGAACGCTGTCCCTCAGCTCTTCAGCTCAAGGCTAGTCCTCTACCACTTGAGCCACAGTGCCACTTCCAGCTTTTTCTGCTTATGTGGTGCTAAGGAATCGAACCCAGAGGCTCAGGCATGCAAGGCAGGCGCTCTGCCACTGAGCCACCTTCCCAGTCCCACCATTTTTATTTTCATTCTGTATATATGAATAAAATCAGGTGTGGTGACTTTGCCAAGGTGAGAGTGGAGTGGAGACACTCCATCCGCCCACCAGAACGCCTAGCTCTCCACGAATAAAGAGATTTCATAGCCGTATCGCCTACGATGGTCACCCTACTTAAGTCCACTCCAAATCTCATGTGTGAAAAGCCTGGGCCTCAGCCCGTGGAGCTACTGGGAGGTGGTGGAACCTTGAAGAGGTGGGATTTCCTACAAGGCCACAGGTCACACTGTGGGGTGTGCCCTTGAAGAAGAGTCTGCAACCCTGGTCTCTTCCTCTCTGCCCTGTGGTAAACAGGAAGTTCTCCTGCCACAGGCCCAAGCAATGGGGCAAGTAGGTCATGGAGAAAAATCTTCCAAAATATAAACCTACTCTATTATTATAAAGCTAATGCTGCCTGATTGTCTCGGGCATTTGTTACAATGACAGCAAACTACCACTGGGCCTGTGACTGAGGAATTAAAGGTTTCATATGCTAGTTGATCATTTAAATATTGATAGGCACATAGGAGCTAGAGGCAGCCATCTTGGAAAGCTCAGGTCCAGCCCCATGGTCCAGTTTTTAACTCCCACTTTGAGCCAAGCTTAGCCATCCTATGCCCCCGAATTAGAGCCTCAGAGGAAAGATGAGCCATGCCGAATGAAAGAATGCCAACAGAAGCTTGATGGACGGCTGAACCTAAAGCCGAGCCTTCTCTTTCATTTCAGTCCCTAAAGCAAGCTAGGCTGTGGGCTAAAATTTCCACTTAGCCTGGAATCTATTTTCCACTTTTCCTCGATATTCTGGAATTGCCTCTTTGCATGAGAGCCAATAAAAATGTATGTAGCATATGTTTTCCACAGGATGCAGTTTTTATAGAGCAACGAGACGAATTACAACTTTGGGTCAGGCCACAACTCTTGAGTGAGCTCCGAGAGGGCTGGGAGAACAGTGTGGCCCAAAGGCAGCTGCAGAGAAGGAGATGAGATGGACTAGACTCCACTTGAAAACTTCTTTTCAATGTCTTAAGGTATCTAGAGCCCCCTGTTAGGCTTCCTTGTGAATTGTTTTGATATCAGCTCTTTATCTGCTTGGCATTTTATGTGGTTCTATTAGAAAGTCTTACCATGGAACATTTAACCTGGAGAGGAAGCAGGCCTGGCTATTTCCATTTACACACAGAATTATTGCCCATTTCTACAGGCCTGAGAGTATTTCTTCTTCCATGGTTTATGACGGGATTGTGATTTCAACTCTCCCCCTTCCCCCGCCCCCACACACTGATAGCCTGTCTCTATTCACCAACTACCACCCTGGAAGCCCGTATCAAACTCTAATGATAGCTTACACTCCTCAAGGCTGAAATAACACAGCCTGAGCTAGAACAGAGAGGCACGCGGCTCTGAAATGTCAAAGGAAATCTGCCCCAGTCCCTCCTGCTTGTTCTTGGAGCCTGGCCGTGGAATCCATCACAAAGAAGCCTCGTAGAAGTGAAAAATCACAGCTGTCATTTCTAATTTCAAGCATAATAGAGGTTTAAATAATCCAAGAATCCATTCCAGACGCTTGGCAGATTCCATGTGGCTACAGGGGACCCAGTAGGCTGTACTTTAGTGCTCTGGTGTGTAAACCGCATTCTAGTTGGGCTAGTTCTTTTTTTTTAATTTGTCCAAGAACAGAACTCTGATATTTGCTTCTGCTCATTGCCTGGTGCTCCACCATTTGAGCCACACCTCCAACTCTGAGCCAGTTCTAAAACAGAGAAGTGTGAGTGTGTGTGTGTGTGTGTGTGTGTGTGTGTGTGTGTGTGTATGTGTGTATGCAGGTACCTGGGGTTTGAACTCGGAGCCTCACACACTCCCTTGTCTTTTTTACTCAAGGATGATGCTCTACCACTTGAGTCACTTCTGGCTTTTTGCTGGTTTATTGGGGATAAGAGTCTCATGGACTTTTTTTTTTTAACCTGAGCTGTCTTCAAACCACAATCCTCAAATCTCATCCTCCTCAGTAGCTTGGATTACAGGTGTGAGCCACTAGTGCTTAGAGCAACGTCTTTTACAAACATATCTGCTCTCCAAATCAAGAATACAAGAATACCCTCTAAAAACCAAGAGGAGTTAGATTCACTGACTCCTCTTAGACAGTGGATATCTGTTGGAAATAGCAGAACAACAACAATACACACACACATATAAAAAAATTAGAAAGTCCACTCAAATCCTACTAGCCTATTACTTTTCAATAGATGCACATGCACACAAAGGGTTTTCTGAATGTAGGAAAACAAGTTTATAATTACATAATTATGCAGACACACCACAATTTTTCTTTTATGTTACCTTTATCTTTAAAAGGCAACAGACAGGGCTGTACTAAAAAGCAATAAAGCATGGGTAATTTAATACCAAATTACATCCATATTGAAAAGTTTACATGCATTTGAGAGCAGACAGAGGTCAGGTTTTCAACGGGACTGTCTTTAATTGTGGCCATCAGTTTTCGCAACCCCGATCTCTGGATCAAAGACAGATATAATGGGTTCCCTCAACGCTCAACAGGAAAAGCAGAAAGAAGCAATGGCTCAAGCTGGCACTCAAAGGTCATTAAAAAAAAATTACCAGAAATGGAATGTGTCTCATTATAAAATTATATATACTATATAATATGATAAAAATACATTTTTAAATAAAATAATCATTCGCCTTCACCCAGCTTCCAATGAACTGCTTTGCGTGAAGATCTTGTTTGGATTTGTTGTTTAAACGGGGGAAGTGGAAGTGGGGCGGAATCATTGCAGGTGCAAGGCTTTCCCAGGTTTCTCTTTAACTACTGTGGGGCCTTTGCATCCACCTTTATGAATTGTTTTCAGATACTCTCAAATCACAACTTTCTTCTTCCTCTACCACAGTGCCTCTTTCCACACAGAAGACTATGTAAGCAAAAAAGAAAAAAGATTTTTTGCTTTTTCTTCTTTTTTTTTTTCTCCTTCGCTTCTCTTTTTCTCCTCTTCAATTAAATGGGGAGTAAATTATCAGCAAATCAGACAGAAACAAGTTTCTTGGAGCTGCAGATCTTTTCTACAAATGAAGCCATTTCGTCTCCATGGGCTCTGGGGTGGAAAGTGGGGAGCTGTGGCATGGGGGAGGGGGATTTTAAATAGCCACAGGGGACCAGAACAGAGATGCTAGCTGGGAAAGCATGCCCCCAGCCCCCTGATTGCACACACAGACCACTCAAATCTGCACCAAGAGACTACTTGCGAGAATCCTTTTTTTTTTTCTTCACTTAACAAGATACAAAATATAAAACACATTTGTCTCTTATTAAACCTCTCCAGTAAGTGGTTCCAGGTCCACCATTTTTAAAGGAAAAAGAGGGGAGCTGACGCCCTCCTGGGCATACAGCAGAGTGACTGGAGATGAGGTACAGGCTGTGAGCCTTTATTACTTTAATTTTTTCCTTTAAAAAAAAAGCACAGAAGGAATAACATTTTAAATCATTAGCATTTGCTTTAAGCAGTGGTTTCTTCCAACCCTTAGAATCTCCACTCCCCAGCGGTCACTACCAACTACTCCCAGATCCTCCACAGGACCGCCCAGATGGGGATTTTCCCTCACTGCTCTGATCTGGGAGGTGCTTTTTAAGGAACTTCAGGTTGTACGTGAAAGTAGCCTAGTCTGGGAGAATAAAGCTCCTGTGTTTTAGGGTTCGTGAGGCTGAAAAACAAACCCTGATATTGCAGAAGTACTTCAGGAAGAGAAACTCCTCTTCAGGTAGAACTTGAAAGCGGTCTTCTGTTCAAACAACAAACAAAAAATTAATAAAATAAAATAACAAAAGAAAAAGGTAAAACCAGAGCGGTGGCCCCCATTCAACTCCAGAATGCTTTGAGAGGCACTTTAAAGTGCAAAAAAAAAAATCTCATTTTTTTAAGAAATAGAATGAAGTCTGCTACTTTCTTTGAGACATCTTGTAGCTTCTATCAAGCGGGCAGCAAAAGGTGAAGAAACTTGCAAAGCCAGGGAAAGAAACTCAGTTCTGTGGAAGTTCAAAATGGCAAAAGAACACATTAAACCAGAAAGAAAAAGAAAGGGGAGGAGAGAGGAGGGGAGGGGAGGGGAGAGGAGAGGAGAGGAGAAGAGAGGAGAGGAGAAATTTCTTTCAAAAGGAAGGAAAGGAGGAAGGAAAAAGGGAGGGAAGGAAAGAGAAAGGAGAGAATGAGAAAAAGGAAGGGAGGGAAGGAAAGAAAAAGAGAAGAGGGGAGAGAATGAGAGAAAGAAAGAAGAAAGAAAAGGATAGGAAGGGAGGAGGGAGGGAGAGGAGGGAAGTAAGTGATGGGAGGAAGAGAAATAAAAAGGGAAAGAGAAAGAGAGAGGGAGAGGAGGAAGGAAAGAAGGAAGGAAAGGAAAGAAGGGAGAGAGGGAGGGAAAGAGAAAGAGAAAGAGGAGAGAAGGAGAGAAAGGAAAAAGATAGGAAGGAAGGGAAGAATGGAGGGAAAGAAAAAGAGGAGAGGAGAGGAGAGGAAAGGAGAAGAAAGAAAGAAAGAAAGAAAGAAAGAAAGAAAGAAAGAAAGAAAGAAAGAAAGAAAGGAAGGAAGGAAGGAAGGAAGGAAGGAAGGAAGGAAGGAAGGAAGGAAGGAAGGAAGGAAGAAGGAAGGAAAGAAGGAAGGAAGGAAGGAAGGAAGGAAGGAAGGAAGGAAGGAAGGAAGGAAGGAAGGAAGGAAGAAGGAAGGAAGGAAGGAAGGAAGGAAAGAAAGAAAGAAAGAAAGAAAGAAAGAAAGAAAGAAAGAAAGAAAGAAAGAAAGAAAGAAAGAAAGAAAGAAAGAAAGAAAGAAAGAAAAGGGGAAGGAAGGAATGAAGGATAAAGAAAAAAGAAAAGGAAGGGAGGGAGGCAAAGAAAAAGAGAGGAGAGAAAGAAAGAAAGAAAAATGATAGAAAGGAAGGAGAGAGGGAGAAGAGAAAAGTAAGTGAAGGAAGGAAGAGAAAGAAGAAAGAGAGAAAAGAAGAAAGCAAGCAGGAAGGAAGGAAGGAGGGAGGGAAGGAGGGAGAGATGACAGAGGGAAAGAGGGGAGGGAGAGGACAGAGGGAGAGAGGGAGGGAGAGAGGGAGGGAAGAGAAGGAGTGAGAAGGAGGGAAGTAAGTGACGGGAAGAAGGGAAGGAAGGAAGGAAGGAAGGAAGGAAGGAAGGAAGGAAGGAAGCCAGCCAGCCAGCCAGCCAGCCAGCCAGGAAGGAAGGAAGGAAGGAAGGAAGGAAGGAAGGGAGGGAGGGAGGGAGAGAGGGAGGGAGCGAGGGAGGGAGCGAGGAGGGGAGGGGAGGGAGAGGATGGAGGGAGGGAGGAAGGGAAATAAAAGTTAGGGAGAAATGGCAAAAATCTTCCTTCAGAGGTTGGCTTGTTGTCCATAGATTCAACTATATACTCAGAGGTTGGTTTGTTGTCCATAGATTCAACTATATACAATCCATCACTGACAGCTCATGCTTGCGTCAGTGTTGTTTTCAGAAGCTGTAGAATGCAGGTACTAAAAGTGCCATGCACCTGTAGATCACACCGGGGGTGTGTCCCTGCAACCATCCTTCCTAGCCATACAGAGGACCAACAAGCCAGGCAAGGACTCCAGGTAGGAGAGATGAGTGAGTGGTGATCACACGCGATAATCAAAGGTGGAGTGTACAAATACCTTGCTCAGTGCAGGATACAGAAGGAATGTGGCCTATTCCATGACACTCCATGGGCCTGCCTCCTGCACTTCTGTTGCTGTTTCCACATTGAGTGATTGGGGTGGGGGGTGATGGATGGCTCTCCCCTGGCCAAGGCATTCCCATCAGCATGAGAACTTGGTTACTGGGCACACAGCACTAGCCAATAGACTGCTGCAGTGCCAGAGCCTGGAGGAGGCAGACCTCCATCTTCCTCAAAGAGAATGAGGGTTATTCCTGGTGGAAGCCAAGTCTGAGCTAATAAAAAGCACCATGTGTGGATCCCAATACAAGACTTTGTGCCTGTGTGATATGTTAGAATAAGGAATTGTAATTACTGGTTAGAGCCCAAGAGGAAAAAGGGCAAAACAGTTTCTAACAACAGGGGGACATGAGTTAAACCCTGTTCACTGGAAATAAAGAAAATTTAAATATATATATATAGTATTTATATATATGTGTATATATATATATATATGTATGTGTATATATATATATATATGTATGTATAATAACTAGGGACAGTACCAGGAGGAATCAGATTTTCAGAAGAAATTTTCAGGAGTTCTAAACAGTAACACAGACAGCAGGTTTGTCATTTCCGTGTGATTACTGACCCGATAGGCCCAGGCCAACCCTTGTTTATTCATTCATAGTCAGAGCACAAAGAGGCCATGATGAACAGGAGGAGGACACAGCTTCCAGCTGAGATGCAGACAAAGTAAGGAGTTAAAAGTGAAAGCATGAGCTTGGTGAGTCCTCGGGAGGGCTGGGACACACTTGAGTGGCCTCTGGTCCTCACTCCAGTGAGAGGCCCTGTCAGGTCAACTGTGACCTTCAGTACAAATTCACATCTTAGAATCTGCACCATGCCTGCAGCCTCATTATTATTATTATTAAAATTGTATAATTATTATAATAAACAATGCTCAGTATGGATGTCTATGTCTTTACACTGTCAATCGCATTTAATTCTCAAGTAATCCTACTGGGGTAGTAATAGCCTTAGTTTCATCTCTCAAAGAGAACAAAACTCTGCCTTCTACCTAGGACACCAAGTGGTAATTCTGGAGACAACTGCTAAATCTAAACTGACCCAAGTGAGTTCAACCCATCTTGGATCTTTAGCACAATTTTTTTTTTTTAAAGCCAAACTGATGGGAAGGGTTGGGAAGGGGAAACAAAGGAGGAGGCAACAATGCTTGATGAGAAATGTACTCATTACCTTGCCCATGTAATTGTAACCACTCTGTACGATATTTTCACAAGAAGAAAGGAAGAAAGGAAGGAAGGAAGAAAGGGAAGGAAGGAACGAACGAACGAACGAAAGAAAGAAAACCCATAAAACTGGGGAAGAATAAAAGTGTAAAAGTTTTGATGTGGTTGAAAAAAAAAACAAAAAGCCAGACTAAATGCAACCCCAAACCTGTGAGGTATTCACAACACGTCTGGCTGGCTCCTTGAGTTCCATGTCCAATCTGCCACCAACTCCTTTCAATTCTACGTATAAAGCTAAGTTTTTGCCATTTCACAGAAAGGCTTGGAAACATCCAGTCCAAGTAAGGGGGGTGTGGAATTCAAAGCCCAAGAGAGAAGAGAGAAGAAAGAGAATAAATAAAAAAAGTAATTAATTAATTAATGCAAACTAGGTGATATGAAGTAAGTGACAGAGATCATCAACTGAACCAAAGGCATTCTCTGGTTGCTCCAAGGGGGAGTCAGCTAGTGTGGCCACCTGGGACCCACCTGGCTTATCTGTGAGATCAGCTGGGGTACTGGTTTAGGCCTAAGGCCCTCACTCAAATGCCTGGTGGTCACCAGCACGGGCCTGCATTCTGCACCTGCACTTTTCTAGCCTCACTGTTGTCACATTTTGCTGTCATATTATTGATCCATGCATGGCCCACTCCACTCTGATGAACGGTACAGGGAAAGAGGAAGGGGTTTTGTTTTGTTTAGTTTTGTTTTCATTTGCTGCAGAGTCTTAAAGGAAAGTGCACGAGGGAACTCTTCACCGCCAAGTGAGGAAGAAAACCTGGGCTCAAACATGACATTTTGTTAGAGATCAAGACTGCAAGACATGTGATCTCCTTTTCAAAAGGCTCTACCTCTAAGAATCTTCATGAAGAGTAACACTGCCTGATGTGAATGTTTAGGCATGAGTCCTCTTCAATACCGAAGGAACCTGAAAGGCCTTAACAAGTAGAATTAGGCAGAACTACCAAGTCGTCCACGGAAAGCCTGGTATGAAAGGTTCAGCAGGGGTATTCATTGGGCCTATCTATCCAATCCCAGGTCCAGTTGGATATTTGCAAGATGCTGAAAGCTATGTGTAGTAAAACATTAAAACTTTTACATCAGCTGGAAGGGGAGTTCACAGAGGACACAGCTTCTTCTCACTAAATACTTCTGAGCAGACAGAGTGCTCAATGTTGTTGAGGTGCAGTGATAAAGTCCAGGGAAACTGACCTGCAGAGTGCCATTTGGTGGACTTCACCAGTTCTGATATTCAACAAATGAGTCATCAGTCTCTACCTTTTGCATTGTGTACTAATTTCCTTAATAGTCAAAGATGTTGACAGGGGCTGGGAATGTGGCTTAGTGGTACAGTGCTTGCCTACCATGCATGAAGCCCTGGGTTTCAATTCCTTGGTACCACATAAATAGGAAAAGCTGGAAATGGCATGGTGGCTCAAGTGGCAGAGTGCTAACCTTGAGCAAAAGAAGTTCAGGAACAGTACCAAGCCCCAGATCTGGGGCGGGGAGAGGGGGGGAATTTTTTTCAAAGTTGTTGACATGGCTTAGATTTTTTACTCAAAGCTGGTGCTCTACCACTTGAGCTCTACTTCCAGCTTTTTACTAGCTAATTAGAGAAAAGTGTCTCAGAGACTTTTCCATGATCCTCAAACCTCAGCCTCCTGGATAACTAGGATTATAAGTATGAGCTACCAATTTTTTCTTGCTTTTCTCCTTGCCACTGCTATCTAATATTCACGTGCCGACCTTCACAAGGCACAGCTGTGACATTCTAGTCAGTAACAACACAAGTGTCTCTGGGAAGTCCAATAAAAAGGAAATTCAGGCTCGATATTCTCCAAGTAAAACACTAGACAAATCCTTCCATCACCACCAATGATTTCCTCAGCCAAGAAAGAAGGATGATTTGATGTTAGGAATTTTTCCAAAAAAAAAAATTATTTTAATGGTTTAAAAAAAATAAAGTCTGCCACCAAAAAAAAAAAAAAAAAAAGCACACCAAGCTCTTAGAAGAACCTAATTTGGAACATACATTTTCCTGGCAGATTTTACATCAGAAAGCTTTGAATTTAAATATGAAAAGCCAGGATTTGCTTTCTAGACAGAATGCAATTCTAAAATGTCATGCAAATTTCTTTTTGGAAGAACAAATGCAAACATTTTGAGAAGAGCTCTAAATATGCAAGGGGCTTTGGGGAAACCATGTGGAAAATACTATTTTGCCTGAGGCAATCTATCTCCCACTTTTGTTGAGGAAGAAAATAATAGCCAATATTCTGTATGACTGTTGACAGTATGAACGGTTTTTATCTGCATGGTTCTTGTGCAGTGCATCAGGCAATACTTTGTCAGCTTTTCTGGGAGTTCTGAAAAAAATCACAGGATCCGCAAACTAGGCACTAGAGCATGTCTGTTTTTAATATATCCCCTGAAGCACCTAGCGTAGAACCGCACGGTCTATGGGCCAGGCACTCAAATGCTTCTTCACCAGCTACGGCATTCACCAGTGCCTCCTCCCACAATCTCCTGCCACAGCCCATAGCTCAGGAAAAGGGATCATTCTTTGCTTTCTTCCTTCCTGTAATAATTTGCTTCACACTTCACATAAACACGCCAAGTTACAGATCACTGGGACTGCCCTCTACTCATCTGATTCCACCTTTTTCTCATTCTTTAGCAGGTGTCTGTGTCATATTTGACATAGGCTTGCCAGACCCCCAGCTCAATGGAACTTGGGCAAGTGATAGAGAACAGAGCCACGTAGCTATTCTGTCCAGTGTAGCAGCTACAGAGTGCCTGACAATGTGCCAGTATAAGTTAAGGAAATGATTTATTGAAGTTTATCTAATTCTAACTTAAATTTCCACAACCATCTGCAACTATAGATTCAGATTAAGAATGAGCAGAAGTAGGCCAGGCACTAGTGGTTCAACCTTTGATCCTAGCTACTCAGGAGGCTGAGATATAAGAATCTGTGTTCAAAGCCAGCCCAGCAGAGAAGTCAGTAAGCCTCTTATCTCCAATTAAACAACAAAAAGCTGGAAGAGGAGGTATGGCTCTAGTCATAGAGCACAAACCTTGAGCAAAAAAGCCAAATGAGAGCTCAAGGCCCTGACTTTAAGCCCCAGTATTGGCACACACTTGCACACATGCTTGCACGCACACACACACAAACACACAACACCAAAGAAAGAAAAAGAAAAGAAAAAGAGGGTAGTGTTGGGTGCCTGTAATCCTAGCTACTACTGAGGAGGCTGAGATCTGAGGATCGTGGTTCAAAGTCAGCCCAGGCAGGAAAGTCTGTGAGACTCTTGTCTCCAATTAGACATCAGAAAACCAGCAGTGTGCTGTGGCTCAAGTGGTAGAGTGTTTGCCTTGAGCTGAAGAGCTCAAGGACAGCACCCAGGCCCAGAGTTCAAGCTTCATAACCAACAACAACAACAAAAAAAAAGAGGGTAGACTGACCAAGAAAGAAAAAAAGAAAGCACAGAATAGTAAAATAAAAATGACAAGATTATTGCCACCAAGGTTACAAAAATTCTTTTAGACATTTGTAATAAAATGCTACAAACAACTGTATACCAGCCAATTAGATAATTCAGATAAAATGGACAGAGACCTAGAAAGGCATATTGCCCAACCTGACAAAATTAAGGCACGTAAAATCTGAATAGACCTAGAAAAGTAAAAATAGCAAATTAGTAATTGTTAATTTCCCACCAAAGAAAAATTCAGGCCCACATGATTTCACTGGTGAATTCTACCACTTACACAGTTAAAGCTAAGAGTTATAGGTTTAGTTTGTAATTCCATCAACTTGAGAGACAGATAGATGAGGATCAAAGTTCTTCAAGGCCAGCCCAGGCCAAAAACAAAACATTACTCAGACTCTACCTCAAAGTTATTCTGTGGGGATGTAGGTAGAAGGATTATGGTTCCAGGCTGGCCTGGGTAAAAATTTTTAGATGCTGTCAACAAAATAACTAAAGTAAATAGGGCTGGAGGTATGAATCCACTAGCAGAACACTTGCCTAGCAAGTTCAAACCACCAAATAATTACTAAATTACTTCTTCACACTCTTATGCCCCCGTCCCCTCAAAAAAGAAAAAGAAAAAGGGAGCATATCTCCACTAATTCTCTGGGACTGGTATTTCCCTAACACCAAAGCCAGACAAAGGCATTATAAGAAAAAAATCCAAGAAAATATGGACTGATATCTCTGATAAATATAAACACAAATATCCCCAATGAAATAAGATGAAATCAAACCTATCAATATATAAAAAGGAATATTAACCGTGACCAAGGGAGACTTACTCCAGAAACACAAGGTTTAACACCTAAAAACCATTTAATATGTCATACCACACTGTCAGAATAAAAGGTAAAAAAAAAAAACAACCCCAAAACATATGATCATCTCAGTACACACCACAAAAACACTTGACAAAATCCAACACCAGTTCATGACAAGATCACTTTAAAAAGTAATAGTAGGGAGAGTTTACTCAGCCTGATTAAGGGCATCCATGACAATTCCACAGCAAACATTGTCTTAATGTTGAATGACAGAATGTTTTCCCCTTAAGGACAAGAACAAGATGAGGATGCCAGTTCTCATCATGTCTACTCAACATTGTATTGGAAACTCTAGCCATGGCAATAAAGCAAGAAAAAGTAAAAGCATGTGACTTGAAGAGTATCTCTATTCACAGATCATACAATCTTGACCATAAAACGTCCTAAGAAATCCACTTAGAAAAAATTGCTATCAACTATGTTGGAAATGAACTTTACAACTTGGGGTGGGGGGAAGTTGAGGGGGAGGGAAAGTGGGAAAAAATGGAGGGGGTAACAATGTTTGACGAGAAATGTACTCATTACCTTACTTATGTAACTATAACCCGTCTGACATCACCCTTATAATAAAATATTTTTTAAAAAAAGGAAAAATTGCTATTGAGGGGGTTGGACTGTGTGAGTCAGTTGGTACAGCACTAACCCAATGTGCGAACACAACCAGTACCAAGTTCAAGTCCCAGTCTTGGCCCTTAAAGAAACAAGAGAGGAGAAGAGGGGAGAGAAAAAGAAAAGAAAGAAAAGAAACATTGCTATCAAGTCAGCAAAATTGCAGGACACAAGATCAGCATAAGAAAATGAATTGTATTTCTGTACACTTGAACATTGTGAAAATACAATTAACAATTCCACTTGCAGCAGCATTTAAAAAAGAACAGAAATAAAATTAACAAAATAAATTCAAAACTCATAGACTGAAAGCTATTTTAAAAAACATTGCCAAAAGAAACTAAAAACATAAAAGAAAAATATTCCCATGTTGACATATTGGATTATATTGCTAAAACAGCATTAGTCAACAAATTAATCTATAGATTTAACATGATTACTATCAAAATCCCAACTGGCCTTTTGCAGAAATGGTCAAGTTGCTTCTAAAATTCTTTTGGAAAAGCAAAGGATTCAAACTAGGCCAAGAAGTCTTGAAAGAAAAAATAAGTCCAGAAACTTCCACTTTGATTTCAAAATGTACAACACTATAGTAATTTAATCAAGACAGCATGGTACTGACATGAAGACAGAAATGTGCATCACTGGATGAAAATTCAAAGTATAGAAATAAGCTGAGCTCTGATATCTATGATCAACTCATTTTTAAAACAACTTAATGGAGGAAAAAAATGGTCCTTTCAACAAATGGTTCTGGTACAGCTGGATAGATACACACACACACACACACACACACACACACACACACACACACACACACACACACACACACACACACACACACACACACACACCTCAGAAAACATAAGTGTAACCTCATGATCTTGCATTAAGCAGATTCGTTGACTACATCACAAAAATCAAAAGAAACAAAAATAAATAAACTGGATCACAATGAAACTGAAAACCTTTGTGCTACAAATGATACTATCTCCTATATAAAAGAATATTTTATCAAAGAAATTATCTGATAAGTCTTTTATCTAGAAAATACAAAGAACCATTACAACTCAATCATACAAAGACAACCCAAGTTTAAAATGGGAAAATGTCAGATCGGAAATAAACCTAGATACTCATCAATGGATGGGTAGAAAGGGAAAATATAGAATATATATATATATATAGTGAATTATTATTCAGCCATAAAAAGGAATTAAATACTGCCATTTGTGGCAAAATGGGATGGAACCAGAAGACATTATGCTAAATGGGGTAATCTAGACAGACTTACAAAAACCACATGTTCTCACTCATTATGACACAGCTTACAAAGTCAAATTCATCAAGAATGAGAATAGAACAATGGTTTCAAAGCTAGCAGAGCAGGGGAAAGAGAGGATAGAAGGAGGCTAGATAGAGTTAGATAGTAAGAATTCTAGCACAAGTTTATAGCGTCAGAGGATGACTTGAGTTCACAGTAATTTATTATATATTTCATTGAATCATAAAAGAAAGCACTTTGGAGCTTCTCAATACCAGGACATGTATTGATAAGGAAAAGGAAGTAATTAAATTTGATTCTGTATACAGTGTATAATGATGAAATCCTATCAACATGTGCCAGTTCTTTTTTAATAACAAATGTCTATTCAGCTGATCTGAATAGACATTTCTCTATTGAAGGCATACAGATCATCAATGAATCCATTAAATGATGCCACCATCACTAGTCACTAGGAAAAAGAAAATCAAAACAACCACAGAGATTTTCATGCCCACCGTGGTACCTACTTTAAAAGACAGTAGTAAGTGCAAGCAAGCATGTTGAAACATTAGGACCTTCATACTTGGGCGGGGGGGGGGGGGGGGGGGGGAGTTAACTGTAGAAAACCATTCTGTAATTGACTCTCCAATTCTATTCTCAGATTCTCTTAACCTTGCCTTTTTGATGGTCTCAACACATCTTACCATCCCTTCCACGTCCCAAGGAAGATGAGAATACAGGTAAAAGAACAAGGTGCAAAAACATCATTCTCTCATCAGGGAGATAGGAGCTTGGCCAGTTCTGCTTGCTCAGTTGTGAGGATGTCTAAGTGTCCAGCTGCCCCTTGACAAAGGTGACCAATGGACAACTGGTGCATCCAGTATCGTTCTCTGGTAGAGCTCCTAGCCATGTTCAAATCCTGGTACTGCAGCCAAAAAGAAGGGAGGAGGAAGAGGAAGGGAGGGATGAAGGAGGAGAAGGTGAAGGAGGAGAAAGAGGAGGGGGAAAAAGGGAGGTCTGTGAGGGGAGGAGGAGGAGGAGCAGGAGCAGGAGGAGGAAAAGGAAGAAAGAGGAGGAGGAGGTGAAGGACGGAGGAGGATTTTTAAGCTGGAGTCCATAAAGAACACAGAGATCAACTTAAATGGTCATGAAACAAAATTATAGTCCATATGAAACACAGGGGCCTTTGTTTGCAGAGAGACAGTGTCTAGCTCTCATTCCTGTGAGTCCTCAAACAGCTAAGAGTCACCGATTTGAAGATTTCTAAGCACTACTTCTTCCTAGGTTTTCCTCTCCTAAACATCTCCTGGCTCTCCATCCAGACTTGCCTCTTGATTCTTCCCCTGACCCTTCCTCTGTGTCCTTCCGCATCTTACCAGGTGCAAGCCACTGATGCTGGTTGTTGGGCACACACACCGTGCCAGCAGCACATGAGCTGTTGATGTTTCTCTCCTTCCCTGTGTACGAATCCACACACGTGTCTTCACCTCCCTGCCAAGATCATTCCAGCCTGGGCTACCGCAACCTATTCATGGCTCCCTTTCCCTTCCATGCCCAACTTTTTTCAGCCATTCTTCAGGTGAGCATCAGCCACAGTCTTTCTAAAACGCCAAGTAGATGTATCACTCCTTAGCTTGCAACCTTGGGGGATGTTTTCTGTGACACTGAGAAAATGCCTCTCTCCCCTGCAGACTGGAAAACGCTCTCAGGGACAATGTCCACAGGGGTCATTTCATGCTGTGGTTTGGGAGTCTGGTACGTGATTCCGCATGTTGATAGCTACTCAGAACTCAATGGAGAGCTGGTATAGAGCCACCTCCTTCTCTTTGCTGTGTGGTCCCCAGTTTTCAAAGTGTGCCTGAACACTTGAAAGTTTTGAAGGGACCTGGTCATGTCTCATTCATTTCTCTAATTCCTTCCTCCTCTCTAACCTGTATTTTAGGGGCTTCTCTGAGAAAAATGGTCCAATCGGCTGCGCGCGTGGGCCTGCCCATGTGAGCACTCAGGAATTCAGCCACTGATGTCTCAATGTACTGTCCTGTGGTGGGACTCTGCCTCAGAGATGCTGTTCACGGGAGGCAAGATCTGCGGAAAGTGATGGCTCCTCCCATCAGCAAAAGCATCATCCTGAGCCAACCAGCCTTGCCCACTAGTGAACCTGCCTCAGTGCTTGGATGTCCCGGCCTCCAGAACAGTGAGAAATAACTTGCTGTTACTTAAAAGCCAGTTACTGGTAACTTGTTAAGACAACCTCCATGGACTTCAGACACCAGCTCATCACAAGTCAAAGAGGGATCTGAACATGGACTCTTAAAACATCAGCACCCAAATACCTACCCAACTCTGGCTCACAACTTAGCACTAAAATCAGGTGGGGAAGCACCAGTTAAACTTCAGTCCCCATGTTAAAGAAAGCAAAACAAAGTTTCAATATCTTAGCCATAGGTGTCAGCGAAATGAGCTCCCTTCCCATAGCTTAGCACGCTCCTTCCCCTCTCCACAGCTTAGCATGCTCCCTTCCTAGGCAACACTAGGCCATTTAGCAAAGGCAGTAAATAATCAGCCTCCAACCCCTTTGCCTTGGGATGGCACTTCTCTGGGGCAGCTACCACCATATAAGGCAACAAGAGCCCCGTAGAGTGACCTTCAGCTCTGGACAGCTGCAGGACCCCTTATCTACTATTTGGATAGCAGCCATAAATCCTAGTCCGCCATGATGAAGGCCCTGGCCCAGACATCCACGCCAGGGTCTCTGCCTTCTAGCCCCTTCCAGCCCCTCCTCAGACAATAGCCAGTGCTTCTTCTCACTTCTCCCTTGTGAGAAGGGGTCTTGCCGGCCCTTTTCCCAGCAATAAACCTTTCTTTGTTCTCTGTACCTGGATGTCTGCATGGTGCTCTGGCAAAGTCTCATTCTACCTTATCAATAGGCACTTACACAATGAAAAACCTTGTTTCTAGTACCCTGGCTAAGATGCTTGGAGGGCTGGTGCTGGCCACATCTCCTCCATCTCTTGCTCTCCCATGCTGGAAAAAGAAAAGCACTAGGAATCCCAGGTACACAGTGATTTCCTGAGATGCTGGAAGGTCAGTAGCTTTTCTGAGTGCTAAGAGCAAACTCTAATTCAGCTGTACCAACAAGTTGCATCTGGAAGAGGCTGCTGAGAAACCAACTTGCCGTCTCTATGTGGTCAGATGAGCAAAACACAAAGATCAAACCAGTCTGCTGAAATTATTACCACCTCCAGCCTCACCAGTAAGGCTGCCTCGGCCAGCACAGAGCATTAATCACCTTTTATATTACCATTAAAATTCCTAACTGCCCCCAGCCTGATTTCTTTTAAGCAAAGACACACACAGGCCTTACACATTTCATGGTTATTTCCAATAGTTATGCAGTCTTTTTTTTTTTTTCTTTCTAGTGTCTCACTTTGGTACCCCCACCTCCCCTCCTTTTATTCAGTTCAAATGGACACAACCTGGTTCCTATCACCTCGAGATGAATTAACCTTTCCAAATACTCTGACATCGCCTTCTTAGGAAAGTTCCCTGGAGCTCAGAAGCCTTTGGAGAAGAGAGACAGCTTGGCTTTGACTTTAATATACATTTTGAAATACCTTTTGCAGGACGGCTGGAAGTAAGGAACTAATAACAAAGCACTTCTAAAATTACCGGCAACTCTGAAGCAATCCACCCCTTGCGTGGCCTTTGAGAGTCTTTAACTCATCAATTAAGTGATCAAAGATCTTGTCCAAGATATGATTACATTTCTTTTGTTCTCTTTGGGCAATCATACTAAAACTGAGAGCATTCTAAAAAAAAAAAAATCAAACAAGTTTCCAGAGCAAAAAATAAAAAATAAAATCAGACACAATGACACCCTCCCAGTTCTGATTGGGTTCTGATTGGTCCTTAACCATCAGGGGTAAAAATTCCAGGACAAATGGAGGAGGAAAGAAGCCTCCATTACACCTTAAAGAGGGTCCTCGGCATGTGGGTTGAAGCCAGGCTCCCTCAGAACCAGGATGTGGGCTGGTGTGTACACACAGGCTCTGGCTACTTGCCAAAGCCAAACCCAAAACAAATAATTTCAGCAATTCAGAATGGAGATCTCTGAGTGGTTGGTGAGTACCACGGTCACACACAGAAAACTATTCTTTTTTTCTGCCACTGAAAACCAAACAATATCAGGCCTCAAGAATTAGAAGGAAGTGTTTCTCAAATTACCACCATTTTTCGTAATTCTCATCCATCTAGAAGCCAGCCAGTTGTTACAGACTGCATTTTGTCTGCCCATCCTTGCATTTAAAAGAGGGCTTAGTAAACAGTATCTACAGAAGGTCAGGTTATAAATATTTTGGGCCTATGGGCTCCAGCCAAACTCTTCTACAATCTCTCACTTTTTCTGGGCTATGAAAGAAGCAAGGGGCAACATTCAAATGAGAGAGCAAGCGTGACCAGATGTCAATAAAACTGTATTCACAAAAGTAGGCACTGGTCCAAACTGGGCCTAATAGAAAGTCATTTGCTGTCTTCTGCTCTACCACACAGTCATGACCAGAACCCACACTTGGCAACTTTTATGTACATCACCAAGTTTGGGTAGGCTAGCTGGCTGTTACAGAAGCAAGAGGGTGGGGGAGTCATTTCACCACAAGTGCAACTCCACATGATTTCCTCCTCAAAAAGTTTATTTCCTCCTCTCCAAAAAAATTAAATTTTTAGGCAGAGTTCGTTGTTTCTCTGTAGAGAACATTAGATTTCATGTTGCATCTCCATTATTTATTACCTGAATTTTGGCCTTAACAAATATGATTTTGTTTTTCTCCATCATCAATGGAGCATGCACATGTGGTTTTGATCGACAAAAAATGGTGATAAAATTCACTGTATCCTTTAAAAAGTGATTGAAAAGTTTTCAGACTGTTGCAGAGAATGGAGGGTAGGAGGGGGACCAGAGGATTGAATTTCAACAAAAGACATGCCAGATTTTTCTTCCTGCTCTCATTATTCAACATTCTCCCCACGATTCAGTATCTAATTAGATACTGGAGCAATCCAGGAACCATGTGTTTCCCTTTAAACTTTTGGCAAGTCCTTCGGACTCCGGTGAACAGGGGGAACACTAGGTCACCCAAGGAACCAGCGCAGGGTGACATCACATGCTATGTCACAAATAGTGGACCATGAATAAGTAAGTGCACAGGCTCTGAGGGATTTGAAACACTAACCATCACGGAGTTTTCCCTCTTTGTTGACTTCAAATCCACATTCATTTCTATGTCTTCAAAATCCTCTCTTTTTTGGTCATGAACTTTTTCCCGAAACAGGTGGTCCTTGCAACCCGCATTTTTTTTTCTGCCACCCAGAAAAATCACAATTCAATGTAAGAAAAAAATGCTTAGGAACCATATAATGGCTCTGTCCACGCTATCAAACTCATGTTGAAACAACCTTCTTGCTGATGTCAGGGCTGTAATGAGGCTCATTGAGATTACCATGACAAGGTACCATGCAACCTATTTGCCTTTGTCTACAAGTGGCCAAATAGGTCAAGGAAGAAGCAAGAATGGATCTGAGCTGCCTGCCATGTGCTTGCTTCCTTTGTGCACAGATACACAATCGATTATCTTCAGTTCTTCCTCATATAAGGAAATAAAGTAACTCATCAGTTAGAAGTAGGGTATTATTTGTGATGGGGAATAAATATTCTGAAACTTTCCTCCCTACACCTACATTCCTTTCACGGGGCTATCTATATCCCAGCAAGGTTGTAGTGGTTCCCAATTGGGCTGCCATGTTTTCCTCTAAAACACAAAAAGCTCTTTCTAAACGGTCTCCTTCGTGACAACAACTGTACAAGTATACAATATAATTGTTTTCCAGTGAATTTGCCAATAATCATGATCCCTTGGCCCAGTGTTTCCTGATTTAAGATACACTTTGAAGAGTCATTCTTATCCATCTTAACTGAGGTGGTAGACATCTAAGTGCCTGATTTAAGAATACATCACTCAATCAGGTACTGGTGTACCAATGTAACTTGGCACTCAGTAGGTCAGACCACTTCTGGATTACCTTGTGAGCTTCAGGCTAGACTGGCCCACTTAGGGAGAAACTATCTCTGAAAACAAGAAGTACGACACTTGAAAATACAGTCTGATCTGGCACTGGTGGTTCACACCTGTGATCCTTGATCCTTAGGCTGAGATCTGAGGAAAGAAGTTCGAAGCCAGCCCAGGCTGACAAATTCAAGGGAGTCTTACCTCCAATTAACCACCACCAAAAAAAAAAAACCAGAAGGAGAGGAATGGCTCAAATAGTAGAGCACCAGTTCTGAGTGGAAAAAAAAAATTAACCTAGAGTACAAGGCCCTTATTTCAAGTCCCAGTACCAGCACCAAAAAAAGAGGAGGAGGTAGAGAAAATACAATATATGTGTATTTGTATTTCTATGTTTGTATACATTTCTATTTCTTTGTACATATTGTGTTTCTACTCAGTCATGAACCCCATGGCTATGAATATTGGACTGTTGGCATGAAAACTTGACATAGCATAGTATATTCCAAATTTAATTCTTATTAACTCATTAAATATTCATCTGGACCAGGTGCCAGTGGTGCAGGCCTATAATCTTAGCTACTCAGGGGGCTGAGATCTGAGGAAATGGTTTGAAGCCAGCCTGTGAAGGAAAGTCTGTAAGACTTTTATCTTCGATAAACTATTCAAAATAAATGCCGGAAGTGGAGCTGTGGCTCAAAGTGGTAGAGCACTAGCCTTGAGCAAAAAAGCTCAGGGACAGTGCTGAGACTCTGAGTTCATGTCCAGGACTGACACAAAATAAATAAATAAAACATTCATTTGGGAGCTGAAGGCAACAATGAATTGCATAATTTTCCATGGATTGCCACCTATATGTTAAATCACAGTGTCTTTTGGTGTTTCGACTTGCATGCACTCAGATATTAGACATCAGTGCTAACTCAACTATCGGGTAAGTCACCACACTTACCAGATTCACTGAGGAGTTTTAGGAAAGTGGCCCTCATGCCAAAATGGACAACAGTCCACTACTAGCTTATCAGTTCTCCATTTCTTGTTTGCTTTTCAGTGATTTCTTTAGAAATCTGTTCTTTTTTTTTTTTCCTCTGTATTTTACCCCATTTCATACCATCTCCAAGGCAGAAATGTGGAATTTGGGCATCTAAAAACAAGTTAATAACACTAAGTGTCCTCATGCCAAAGGACCATGTTAGACTTAGAGAAGATATGAAAATTTTCAATCATTTCTAACTCAAAACACAACCTCTAAGTCAAGTATTTAGCCAGGGCCTGAATCAAAAACAAAAACAATCTCAGCTGGTCAAAGGAGTCATGATCTCCATATCCTATTTTATAGGGGTGAAAGAGATGCTTGTAATGATTACTTTTGATAAAGTCCTCACAAAGGAAAGCCATTGAGTTCAAATGAATTCATACTGGTCCAGCCTCGTTTGCTTCTCTGCTCAGTCCTGTCAGTGAAACTATCCATCTATTATTTAAAAATTTCCCTTTGCATGGAAGCTTCTCAACTGCTTTGAATTATTTTTATTAACTCTCCTTGAATCTTTTCCATCACCAAGCATGACAGATAAGAAAATCAAATTGAAGTTTACGATTGCTTTTGATACAGCTTAATGTAGGTAGGTTCCAGCTAATCCCCAATGAGTATGCACCCTACTTGGTTTGCCACCATTTGGTATGGTACCATTATGACTGGGGGGAAGGTAGGGAGAGGGTGCTACTAGAAGGATGGACATCCAGCAGTGGCAGCTGGTGATGGCAGTCGAGTTGATGTTTACAAGTTGAGGCTAGGACACCCCAAGTTTATCTGTATGTAACACTGATATAACCCACTTCCGGTGGTGTTAATTCATCATGCAAACAGCCATCCCTCCCCTTAATCATTCATTCCCTCCCTTAAACATCCACTAGTTCATAGGAACCTCCTTTTGAGACCCTAGATATGACTTCAGAACTATCTTGTGAATCTTGAGCTAGCTCCCATTTTATATTAACTCCACCTGAAAATATATTGCAGCTTAATATACCCCTAAAATGCAGTATTCATTCATGGCCAGTGCAGTATGAATAGTTACACTTACTCTCTGTAACGGCCTTAAAACACAGCTAAGAGCTGTTTCTCAGTAGACTAATTACTTGACTAAGAGAATATGGCTTTGTAACC
The DNA here is from genome assembly GCF_019054845.1 of Dipodomys spectabilis. Taxonomy (NCBI): domain Eukaryota; kingdom Metazoa; phylum Chordata; class Mammalia; order Rodentia; family Heteromyidae; genus Dipodomys; species Dipodomys spectabilis. The sequence continues at coordinate 7,277,246 of NW_024870950.1, forward strand.
CCAAATTCCAAGGGCGTCTGCTAAGCTTCTCCTAATGAGATTTTTACAGTTCTTCCTACAGCGTCATGATAAATCAAGACACTGGCTAAGAGGCAAGAAGTCTACTCAGAGAAATGTCTGGTATATACGTCTTGCTAACGTAGCCAAAGTGACCGTTACTTCACATTACCCAGATCATCTCAGAACAAAGTCATTAATGTTATAGCTTAGTTTGATACCTTTTGGGATCATGGAGTGATCAAGTTCTCTAGAGATTAAATCATGGCTCAGGTCAGAGGCTTTACCTAACTCTGAAGCAAGCCAGTACGAGTATATTGCTATGCGGGTCAAGTATCAGCAAAAGCCGGTGACATTCAGTATTTATTGAGATAGAAAAAGCAAGACTTGCAAAATGCATACATAGTTAAGGCTATGTTCATTTACTTCGAGAAAAACACGGTATCTGGAACCCTGAATTTAATGGAAGTCTCCACTATTAAGCTTACAATAAACCTATTGGCATTCTCCAAGACAATATCCACCCTAGAGAGTTATGTCAGAAAATTATAGAAATCAACAGTGCTTCTTTCAAGTGGTTATGGTGACATCATCTCTTGTTTCCATAGAGATGTGGAACAGCTTTTCATCCAGTCTCTTGGTAAAATGAGAATTCCAGAAGTTTCTATGCAGTCCACTCTAATAGCCATTATGGGTTTCTGTCATTGTTAATGATACATATTCCAACAATTCACTCATACTTTCATTAAATAAATAGGGATACACTTAGAGTCCCTTTGGGCCTAGCTATGAGGCAGATTTGAGTCAAACCTGCACTTACTTGAATTCTACAAAGCCTGTATCTTAACAGAAGTACCTGTAATGTTCTGAGTCCCCAGAACTAAGAGTTAATGAGAGCTAATGTTTCTGAAAACTTTCTGGAAACTGTAGGTGTTACCCTGGTAAATAGTTGAGGCTCCTTTGGAAAGAACAAGAAAAGACACTAATTGAGATATTGCTGTGGATTTATTTCTCAATGTTATTTGGCTCCTCTTCATTTAAAAAAATTACAGGAAACTCAGCCAGAAGCAATGATGACTCAAGCCAATAATCCTACCTAGTCAGGGGGTAGAGAGTGAGATAAAAGTTTGACTATAGCCTGAGTAGGTAAAAAAAAAAAAATGCTTGAGAGAGACTATCTTGAACATAAACTCATGTAGAGTCTTATACAATATATATACTATATGGGGTTATATACATAGACAATGCCATGTCGTTTAAACATTCATAATAGAATTTTAAAGCATTTTTAAAGTGCCCTCTCTAGTTCCTTCTCCCTTCTGAGTTCCCTGGCTTCCCTCCCTTTCTGAATAAGGGCTTTGGGGATGGTTGTAAGCTCTGTTCAAGCACATTCTAGACAATCAATTCCTTGCATCCACTCCCGTAAAATCTTCCCTCAAGACTTATGTGTCCTAAAAACATAAAATTTTAAACTAAAAAATCACACTTGAGATGGGAGTTAGTGGCTCATGCCTATAAATCCTAGCTACGCAGGAGCCCAAGATCTGAGAATCACCATTGGAAGCCAGCCTGGACAGGAAAGACCTTGAGATCCTTTATCTCCAATAAACTACCAAAACAAAAAACAAAAAATTTTAAAAAGCCAGAAGAAGAGCTATGGTAGAGTGCTAGCCTTGAACACAAAAGCTCAGGACCAGCGCCCTGGCACTGAATTCAAGCCCCATGACTGGCAAAAAAACAAACTACTTGATGCTGGTAAAATGTACAGGAAAGGTCATCTTAGATCTCATAAAGAATGAGCTGTCTGTACAGTATGTAAGGCAACACTTATTTCTACGCCCTTCTGTTTCTTCTGTGCTTACCTGTAGTTCCCAAAATTCTTAAATATTATTTTATAATCAGAAAAAAACTCTATTGTGTAAAATTTTAAGTAGCAAGCTTCTAGGCCAAACAAAGCTCATGTCTTTTCTTCTAGAGAAGGCCACCAAATGCCTATTTTTTCCTCCCTGCCCCCCCCACAATATTTGTATATTCCATTAGTGAGAGGTTACTGAGCACCTGCCTGTCTACATTGTATCCACAGTTTATGTTTTATCACTAGAGAAACCAGGATGAAGCCGGGCACCAGTGGCTCATGCCTGTAATCCTAGCTACTCAGAAGGCTGAGATCTGAGGATTGTGGTTCGAAGCCAGCCAGGGCAGGAAAGTCCGTGAAACTGTTATTTCCAATAAACCACTAGAAAACGGGAAGTGGAGCTGTAGCTCCAGTGATAGAGTGCTAGCCTTGAGCTGAAGAGCTGAGGGACAGCGCTCAGGCCCAGAGTTCAAGCCCCACGACCAACAAAAAAAAGAAAAAAGAAAAACAACCAGGATGTGAACTGGGCATCTCCAATGTAGGTTACCCTTGACTTTGTCACATCTTAACTCCTAACTGTGCTTATATATACTCCAACTCCGCTGCTATACACATTACCAGGACAAGAGGCGGTCGATGGGTGTGTGTGTATGGTGCAGATCTCCCAAGTATTAGGAACTGAAGCACCACAAACCTATACATTTCGAAATCCCCAAAATCATTGTCAACAGCAGCAAATCCTAGTCAAGTATATCTAATAACAGATCTAGAGTTCCTAAGCCATTGTTCACAGATGGCTCAAAAGGTCAGTTGCAAGGTAAATACTGTTTTTTAAAGGAGGCTGACTGTACCCCTAGCTGTGATTCCCAGCGCTGACAAAACACCAAAAGCCTTCAAGAACTCTATGGGACTCCTGCCTAGTCTGGGAGCCTCACTCTTTTTTTAATGAAATTGTCAAGTCTTCTATATTATTTTTGTTATTTGAGATTTTTTTGTACAATCCAAAATTTAGCAATAATTTCAAGGAAGCATCCTGGCATGTGTTCTAGATGGTTCTGTACACTCAGCTGATAAATCACAAGATTTATTTCCTCCTTAGATTCAAATCATCATTACCTTCCTCTCTTGCCTTTTGGAGGAAAAAGAACTTTACCCTTCAGAGCGATTTATTCCTTTTCATGGGCATCCATTCAGCACAGAGCTATTGTTTCAGAGCAGGGAAAATATATTCCTTTTACAGGTTTATCCCTTCAACTGGAATTTGTTTAAGTAGGTTCCAGTGCACAAACACAAAAAGCCCTAATACATGCAGACTGGGTAGGCAACGGGCCATCAGATGTCACCACTGATGGGCGATGGCACTTATATAGATTTACACAACAAAAACTACATTAAAAATGTTAAGGTGGCAAGACAAAAGGCACAAAGGGCCAGAAATTCACAGCTCGGGATTTAAACATACTATATCTAAGAGGAACGGAGTGCATTAGGGTAATGGGAAGGTGACAGGGCCCCTATTATACCTACAGTGCCAGACACTTAATCCCTAACTGAATTTCCTGGTTAGTGCTTGCTTTGTCTCATTCTTGGGGGCTTATGTTTTTTAATGACATTATTGTTGTGTAAATGCTCTTGTTTTATAAAGTAATTTCGGGTTGATTATCATCTGTTTATGCAATTAGTGTAATTACATCTAATTACAGAGTAGAAACAACCTATGTAATTAGTTTATTAGAGGTATAACTGTGATATGGGGAATGATTTTTTTTAATCCTTATGAAACTTTGTTAACAAATATTCCATGAATGTGAAAGCAAAATATTTAGATGCCAGTTCTCTTGACATATATATATATATATATATATATATATATGTATGTATGTATATATATCCACATTTTTTTGTATGCTCAGTAAATAATTAGATTTACTGCCTGTCAAATTTAGTGCTAAAAAAATCATAGTGCCATATTAGAGGGAATTCCTATATGAAAATCGTGCTTGGGAAAATTAGAAACACTCACTGGTGTTTTCTTTAAGGTTTGTTTTTGGAAATCTCGCTTCAATTAAGATTTCTTACCTACAGAGCGTCACCCACAGGTGAATTTTGACAGTGAAGTTATAAGCCCTGCAAAGAGATTTATATATAGCTCCATGACATACAATACCCGCTTGTGCCCCATGGCCCCTTTTACCCTTGTGTTTGATTTCTCCGTTTGATTCTGAACTAAAAAGGAACTAGAAGATGAACTAAAAATGTGTTGACTTCAAATAAAATGGACATAGATCATGAAGCATCAAGTTAATGCATGATTCCAAAATCAACCAAGGGGGTGATGAAGGAGAGGCTGGATAATAGTTGCTGAAAGCAAACAATACCAAACTCGAAGGCAAGAAATACCTATTCATATAGTCTATCCCCATTGACTTCCTTATTAAATTTGTTTCTGTGTAACTGGTCACTTAGGAAAATATTATTCAACCATTCCTTTCCTCTCCAAAATATTGTAACTTAAAAAAAAAGCAATATAAATAAACTGGATGCAGAGATTTACCGCTCTTGAATTATGCGGTACATGTGGCTAAAATCCATCAAATATCCTCAATTATTGCTTACTGCTGAGGCAAGGATTAGAAGGTCTAATTTACACCATTGGAAATTTAAGCAATAATATCAGAAAAGCAACACTTTAAATATTAGCAGCACATTACCTTAAAAACACTACGCTTTTCCTTTTGGATGCCTAGCGACACTGAACTGTGAATTCCATCTTACTCTATGGCAAAAAGATTCCCAGGGTTCGGTCTACAAACAAACTTAGAGCAAAATGAATCCAGCCTTCACTGACTAGAGCACAGTGTCATGCGTAACTTTAGTCTTTTAAGGAAGATAACTATTTAAAATCACCCTAAGCATGTGTTTTAATAACATACTTTTTAATTAATGGAAAATGATTTTCTTAAGTATTCAAGGTCAAATTTGTCTTTATTTGAAATCCACAGGAGCTACCATTGCTCTAAAAAAGAAGGGAGGCAAATATTTTCATTTGTTTCTTGGTTTCTCTGTCAAAAAGAGAATAATGGGGAAGTGAAAGTGAGAAAGGAAAAATGGTAAGGAGATTATTACGATCAAGAAGTATTGTACACAGGGCTGGGAAGGTGGCTCAGTGGTAGAGCGCTTGCCTTGCATGCATGAGGCCCTGGGTTCGATTCCTTAGCACCACATAAGCAAAAAGAAAAAAAAAAGAAGTATTGTACACATACATGAAACCTCCCCTACAACTAACTGACCTACTTGCAAAAAATCCATTTATTCTTTGAGTGTGTTTCTATGATCCTTTAAACATTAAGATTATATATATGACAAAAAAAAAAACTGGCATCTCCATGAACTATATATAAATAAGAAAAAACAAGTTTAAAAAGTTCTTGGGCCTTAGAGAGCTTTGGATTCCTGTTTGTTTCAGGTTGTAACTGCTGTACTTTAACCATGGACAGTGATTCAAGTTAATAAATTATTTTGAAAGTTACAAAGTATGCAGATTTTAGCAGATTTGGATGAAGGTTTTCTGTATTTTAGAAGCCTCATCTATTTATGTGGCTAACTATAACTGATAAATAAGCTTTTTATAGTTGCTACCTGCCTTCTTAGACTCTTAATAATATCCAGTAATTCATTTATCCTGGTTTTTAAAATCATATTAATTTTAAAAATAAACTAAGAATGTTTTAAAGAAGGAAAATCCATCTAGAAAACTCAGCATTGTCCTACATCAAATGACAACACATTCCTGTAATGTGTGTCTGCAAGGGTAGACCCTGATAAAAGCAAAGCAGCCATTGTTTCCTTCTTTCATTTCCCCTTGGGACCATGTATATTTTGCCTAAAGTATTTGCCCAATGATCACAGAATGAAATGGTGGATGAATGAGAATATCAAAATATCACAACTAATTTCCTTTTCCCAGAAACATGCCAATTGAAGGTATTCTTTCTTCCTCCTTTCTTCCCTTCCTACTCCTCTTTTTTTGAAGAACTAAGTTGGCATTAAAAAAAAAAAAAAACCTGAGGTAGTATTTTTTTCTTTTTCTTTTTTTCTGCCGGTCGTGGGGCCTGAACTCTGGGACTGGGCACTCTCCCTCAGCTCTTCAGCTCAAGGCTAGAACTCTACCACTTGGGTCACAGTGCCACTTCCAGCTTTTTCTGTGTACGTGGTACTCAGGAATCAAACCCAGGGCCTCATGCATGCAAGGCAAACACTCTACCACTGAGCCACCTTCCCAGGCCTGAGGTAGTATTTTTGTAAGTCAAATAGCTACACTTTCCTCTTCTCAAATCTATTGAATCATGTGGTAGAAAGCAATATTCTCACCATGTGTCTGACACAAAACAATCACCAAGAGAAGTTAGTCTGTGAAGGTTCAGAAAGATAGTGAAGACTTCAAAAAGCCTGAGGGGGATGGGGGGGGGGGGGGAGAAAGAAGGAAGGAAGGAAGGAAGGAAGGAAGGAAGGAAGGAAGGAAGGAAGGAAGGAAGGAAGGAAGGAAGGAAGGAAGGAAGGAAGGAAGGAAGGAAGGAAGGGAGAGAGGGAGGGAGGGAGGAAGGGAGGGAGGGAGGGAGGGACAGATGACAGGCAGACAGTCCCATCTGGTCCTAGCAGTATCTAGCAGTAAGAGGTGTTCAGTAATTATGTCTTTCCTCCTCTCCTCTCTGGCTTCACAACAGCAGGCATAGCTCAGGCTGAGAAAGAGGCTATCTGAAGGAAGACCAGGATATCCAAAGGAGCCCCCTTAGTACATTCTCCAGGCCCACTCAGGTGCAGTGCTATCACTGACCCTAGGAATGCTGACCTGGCAGACCATCGAGGGAGGTGAAGCATCTCCAGCTACCATCCCAAGGAGACAGCCGGTACAAGTAAACTGAGGAAGGCAGGAGGAACGTGGTCATGGCTCAGCTCCACCCAAACATCCTCATTTTTACTTTGCTGCTGTATCCATCAACATTTGAAGATGTATTAAACCGTCAGCTCGCAGCGAGCATTCATCTGTAAAAGCTGATAGAAACCAAATGAAGAACAAAGATTTCTTTTCCATCTGGATGTTAGAATCTGAAGCTAGAGTCTACCGAGTAAAGAATGGGTGGCGCAGGACCTCATCTCTCTTCCTCGCCCAGGGAGTGGACACTCCACAGCCCCACGCAGGCCTGGTACACAAGGTTAACTGCCACCCTACTGTGGCAGTTAAGGGAGTCTGGGAAGGCACACTTTTCAGACGACAGGAACACAGTCTCAAAGCTCGCTGGCTTGCTTCAGCTGTGCTCAGCTTCTAAGGACGTTGGGTTGTTCTACCTTAAAATTTGTAAAAAAAAAAAAAAAAAGACCTAAGCCAAATGGGATGGACTTCACAGATAGTACTGGCAGCAAACAACAAAACAAAACAAGCACCATGAGTTCCAACAACAACAATAAAAATCTTGTATAACATCCAAAACAGTGACAGGGTAAGAAGAACTAATAATGGCTGGATCACGTCATGTCACTGTATGTACACCAAATGAAGACGGGGTTGCTTATCTTTACCCTTGGATTTCTATTCACAAGTATGAAAACAGAAACCTTCTGGAAAGTTTGTAAGCCTCTGTTTCTGCAAGTAACCTATCTTTGGCTCTATTCTGACATTACTTTTTTTTTTTGGTAAGTCCACCAAAAGAAGACAGCAAGGTATTGCACTTTGAAAGTGTCTTTCTGTATTTTCTCCCATAAACCAAGAGCTTAAAAATTGCAGATTAAAAATGGAAACATTTCTCTGGCTTTATCCTAATGTGGCATTTACAGATTGGCTCATGGCGTGCGTGCGAGTACACTCACCAGCCTGGCATTCATTCTAGGCGCAGTGTAAAGCCTAGAAAGGCATTTTATTCTTTCCAGGTGTGCCTGACTGGGTTATTTATGGTCTGACTTCCTTTCATAGTGTGAGAAACCTTAGCCTTCTGCCAGCTGCAAAGGATTGTTAAGAAGAAGCATTTTTAAGTTAAAAAATATAGAGCAACACTTCTTTTTCTCTCCCTCTCCCCTGCCCCCAGCCACCCACCACCCTTCATGGGCCTTCTTGGATTGGTTAGTCCGTGACATGTCTAAATAGGCATTTAACTGTACTCACCATCAAAGAAGGTGCCCCATGCAGGCAATAGTATATTAACTTAATGAATTCCAGAAAGGTTACAAAAGAGGGTACCAGGCTGTTAACGCTGGCCCGCGTTATCCTTCCTGAGAGCAAACGTCACATGCAGTAGAAAAACTCACACACATGCATGCATGTACACACACACACACACACACACACACAAACACACTTCTCCTGTTCTTTGTTTCTAGAAAGTTGGGAGAAGCAGAGCTTCACCGTGAAGTCCAGCCGAAAGGCTCTCAATTTGCAGAGGCCATGTGATAGGTACCCAGTCACAGAAACAAACTGTCTATGCTTTCTTATTCATGACTGAGCACCAGAATGTCCCTGGCAATATTGCTTTATCAGGCTATCTAAGTTCATTCCATGGAAGATTACTGTTGGCTTCTGTGAACATCGCATCCTACCCCCAAGGAAGTAGAAAGAAAAATTTGAAAACAAAATTTCAATAATTTGAAGACAAAATGAGACACGGGCTGTACAGAAAATGATCCCAGAATACCCCTGCTCCTGTGGAAACCAGCAGATTTCTCAAGACCCTCACACAACGTGACAGGACACACCAGAAATGCTGCATGCCTGTAATCCAGGCACTTGGAAGGCCGAGGAAGTGGGAGCTCAAGTCCAAGGTCAAAAGCTGAGGTGTGGTAGAGTGCCAGCCATGAGTGGAAAGAGTCAGGTTTAAAGCCAACATGGTCAACATAGAGCAAGACTTTGCTCAAAAAAAAAAGATAAAAAGATAGATAGATAATCTGAATATAGCCTATGCACATATTCTCCCCATATGCTTTATTTATTTTGGTGCTAGAGATTAAACCTAAGTTCTTGCACATACTAAGCACATGATCTACCAATGACTGAGCTTTATCTTCATATGCATGCCATATAGTTTATATCACATATTAACTATAATACTTAATAAAATGTGTGTAAACCATTGTCTCACTACACCTTTGAGGGGATTATGACAGAGATGCAGTTTCCCTCCCCCAATATTTTCAGTCTACATTTAGTTGAACTTATGGACACAGAAGCCATGGCCATTGGTGCCAACTATATATCCCAATTTAAACTATGTTTTTCTATATACACAGCTACATAATTTACTCTGAAATAACTGGTTCAACTCTCAAATATATGTACATATACATATATATATGGCACTCAGTAATTGACACCTTTCATGTTTCTAAAATATCCAGCATTTTCTTTAAGAAAAAAAAAAATCCTTTGACAGACTTTTTGTAAATGAAGTAAACAAGTGAATGACAGCCAAGACCCAGCCTGACTATCGGCTATATACAAAGGTTGACAGGACTGGAAAATGTTAAAGGAAAAAAAATTATTAAATCCAAACAACAATGAACAATGGGTCTTGGGAAAATTGAAGTACTTCACTAATAAGATCGCAGGAAGCGACAAAATTCACATGTATTCGTTAGGTGTGGCTTTAAAAAAAAAAAGAAAAAAAACCCTGCCACTTAATTTAGAGATCCACGGGAATCCATGGCATTTCAAAACTTGAGTGAAGCCTTTGGAGAAAAAAAAATGAAAAAAAAAAATCTCATCACAGCTCCTTTCAATCTCAGAGGAAGCTGGCGTCGCGCGATGGAGTTGTTAAGCAGCCAGGCCAGGCCAGAATTCATCACAGCACTGCCCCAGGGAGGCTTCGAGCTGCCTGACCCAGGAGCTCAGAATGGGGCTGGAACAAAAGGCGAGCATCCATTTCATAAAGAACCCCAGGAAGTATCAAGCATCAGCGGGAGGATGGCGGGTGTGGAGGTGGAAGGTGGAAGACGGTGGGAGTGAGGATGCACTGGCTCAGGAAGGCAGGGAGCCACAGCGGAGGGAGGGAGGGGGGGGGCGTGAGGGGGCTAGAAGGGAGAGGAAGGAGGGGAGGGGCAGAGAAGGAGGCTGTACCAAACCAGGCTTATTGGCAGAAGTCACACACACACAATTGCCAGGCAATGGTCAGTTTCCTAGACAGTAACTGTGGGGTAGCTAACTGCTAAGCAGTGGAAAGGTTATGAGGAAGACATACGTTAACACAGAGACAGTGAGGGGAAAGGGAACTGGAGAGGAGAGGAGACAGAGGGAGAAAGGAGATAAAGCAGCACAGGGAGGAAGGGAAGGAGAAAAGAAAGAAGAGGGAAGGAGGAAAAGTGGGAGGGAGACAGAAGGAAGGGGGTAAGGAAGGAAAAGAGAGGGAAAGAGGAAGAGGAGGAGGAGGAAGGGAAATAAGAAAGAGGTGGAGGGAGGGAGGAAAAGCTAGAGGGAGAGGAAAGAAGGGACAAAAAGGGAGGGGACAAGGGAAAGGGTAATGAGAGAGGGAAGAAGGAAAGGAAGAGAGGAGAGGATGGAAGGAATCAAGGAGGGAGGGAAGAAAAGAGACAAGAGGAAAGAATGGGAAGGAAAAAGGGAGAAAAGAAAAGAAGACAAAAGGCATGAAAGTAGAAGGCGGACAGTTGAACAGAAGGTTTATGGACACAATGACCGGGACTGCTATGGGGCAGTACAATCTGCTCTTTTTAACTTCTTTCATTTACGTATGTATTTATTTTTATTTTATTTGTGGTCGGTTGTGGGGCCTGAACTCTGGGCCTGGGCGCTGTCCCTCAGCTCTTCAGCTCAAGGCAAGCGCTCTACCACTGAGCCACCTTCCCAGTCGTCTTCATTTATTTTTTGTGTATGCAGTACCAAGGAATCGAACCCATGGCCTCATGTACACTAGGCAAGGACTCTACCACTAAGCCACGTTCCCAGCCTGGCACAGTCTATTCTAGGCCAGCTAATAGCATGCTACCTCTTTTTCAGGTGGGATGTCAAAAGATGTTCCCAATGGTTAAAAAGCATCAAACTCTTCTATCACTTATGTTATTAATCCCACAGGCGTTTAACATTACTCGCCTAGGGTGTGAACAGCAGGAACAATGCCATCAAGGCTGGTGTCCAGGAAGCCCGGAGGCTTCATGTAAAATGAGGCCTAACAGAAGAGATGATAGATTTTCCAACAACCTTCTGTTAAGGAAAAGCCTTGCACAGACCACAGTGATCGTACTATGATACGCCACCCCCTGTCCCAGAAGTCTCTCCAGAATTATTTGTCACCTGGATAAAACAAATCTCAACATCCAAAGTAAGACAGAATTCACCTGCGCTTAAATATTTCTGGATTTTTAACCCTTCCTTTCTGCCCCTCTTGTGAATCTGCAGTGCTTCTTGCATGAACTACGATGTAGAAAACACCACGAGAGCACTTAGCATAGCAGGGAAGCTCTTGTTTGAGATCATTTTGTTAATTATTCACCCCCATCAATGTACACTCACAATGTACACTCACATCGCCATGGGGCCTGAACTCCCTTCGGGTAGGCTACACTCACCTTCCAGGGCCTCTTCAATCTCAGCAGGACAAATTGGGGACAGGTTTTGTTTTTGTTTGTTTGGGTTTGTTTTTTGCTTTTGTTTTGAGTCCAAACACCAGACTGAAAAGGTCATGTGATTTCATTCCGTTGGACTTCTAGAACTGGCCTGCATTTTCTATGTCTATTCACACGTAAGACTTGCAAGTGAAAGCTCGTCAGTCGGCTGTGCGTCACTTTGATGGTGGAGCATATAGCAAGGTAGTAAGATGGATTCCACAGTGGGAATTAGCAGGTCCACAAGTTGAAAATAATGTCTTGACATTGAGAAAATTTTTTTTTTTTTTTTGGTCGGTAGTGGCTTGAACTCAGGGCCTGGATGCTGTCCCAGAACCTCTTTGTGCTCACAGCTAGCACTCTACCAATTGAGCCACAGTGCCACTCCTGGCTTTTTTGAGTTGTTTATTGAAGAGTCTCATGGGGACTTTTCTGTCCAGGCTGGCTTCGAACCACAATCCTCAGATCTCAGCCTCCTGAGTAGCTAGGATTACAGGCGTGAGCCACATCGGTGCCCAGCTAATGAGAAATCTTAAATGGTAAAGTTTTGTTAAAATATAAAGAATATAGAATTTGAACTGGGGGGACTGAAAAGAATCTCACCTGATAAAGGATCACCTGCACTTGACAGTAGCATAAAAAAAAATTTAAATAAATAAAAACAAGCAAAGAAGTGTATGTGTGTGTTCCTTGAATCCAGGGCCTCAAAGATGTTAAGCAAGCATTTTACCACTGAGGCTACACTCCTAATTACATTTTTTTCTCCTTAATGCTATACAAACTACACTAGGGACTCATTAATTATTTCATGGTTGTCTCCGTGCTGGGTTTTTAGAAGTGATGTTAAATTCAGATGTGACTTGTAAGGGAAAAAAGGAAGCGCGCTTTCTATCTGGCAATTTGAAAACATTTCAGAGAACTTTTTATGTGAAACCTAGCCCAACCTATTTTTCCAGTATGTACCCAGATATACCTCTACTTTTAGGAGTTTGTCCTTAATGATATAACTCCCTCCAGGGAATGGTTGCTTAGTCTAACTTATGTTAGTTAACCACTACCTCACCCAACAAATATCTCTAACTACATTGCCTCCTATGCCCCAGGATCTAAGGACATTCGGTGCCAGGGCCCCCAGAGGAGGGCAAAACCCGAGGATACTCAGGTCCTTTATACACACAGTATACCACGTGTCCATAACCTATGCATGGAAACTTCAACAAGACATCTCTCCATTACTTATGATACCTAATATATATAAACGCTAGTAAATGTCATACAACTTTGTTTAGGGAATGATGATGAGGAAAGTGTGTGCACATGTGCAGCACTGAGGTTTTTATTTATTTTTCTTTTCTCAATATATTTGGCCCAAGGTTGGTTGAGTTCATAGATGTATAACCCATGAATAGGGAAGGCCAGGTGCTCTGGTCCACACAGTGTTTGAACTAACATTGACTGCTAGGGATCTTGGAGTTCACTAGGTCCTATCTATCATAGGTTTCTATTTTCTTAAACCTTGTGGGCCCCGCTCCCCCCCCCCCCAAACCCCACGCCGACTCCTGACACATTTTTAGCCTCAGACTCTGAGACAACAAAAGATGAGGCTAGATTTCAGAAGGATCCATTTCCCCGGTGTCACACCAAACAGGAGACAAGACAGGAATCTGAACCAAGCTCCCACTCCGAATCTTCAGCTTTTTGGTTAGGATGATACAAAGGAATCTAAACCTGGTTGTTCAAATAAATACAGCGAGCGCTACCTAACATGGGATGTGAAGTATATTTCAGGGCACAAGATACTCAAAGCATTTTGCATTCATGTTCACACTGAATACTAGCACACCACTGGAAACAACAGTCTTCCCAGTAAATCTGGAAATCGAGGGAAAGGTTAAATGGCAAGTGGTCTTTGGCTAATTTGGGGGATGGGGGCGGGGGAGTGGAGGGGAGGGTGATCTTGACCTTCTCTTTGCCTGGGAGATTTTGTCCATTATTTTCACAAAGATGAAACAAGCCTCTCAAATTCGAGCACTGCCTTAAGCAAGCCTTGCTACATGAAGACTTACGGCCCTGCCCCTTTTTCTGGGGGTGGCTGCCCACGCCCAGGCAGCGTCTCACTTTATGAACGACCGGTCCTGACAGTGTGGATGGCACAGGACCAGGCAGTAAGTCCTAATACCTGAAGCCACCTGCAGGTCACGCCAGCCATCTAGAAATACAAATGGCAGGGTTGCCCACTTACGTGTCATTCTTCAATAGGCTGATTGATCAAATGCTCCCATTCACCTACAATGGGACGTGTATATTTCAACTGTATGGAGGGAGGAGAATATTTACATCTTATTCTTCTGAGTGCTGGGTGCTTGGACCAGCCAGCACAGTAATGAAGAAAACACAGGTTTCCCAGGGACTCAGAAAGAAAAAAAAGAAAGAAAGAAAGGTAGCACTGGTGGCTCACGCCTGTAATCCTAACTACTCAGAAGGTTGAGATATGAGGATCTCAGTTTGAAGAAAAAGGAACGAAGGAAGGGAGGGAGGGAAGGCGGGAGGAAGGAAGGAAGGAAGGAAGGGAGAGAGGAAGGAAGGAAGGAAGGAAGGAAGGAAGGAAGGAAGGAAGGAAGGAAGGAAGGAAGGAAGGAAGGAAGGGAGGGAGGGAGGGAGAGAGGGAGGGAGGGAGGGAGGGAGGGAGGGAAGAGCTCACCAAAAGGCCTGTATCTCCATCACTAGTATCACAAGGCAAAGGTTTAGTACTTGAATGACTCTTGCAGGAGACACAATTCCCTAATAAACAAAGCAGGAATCCTCCAGGACTTTCAAAAACCTCCCAGCAGGGAAAATACCAGCCACACCTCAGGACAGAATTCCCAAAACTAACTGGAGTTTGTCCACTGTGGTTATTGGGTGTCCTCAGCCCTTGATTTTCACCAGGGAATCAGAAGGACAACTTGGGCTCTATAAAATACCTTGCCGCTTATTTTCCATTGTTCAACGGCTCCAGAGGTTGCCAAAGTCTGCGAGGACACAAAAAGAAAAGAAAAGAAAAGAGGAAAAGGAACTGGGGAGAGAAAAAAAAAGCAAAGCTCCCCTCAGTTCCCCGCTGCAGATGTGGAAGGCTGGGCCCTGAGTCCTGCAGGAGTCGCCCATCCTCAGAAACCATCCCCCTTTTGTTACATGTGCTGGGCCTCCTGGAAAGGTCTGAATTAGACAGAGGGGGGAAGCAGGCAGAGGGGGGAAGGAAGGAAGGCTGGAGCAAGAATATATTTTCTATGTCTGGGTAAGGAAAGGGGATTCTAGGTAATTGCCTGGTTTTTTTTTTCATTGTTCTCAGCTGCCATGCCGAGATTCATAGAGGGGCTGAAAGGATCTCGTATTTTTTTTTCCTTCTTTCCCCTCTAATTCTTCACTCTCCATACACCCCCTCCAAATCACCCCTCCCCCTTAATCCTTTTCCCTCCCCTTGCTCATAGTGCTTATTCCATCCTAGGAGGGAGAGAGAGAGAGAGAGAGAGAGAGAGAGAGAGAGAGAGAGAGATGGGGGGAGTAATTTGTCTGTTTTATTTATGATGCAATGAAGGTATGCCGCTCTCGTCAGGATAGCCTGACACTGGTCAAACCATCTGACATCTGAGAGGAACTGCCTTCATACTCCAATGAGTGTATGGTTT
This sequence comes from Dipodomys spectabilis, assembly GCF_019054845.1. Lineage (NCBI taxonomy): Eukaryota > Metazoa > Chordata > Mammalia > Rodentia > Heteromyidae > Dipodomys > Dipodomys spectabilis. Next base: position 7,292,363 of record NW_024870950.1, read on the forward strand.
AACCATTTGTCTGCCGCAGTTCACCTTGCGGTTTGGGTGGAGATTCACAGCACTCTATTTCTTTCATTTTGTTACATCCCCATTGAAATTGGAACGTGAAGTGTTTTCAGGAGTCTTTTGCCTTCCATTTGTACCCTGAAACGTGCAGACAGTGTACCAGGCATTGCCTGGCAAAATTCAAAATTATCTTTATGTCCTGGTGGCAGACAGATATCCGAGAATGGTCTCAGAATTCTACTAAATTCAGAAACCTAGAGAAAGAAGGAAATCACACTGCAAATCCCAAACCAAAAGATGACACTATATGATCAGATACAGAGAAGTGGGAGGAGCTTACATGAAATTAAAAGTGCTACTTGTTCTTCAAAATTTAAAACAACAACAGAAAAAAAAAAAAATCAAAGCCCAGGTTCAAGAGCTCCCAGAGTTATCTGTTATATGAGCTTGGTGAAGCCTTTGGAGCATACGAAGATTTTGATCCTAGGAAGGACGAGGGTTGGAGATCGGTGGTAGGCCAGCTTCTAAATTTTCATCAGTATTGTAAATGGGAACATGGGGAAAGAATCTGACAGACACAAATAGAATGGCTAATGCAGGCATGCCTTTCACTGAATCCACTCCTTCTCTATTCCTCTCAGACTGCCCTCACCTGGCCCAATTATGGGCCTTCCAAATGTCCACTCACCTCGGCACACCCTCAAGTGTATTCTCCCCAGGATGCTCTACAAGAAATCCCCCAACTCCAGAGGGTCTGCCTTATATTCTTTCATATTCTCTCTCTCATATTCTCTCTCTCTTCTCTCTCTCTGCCCCTTGTTGCTTTGCAATTTAACCCACCTTTTCAGACATAAAAGGTACACGTTGGGTGTAAGCAATTATATGTTTGATTTTCTCATTGACAAAAAAAAAAAAAGCTCCACATTAGGCCCAGACAGACAATCAGTTCTTGTCCTTCAAAGGCCTGTGGGGCAAGATTTTGAAGAGAGCCAATGCGATTTCTGCTGACTGGAAGTAGTTTTACTCTAAATAGACTACAAAAGAAAAGAAAAATATTAAGTAAATAAACAAAACAACTCCGCTCACAACAAGGTTCAGAAATGTAATGCACACAGCATGAGACAGCAATAAAGACCCAGCAGATAGTGTGATGATTTATCCTGACCACCTTGTATTTATACATATGTATGTGTATGTATGTATGTATATATTTTTTAAATCTGCATTTGCTTTTCATATGGAAATGACAGTGATGGAGAGAAAGTGAGTAGGATTTCCAAAGCATTCCTTCAGCATAAGACCAAATGTAAACATTATAAACTCAAGGCAATTGAAGAATCCAACAGCAACATAGATACACAAACCAGAGTTCCCATTGTGAGTTGTTTGTTTTTGTTTTTGCTTTTGCACTGGGCTATGGAAGGTGGTGGGGGAAAAAAAAACCAATACAACTTTGATTTGAGACAGAGGCGAGCCCACAGCTAAATGCTACTGCTTTCCCAATCAAATGTGAAAGTTGGTTATGCTGAAATTTGCCTGGGAGGAGTGGGGGAAAAAATACTTAGTATTTGTTTTTACAATTTAAAGATATACTTAAAATTCTACCAGAAAGTCAAGGTGTGAAGGTCACTAGATAGCACACTCACTCAATCACATTCACACACACTCTCTCTCTCTTCCTCTCTCTCTCTAAACACACACACACACACACACACACACACACACACACACACACACACACATCAGAATGTTGTATAAAATTTTTGAGCCATGCAAAAGTCACCCAAGTCTATTCTCTGTACAAAGTACTGGGAAGAACAAAGGAAATCCTCTCTGGGTTTTGTACACCATAAAAAAAATAATGCATTTTGGCAAGGGAATTAATTTACAATAAAATCAATCAGGTATTCCTCGCTAGCCATAGAAGAAACTATTGATACCTTTGTAGAATGAGGCCTCACAGATTCTACGGATGACCGTATATACTGAAACACACCCTCTCAGAAGGGAAAAGAGACCGTTAGTGCACCAATATTATCGGTTGTCTTGCTAGTGATGGCCCAAACTGCATACAAATTTCACAAGTTGACAGGCCTTAACGTTTAGTGAAAAATAATTATGTGATCCAACTTTATACCTCTTTTAGATATCTATTGTCCTATTTAGCTTTTAATATTTAAGTTTTAAGCACTATTTAAATCAGAAGGCCACAACATAAATATTTGTAATCTTCACTTAGATTCAAGGATATAAAGCTATGCCTGCTAGTAGGAACAGGACAGGGGAAAATATCCTTCCAAATGTAAGCTAGTTAGATCTGTGCTAGTAAGTTATAGTTGTTCTATAGTTCTGGAAAAGAAGAATTAATTAGACGATTCTCCAATGTCATAGAATAGGCCACTGAATCCTTATAAACTTGGTAAAATAAAGTTCTTTCCCCCTCAAAGGTAAGCTACATTGAGCTAAAAACATTGTATTCTTCTTTTCTAGTTCTGGTTCTGAACTTCATGCTGGTCTTGGTAACTAGAACAGAGTAATGTCACACTACTACAGGATAGGCCACATGACCCTAATAAATTTAAAACTGTTGACCCCCAACCACTATGATTGCATGTACCACATCAACGTAACATCCAGTGGGTCACTAGACTAAAACAAACTTGCTAATGCAAATATTCATAGCAGCAAAGAAAAAAAAAAAAACATCTGGACCCTAGCATCTGCTCTCCTCCATCTCTCTATTCTTCATATTTTGAGATGTTTGTGATTTAGATTTTCCAAAGGGTTTCAGATGGGGCAAACAAGATAGATCCCCTCGCTCTGTATAACCTGATTGACGTCCAGTCAGGACCAGATGAGCTCATTCACACTCACTTCCCCCGCCTCCCCCAGCCAGTCATTATCCTGCCTGACTCCACCAGAAATTCACGACAAACTTGCAGGGTTTGGAGCTGCCTCAAAAAGAAAACTAAAATAAAAAAGATTATTAAACCACTTCCAGTGCTTCCCCTTCCTGGAGAGACAATAAATTCTGGACTCACATTATCTCGCTACAGAACAACCGCACATTAATAAAAACAGGGAATGAGAAACAAATAAATAAATGGCACTTTGCAAAATCTTCTCCACACCAAAAGGAGGGAGAGAGAGAGAGGCAGGAGTCACGTTTTCAAGCTGCTTTAGCAGAGGAACTGGGGAAAGGCTTGCAAGTAAATAGGCAGGCAGGCAGGCAGAAGAGAAATTCTCAAAGGTATTCCCAAACTTGCATTCGCAATGTGAAAATCAGCGTGAGCTGCAGATTCTTGGGCTATTCCCAAGCTGCGTGTTTGTGACTGCTTCCACCCGCATGTTAGTGACTGTGTATTTAATGAGTGCTTTACATGTCTTTCAATGAACAAAAGTCATGTAATGATGAATTTCTACATGAAGAATACGGTTGCTTTTACCCATGGAAAGCAGTGATCATGAAATGATCAATTATGGTTTGGCCTTAATATCTCTAAACAGTTTTCTCCATGCAAGAAAGAAAAAAGAAAGAAGGAAAGAAGGAAAAAAGGAAGGACAGAAGGAAGAAGAAAGAAAAGAAAGAAAGAAAGAAAGAAAGAAAGAAAGAAAGAAAGAAAGAAAGAAAGGAAGGAAGGAAGGAAGGAAGGAAGGAAGGAAGGAAGGAAGGAAGGAAGGAAGGAAGGAAGGAAGGAAGGAAGGAAGGAAGGAAGGAAGAAAGAGAGAGAGAAAAGGAGGAGGGAAGGAAGAAGAAAGGGAGGGAGGGAAGGAGGGAAGGAAGCAAGGAAGGAAGGAAGGAAGGGAGGGAGGGAAGGAGAGAGGGAGGGAGGGAGGGAGGGAGGGAGGGAGGGAGGGAGAGAGGGAAAGAAAAAAGCAGATGGAACTATTTGGGAATTGTGCTGTGGCATTTTTCTCTGTGCCTGTGTTACTCACAATTCAGCACCCCAGCTCACATGGTTCCGATTCTCCCCTGGACTGACTGGCCTCTATTTAAACCATTCCTCTCCCAGCCACAGACATGTATCAAATGGGAGAGAAATATGACCAAAAGAAACACCTATTTTCTCACACGTTTCAGATTAAGTATCTCCAGCTACTGATAGAAAACCTCTTCAAACTGAAATTAATTTCTCTATTTTAAAACATGTATATAGCAGGTGGTATGTTTTACTCTGCTGCATTGGTGGTGCAGACTCTTTATATAAATATATTTTTAATTTACAATGCAGCCTGATGTTTCTCTTATTTTCCTGATTACTATTTCCTTCACCATTTGGGACCTTATTTTTTTTATCTCTCTTGTTCAACCCTTATTCAAAAATGCCTTCATTCTGAAAGAAAAAGAAAAAAAAACCCACTGGTCAGAAGGACAATGTACAGCTGGAGGACAGGAAAATAAACCAGAACTGTACATAATCTATAATTTTCTAATGTAGTAGAGGCTTCTTTCTCATCACCTCATCCAAAGGAAAAACCGAATTATTTACATCCACAGCTTAAAAAATAATTATACATTCTTGTTCTCTCCCCTGAAATGCTGCAGGCATTGGGTTTGTTCTGTGGAGGCAGACTGCCCCCTACAGGCTAAAACTAGCATCTTAACAACTATCCTTCAGGCAAAGAGTAAAGCTGTTAAAAATATAAATAAATAGTTCCTTAAATGGCTTTGCTCATAAGCAATTAAACCGCGTTTATTCCTACTCTAACGTGTGCTGTTTTTTTTAATGTTGACTAATAGGTCTAATAACACACAACTAAGAGAGAGACAACACTTGCTGTTATTGTTGTTGCTCTATTACAAGCGGCAAGGTAATGTTGAACTGAACACACAATGGCTACAGTCTCATTTCTTCCCCCAATTAGAGTAGCCTCAAAAACAAACAAACAAACAAACAAAAATCTAGAAGTCATTCAAATATCCTTTGAACTGTATGGAGCAAAGTATTACATTTTGCACAAGATCTCTTGAGATTTTCTGGTCTGGGCCTAGGGTGGAGATTAAATTCAGTTAGGGCATCTTTACATGCCTGGAAAATTGCCTCATGGTTCTTATTTCCATTTGAATATTTCAGAAAGTGAGATGAGTTTGTATTGATTTCACCTTATTGCAGATAGCTCTAAAAATTCTAACCAAGAAAGCGGAGGGAAGGGTGTATGCCTGGTCCTAAGGCTTGAACTTAGGGCCTGGACACTATCTCTTAGCTTTTTTTTTTTTTCTTTTTTGCCGAGACTAGCGCTCTATCTCTTGAGCCACAGCTACACTTCCAGCTTTTTGGTGTTTAATTGTAGATAAGAGTCACAAACTTTTCTATCTGGGCTGGATTCAAACCATAATCCTCGGATCTCAGCCTCCTGAGTAGCTAGGATTATAGGCGTGAGCCACCCATACAAAGGAAATTGTGATGATCAAGTCCTGACTACCTACCCATAACTGTGCTGGAACTGTGGGATGGATGAGCTAGTAAATTAATTTTATCAGGGCTTGTGCCCTCTCTCTCATCTACCTGTCTTGGAGCAAATATCCTAAAACCTGCTCCAGCAATTAAAAGAGAAGATTCTATTTCCTTTTTGGTCTCAGAGAAGATTCTGTATAGAACAAGTGTCTAAAGATGTCACAGGTTAGTGGCATTTTTCAGCTCCTCACAAAAATCTTCAGGGGGCAATCCCTTATGCTCAAGAGACAATCCTGACTTGGGTTCCTCCAGTGTGGTTCTTCCAGGCCCAGAAGAGGCAACTTCCTTCCTCCAGTCTCTTCACTGGGACCAGCAGGGGGCTGCTGAAGTGCTCTTTTTTTTTTTTTTTTTAACACCAGTCTTATAAATTGCTCTCCCCATTAATTGTAGCCATGGAAACAATACATTTGGCTGGTAAGGAATTCCTGAATAAAATTTAACAGGATTCTCAAGTCATTCACAGGCTGGGAGGAGACGGTCGGGTGGGACACAGTAATAATCTAGGTTTTAGGCCAGGGTTGGATGCGTTTCTTCTCCTCAAAACCTGTATTGAACTGACACCCCTGATTCAACTGAAGACTTTTTCAATGTTCTTTCACCCTCTGAGAAGGAATTTTAAAGGAAAGGGCAAACAGAAATTATATAGCAATTCTGGGAAGAAAAGGGGTAAGAAAATCATAATATTTCCCAGGCAAGAACAATCATCAGGACTTAGCAGTGAGACCATCTTACCTACCGCAGTCTTGGTACTGTAAGCCTGTTTACTCTGGAGAGCCAGATCTTCCATGACATTAACCAACCTGCCACTTCTATCTACCTGCCACTTCTATCTACACCCCGAGTGGACACCTACAGTCACACACAAATCTTGTCTCTGGATTTTTGTTGTTGTTCTTTTTTAATTCTTACCTCACTCTCAGTGCTTTAAAAATCTTTGGGGGGCAGTTTCGGTTTTCTTTTCTTTTTCCCCTTAGCAGGGAAAGTGTCTATATTATAGCATATTAAGCCAGGCCTGCATATACTCATATTTAATTTGGAAAATGTGTGAGTAAATGCTGCTTGTTATAAGATTAGTTAACAGCTTCAAGTCTACCACTGTGAAAAGCTGATTTAGTTGGTTTTTTTTTTTTAATTTCACTGCCATTTCTTTACATTAAAAAAATCCATTTAAACCCCTTGGATGTTGCTCTTAGAATTAAAATGATATGATCTAGATGAAGAAAGATATGGCTTTAAATCAAATAGTAATGTATGAATTTCAAATTATCTATGATTTTTTTTCTGAAGCTCCAAATCATTCCTGCCTCTGGGTAAATAACTTTAAATACATAAAAATTCCGTTTCAACATTTCCTCTAATACAAATTATCCTTTTCCTGAAATGAAATAAAGTTTCCTACTCTATAAAGACTCTGTGCCTGGGTTTTCTTCAAAACGCTTTGTTAGCCTCTAATTCTAGTACTCAGGAGGCTGAGACTTGAGGATCATCCTTCAGAGCCAGCCCCAACAGGAAAGTCAATGAGACTCCTATTACCAACTAACAACCAAAAAGCTGACCATGCACACCCAGGAAATCTTAACATACTTGAAGCTTTCAATAGACTGAGGCATGAAGCCAGATTAAATTGCCTTTTTTTTTGGGGGGGGGGGTGCTTTAAGAAATGGAAAATACAACTCAAGCCTTGTGGATTTTTATATTTTACTACGCTGGTACTGGGAATTGAACTCAGAGTTTGAGCAAGGTCCTTTAGCATTCTCGCTCAAGGCTAGAGCTCTACCACTTGAGCCGCAGCTCTACTTCCAGCTTTTTGCTGGTTCGTTGGAAATAAAGAATCTCATGGACTTTCCTGCCCAGGCTGGCTTTGAACCTTGATCCTCAGTCCTCAACCTTCTGAATAGCTAGGATTACAGGTATGAGCCACCCGACTTAATCTTTAACACACCATGGGGTAGGAAGGAGGCCAGGTTTCTCATTTCCCTCTTCTTGACTTTGTGGCCTCTCATGTGATGACGTCGTCCAAAGACTGTTGACAATAAGACTGCAGATGCTCCAACTATAACACCAGACCCAACAGGGGCCGGTGAAGGTAGGCCTTACTGTCCTCCTGCCCCCAACACACACCCAACACTGAAAACATCTTTCCAAGAAAGTCCCCAGGATAATCTTCCTCTAGCCAAAATGACATCAACATCTAATTAGTCATTAGCAATGAAGAGAGGGAGGGGCACTCTGTGATGGATGAACTGGATCCCTGCAGCCAGGGATGGGCTGGGCGGCCTGTGAGTCACAGGGTCATGTCTGAGGGCACTGGGAACCGGACCCCCTTGTGTTTTCTGTGGAGAAATGACTGTTAGGGCGTAGCTGCAGGAAGGAAGGAAGAGAGCAGTTTTGGTGGCAGTGTTGTTTCTGGCTGTTGACATGGTGACAGGCCATTTGGAAGTGTAGTAAAGGAGCAATTCGTACATGCAAGGAAATGCTGAGATAATTATTCTCAGGAAATTATTAACCAGGGCAACTATTCCTTCAAGAGTTCATTTTGTTGCTTTTAGTACATTTGTTTAAAGTACCATGTGTACATTTATGGAAATAGCACAATGAAACACCCTCAAATTGTAAATGTGTGCTAGTTCAAAAACAAATTTTTTATTATCTTTAAGTAATATAATTTTACTGTTATTATTAAGGTGTTGTACAGAGGCAAAAAATAAAAGTTTTAAAAGGCACAGCTTGTTTCATGGTACTATATGAAGCAGAATCGGCCATGACAATTGTGGTAACTTAACTTCCTACCCTGTAGGATATGTAGGTACAAGACAAAATTCTTTTAGCCATAAACAAACTCCAATGCCGTGTTCATCAAAATTTATGGGAAAAGTGGCCCCAAAGCTGTCATGCATTTCTCATAGAGTATAGCACGCAACTCTCCCATAAGGATGCTTCAGCCCCAGTATAGAACCCACAGATATGCAGCTACTACTGAGCGGCCCAAATGAGGACGCAGAGAATTCAAAGAAAACTAAACCGATGAGAGCTGGTAAATGCTACAAAAGACCATGCCCAACTAACTCTAGATAAGAAAACAATCCAAAAAGAATCTTAACTCTGGCAGTGACAATGACAGAGAATGAAGTACTATACACATAGAAAGTCTCCAGAACTGAAGAATGATATAAATCCTCAGATGGAAAGAACTCATCAACTCCTATAGGGAGAGAAAGCCACAACAAAACCATAAAAGGCAGTCTACAGAACCCAAGGAAACAAGACAATAATTATGAAAGTGGAGAAAAGAGGAAATGCCTTCAAGCAATAACAATCAGACCAAACAAGAGTCTTACCCTCAGCCACAGTAGGTACACAAAACTTCAAAATGCCAAGGAGAAAAAAAAAATGTCCCATTTCATTGCCTTACTCATGTAACTGTAACCCCTCTGTACAGTATCATTACAATAAAATAATTTTTAAATGCCCCAGAATTCCATACAAAGCTAAACAATTACTCAGGAGTTTCAACAAAAGAAGATTTTCAAAATCTATAATGATTATGAGTCTGCTAAGCACAGACATCTTCTGAAAGAACTATGAAAGGGTATAAACAGTCAGAAGGAAATTATTCCCACAGGAAGTAAAGTGTTGCCAGAAACAATAGGAAGCAATGAACCGATGGAATTGTTGGTAAAGCAAAACCCAGTAATAAATAATTTTGAAGTTTTAAAAATTATTTTATAGAGTTCTCTACAATAACTTGAAACATATCCCAGAATTCTTGTTTTATTTAACAGATAGAATTTTCATCCATTTTCATTCTCAGGAAGATCTGAAATATTTCTGTCACTTACTAAGGGTTATTGAAAAAACTGATACAAAATACAAATTTCAAACAGAGCAGAATACAGAATACATCCAAGAAATCAAACTACTAAAGATTGAGGAGGAAAGAAAATATATGGTGAAAAGAAAACAGGTAGCACAAAAAATTTTAAGCATCAATTACTACAATAAATACAAATGATTTAAAATTTCTTTAAAAGACAGTGACTCTGAAACGAATCAGAAGTAAAATAGTTATGTGTTTTTTCCTCCCAGAAAACTGACCTCAGGGAGAAACCCTGACAGTTTGAGAATAAGGTAATAAGGGAAGAGATGCTGCACAAATACTAGTAAGAAAAGGAGATGCTGACAGATGAATAATTTACTAAGAAATAGTGATTATCTCTGTTTATTATAAATGATTTTTCTATTTTTGTTTATACCTTTCTGGGTTTGTTTTTCAGAGTTACACAAAAACGAATTATTGCAAATAGAAAAGGTCATGGCTTCTTCATTATTAAGGACTTCATTAGTGGATGTAGCTTAAAATAACCAGCATTTCAAGTTATGTGAACCCTTACATTAGGAACTTGTATTAAGTCATTTAATACTCATGGCATCTTAACAAAAGAGCACTCTGCTTTACCTTATCGATGAGGAAACAGGGACATAGAGAGACATAAATGGCATAATTTACATAAAGCAAAAGAGCTAGCAGAGGATAAACTAGGTAAGCTATAATACCAGTTGTCGGTCTCAGACATGACAGACAAATACACAGGTAAACATAGGAAAAACAACTCCGATGATACAAAGACTACCCTTGTCAATATTGACAATTATCTCTCAATTAAAAAACCTCAATGAGGAAAGATGTTTACCATTTGCTATTAATAGTACAACTCACAGGCAGGCAGGGAGACTTTTTTTTCCTATAATTTGATTCCTAAGTTTATTCAGTCATCATCATATAATGGGGACATTTTGAAGAGGTGCATTATCAGATGATTCTGTCACTCTCTGAGCATCCTTGAGTGTACTTACATCAGCACCTAGATTTGCTGATGTATTGTGCTGATTGGCCACAAAATTGTATCATGTGTTGTACTGAATACTGTCTATAACTGTAACCCACTGTAAGTATATAAAACACAGAAAAAGTAAAAATATGTGGTATAAAAGATTTTTAAAAAAAAAAAAAAGACACTTACACAGTGCAGACACCATGAATGAACTCACAGGACTGGACACCTTGTGAGTCAGTAGGTGGGGGGAGGGGTGGCGAAGGACCTGGCCCTGACTGCGCTCTACTCCTCAATTCACCAACGCTGCACTCCAGTGGCACCAAGCCTTCCTTCCTTCACCAAGATGTGAATCTTAACTTAGTGTAATTTTAGCTTAGTGTGATTTTTGTAACCATGCAAAATGTTTAAAAATCAAAATTTTTTTACTCTTTTATAGTAACAGAACACACACACACACACACACACACACACACACACACATTGTAGGAGCTTTTCAGTTCCCTCATGATCTCATGAGACAGGCAGGTGTATGTGGTCTGTCATTGACAGAGATGTTATTGTACTTTTGACGGTACTCAGAATGGTAAAACCAAAGTACCCATGGTTCTACCAATATATGACAAAGTATCATTTCTATATAGCCGATACCACCCTATTTTGCAGTTGAATCGTTTATGGGTAGTTTTGGCAAGAAAGAAATAAAAGTTTGAAAATTTAATTCATCTTTAACAGTAAAAACTTATGTGATGTTTCTATTCGTGACCTGAAATTCTGCCTGCAAAATACATGGCGAGAACTATATGCTGTGGGGACCCGATTGTCTTTCTCAGATTCTATTCCTTTTTCATTTTGAGCAACTATAGGGTTGCAAATGAACTTGAAGATAACATGTGGTATATTTTGAAATAATTTTCACAACTACAAAAGTAGGGGGAAAAACACCCGACATTATTAGAAATTACCTTTTACCTGTATTTATAGTAGCCCCAAAAGTCATCATTTATAAGTAATGGATGCATTTCTAACCAAATGGATATTGAAAGAAAAAAAAAAAGGTGCATTTGCTAGCTTTATCAGAAAAGGGTCTTGCAAATAGCATGTAGACAATTACATTTCTGAGAACATTCAATAGGCCACCTCTCTTGGCTAAATTACAGTAATGTGCATTTTGGCAAATCATATCATTTTACTAAGTCATTTTAAATGTACACTGTGCATTTCTTCTCTTACCTCTCAAAATAATTCTCTAGAATGCTTCAACATTAAAGGAAAACGCAGATATACCCCCAGATACCTCACCACAGCCCAGCTTTCTCTGCAGGAAGCCGCTGCACCTTTCTTATTTTCCTAGAAGATACCACCACAAAAAGGGGAAAAAAGTAAATAAAACCCTGCTTTTTCTTCTGCTTCCATGGCAGTACACTAAGCATGTTGGAATAGATGACATATTTGCTAGAGGCTGTATTTAATGAAATAAAAACAAGGGCAAATGACTGACACCTCTCCTTTCATTGACATAGGCTACATAGAAATTGTTGCTTCCACACTGACGAGTGAGGTTTATCATTTCCAAAAGCTAGCGTCCTTCTGTACAATTGCATCCATTACCTAATACTGTTCATATTCGTCCGTGGTTATCACATTATAATGTATGAAAAACTGATTTTGAGAAATGGGAGTGAGAGTATTCAAATACATAGTTATAATAAATGGGCATGGAGCGCTGGAATATAAAACTAATGATTCCAGTTGTCTACTCTTGATGCTATTGAAGAGTATTATCTGATGCATAATTAACAAGGTTTTGAAAGAGTGGGTATAAAACATGATAGTGTTTCTTGTCAACTTATATTGGGAATTCTACTGCAACCAATACAAACAACCTGCAAGTATGCTTTCTATCTAATCTGGAAAATTGACAAATACTGTACTCTATTGGGGCACCTTTGTTTTCTCAGATTTATTCTCATTTATGTATGCTGTCTTCTCCCTCTCTCTCTTGCAAAAGAGAATTCTTCTCAAGGCCATTATATGTGTATTCATGTTTATATATATATATATATATATATATATATATATATGTACTTACTATATATGTGTGTATATATATATGTGTGTGTGTATATATGTGCGTTTGTGTGTGTGTGTATATATATTTATATATATACATATATATATATATACTGGGTCAGTTATGTTTCACAAGTGGCAGTGTTTTATAAACCTTAAAATTGCCAAAAATTAAATTGCTGGCATAATCTCAGAACACCATCAGTCTCTAACTCATTGGAAACTGTCTTCCCCATGTGTGCCTTTGGATTAGGAGAATACCCGTTGGTAGAAACATTACAAACTACACCAAGACCATTAATAATAAATAAGTTGGATCAGGAAACCTTGTCAGTAAGCTCACTTTTGTGCACAAAAGTGGCCACCCAAATGTAGTCATATCTACTCAGGAGGTGGAGGTAGGAGCATTATAGTTTGAAGTTAGTGCAAGAGTATATGAAAAACAAACTAGAAGCAAAAGGACTGGGGGGGGGGGGTTGGCTCAATGGAAGACCACTTTCTTGAAGCCCGCAGTTAAATCCCAAATACCACCCCAAAAATATTAGCAGTGAAAACGGTGTATAATGTTAGGTTGGAAGCAGAAAGCAAATCACTTGAGTGGGGTCAAACTACCAGATTCTTGAGCCTGAGAAAAAAATTCCAACACGTTCAGCATTCACCAAGTGTATCAGGCACCATTTGGGCTGTGGTCTCAAACACTTGAATGGGATTGCTTAGGAACATTAAACTTTTCCTGTAGTTGTGCATAGCAGATGTTTAAAACAAAAACATGTCCCAAATCTAGAGTCCAGGATGACTCTAAGGCTGTTACACACCAAAATAATTAAGCTAAGCTTTTAATTAGAAGAGATGAATAATTTATAAAAGTAGAAATAAACTGCATGAGATCCAAAGATTATATCCTGTCCCTTTAAAAAAGGAGTAAATTGAGTACCATTCTTTAGTAACCTAATAGGATGACATAAACTTTCTCAAACATACTTAATGTAGGACAGTTTTTGGCACATACCAGGCACTGAGCAAAGAATTGAGTTTGTTAGCAATTTTTTTTTTGGTGCCAGTCCTAGGGCTTGATCTCAGAGCCCGGGCATTATCTCTGAGACTTTTTTGCTCAAGGCTATCACTCTACCGCTTGAGCCACAGCTCTACTTCTGGCTTTTTTTGAGAGCTGGCTAATGGGACATGAGAGTGTTACTGACTTTCCTCCCCAAGCTGGCTTCCAACTGGAGCCTCAGATCTCGGCCTCCTGAGCATCTAGGACCCCAGGCAGGAACCACTGATGCCTGGCTTTAGCAACTTATCAAAATGAAACCAAAGCATGTCTGCATAGATAACTAGTGGCTATGGAAGATTAATCGGGCACAGTTTTGCTGCCAACTGTTAGAGCAAGATCAACACTTAGCATAACATGTGGGACTCCCAAGTGTTATGAGAGCAAGAAGCTCCTCAGCAATGATGAGGACCCCTGGTCTTGCCACCACACGGAAAGGCGTGTCTTCTGCTTCAGTGGGGAAATATCTGTTCTGCAATTACCTACGACCCTCCTAGAATCATCAGTGTACAGACTATTTTCATTCCCCTTTCTTTGAGAATATAGCCCTTGAAAGTTTTGAAAAGCAAAAGCACATCCTAAGAGGTACACAGAAGGCAAGACCACACCTAGACTCCGCTTTTACCACACAGATCCATCTGTCAGGGATGGCCCATGTGTGCCTTCTGCCATCTGTTCCCAACCATCACGGTTTACTTTTCCATTTTAGGAAGCCACACATAAATCCAAGCACTGGTGGCCCATATCTGCAATCCACTCAGGAGACTGAGATCAGAGGACCATGGTTTCAGACAGTCTGAGCAGGAAAACCTGTGAGACTCTTATCTCCAATTAACCACCAGGAAAAGCCAGAAGTGGAGCTGTGGCTTGAGAGGTAGAAGCTCCAGCCTTAAGGAAAAAAAGCTAAGGGACAGCACCCATATGCTGAGTTCAAGCCAGTACAGGCACAAGCACAGCACACGCACACACGCACACACACACACACACACACACACACACACACACACACACAAATGGAAGCCACACAAAAATTCCAGCCACTGACCACATAAAAATATGAGTTATTTGCTGGGGTCTTGGTAATATTGAAGGGGAAAAGCCCAAGATTCCTGTCTAGAGAAATCTTGGGGGGGAAAAAAAGTCTGACTCTTACAGTTACCTTCAAGGTAAAATTAATTATTAATTGGCAAAGCCTGGACACAGAATGGTTGCTATCAATATTTTAATACTTTCAGTGCTAATTTCATTCTCTCCATCACCATTCGTCTATCGAAGGGGCAAGAAAGATCTGTTTACTTTCAGGAAAGCTTGCTGCAATGAACACCTTAAGAAGGTTTCCAATATTTTGAAATGCTTTGAAATCTTTCCTCTTCCTTAATTTCTAATATTAAGCAAACTGAAGGGGGGAAAGATTCATGTTTCCTACCCACGAATGAGCAATTCCACCATTCTTAGCAATCTTGTGAAAGATTAGATGGCTAACTTCTGAACAGCATTAATTTTTTAATTCCCACCCACTGGGGCCACGACGCGGACTGCATTCAGATGTGTGCTGATGCGCACAACTTGACCCCTATGAAAACAGAAGGTGAATTTATCGATGACCTAAATTCAATCTACTTCATCTCTAGAGGCAGGTCGCCAACCTAACTCATCTCTGGGTTGTTTGTTGCAAAAAAACAAAAACAAAAGCAAAACCCAGCTAAGACATACTTCCTTTCAAGTTTTATCAGAATGGCTTAAAAGGAGCTGTAACATAGTAAGACTTGGGTGTGTGAAGGGGTGAGGGAGAAAGACTGAAAAGGTGTCACTCATCGAGATTCATTGTATCATATAGTACTTTGTCAGTGGCCACTCCTTGGTACAACTACTTAGAGATGAAAAATAAAATCTACAAGAAGAATTGAGTATATCACAAATGAGGCATTAACAATTAAGGAGTTGGTAGGGCATGGTGGTACATACCTGTAATCTCAGCATTTGGGAGGCCTGGGCAGGAAGATTCAAGAGTTTGAGGCCAGACTGGGCTCTATAGCAAAACTCTGACTTAGGGGTGGGAAGAAGAAATAGAAAAGCAAGCAAGCAAAGCAAGAAGCAAAGAGAGAAAGAGAGAGATAAAGAGAAAGAAAGAAAGAAAGAAAGGAGGGAGAGAGGGAGGGTTGGAGGGAAGGAAGGAGAGAGAGAGAAAAAAAAAGTGCTTTGGCTTTTTAGGGGCCACTGACCCAGACAGGGGGGAAAAAAAGATGCTGATAAGGAATTTCTTCAGAACCTGGACATGACAACCCAAGAAAAGTCTCAGATATGAGGGCAACCTGAAACTTGCCTCAGGGATAGTCACAAGCCTTAACCACAGGTCCTAAGCCTCCGGGGCAGACAAGGGGAGCAGAGGTAAAGGGTCAGAATCGCTCAGGGCACATAAATCCTCCCAGGACTGCTGTGGGGACAGTATCCACTAGAAAGGAATCCTGTTGTGGTTTTGAAAGATTGAAAGCCTTCTGATTGCCATTCTTGAAGCCCTTTGTGAATGTGGGGGATGGGAGGTGAAGCCCTGTCTCCCCTGGCCCTAGCCCTCAACCCCCCCTACACTTTATTCTGACTACCTACACCTGTTACCCATATACCCTCCCAGCCTGTGAGCCTGTGGACAATTTCAGTCACTCCTCAGAGGACAAATCGACTTCCTGAACTGCACATGAGTACTGAAGTGTGCACCTGCTCGAGTTCCTTCTAGAAAACAGTGCAGTGCTTGCTTAGGACCAGCACGCATCCTCCTGAATGCTGTGCATCATGGCTGGGGAACATACAATTTCTATTATGTTATTACACTGTATTGTTCAGGGGATAGTGACAAGAAAAAAATATCTATAGTGTTCAGTACAGATGCACTTTTTTCTCCCAAATATTTTTGATCTACAGTGGCCTGGAGTTACAGATGTAGGAACAGGATAAAGAGGGCCAGCCCTCGGGCCTCCATTCCTACCTGCGATGCTGCCCATCTCCTCCTCCCTCCTGCAGGCTTGTGATCCACCCCAGTACTGGGCTCCTGTGGGATGCGGGGAGGAGGGAAGGGGAGGCAATGTCCTCACTGACCACGGCCAGGAACCTTCGCCCATTCACTTAAGAGTTACCTTTATTTTTTTCTCCCCTACAGATGCTGTGATCATCGAGTATTAGTGACTTTGTCTCCTTCAAGAATTTCCAAACTTGTGCTCCTACTCTCCACCCCAGACCCCTCCAACAGGCTTCCTGGATGGCAGCCACAATGGTGCTGCTCAAATCTTACTAGCGGATAGATCACTGTCCAACTAGAGCTCCATTAGGGATTCCCATCCTTCGTGCTGGATTGATCCCCACTTTTCTGTTTCAGTCTCATCTCTCACGACATCCAGAGAGCCCAACAACTCCTATCACCCTCAGATGCAAAGAGACCTGTGTCCTTTTTCCACCAAAAG
The DNA here is from genome assembly GCF_019054845.1 of Dipodomys spectabilis. Classification (NCBI taxonomy): domain Eukaryota; kingdom Metazoa; phylum Chordata; class Mammalia; order Rodentia; family Heteromyidae; genus Dipodomys; species Dipodomys spectabilis. The sequence goes on from NW_024870950.1 coordinate 7,309,224, forward strand.
CCTTCTGTGCTTGGTCTGAGCTTACCTTAGGAAATGAAGCTCCTCCCAGGGCATGCCGTGCCAGATAAATACACAGCTTCTACCCTGCTCTGCCACTGGCCTGGCCTAATCCAAACCAGCCCAGAATCTTTTTAGCAGAGGCACATTTCTCTTCTTTTCTTTTTGCCAGTCCTGAGGTTCGAACTGTGGGCCTGGGCACTGTCCCCGAACTTCTTTTTGCTTGAGGATAGTATTCCACCACTTGAACCACAGCGCCACTTCCAGCTTTTTCTATGATTAATTAGTGATAGACTCTCACAGGCTTTCCTGCTGGGGCTGGCTTTGAACCACAATCCTCAGATCTCAGCCTCCTGAGTAGCTAGGATTACAGGTGTGAATCACCTGCTCCAGGCTTGGAGGCAAAATGTTTACAGTCAGGATGTTCCTCCATAAAAGTCCTAATGGACATTTGTTGAGAACTTACTATGTTCCTGTGGCTATTGTAAACATTCGCTAATACCAACTTAGGTAGTCCTACAAGGAACCCTGTGAGTTGTGATAGTTATGATTCCCAGTTTATAGACAAGGACATAAAGTAAACAGGACACAGCCAATGAGTAGAGGAAGCAGGATTCCAATCATAAATTTGCAGAGTTGACTTGCTAAATTTAAACTTCACTATGATTCCCCTGATAGTCAGGGACAACAACGTCTGAATTCATGACACATAATGGCCAATGCATGTCAGCTGATAGTAATAAGATCTTCCCAGCTGTGGTTTGAGGACAGCCATGATCATCAGATGTAGAGCAGCCAGTCGCTACAAGGGGTTAGGTCTGCAAGGCAAAACTCCATCTTCCTAGCTCCCTGCATAATTCACCGGGGAAAATTTCCCGTATTATATTAACATTCTAGGCCTACTTTGAGGAACAATAAAGTAGAAATATCACACTGTAGAATTATTCTCCTGCCAAAACTAAAACTACATAATTAATGTGACAGAAAAATGTGGGTTCCCGATGCTTTGAAAATCTAAACTGTATGTCATTTTGCCATTTATAGTTTATTAACAAAATTAGGTCCAGCTTTTTTATATTAACTGCTGTACATTCTTCTGATGTTAAATCAATACCATTTCCATTTTTCATGGAACAGAAATTTAGAAAATTAAATACATCAGACAAGTGGTCAGAATGGGACCATAAAATGAAATCTGAAAGATTAAAATAATGACTATTATTTATCACACATATTTGCATCCCTAAATAGTAAAAAGTCCTAATTGCTTGCCTTAGGTTCCTATAAGTATAAAAGTAAAATATGGATTAACAAATTAGCCTTTCTGTCTTCCAGAGGGAAAAAATTTCCTGGGCACAGACTATGTGACCAATAAATACTTCACTGATTGATTCCTGTAATAAGCTTGTTTAGTTGCTAGGACATCAGATACCTAGTATTTTAAGCAGGGGCCAGGGGAAGGGTAGAAACTAGTTTTAATTGCTTATAATGAACAATCTTTAAAACCATTTGAGAGAGGCAAAAAGGAAAGCATTGCAGAAGTTAACTGAAGAACCAATGAGCAGTAGTAGTGTAGAGCAAAATACTTTTACTGTAGCCTTTGGTACGGCAGTTAATCCATTCATGTATGTTTATTGAGCACATACTGGGTGCTGGCCATGGTACTAGTTTCGTGACAAAAGCCAGTGAGTAGACAGGGATAGTTTACCCCCATCTCATCACAGCCGGCCAACCGCATGAGGTTTAACTGTGACGTCTCTGGACTTTGTCTCCTCATTTTTTCCTATCTTCACTCTCAAATGCTACCACCCCCAGGCCTCCCCTCCTGTCAGCCCTGGTTAGGCTGCACCTTCCCTAGGATGAATTTCTGCTCCAAGAAATCTGTCTCTCTTGTTCCAGATTTAAATATCAGCTCCTTGGAGTCTCCAATTCTTAGCTGGGAAGAGCCAGTAGGCTCATTTGTTTAGGGCATGGATGATACATGAGTCATTTCTAGTTGTTGTTTTTTTCCTAATGGTGTTTACTAAGAGGAATGACTCACTGAAAAATTTTAGGCAATAGCAGCAGATATGATGGGGGAATGGGAATATTTAGGATCATTTCTGGGCTATACATAGGTCTGATCTAGACTGGCATCATCTTCAGGAAGAACCCACAACCCCGAGTGTTCAGCACAACCAATAACCCCATGCATAGTTCATAAAGCAGTGAAATCCCTAGCAAAGAGCAGGGAATTTGGAGAGGGCCAGCCACTCTCACCATTGTCGCCAGTAACAAAGCCAGCCCTCGGCAACACCTCCCCTCACTGGAGAGACCATCCGGGCATGTGCCTGACTTTCCTTGGTCCAAATATCCCACGAATCTATCTCCATTTCCATCAGGGCCTTCTGATTAGACTTGGACCAGTCAGTGAAATACTGAATGCCCTCATCTGAAAGCTTTCTCTAATTAGAGCGGGGATCTTCTTCTATTCTGTTGAAAACTAATGATAATAAAGTGAGTCTGATATTTTACTATGTTAGGGATCAAACGCGGGGCCTTGCACTTGCTAAGCAAATGCTCTACCACTGAGCTCCATCTCCAGCCCAAGTATCAATTCTTTAAGTGGATCTGGTGCCATGACTTCATGGGGCAAGTAACAAATATAACAAGTTTGAAATGTATCCGCCACAAAGAGGAAGGCCTCTTTCCCCATCCCTCCCCACTGGCTTTCCAAGACTGCTCCCAACCTAGCCAACTACCAGAAACACATTACTAGCAAGTCCAGCATTTTTTTTTTTCTTCCGGAAAATCAAGTGAGGGCAAAGTGGAAGAGCAAGCACATGATCTCCGCAGGTGAGCCATCGTGACTAGCTCCACTTCAGCCTCTCTAAGATCCCCCCGCCGCCCCCACGCTAGATTTTCTTCCTACTAATAAGTGTTTATCTGAACAAATTCATGCTTTGTTAATACATTTTTATTTTTTAAAAAAAAAATTTTAAAAGCTCTTAAAATTCAACTGCAAAAAACATTTCATCTAGAGCTCACGGTAACTTGCCACCTCCACGCCGCTTCAGAATTTCTGAGAACTCCCCCGTGTGTGCCAAACTGACAGGAGAGAGAGAGAAAAAAAAAAATCTGTTCCCAAGCTACTTTTAGCCGAGTAAATACTTGGAAATTCACTGGGTAGCTAAGAGGTGTGCCATTATGGTCTTTTCAAAGACATGCTGTAAACTTCCTGCATTGAGCAAAATAGATAAGGCCTTTTTTTTTTTTTTCTTTTTCTAGAAGTCATTGAAGAAAAATTGAAGCAAAAACAGAAAAGCCACTGGCTCTCACCACATACCCTCAATAATCTCTGTCCGTAAAATCACCCCTCCCTGTTTTCCTTGCCACCCCTAGCTGGCTGCGTGTACTCTGCTAGCTGTGGGCTTGGGGCTGGACACTGTCTGGGGCACTTTGGGGAACATATGCTGGCATACAGCAGGCACTCGATGCTTGTTCTAGGAACCAGTGCTTCCTTCAAGGTGATAGAGAATGTGAAATTAGGTAAGATGGAAAGAAATTACAGCAACCACTGGGGTCGCTTGGCCCTAGAGATCCTTTTCTGATGGGACCCACTTCCTGCTCAGGTGTGTTGGTGGAGCTGGAATCTGATGCTGAGTCCCGCTGGAAGGCATGATGTCAGGAATAGGTACAGAGGGTCTCAGGGCCTGAGAGCCGGGACCCAGAGGAGACCCGTTAATTACTTGGAATCTCACTTCTCAGACTATTGATAGACACTGTGTGTGTGTCACCTGATGGAAAAGTTTTGGAATCCTGAAAAGCCAGCGAGGCTGCGGGAACCCCACGCGAGGCAAACCTCCGTCTACCATGTGTGAACTTAGACCAGGATGCGTTTACATCTGTTTGAAATAAGAGGAGGAGGAAGAAGAATGAGGAATGAGAAGATGAAGCTGGAGGAAGATGGAGAAAGTGGTGAAGGAGGAGGAGGAGGATGATCAGGAGGCAGAAGGGCCTCACAACTGCTCTGAGGGAATGTGGGCCGTAATTTGATTTGTTTTGTCACGTTCTCCCAGCTGCCACTGACTATGAGTTGTCCCTGCTTTGCTAAAATGACAAAGCCAAAGAAAAAGGCCAGAGTGTGAGCTCAGACAAAGATTAAGAACAGAGCAGAAGGCTTTGAACTGATGGCTTTAGAGGAGTACGGAAGACTCGGTCCTAAGGAGCAGATGATGAGTGGAAAGAGGCAATGATGGCCAGGTAAGACCATCGGGTTTCACAACAACCCCAGCAATCAGGTCCCGTTACTGTTACTCCTGATAGACAGGCCACAAGGAGGTAAGCTAAATGTTCCATGACAAATAGTATAGGTGGATCAAGAAAATGTGGTATATATATACACAATGGAATTCTATGCCTCCATCAGAAAGAATGACATTGCCCCATTTGTTAGGAAATGGAAAGACTTGGAAAAAATTATATTAAATGAAGTAAGCCAGGCCCAAAGAAATATAGGTCCCATGGTTTCCCTTATTTGCAATAACCAGTATATGTCTGAGTCAAGCAGAAAAGGTCAGATAAGTTGATGTTAGGGAAATGAACCCCAAGATAAGTATTCAAATGTTTTTTTTTCTTTCATGGATTATTTCTAACACATTTATAAGATTATTTCTTTGTTGCTTTGTATGTCCCTCCCCCATGCTTTGTATGCTCCTCCCCTGCTTTCACTGTATTTGATGTCGGTATACTTTGTGGAGGGGAAGGGAAAAAAACAAATCATTTAAATATTGATACAGGTGGACCCATTGCAACCATGAGATGTACAAGTCATTACGTCAAAAACGAACTTTACAACTTTGGTGGGGGGGGGGAGGATTGTGGGGGGTAGGGGGAGGATGGGAAGGGATGGGAAGGGGAAACAAAGGAGGAGGCTACAATGCTTGATAAGAAATGTACTCATTACCTTGCCCATGTAATTGTAACCCCTCTGCACAGTATTTTCACAATTAAAAAAATAGTATAGGCAAAAAAATTAGGATGACTGGCAAGGATGTGGAAAAGTACAGCACCAGTGGGGTGTGAACACACATCACACCTGGGCATTATTGAGCCAAGTGGGGAAAAAAACATACCCCACAAGTCAGAAATTCTGCTAGGCACATACTCAAAAAAGGCTACCATGGCTCATGCCTGTAATCCCAGCTATGCATGAGGTAAATATCAAAAGGCCAGCCCAAGTGAAATCAAGACCCAATCTGAAGAGCAAACTAAACTAAAATGGCGGAGAACTTGCCCTGCAAGCATTGTGTTTAAACTCCAATACTATCCAAAAAAAAAAAATAGGCTTATACATGCACCTGAATGCTCCTTGTGGTTAAGTTTGGGTCTATCAAGATGAAACGGCCACCATCATTCCTAAACAGAGACCATTCATACCCTGTGGCCATGAAAAGGAGCAAAGAACAATCATATGCAACATCCATTTTACAAGTATAATCTCCCATGGGGAGAAGAAGTTAACAGGGGAGCACCTAAATTCCTTTCAAGATCAGCATTTAAAGGAGAAGTTGGGAGACACATGTATGTGACCCACTGTTCTATGGGATGGTGATTAAACACTTTTGTTTTGAGTGACCTCATCGTGATGAAAAAAGAAAAGCCCAAATCAGGATACTAATGACTTCTGGCTCAGAAGAAAGGCAAATGAATCCCAAAGGAAATTTCTAATAAGTTCTGCTTTGTTGAGGCAGAAAAAATTTCAAGATCATTATTTTTTCCCCCACAGGATGGGCATGTTTGAAACCAAAGGTAGCAGAGGTCACCCTGGGCGCGTGCAGGTCAAAGTTTTCCTGGCTGAGCAGACAGGAAGGCCAAGATTCAGGACAAAGCAGGTGGCTTTGAACTGATGGCTATAGAAGAAAACTGAAGGCCCAAATAAAGAGCAGATGCTGAGTGGGAAGAGGAGATGCTGGCACTGCTAGGGTCAGGTAAGATCACCTGGTTCTCACCACAACCCCAGCAATCAGGTCCTGATACGATTCATTGGCTTCCCAAGAAATGCATGCTCTCACATCAGGAACTCGCCCCTTGCAGTACAGGACTGAGAGAGAGAGAAACCAATGGCCTGTGGTGATCCTGGCAAGCGAGGGAGGCATGATTCCTCATGACTTCCCAAGAGTCTCATTCATTTTACACTCCTGGGATTTGCACTTTCTAGGCAGGTACTCTACCACTTGAACAATATCCCTCCACACTCTTTTACGCTTTAATGTGTTTTTTTCTTGATTTCTTTTCTCTTGGGCAGACTGGTATCATGATGCCTCCCCCTCTGCCTCCCACCCACTTTGAGGCTGGCCTCCCAGTGGGACCCTCCTGATTGCTTCTTCCCAAGGAACTGGTATTGCAGGTAGGAGTCACTGTACCCAGCTAGGATTCTCATCATCCTTGGGACTGTTGACAGCAATCATGGTTATGCAGCAAGTCAAACCCAGCTGCCATCCACGGCTGGGGAAGGGGAGAGAGAAATACACAGGCAGAGGCGATAGGGTCACAGGTGAGGGCAACTGACCAGGATTACCTGCACCCATGTAATCCTGGCTTTAGGAGCACCGCTATTTATACCTCATTGGTGTCCTTTGCGTTTTGTTTGGCCAGCCCTAAAACTAGATCCCAACTCTCGTCCTTTCACGCACAATTAAATATTTATTTTCTTTGGAGAGTATTAGAATCCCATCTCAGTATCAACTATCTACTAGAAATGACATTTTCTGGGATGATTCTGGAAATATTGAAATGAATCAAGACAGGCTTCCTGCCTCCAAGCAGCTTACTTGTTGACAAGTGCCAACAACCAAAGTGTTCAGTGTGGCATCCTTGAAATACAAGTGGGGGGCGGGAGGAATCTGAAGACAGGTCAGGTCTGAAACAGCAATTTATTATTTTTTTGCCGGTCCTTGGGCTTGAACTCAGGGCCTAGGCACTATCCTTGAGCCTGTCTGTGCTACCATTTGAGCCACAGTGCCACTTCTAGCTTTTTCTGTTTATGTGGTACTGAGGAATCAGATCCAGGGCTTCATGCGTGATAAGCAAGCACTCTATCACTAAGCCACATTCCCAACCCCAGAAACAACTTTTTTTTTCTTTTTGTCAGTCGTGGGGCTTGAACTCTGGGCCTGGGCACTGTCCCTCAGCTCTTCAGCTCAAGGCTAGCGCTCTACCACTTGAGCCACAGCGCCACTTCCAGTTTTCTGGTGGTTTATTGGAGGTAAGAGTCTCACAGACTTTTCCTGCCCAGGCTGGCTTTGAACCACGATCCTCTTATCTCAGCCTCTTGAGTAGCTAGGATTACAGGCATGAGCCACCAGTGCCTGGCCAGAAACAACAATTTTTTAAAGCCACATTTGATAGACAAAATCCCATGCCACCTATGTAGAACCTGACTGTCTCTGGGGTGAAATTATAAAAAATTCTCCCATCTCTTTTTTTTTTTCCAGGGGTGGGGGCTAGAATGTATTTCTGCCCAAATGCTATGTTGTTTACTTTTCTGGATTCTAAGCCCCATGAAAACGAATCTGATAGATTGAAGTTGAGTGATCTCTGTTTGTAGCATGAATGACTCTAACGAGATGAACAGTTTGTATCTCCATGGGTCAGGTACCAGATTTAAGACACAAAAAGAAATAGGCTATGGTTCTTGCCCTTAGAGAGAGCACAGTAACACGGTATGTTCAGAAAATGTAGACTGGGGCTGGGAAGGTGGCTCAGTGGTAGAGTGCTTGCCTTGCATGCATGAGGCCCTGGGTTTGATTCCTCAGCACCACATAAGCAGAAAAAACTGGAAGTGGTATTGTGGCTCATGTGGTAGAGCGCTAGCGTTGAGCTGAAGAGCTGCGGGCCAGCGCCCAGGCCCAGAGTTCGGGCCCCACAACTGACAAAAAAAAAAAAAAGAAAGAAAACGTAGACTAAACAGCTGAATTAGGTCCTGTTCATGGGTTCGACATTATCTGTAACAAACCAAAGAAGAGGTGCGTGATTATGATTCCTCGTCATTTAAAACAATGCCTTCTAATTCCCAGCTGACTTAGAGGAAAGCGGCAATTTGTTCTCACACACACACACACACACACACATGTCTTCACACACACATATACGCACATACATGTCTTCATTCTCACACACACACACACACACAGAAACACACTCAAATCTAAAATCTTCCTTGACACAGCAAAACATCAACCCATTATTGCTCGCATTTGAGCCTGTTTTCAAGGGGTTAGAGTCCATTATATTTCACTGGATATATTCCTTTCCATGGCAGGTCCCCAAATGTATTTTTTTCCTGTGCTTTACTTTTAATGTTATGGAAGCAGCAGGGGGCAATCTAACGTAGGAAACCTACCATGTTAGAGGCCAGGGCTAAACAAAGCTATGTTGAAAACAAAACAAAACAAAATCTTCACTCTGCTGAATACAAAAGACGGTATATGGGGAAACAGGAAATATTATGTCAGAGGGAACAAATCTGGGGAAAGAGAGCAAATGCAATGAGACAAGATGAAATAAATACAGAGTAAATTTTAGAAAGAAAAACAGAAAAAGAACCCTCCACACCAGCTACAAGAAATCTACGAAGGCACAGAGACATGCTTGGATTTTTGTTTTAACTTTGCCTGCAGGCACTTCTGAGCCCAAATAACTACAGATCTGGGAATTACAGGTGTTTATTGATTTCTTTGTGATTTTTCTCTTTTTTATTTCTTCCCTCTTTTTCTTCCCCTTTTTCCTGTGGTATTGGAGCTGAAAGACATATGTATTCCATATGTAACCCTTCAGAAAATGAAAGGCAAGAGAAACATTGAACAGATGTAAGAGCAGAGACCGACTTTCCCCAGTACCATGTAACATCAACATCCCAATTGCTTTCCTGGTATTATTCTAGAAGAAAACGGTCTGCAAGTTCCCTACACACAAATATTAAATAATAAGAAGTTTGCCTGTTAGTAAGGACAGATGTGCTACTCAGAAAAAAACCAACTTTAGGTTTCTCCTTCGGTTTAAAAGACAAGAAAAACCAAATAATCATTAAAAAGCAATCAATAGTTTCGCTTTTCTTACTTGTAAGTTTTAAAGAGAAAGGAAAACCAACTAGTCTCTGAAAATATCCATTTTTTAAGCCTTTGATTGTAAAGTTGAGCTACCAAAAAAAATCCCACATTAAGGCTGATTTAGTCTGATCTACCAAAAAAAAAAAGTTTGAAAGATAAGAATATCTCGCTATAGATGATGAATTATCCACCTAATCTAGCTGTCTTTTTATTTCTCTGCAGGATGTAGACTTCCATCCATCAAATCAGGATGGGTCTCTCTTATGTTCAAGTATTTAATAACGTTTAGAGGACAGGACCAGAGACCAAATAAAATACATATAGTTTTTTTTCAAAATTCCCCTTCCAGTTTTAGCAAGGATGTTATAATCTCTCTAGGTATTGGGTTAAATTTTAATAGCAAGGGAAATTACATCTCATCAAAGGACCAAACATACTGAAATAGTAATAAAAAAAAAAGGAAAAATAATAAGAAGGAAGGAAAGAAGGAGAAACTGAAAGTTTGATTGTTCTGAGATTTTGCAAGAGATGAAGGAGTTTTAGAAATAAAGGAGGGAAGGGAAGAAGTGAGCCAGGGAGGGTATTTTCTGAACCTGGCTAGGGAGGCGAATGGCACACAGTGTGGGGGGACCCTGGTCATAAAGCAGAGGGGCCATACGGGTTGTACAAAGATAAGCAGCTCGCAGAAGAAAAGAGGGGTGAGGGGGAGGGCTCCTATGAAGTCCACAGGAAGCCTCGGGCTTCCAAAGATGAAACAAACTTCTCTGGGGAAAAAAATTTGTTTAAATATTCCTACATATGTCAAATGGTGAACCCAGACAGCAAATAAGCTGCAGGGGAGACTGAGATCTCGCAGGCTGCTGGAGAAGGCGGGGAGAAAGTACAGTGTCCTGCAAGGAGGAATTCATTGTTCAGGAATTACGGTTTCCTAAGGCCCTGGGTTTCTTATTTTTTTCCCCCCAAGGCTCCGGCAGTTGCAGCCTGCAGATGCAGTTGAAAACCAGCACACTCTGAGCAGCAGGCCTACTCCCCTCCGGTCCTACCACATTCTCCACGGCAATCATCTTCGGCCCACAAAAAGCAAGAGAAAAGAGGGGATGACAGGTACAATCTCATTCAAGAGGAAAAGACAGGCTGCGACAAGTAGATGACACAAAGACATATACAAGCACTCTTGTTTATTATTATTTTTAAATATCGATCAAGGGTCTTTCTATGCCTGCCATTTTGCATTTAGGAATCAGGACAAAATGTGACCATATTGGGAGAGTAGAAGAAAAGATAACTATGCCTCTGATTTACACACACACACACACACACACACACACACACACACACACACACACACACACACACACACACACACACACACACACACACACACACACACACACACACACACACACACACACACACACACACACACACACACACACACACACACACACACACACCACTAATCTGCTTGGAGTGTCTTTAAAAAATACAAAAAGCTTTCTTCCAAGCGTTTAGTACCTCTCCAATTTCCTGTGAAAACCTGCATGTTCCCCTGTTCCTCTGTCTCCTAAGTTACCTAATGCATGCCCAGTAGGAGACATTTTTAAATGAGTTAGTCTTTATTGAATTATAGCTTCCAGCAGACACTGATAACAAAATTCAAATTGCTCCGGCAGACGAGAATTTTTAGAGTGCTGGGATATAACCGAGGTGGTTTTTGTGTTTTGTTTTGTTTTGTTTTGTTTTCAGTGAATCTCCAAGAACCAACCAGCAAGGATACGTGGTAACAGGGCACCAATTGATGAAATACTTCAAATACTTAATTAGATTTGCCAAGCGGGGGGAGAAAAAAAAATCAATTGTTCGGAGTCAACACTCTGGGAGATGGGGATGATAAAGAATTGTTCTTGGCACACCCAGGGTGTACAGTCAGAAGTGAAGCTTAACAAAACAAAGTTTTCCAATCGCCTTGGCTCTCTCGGCAGTAGGGACCACGCAATTAGCAAGGCATCAAAAGGTGGGGAGAGCAACTTTCACCATCACCACCCCTAGATTCCTTTTTCTTCCGGAAATCTTTGGGCCTGAGAAATGGCATTTTACAAGCAAGCAAGCAGAGAGACGCTGTAATAGCACGGTTCCATTGGGAGCTATCTGGCCTCTGAACACCTGTAAACTGAATCTGCTGTGTTTTGGTAACCATTTATTTTGTCTTTACGGGGTTGTTTCAAAGGGAAATGTGATAATGCCACTGTTCTTCCACCAGCATGCCAGGGTGTTTAATCTAATAAAGCCATCGCAATGCGCTGGATTTAAAGCAACATGGTGCATTCGTAATTTGGGTGCTAAGAAAGAATTGTAACGTTCGGGTACCTGTGAGCTCCAACTTACAAACGGTAGTCATAGGGATAAAAAAAAAAAGCATGGAACATCTCAGTACCATCTGCTTTTCTTCTTTGAAGGGTCTTCATTTGTGAGTGAAACCAGGGGGGGAAATGAGCTGCTAGCCACCATGGAAGGAAGGGCATTGTTCTTCATCATTAAAAAAATCAAAAAAGAAAACAATTACAACAATAACAATCTTGAAGTCATACAATTATCATCTGGCAGAAACATCTATGAACAGAAGAAAAATGAAATGAGGAAAAGGACTTTTGAATGTAGGGGTTCCTGGACAATGACTGAAAGTCATCTTCCAGGAAACATGATAGAATTTACTTCCAAATTAGAAATTAAACCAATAGTTCTCAAATGTGTTCTGTACCAGGCATGTCTGCTGGCTCTGAAATGTCACTTACACCTCCTACATTTGGCATCCATTTACTTTTGAATGTGCTGGGATTCTTATATTTTTTGAAGGAATTCAAGTGAAAGCTATCTCTCTTCTTTAAATCACCTGTTTCCAAAATGGCAAGCTACAGTAAGCTTATGTATCCAGTATAGGATAAAGACTAGTACTGGGCAACAGAAAGGTGACATGAGTCAGGTATTCACTTTAAATTCTCATGTTGACATATTTGTGATTTAAACTTAAAAAAAAAAAAAAAAAAAGCAAAGCCCTGAGCACCTGTAATCCTAGCTACTTAGGAGGCTGAGATCTGAGGATCACAATTCAAATCCAGCCAGGACAGGAAACGCCATGAGATTCTTAACTCCAAAAACTATTCAGAAAAATCCAAAAGTGGTGCTGTGGCTCAAGTGGTAAAGAGCTAGCCTTGAGCACAAAGAGGCTCAGGGACAGTACCCAGCTCCCCAGTTCAAGGCCCAAGGCTAGGAAAAAAAAAAATTACCAGATGCTGATGGCTCAAACCTATAATCAAAGCTACTCCAAAGGCTGAGATCTGCAGAATCATGGTTTGAAGAGAGCCCATGCAGAAAAATCTGAGAAATTCCATCTCCAAAATAACCAGGAAAAAAAAAAGCTAGACTGGAAGTGTGGCTCAAATGGTAGCCCACCACAGTGAGCAAGCAAGCTGAACAAACATGAGGCCCTGGGTTCAGACAGAGAAAGAGGAGGGGAAGGAAGGAGGGAGAGAGGGAGGGGAAGAAAGAGGGGAGAAAGGGAGGGAAGAAAGTAAGGAAGGAAAGAAGGAACGAAGGAAGGAAGGAAGGAAGGAAGGAAGGAAGGAAGGTTAGTATTCTTTTTATCCAACGCAATATATCTAAAATATCTTAGAACCCAATCAGCATTAAAATGTCTTCATTCACTAGTTTATATTTTTGCGATACTGTATATTTCTGACACAGCAAACCTCAATTAGGACTAGTTACTGTCCAGTAATTGCTAGTGAACACATGGCTGGTCGCTTCCATAGTAACACCACTCTAGACAGATAAAGGAAGTGAGGCAAGCTAGGACCCATACACTGACTGGGCAGGAATGGAGAGTAAATTTCCAAAGCCCTTCCTGACCTCCTTATTTCTGAACCTCTCCTCAACCATGGTGATTCCCCAATGCTCCAACCACTACCTCCTTCCCTTCTCTCTTGCTGAGCCGAACCATTCATTCATTTATCCAGGATACAAATCGAACACCCGCCATGTGCCGAGAACAGTGCTAGAGGCAAGGGTTATGAATGTAAATAAGATGTATACAAGCCAATGCATTGATCTACAGGGAAGGATGCTGGAAGGTTTTGGTGAGTTCAGGCGTGGGATGGGGCCATGGGAGAGGAGTGGCTGACAGCCCAAATGTTACCTCCTTTTCTGACCACTCAATATAGAACAGAAATCCTCACCTACTCCCCAGTAATCTGAGCATCGCCTCCTATTTTCTTTGAGTCATGTCAAGTCCTCGCTAGTTCTTTATGTTTGTGTTTTGTCATTTGTCTTCCTTTCTAGAAGGTGTGAGCCCAGGACAGCGGGGATCTGTGGGTCATATTCACCCTGTGCCTTTGACAAGGTCAAAGTCAACAGTATTCCTTTGTTCTCGACAGCCATCCAGCCATCCATCCTCCATCCCCCTTCCTTCCTTTCTACCCATACTGTTTCCCACTGGGCATCTCATTTCAAGGCTTTCTACAAACCCTTTTTTATCTGGCAAACTCCTCCAATTTGTCCAGAATGTCACTAGGATAAGCCGCCCGAAACTCTGAAGTCATTTCATCAATGCACTGTTTAAAATGCAACATTCTTTTTTAGGAAAAAAAAAAAAAAAAAGTTCTGGTATGACATGGAGGCCATCACCGTTTCCTGTAATCCCACAGTCCAAAAAAAAATGTTTTTCTAACCTTGCCCCTACCACTGTTCCCCATGTCTGTAAAATTTTAAAAAAGATGAAAAAGAGACTCTCCTCTTGGTGATGATGGAGAATTCACTGGGCATCTTCATTAGCAAAAGAAAAAGTATGGAAATCCATTCGCCATTCTCAAGATGGAGCCTCAGGAGCCCTGGGCAGGTTTGGAGTGGGTACTAGTGTCTCAGGGCAGCATATCACTTGTGCTTAGGATGGAAGAGACCAGAACTCTCTTCCCTATCTGTTCTGGACCAAGTCATCCTATTATATTGTATCGACCATCCAAATTCCAGCTCTAGGGGTGTTTCCCCAAATTTGTTTCTCTCCTCATTCTTGACATGTCCTCAGACATACTGCACTGTTGGAATGAGGGCATAGATGGAAATGAAGGCCTTTTATTATTTATGCTGATGATCCTGTAGGTGGACAGAAATATGAACACACTACTTGTCTGCTCTTTCAGTCCTTTGACTTGGTAGAAGACCCCAAACCAGGAATGACAGGATAAAACCATACTCTAAAGTTCCTGCTCTAACAACAGCTTGCAATATTGTATCTAACTAGATTGAGTGAACTAAGCATGTTAAACCAAGCCAACAAACTCTGCCTAACAATCTTCCTGGTTTTTACACCTGTAATATCAGGAGAGTCGGGATAATTTTTGGGGGGAGGGGAGGTGTCAGTCGTGGGGCCTGAACTCTGGGCCTGGGTGCTGTGCCTCAGCTCTTCAGCTCAAGGCTAGTGCTCTACCACTTGAGCCACAGCGCCACTTCCAGATTTTTCTGCTTATGTAGTGCTGAGGAATCAAACCCAGGCATGCAAGGCAAGCACTCTACCACTGAGCCACCTTCCCGGCCCTGAGTCGGGATAATTTTTAACCACTTCTCTCATTTTTCTCTTAAGTCCAATCTTCAGACCCCAGAGGAATGACTTCAAGCATTTATTACTTATTCTGTTAATTACTGTCCTTAATTAAATAACACCTTCAAGAATTACTTAACCACAGAAAGTAGGTCTGCCTCCTTAATTACAATGTGAGATCCTCAAGCATAATTCAGACAAAATGTATTAAGTACTTACTAGGTTCAAGACATAAGGACAGAAATTTCTCCCTTGGTGGTTGGCACATTACTCCACACGTAACAGGACTCATTTCCAATAGCAGAGACTTTTCAACTCTACTCCATCACAGTATTTTCTCATGGGTAGGAAACCAAGTATAATGGATAGAGCTTCGAGAAGATCCAGAAAAATCAAGCTTCAAAACGCCAAAGACTTAAGCACAGGTAGCTCTCTCCAGAGATAGACCTAGGCTTTCTAGAACCTTAAGCATACAAAATTTATTATTCTCTCCTTAAGAAAACAATACTGGATTATGAATAAAAAGATGCAACCAGGCCACTCCATACTACTTAAATCAGAACATTTTAGGAGACACAAAACCTCAATAATGTAGCTCTTCAGTATTCTTTGTCAATAGAATACCAGAAGATATGCTCTAGCCAAACAAGAAAGGAAACCAAGATAGAAAGGGGCACAAGATGGGCTGGGAAGGTGGCTCAGTGGTAGAGCGCTTGCCTTGCATGCCTGAGGCCCTGGGTTCGATTCCTCAGCACCGCATAAGAAAAAAAAAAGCCGGAAGTGGTGCTGAGGCTCAAGTGGTAGAGCACTAGCCTTGAGCTGAAGAGCTGAGGGACAGAGCGCAGGCCCCGAGTTCAGGCCCCACGACCGGACCCCCAAAAAAAAAAAAAGAAAGAAAGGGGCACAAGATCTAGAAAAAGGGGAACTCGGTGTGTCATCACTTCTGAAGTTCCTACGGCATACTAAGAGGGCTAAAATCAAAGGCCAGATCCCAATCAGTATTGCCGAAGATGCAGAGAAGTCACAAGTCAGAACTTCCCTACACTGCATGACACGAAGCACGAATGCTTTGTGCAAAGTAGCCTACAAGTTGTTCTTTAAAAAGTTAAATGTAGAATTTCCATACGATTCAGCAATTCCCCAAAGATCACACACCTCAAAGAAATAGATGCATATGGTACATAACTCTTGTACAAAAATATGCATTGTGGCATTATTTGAAATAATCAATATATGCAAACAACTCAGATGCCCACCCACTGATGGATACTGAGGTAAAATGGGGTATAGCTACACGGCGGAACATTATTCAACCACAAAAAGGGAAGGATCTTGACAACATTACGCTGAATGAAAAGGCCAATCATAAAAGGCTGCATATTATACAATTCTATTTGTGTATAATGTCCAGAGTAGAGAGAGCTTTAGGGATAGAAAGTGGACTAGTGGTTTTTCATGGCTGGGAGCGACAGGGAAGCAATTGCTGGAGAGCACAGGGTTTCTTTGTTTTGAGTTGATGGAACTCTTCCCATCAACTATGGTGATGGTGGTGTCTATCTGAACTATGAGCCACTGAATGGTGTACTTTAAACAAGTAAGTTGTAAGTTCATGGACTGCGCGTCAATAAAGCAGATGGAGGGAAGGGAGAGAAAGAGAGCAGGAGACCACAAGGGAGTGAGCAGGGAAGGAAGCAGAAGGCAACAGCCTCTGGGCTATGCAGTAGGATAGTAGGTAACATCACCAGGGTCCGAGAGACATGCCACTGCCCCATCTCTGTACCCTTCCTTGGCTACTCTGGGCGCCTGCATTCTCTGTTCTCTGAGTCCCATGTTGGGGCCCAGAGCTAGGGAAGTTCCTCAGCTGGAGCAAGGCTCTCCCTGTACTTCCACACCGAGTGGCGAGGATTGGAGAAGAGCCTGGAAAAACTAGGAGAACCATTGCTCCCAGGCCCAGCGTCACCCCCAAATCAAGCTACTGGATAACCCAATGTGCCCGGCCATTCTCAAGGGCTCTCAGTAGATCTGAATGACACTTGGAGGGAAGATTTAGTGATTCATATTCCAGAAAACTGAACCACCACCGGAATGATAGTTATCATTTCCAAGACAGCAAAAATGTGGCCTCAAATAGACTACATGGTATGGCTCAGCTAAAAACAACACTTACAGCATTAAAATAATATAAACGCTGGGCACTGGCAGCTCACACCTGTAATCCTAGCTACTCAGGAGGCTGAGATCTGAGGATCAGGGTTGGAAGCCAGCCTGGCAGAAAAGTCAAGAAACTCTTATTTCCAATTAACCACCAGTGATAAGAGCACTTGCCTTGAGCAAAAAGAGCTGCAGGATAGTGTCCAGGCCCAGAGTTCAAGCCCTACAACTGACAAAAAAAAAAAAAAAAATTAAATGCTGCCATCAAAAATTATAGCTCAAGTCTTTTTTATCCTCTGGGACTTGAGGAACAGAGCAAATGAAGTGTATGGGTATGAGGAGGAGGGGAGTAGCTTCCTAACGGATGATTTAGAAGCAGAATCTTCAATGAAACAATGAAAAAAAGTTAGAAGCAGTTGCCTTTGAGAGGTCAAAGTAGGAAAGCAAGAGCGACCTCCAGCTGTATAAATTTATAATCCTAAATCGATAAGAGCTCTTCAGGCTTTTTCTGTATTCAATACACAATGGCCACCCTGCTAGAAGGTGTAAGTACTGAGTAGCTTTATTAGCATTTAATTAAAAAGTAATTACAAGACATCAGTAATGATCACCTAAGAGGTGATTGGGGAAGAAAAAAAATGAGCTTCAAAATGTTTTCCATATGCAGCTCTTGGCAATTTGCTTTTCCAACCTTATGGCTTACAACAGCATTTCTGGAATGCTCTGTCTAGGAAGCTCAGGGTTATCAACACTAACTCATTTTTCAGAAGCTACCTGGGAGAGACCAGTTACCTCAGAGTAACAAATGAGAATCCTGTATTATGTCTGAAGTGTGTGCTAAGAGTTAGTTCCAGTGAGCCCCCATTGCTTATCAGAGCATGAATCTTGGGAGACCATCCAAATAAAAATTAAAGAACCTGACAACTGTCTAAATGTCAAATTAAATTTTCTAATATTATTACTCAACACTCCGCGCCAATTTCAAAGAGCGCAAATGCCCTCCATTGTGACTCACAGGAGAAATTTCTCATCACAAAGCAATGATTTTTCTATCACTGTACACAGCCATAAATTTTCATAATACTATCAATCCTGGAAGTTGAGGCCGTGTTTAATTTAAGGCACTTCCGTCCTGCGAGAGTAGAAAAAGTCTCAAACTCACCTGTCAAAAGGTCTGGCAGAGAAAGAAAGAACATGATTTTGTTCTCTTTTTTTCCTTTTTTTTCTGGTTTGTAAATACCTACCTTCTCACCTTAAATTCTCCTAGATTACTATTCCTCTATTTCCCAACAATTATCAAAAGATATTGAAGCAAATACCAGCGTGCTTCGCAACAGTAAATCCCAGCTGGAGATGAAATGCAATAACTATCACTGTGAGTTCTTCTCCTACTTTTCTGCAGGCAGGGAGAAGAGAAATGAAAGAGTCGAGCCCCGCATTCAGATTCGTTCTGGTGAGTTTATCCATCAAGAATTGATGGAAGTGAGTAAATTGATGATCCAATTAGCGGCAACTCTCCCGGTTAACTTGCGTTAGTTACAGTTTGGAAATCTGAAGACAAATTCGTTACTTTCATCTGAAGCAATGAAATGATCATTTGGACATTCAACTGAAAAAAAAAATGGTTTGAGAAGCTTGCTCTTATTCATTCTAAATAGATTCAAATCCTAATTAGCCTCAACTAACAGTTGAAAACCAGACACACGACAGGAGTTTCAGAGACACAAATGAACAGCTGGGAAAATTCTGCAAAAAGGCAGCTTGCCTGTTATCTATTTGCAAGCAGAGACTCATGCATTCCCCTCAGAGGTACGACAGCAATCTCCCTAGCCTGGTAAGAACTCAGGTAGCTCACCTGTGCTTCTGTGGGTCTGAGGTGGGCCTGGAAAATTCACATCACTCCCTACTCCCCACCCCATACATGTGCCTGTGCTGGAGACAGAACCCAGGACATCGTGACTGCTCAGCAAGTTCCCCTAGCACTGAGCTATACCACAGGCCTTGTTCTTTTCTGTGATAGGATCCTGCTATCAGTTTCCATCTCTCATAGGTATTCAGGTAACACTGATGTTGTTGATCTGAAGAGAAAGACTGTGAGAAGATACTTCAGAAAATGTTTTAGATAAATGATTATATAAAAATAAATATTGAAATTTAAAATAAATAAATAAATATTGAGCTGGGTTCCAGTGGCCCATGTCTGTAATCCTAGCTATTCAGGAGGCTGAGATCTGGAATGGTTAGAAGCCAGTCTGGGCAGGAAAGTCTGTGAGACTCTAATCTCCAGTGTCAGAAAAAGCCAGAAGTGGTGCTGTGGCTCAAGTGGTAGAGAACTATGGCTGGGAAAGCGGCTCAGTGGTAGAGTGCTTGCCTTGCATGCATGAGGCCCTGGGTTCAATTCCTCAGCACCACATAAGCAGAAAAAGCTGGAAGTGGTGCTGTGTCTCAAGTGGTAGAGCACTATCCTTGAGCTGAAGAGCTAAGGGACAGCGCCCAGGCCCAGAGTTCAGGCCCCACGACCGACCAAAAAAAAAAAAAAAAAATCAAGTGTTAGAGAACTAGTCTTGAGTACAAAGAGGCTCAGGGACAGAGCTCAGGACCTGAGTTTAAGTCCCAGGACCAACCAAAAACAAAAATAAAAATAATAAAAGATAAATTGTTAAAAACTTAAAAATTGTTAAAAATAAAAAATAAATATTTCATATCTAGCTCTAACAAATTTCCAAAGTAATTAGGCCAGAGGAATGGCAACATGTTTGTCTTGTGTATGTACATGCCGGTATTGGAGCTTGAACTCAGGGCTTTGGTGCTGTCCCTTAGCTTTTTTTTGTTCAAGTCCGGTACTCTATCAGTTGAGCCACAGCTCTGTTTCTGGATGTTTTGCTGGTTAATTGAAGATAAGAGTCAGAGATTCTCCTGCCCAGGCTTGCTTCAAATAGTGACCCTTCCTGAAGGAGGATAACAGGTGTGAGCCACCAGTGCCCGGCTCTAACTTACGTATTTTATAAGACAATTCAGACAAACTTTCACTAGTCGAAGAATCATGGATAAAACAGAACTTGTCTTAAGTTGGATGGAGTTTAAAACGATGATTTTCAAATACATTTTTGTGACTAATTTTAAGAAAATGAATCATCACTCAGTTTGTATATATTTCTGCAAATGCATGGGATTCAAGTATCAGCTCAAACCTGGAAAATCGTGTTATTTAATAACTAGCATCTAATTATAAATGGCATATTTATGAGAATGAATACAATGCATTTAGATTGTGCCTGCGACTGGCAGGATAGCTGTTGGTACTTAGGAATGACTGATCATCTTTTCTCTCCCATAATAAGGAAAAACTGTTATGATTATTCAAATATTGCACTTGTACAGTAATCACTGTAACTCTCAAAGCTTGCAAACTGTGACATTTTTACATCCTGAATTAGTATTCCAGTCAAGTCTTTAAGGAAGCAAATTAACTCTCTCCAACCATGATGTCTGTGTTTAAGAAAACTGCCTCCAGGCCAATTCTAGTCACAATTTACTATAATACACATTCCATGGTTAGTTATATTTCAGATACAGGAAAAACACACACACAAAATTTAAAAAAAAAAAAAACCTCAAAAGTAGAAATACATGAAACACCCCATCAACTCACCAGGCATTTTTCAATAAAAACAAGCTGTTGTATTAAGTTAACAGTGTGTTCTGACATATTTATTTTCACTTCTAAATAACATAACTCCCAATTAAAACAAAGAGGAAAAATGAGGTTTAATTATCGGTAGACATCGAACATCCTGATGTGAGAGCTCAGACCATCTAAACATTCGCATCTTCTTCCTGTCTCGTCGCCTGCCGTGGAAGGCCCCACTTGATTTTACCGGCTCTTCTGGTCTCTATTCAGACCAAAGCATTGGCTCACTGCTCTTTGGGGGGTGTGGTCTCTTTATCCAAGCAAACCTGGGAAATGTTGCTCTTTGGCAATTAATTATGAAATGGATGGAGCAGCCAGAGAGAGTTAGCAAAAGTTTGTGCTTCTCATGGTTCACTGACTTTAGTTTCAGAACTTGAAAGACCCCTATGTCCAAAAAGTGCCTGGAGGAAACAGGGACAACTCAAGAGGGGTTCCAGAGACGGGAGGGTACTGCGGAGACGTTTCTGGCAGAATGAAGATACAATC
This sequence comes from Dipodomys spectabilis, assembly GCF_019054845.1. Taxonomy (NCBI): domain Eukaryota; kingdom Metazoa; phylum Chordata; class Mammalia; order Rodentia; family Heteromyidae; genus Dipodomys; species Dipodomys spectabilis. The sequence continues at coordinate 7,330,228 of NW_024870950.1, forward strand.
TACTATCCTCACTTTGGCAACACTTAACCAAGCAAGGAGTGTTCTATGTGTGTGCACACGAAACATGCCATCAGCACAGGGGACACCCCTTCTGAGCTCTACCTCTGGCTTTCTTTCAGACTCTCTCTCTCCCCTCCCCTCTTTCTCATACACACACACACACACACACACACACACACACACACACACACACACACACACACACACACACACACACACACACACACACACACACACACACACACACACACACACACACACACACACACACACACACACACACACACACACAGAGTTATTTGATTGTTCCCTACTTTATAGTCCCCAAGTTTTTGGCTAACCAGCTTTCTTTGAAAGGAAGACACCATCACTTAAAAATTATTCCTTGTTTAATAGCTATGAGTCAACGGGGGAAGTTTCTCCTTCTAGCCCAAATGGAGTCACAGTGGCTGGAAACAACTGTAAAAGAGAGGCAGGATGTACAATGATTGTGTTCACAGATGATTCTACAATGTCGGCTGAATTATGACCAAGACAGGCCTAACAGATCCTAACAGTAGATTGGTAGATCCTCATTTGTTCTGGTGACTGAATTACCTTTCCCTTGTCATATCCGATGATCATTTTTTTTCTGCTGTGTGACCTCCTTAGAGCATTGAGAAATTCAGAGAGTCTCACTGATGGAAACTGAGTCAAGGGTTTCTCGCTCATCTCCTTTCCTATGGTAGGCAGCGCATGCACACCAGTAAGTGAAGCCCAGGGCATCATCAATGCCACCCGCCACGACAGGTCACTTTTTGAAGATGGGATTTTTGAAATAACATGTGTCAACAGGTTTTCCTTCGAATCGATGCTTAGAGAGAAGATGTGAAGGGGTCAAAACGTCAGAGAAGATGGCAATTTCATCGCTTCTGCAGCCTTTGAAGAACCCTGAGAATAGGACTCAATGTTCAATCTGTCCTAGGATAGGATGTAGTAGGATGAGCCATCTGATCTCTTACTTATTTGCATTTGCATTTTTCTGCAGGACTAGGGTTTCAACTCAAGGCCTTATGTAAGAGAGGCAGATCCTTTGCCTCCAGTCCTGTTTTGCACCAGTTATTTTTGAGAAAGAATCTCCATTTCTGGGTAGACATGCACCTGGGCGGAAATCCAACTATTTTAGACTTCCTGTTGTAACTAGGATACCATATGGATGCCAGTGCACCCAGCTGTCAATTGAGAGGGGTTCTCCAAATTTTTCTGTGAGCTGACCTTCAAACTATGATCCTCCCCAATCTCTGCCTCCCCAATAGTTAGAATGACAAGTGTGAACCATCAGTGCTTGGCTTGAAATGACCAGTTTTGTAGATCAAAAACGTTAGTGTATCAGCAATCTCTTACTACCTGCTGGCTTGCATCCACTGTTTGTGCTCACATCAGACATTCCTAGTCAAGGGAGAGGTTGAAGAGTAAATCGATTGATACACCATTAGGGGGCAGGAGGGCAGAGTGAGTCCAGGGATGATTCACATCAGAAGTGGTTGTTTCATTCCTCATCTACACAGAGGCAGAGGCAGGACTGGTCTCTCTGCTTAGTCTCTGCGATATTTTCACCTTTTCTATATAGAACAACCAACCACCCACTAGCTCCTCCCTGTAACTACACAGAACCTGAGGGCAGGCTTCTGGGGTAGAAAGCCAGTGGCTAACTCTAAGCATTAATGGTTAAGAAAGGTGACTCTAGGTTATCAAGGCTGGAGAATGTGTTAAGTATACAGGTGGCAAAGTAGAAAACAAAATTATCTAAAGGAGGGCTGGGGCTGTTGCTCAATGGTAGAGTATTTACTTAACAAGCATGAGGCCCAGGATTTGATTCTCAGAACCTCTTCCCTCCCCAGCCAGGAAAAAAATAAAACTGGCTGCAAAAGCAAATGTTTCGCGGCTGGGAAGGTGTCTCAGTGGTAAGGTGCTTGCTTTGCATGCCTAAGGCCATGGGTTCAATTGTACTATACCACATAAGGAGAAAAAGGCAGAAGTGGCACTGTGGCTCAAGTGGTAGAGCGCTAGCCTTGAGCTGAAGAGCTGAGGGACAACATCCAGGCCCAGAGTTCAGGCCCCACAACCTACCAATCCCCCCTCCCAAAAAAAACTAAACAACAACAACAAATGTTTCTTGTTTTGTCTCAATATTAACTGAGACCAAATGCCTAAGACTTCTGAATATGTTCCTTGGTAAGATTTCACCAAGTGTCCCCATCTTTAATTTTCACCTCCCGACCCTGGCCTGCCCAGCAGGACTGTCAGGGATTAAGGAATTGATCGCTGTGAAGTACTTTGAGTTCCTTGAAGGAGAACACCGCAAGAAAAACGAACAACTAGTTCCCTCCACCACAGCCCTGTCTCCCTGCTGAGACGATGCACGGCCCCACATACTAAACCTCTAAATACACATAACAAGCTGTAGTTAGCAAATGCAAACACTATAAAACAAATGATTGATTTTTTTTAAAACTTCAATCATGCTGTTGGGACTCATTTTGCCAATTTGAAGGTTATTCCTAAGTAACCAAATCCTCATTTACTCTGCTAACTAGCTCTTTAGTCCATCTGCAAATAGAACGTTATTACAGTGCTATTGCCTAACAACTTTCCCATTAGCTACAGTAAATACTCCGCACTTGGGTCACCCAGCGATTCCCCCCATGGAGTTATGGGTTAGAAGTTTAATTGTTTCATTTGCATATCCAGCTGAGGTAGATTAGAGAAAGTCGTCATGCTCATTACACTTCATTGCATGACAAACACAAACGTCTGTTATTCTAGACCTGCTTAACCTTGACCTAAAGAAAGAGATCAGAGTAACACAGAGGAAAACACATCCTGTCGGTATTCTTGACTCCTCACATCTGATCTGCATTGAATGTGCTAAAAGATGAAAAGAACTTTTTTTTTTTTAACTGATAGGATTATGATGAAAAACAAAAGCAGTCCTCAGATACTGCTGCACTTCTTGGTTACAAATTACCTGTTAGCATGTCTTTAGCTATTACTTGTCTAGATGGATAAACCTAAATAAATTAGGTCTAAGCACAGTGACTTAAGCCTGCAATCCCAGCTACGTGGGAGGCAGATATTGGAGGATTGCAGTTGGAGGCAAAAAGAAAAAAAAAATTTTGAGACTCTAGCGCAACCAATGGCTGGGCATGGTGGTACACACCTGCTGTCCTCAGCTTCCAAGAAAGCCAATTGCTGAGCCCAGTGATGGGCTCCTGTCATTCCTCACCATTATGGGGATGCACAAATAGGAGGGTCACAGGTCAGGGCTGTTCCAGGCATCAATAAAGCAACACCATCTCAAAAATAACCAACACAAAAGAGGGGAGAGGCATGGATCAAGTGGTAGAGTACCTGCTAGTAAACACAGGGCCTTCCATTCAATCCCCACGTACCACCAAAAATAAAACAAAACCCAACAACGAAAGACTGAACTCAGCACATGAGATACAAGTGCAAAGAATCTTTTACCAGCCGACTTAGTGTTAATGCCGGTGGACTCACCTCACATAGTTATAGATAAAAAGGCCAAACTGGCCCCAAGTACTCTACTGTGTGTGGCTCTATGGGCATGGTTGTATTATCCCTACCACTGTTTCTTTACCACTATGGATGAAGCCCAGTCCTTTTGTGACTCTCTTGTCTCCGCATTACTTCTACGCAAGCAATGGTCCCAGGGAAAAGATCATTCATTTATGTTTTATGGGGCAAGTCCTAGATTAGGAAACCATCACCCTGGATGCTACATCCATATATACAAGGGGGAAAGGTCATTCATTTACATGTGGCATGGTAATACTTAGTGCATGAGTCAAAACTTCAAGGCAAAGTTCAACTTGGAGAAGCACCTTTAAACCAAACATGATAATCAACAAAATCAGCATCACCTCATGGTATGCAAGATTGTAAGATGTCCTTTCTGGGGGACCCTGAAACTCAACCAAACCCTACAAATGAGTGAACTCTTTTCAAGTCCAAGTACAAAGAGCATGGAAAATGTTCAGCTTCATGCTTGAGTTAAAATTGCATTAAAAAGTGATAGTAAAGCTGGTTTCAAGGCACTGGTGGCTCACGCCTGTAATCCTAGCTACTCAAGAGGCTGAGATTTGAGGATTGCAGTTAAAGGCAGCCCTGGCAGGAAAAGTCTGTGAGACTCTTATCTATAATGAACTACCCAAAAAAAGCAGAAGGAGTACTACTAGTCCAGTAGTAGAGTGTTAGTCTAGAATAAGCTCAGGGACAGCACCCAGGCCCTGAGTTCAAGCCCCAGGACCAACACATACCACACACACACACACACACACACACACACACACACACACACACAGACACACACACACACACACACGACTCAAAATGGTGGTTCTTATCTACAGTCTATTTTTTATGAGCTGGGAATGAATACATGTGGCTATGTCCTTTAGGAATCTCAGATCCTTAAGACGATGATTTGGGCCACTAATGTGAGTGCTATTTACCATTCTAAAATGTGAAGACGTGATGGAGGCCTACCCAAACAACAGGGAAGTCCTAAAACTCACCGACTGACCCTGTATTTTGGTAGGCCTATCTCCTTTACCCATCCCGCCTCATTTTTAACATGTTTTATCCACGCTGCTAATTCATGCAAGGGTATAATTCACCTAGATAATGTTAATGTTACTAAGAACACGGAAACATAATCTGTCTATGGTGTGTTCAGAGGTGGTACCTTTGAGAAGTGGCTAAGACAGTGGCTAAGACACCAGAGGGATCCTGGCGGCTCTAGAAGGGAAGACAGAAAAACCAGACAGAAACATACCTGTGCTTCCACTTCCGCAGTGACAACGCAGCCAAACAAGCCTCCACCAAACCTGGTGCTGTGCTGTCTGGACTTTCAGTCTCCAACACTTCGAGGCAAACTTTTCTTTATCAAGTACCCCACCACAGATATTGAATCCTAGTAACCAAATACACCCACAAGTAAATTCTAATGCAAACGATGGACTTTAGTTCATTAACAGTATGTCAGTCTCCCTTTATCCACTGTATTAAATGTACCAAACATATTAATGCAAGATGTTAAGGGGGAAGGAGGGAGGAAACTGCGTAGAGGAAAGAAAAGGAAGAATTACACTGGAAATACTCTCAATTTCCCCCCCCCAAAAAAAACCCCTGCTACCTCAAATAAGGCTTATTAATTTTAAAAATGTACAAGTTGCATTTCTTTAAACAGAAACTCAAGGTTATTTCCTCAACTCTAAAGGCACGGAGACACGTAGCCTTACCCATTTTTTTAAACTTAATGACAGTGTCTTTTTCTCCTCCCATTTCCAGATTCTGTGTAACAGATAGTGAAAATGTCTGTTCTAAAGGTCCGGAGCATACATCCATTCAGAAAGTCTGGCTGTTTTCCAGCCTTTTTTCCCTCACCAGGGTTGAACACTCAGGGTTGGGTTTGGGAAGTAGGGGTCCCAGGGGAGAAAGCTGAAAGCAATTCCTCAGGGCGCTAACAAGGCTGGAGGCAACTTAGAGGAATTAAAAGTCACCCCTACCTGGGTCCTAGGGAAATAATCCAGCCAGAGAAAGCCAAGGACTTGTTTGAAATTCATTCACACTGGCAGGGTCAATAGGAAAAAAAAAAATTCTATGTAAATAACAGGAAACCTTAAATGCATATTTGCTGAATGCTGACGCTTCGGGACAGAAACTAAGCAGAGGTTTCTAGGGTGGCCAAATGTTGCCTCTTATCACAGCAGAATGGCCATTAAAAAGGGAGTCTGAGAAATCACTCAATGCAGATGGAGGCCAATCAGATACCCTGGTGAGAGATTTTTAAAGATTTTTCTCCCTCCTCCCTCCCCAGTCTCCTTGTAGTCCATTTGGATCGGGTAAGATTTGAGGCAGGGATCATTTGCCATTCTCTTCGCCTCAAACTTATAGCAATATTTAAAAGGATTAATGTGGCCTTTCTCCTCCCTTCCCAGGGCATCTTCACCATTACCACCACCCCCCCCCCCCCAAATTTCCATTCTGTCTTCAGCAGGCTGGGGACAATTGCTGGAAAACAATGGGACAGCCGGAGAGGCTCTGCGGTGTAGGCTTAATGCTCCTCCCGTCTCTAGGAAATCTTCAGTAATTTGTTTACGACTTCCAAAATTCAACAATAGTGTGCAAATGCAATCCCACTTATGTTAATGTGTGCTTCTTTCTCTCATATCAGATTCTGAATAAAAATTAGGCAAGTTCTCTGTTTTGAAAATAAATAAGATGGGACCTTGAAGGGGGGGGGGGGGAGGGAGGGAGGGATGTCTCCAAATGCACTATCCTATCAGCCACATTTTTTTTAACTTAATAACTTAAGTGAACTGTTAGTGAAATTACAACCTGCTGGTGACACAATAAATTTACAACAAAATTCATTCCATAAATTATTCAATTCCGTGACTACAGTCAAGGAGAGAAATATCACCAGGAGCAGGCGATTAGCATGTGAAAGGAAAAACCCATCTCCCAGTAGAAACAATCACTGTCAAAGCTTCCTATTGGAGTTTTGTAAAAATTACCATTAAGAACACACACTTAAGGCTTTGTAGTTCCTATAAAAAGGGCCCAGTATTTGATTTACATTAGATTCATTTGTTCTTTCTTCAACTGTCTTCTTCTCCTACAAACCCGTAACTGCTTCAATAGAGCCTTGCTCAATCAAGTGTGCATTAAAACAAAAGAATTTAACTTCCATAAAAGTGAGGAATCACGGCCACAAGTGAACTCTCTCTTCCTCTGTCTATCTTGCTACCAGGATGCAAAGCAGAAATTTACCTCTGATGCTCCACGGAGGAGTATTACAGGTTCCTATGGTGTGGTTAAGGTAATGCACCGGTCCTTCCAGAAAGCCTTTGAAGCAAGTGTGTCTCAACCAAACCCCGTTTGTTAATATTTGTTATCAATACAAATAAGAATGGCAAATTTCCACCAACTGAATAGAAAATAGATGGTGCTAGAGGAGGAAACGAGGGAATTCTGGACCTGCAATCTTTTTTCCAACACAACTTCTTTATCTTTGTGTCCATCCTCATTTAGAGTTTTAATATATCACCAACAAATATGGGACTCCGCTGGGGAAATAAATGTAATGTAGACAAATACCCAAGTGATTATAGTTTTCAAAAAAGCATCTGTATGTCAGTTTAATATACTGCCCCATGTCCAGACAACAAAGCCCTGCCTGACCAAGTATCTATACTTTGTCTTTACATAATTACATGACTTATCAACATTTGCTTGTTCCATTCTTCTGGGAACAAGAACATGACAGAAATCATGAGTGAATCTAATCCTAAAGGCATTGTTAATCTGGAGACCTTCATGTGTGGTGAGATTGCCCTATGGTTAGAGAAAGATGAGTGGATGCAGCAAGGAGAGCCAGTACAACAGTGCCCTGGAGATAAATCTCATGTCTCTCATTCTGGGGGAAATTTAGGTTGAATGTAGAAAACAGGTTGGTTGTAGCAACATTAGGCAGACCAGGAGATGCCAGGGATGATGCCATGTGCTTACTATGAAACACTTGTTCTCCAAGGACCTCCAAGCATGCGTAGGCCTCATGCTGACCGTCATGGGTGATACTGAAAGACACAACTCCTGTTTTTTTCAAGCCATAGACCCAGGGCACCCAGATCCCTGAGGCATGCGTGATGGATCACCTTTGATGAGATCTTAAAAGACAACTGAAGGAAAACATCAACCAACCAGTTCTGCAGGCTTGTCCCCATCCCCATGCATGTACTAGTGGCCTCCTCCCAAGGAAGGGACTTGGGTCATGCTATAACTCCAGTCAGCCCTCCTACCGACAAGCCACCACCCCGGAGAGGACCTGGCCTGCTTCAAAGATACCTACCATGAGCTGACAGGTTGCTCGAGGGGAAGAGGGAAGACAGGACAACATAAAACCACAGACCAGGGGCTGGGAAGGTGGCTCAGTGGTAGAGCGCTTGCCTTGCATGCCTGAGGCCCTGGGTTCGATTCCTCAGCACCACATAAGCAGAGGAAAAAAAAAAGCCAGAAGTGGCGCTGTGGCTCTAGTGGTAGAGCGCTAGCCTTGAGCTGAAGAGCTGAGGGACAGCGCCCAGGCCCAGAGTTCAGGCCCCTCGACAGGACCCCAAAAAAACAAACAAAACAAAAAACAAAAACAAAACCACAGACCAGGAATAACGGATGGTTCAACCAGTTTCTGGGTCCTGCTGCTTGTTCTTCCAGAGTGGCCTTTATTTTCCCTTTACTAAATAAAATCTCTAAAACTGTGCCCATCATTCCTGGTTTTATTTTGATACAACCAGAGAAAAAGAGCCTACCATGCTCACATATCACAGTCAATGGGATATGAAGTGGTAGAGGGAAAAAAAAAAAACAAGAAAATGTGAATATACAAAACAGAAGGATCTATTTTGCTGAAGACTTGCTATAGCATGGAAATAATTGGAAATCAAAATGCATACTGTAGAGAGGACAGGGAGTCAAAGGTTTCAGGAATTTTTTTAATACAGTAATATTTCTTTGTGACATGAAGTTGCCATGAGATTGGCGGGGATGGATTTGACCTAAAATGAAGGACCTGATCTGTGAATGATGGGCACAGGGGTCGGGGGAAAGAACACCTCATCTCACCGAAATGTGATTAGCGTAAGGATGTATAATCAAGACTCCTAGATACAAGTGTGGGTTAACGTGTCTATCCCATGAGCAGGAAACTATCTACTTGAACACCAGTTTCCCAGGATCATCTTGGAAGCTCCTCAGAGAAAATGAAATGGAAAAGCTATGCGACAAGATGGAAATGATGAAATCCTGAGATTTCTTCCAGATTGGAAGTAACACTCCCTGGAGAGAGGGGAGGGTTTCAAAGTGGATATAAATGAGGTCATTAAGGTGCACAAAATGATAGCACAGGGAGGGTATTTCCAAATGGGGGTATGAAAGATGATTTGTAGAAACAGTCCACATTTAAAATAGCATGAATGTCCAATTCAGTGAGCACCGATGGTCTAAAGCCTAGCTTTTAACAGTTTGTCAGTCCATTTAGTTTCATAAAATATTTTGTAATACTACTTTACGTGCCACTTAGTAAAAATATTAACTTAGTTTTCTGAAATTGTTGACAATCAGTGGGGCCCGGTGTAATTGAGGAACCAGATCACTCTGCCTCCCACCTAATTATAATTAGCTGGTGATTGAGTGTTTGATCAAGCTATTGAAGCACCTAGGAAATGTTCATTACAATCTCATAGCCTAGGCACACATTCAAATTTTACCTGAAGTACATTAAACACTAGTGTGTACAAATTAGCTGGAGAATACATTTCCAAGGGCAATGGAAACCTAAAAGGGGTACCATATACCCTGGAAAATCAATTGTCAAGCTATTGGAGGATTCTAAGAGTTTTCCCCTGACTAGACATTGCTATCATTTGGACCTTGAATACTCCCCAGAGACACATATGCTTAAGGTCTGGCCCCCAGGTAGAACTACTGGGAAGTAGAAGTTTTAAGAGGAGGACCTTAGGGCAGGTCTTTTGCTTATTGGGGAATGAGATCTTTATCCTTTCTCTCTCTCTTTTGGGTGCTGACAATGAGATAAATAATTCTGATCCACCATGTACTCCTACCCATGCATGCTATTCAACCTCATCGTAGTATAAAACACTCATCGTGGAGTAGAAACTTCCAAATCTATGAACCAAAGTACATCTTTTCTCCTTATGAGTTGAATGTCTAATCTATTTTGTTACACAAACATGGCCACCTCTGTTGAGCCCAAAAGGGCATCACCCCTGTGTCATACTTAAGAGAAGGAGAGAAACCCAATGGGCCACAGGGATGTGGCCCTCTCACACTTAGGTCCAACTCCACAGTTGCTTATGTTGCTGATCCGTTTTGTTACCCCAGTCACCATAGGTGCTGGAAGACACTCTTTGTCTCGGGTATGCTCATAATCTACAGCCAGTACTTCCTAAATTCTCTGCCACCTTTGCCTGGGTAGTTAAAATCTCTCTGCCTTGGCCAACCATGGCCCAGACTGAGCATTGCTTTGTATCCAGAATGTCTGTTCAAAGCCTTGAGATGATGACTATCTCTCAATAATTCCTCTTCATAATGCCCCTGGAGTCTACGACAGGCCTCCATACACTAGCACTGCTAAATGAAATGTGAGTGTGAGTGGGGACAGTCTCAACAGAGAGACCTGCCCAGGAGATGCTCAGACCTGAGAAAGGCTCAACATGCTCGAGGAACTGCTAGATCTGATTCCCTCTTCCGCAAGGCAACCTCTTCTTCTCCTCACACTGCTGACACTGATATACAATTTCTGAAAATTACCAAAAATAAGTCAGGCCCCAAAAGGTCTAAGAAAGACAGAGATGGAAACGTGTCATGCTTAAAGGCCACAATTCAGTGATACTAAAGGTAGGTGAACGTGTCTATCAAACGTGACAGCAACTTTTTTATAAAGCTAAAACTATGAGAGACACAAGGAAATAGGAAAACAACAACAGGACACTTTGCTTGACCATTCTCCCCTCAAGTCACCCAGCAGATCAAGTCACTAAGTAAAAAGACTGTAGACCACATCGTCAAACTGTGTACTCTGACAATAGATGATATACTTTCCCAGACATCCATGGGGCATTTATGAAGAGCAACCCTTATGGCACAAAGTAAGCAAAAGAAATGTCCCCAAAATAGGAATGACACCAATTTCTCTGATCACAATGCAAAAAAAGCAATAATTCTCATAACTTATCAGTAAGACAAATTGTTACCAAAGAATTCTGGGTTGCATAGTTCTGCATAATACTCATTGTCTTAAATAAGTTTAGTAACAAAAACAATGAAAACAAATAAATTAACCTGCAATCTCCCAAAGAGTAGAGAGGAAAAAAGTTAGCTACAGAAAAGTATAAGGAATTTTAAAATGTTACAAGTTAAAATTCAAAATATTAGAATTTAAAAAAACATAAAAAGGTAAAATCTATTCTAAGTTGAAACACAGAAAAATAGATTAACACGTCAAGTCAGATAATAGGTGATTTGGGAAAAGCCACTCAAATTGGTAACTAATGAATGAACTTACTCCTTAAAAGAATATGAAAACATCCACAAAATAAGAATCAATACAAGGGGGGAAAAGAAAACCAAGAAACATTTAAAACAGATGTTTCACGGCTCTACATAAATGTGATCCCAGCATTAGAGGCTGAGGCATCACATCCCTACTTCAATGCTATCTTCAGCCATATTGGGAGACTCCTCTTTAAAGAACGAACAAAAGTCTTAGGAAGTCTAGTAAAGAAATTTCCATAGAAGAAGCATAGAAAGCTGTCAGTGAGTATATCCTCAAGAACTAGATTAGATCTACAGACAATTTAGCAGGGAAGACCCTACAAACTTAAAGATCAGGCAATTCTGCTGCTATCTAAACTGTTCCAGGCACCAATGCTTCATGCTTGCAATCCTAACTACTCATAAAGGATCATTTGGTTTAAGGCCAGCCTTGGCAGAAAAGTCCATGAGACTCCATGTCCAAAATAAGCATTGAAAAGCATGCTTAGAGGTATAACTGAAGTAGTAGAGTACCAGCCAAACAAGCAAGCATTCTAAGAACGAGGCCTTGAGTTCAAGCCCTAGTATTACCAAAAAAATGATAACCAAGGCAAAATTAGGCTGGAGACATGGTTCCAAGGCAGGGATCCTGCATAGCAAGCGTGAAGCACTAAGTTTATACTACAGCACACTTAAAAAAAAAAAAAAAAAGCCAAGAATATGTAACGTGTGAACTGTTAAGCATGTCTAATACAGTTTTCAGAAACCCACAAATAAAATAGATGAACATAAAGAATACAAAATATTTCAATAGCCTAATTAACCAGTTTGATCTAATATACATATATGGGTATATATATATATATATTAGGACATTATATATTATACATACTATATATATTCAGACCTTAAACTCAATAAAGAATATTCTACTCAATGATCAGGAACACTCATAAAATTGATCATGCATTACAACATGAAGAAAAAAATTTCATCCACTCCCAGAAAGCAGGAATCATATAAGCTATATTGATTGATCAAAATGGAATATAATTAGATTCATCATCAAAATGATAGATTAAAAAGAATCCATAGGCTTAGAAACTTTAAAACCCCCTTGAGAATAACTCTCATGTTTAGGGGGAAAATCAATACAGAACTTACAAACTATTCAGAAATGAAGGACAATGAGACCATTGGAAAACCAGAATTTGCAGGGGCAGGTTGTGGGGGTGGGGGGAGGGGGGGGTGGGCGCCACCACACTTAAATGTAGACTGTGGCTAGGTACCAGTACTTCACACCTGTAATCTTAGCCATTCAGGAGGTTGAGATCTGAAGATAAAAGTTCAAAACCAACCTGGCCAAGAAAGTGCATGAGACTCTTATCTCTAATTAATCACCAAAAAAGAAAAGCCAGAAGTGGAGTTGTGGTGCAAGCAGTAGAGCCAGAGCTCTGGAAGAGCACCCAGGCCAAGCCCAAGCCCCATTACTGTTAGGTTTTTAAAAAGAGGTAGCCGAGTAAGAACTGCACCAGCACGCACGTGGTATTCAGGTAAGGGGTAGGTTTATTCAGTAGACCTGCTGGGACCAGGCAAGGTTGGCACTCCACGTGGCTGGGAAAGAGAGAGGAAAGAGCTAGAGCAGAGAGAGAGCAGAGAAAGCTAGAAAAGAAGAGCAAGAGGGCGTCTGGGCCTGCGCTAGGCCTTATGTAGGGTATGGGCGGGGAAAGGTGTGGCCACATCAAATTCAGATGTGATCTCAGCGGATGCAGATGTGACCTCTTCCAGGTGTCCCAGTTGCCTAGGTAACGCAGGTACTGGGTGGAGACTTTGCTGCGAGGAGGGTGGAGTCTGCTTGCCATCCAGGGGCGGACCTTACATTTACCAACACAAAGGGGAAAAAAATTCTAAAATGATCAAGCTGGAGTCTTAGACAATTTTTTTCAGAAACCACTCAATTGGCTTGCATAAATTTTATTGATAACTCTAGCTTCTTTTAATATAGAACATACAGATGGTAGGTGGCAGATCGTTAACCGATCTTCACTGACCCTGTTTCATAAATCACACTACTTCACATTTCTAAATTATCAAACAAGAAAAGCAGCTAAGCAAGAAGGGGAAGAGACTTAAGTCCGGTTGTGCAAATTCTCTTCATTATCCAAGAATTATCCAATGGCCTGCAGAATATTCTTCAAAACCTGAATGTACATGAATGTTAACATTTTAAATCTATAACAGGTTCAGATTCAAACACAAGAGTTCAAGAGAAAATCACTGGTCAAACAACCTAAGAGCCAGAATATAAAGTACAAAATATCAGAAGGAAATAAAATGTCAAATGAAGAAAATATTTCAATAGTTAACCCATCCCTCCAGCTGTACAAAACATGAACCTAACTCTCAGATACAGACTATTAAATGGGGCATGAGAATGAATACAAAAGTTACTCTGATTTAAACATAATTAATAAAGAAATGTTCTGCATGGAGATTTTTTTCCTGTTTCTGCTTCTAATCATTTATCATGCAAATGAAAGCAGTAATGGAAAATGTAAAGAAAACAAATTCTGTAATATACTGAAACTCCTATCTAGCAAGAGATAAGACTGGGCAGGAGAAGGAAGGGTCTGGAAATTAGCTGTCCGTACAATAACTGGGAGGGAAAATGGTTTTATTTAGCCTAGGGGGGATTTTTTTTTTTGGTAGCAAACTGACTAAATTAAAATCCAGTCTATTAAATCCAGTATCATACTAGAAAATGCCTTTTCCTTGCACTTTCCGATAAATTTTCATTGATCTCATTTTACGCATGATTACATTTTTAATGAGTTGTGCAATATTTTCAGGCTAATTTTAAATCCCCTTCTCTCTCTTCACCCCCCCTCCACTTACTGCTTGCTGGATTAACATTTCTGATAAATTGTTGGAGCAGAAAGAAGGAGCATTACCAAGATGAAATAAATTACTTCCATTTTTTCCCTAGCTCTAAAAAATGATAATAGGAGAATACAAATGCCCACTGTCTAATTATGCCACATCTTCCAATTCATTTCACAAAACAATTATTTTATTTTTATGTAATAGGCATGTTGCTTTGTATTTATTATACACGACCCTTTGCCATGTGTAGTCTATCTGAATACAATGGATTTCACCCCAGTGGTGATCAAGGAAATATGGCGGGCAACTGTCTTTAAAAGGAACGGGTCAAAGAAGGAACAAAAGAATATGGAAACAATTGGAAAACCTACATCCTGCAAAGCAGTTATTTAAAGAAAAAAAGAAAGCGTTGGGTCTTCAAAATGAAAAATAATGCTCTGCATATACTCTTTAGAGACAGGAAACTGGGAAAACTCGCACCTCAGGAAGTCGTAGAAAGTTAAACAAACGAACAAACAAACCCTGCATCACATACAGTTTGATCACTGCACACATTGCCATTGAATTAGAAATCAATAACAGAAAGAGCTCTGAACACTCCCCAAAGATCTGGAAGACACTTCAGTACAATCCCTGGGTAAAAGAAGAAGGAGGAAAAAAAAATCATAAAGCACTTTAAACTGAGTGGGAATTCAAATCCCTGGGTCTGTTCTGGCACTGTAATTCTTGGAACCAAGATTTTCCCTGGGAGGCAATGATGGTAACTCCAAGATCATCCAGTATTTTAGTCTAAGATACTAGCCAAGGTGTGGACATGACCTGCGGCTCCCAAAGGCTCATGTTCTGTGGGTCGGTCCCCAGCAGGGGCACTATTTGGGGGAGGTGATGGAAACTTGGTGGGGAGGGAGGGAAGGGGGCTTCTAGCTAAAAGAAGTAGCTCCTGGGGGCAGGTCCTTAGGAGTACTAACTTCTTCCTAGCCTTCTCTCTGCTTTCTGTCCTCCACGAGTGAAGACCTGTTTCTTCCACAGAGCTGCCACCACCATCATGTTCTCACTCACCATGAGGCCAGAAGTAAAGGGCCTAGGACTGTGAACCGGGATCTCTGATACTGTAGGCTAAAAGGATCAAACCCTCCCTTTAAGTTCTGTTCTCCTTCTCTCTCCCCATCTCCTCCTCCCCCTCTCTGCCTCCCTCCCTCTCCCCGTTCCCCCTCCCTTTCTCTATGTCTCTCTCCTCCCCCCCTTTCTCTGTCTCTCTCTCTCTCTCTGTGTCTCTCTGTCTCTCTTACTTTGATCACTTCTATGGAAAGCTAACTAACACAAATACAGTACCAATTCAACCCCAGAGTTAAATTTTTTTACTTTGTCATTAACGCAAGAGGACACAGTCTTTGTGACTACCCAGCGGCACTCACAGAATGAAAGGACAGAGCCAACATTTTTGTAATGGCCTTTTACAGTCTTTCTGAGTTGTGCTTCTATTTTTCCTCCCAGAAAAATAAAACCAGAATAAAATTATAGTATTTAAACAAACACCCAATTCTGACCAATTTCTGGATCATTTGTTATTTCTATCACAGAAAGAGGTTTCAGAGAATTAAAGAGTTATAATAAAAAAAAATCCAAAGCCTGCAACCAAGCAATTTAACTCTTTTTAATGATAGTGCAAAGAAAATACATGACCAGAAATATAAAATATTAACATCAAAGTGGAATGCAGACAGGCTCAGAAAGTACTAACTAAAAGAATGTGGTAGCGAGTTTAACAGACTGCAACAGTCGCAAGAGAACAGGGCGAGAATCAAATGCTCAAAATAGCAAAAGCCAATCTTCTATTTGTTCAACGCACTGAAACATTCTCTGTGGTCTGGAGAGCCAGGCTCAGACTTCAGCAGGGAAATGTAATTAAGATATGCTAATACTGGACCAGAAAAGGCTAAGAGCTGGGCTGTGGATATGCCTTTCATGCCACGCTTGTGGGTGATATGTGGACACAAGGAGGAGGATTTCTTGGTAGGGGGTGTGTGGAATCCCTGTGTTTTTCACAGAAGCTATAAATCACTAAGCTTAGAGGTGGTTTCCATTCACCAGGACATCTCAAGGACCTGGTCCTCTTCTCCAGACCCAAACAGGAATGATTCCGTCACATTTTTGTTTTCCCCCTTTTTAAGTTTTAGCAAGGATTTCTTTTAGGATTACGGGGTTAAAGTAGGAAGAGATGGAACAAGAAGCATTTACTGCGCCTCCATTCAGGAAGTGAGAGTTCCAAGACTCAAAATGGTAGCTTTTATTTGTTGCCTTTATTCTTTCTGAGCTAGTCAGGTCCTCCAGCAAGAGGACCTAATCTTTAGACGATGGTTCTAAGGAAGATGGGTGAGGACCACCTTTTGCCTGACAGGATTTCCATTCCTTCAGTCTTTACTGGTCCTTGATGAGTGCCCAGATCCATTTCAAAGGAGAAGGTAGATTTAGATAGCCCTCCTATTTCCTGATCTTGTAACTTAACACTCAAAAGGAGGTGTGAGAGGAGAGCCTCTCTGCTGCTCCAGTTTTCTTTCTGGTCTTAAGTCTGATCGGTTAGGCACTGGTTGAAAATGCAATTTCCCTGTCTCCTGATCTACCTATCCTGCTTCATTTCCTCCATTAATGACTTAGGTCATTTTGGTGCAGTAGGGTAATGGTTTGACAGTGGACAGTTGGCCCTGCCTGGAAAAATGGAACCAAAAAGTCATTTCCCTATCTAATTTAGAAGATAACATAAGAAATTCAGTTCAGCAGGAAATTCAGTGATAGGCTGTCTTTCAGGGAAATTCCGTGAACAAACTCAGTGTTAGTCAACAGATCTCATACAGATGGCTTCTGGGAAGCCTCATACAGAATTTTCATATTGGACCCTCCCTAAAAACTACCTTGTTTCAAGTGTAAAATCACCAAGTTTAAAATCAGAAACCTCTCATTTCCAATGCTGGCTTTGCCCCTTTAGAAGCTGTGAGAACTTGGGCAGGTTTTTGGCTTCTTCTCAAAATCAAGGGTAACACTCATGCTGGGCATTCATGGCTCGTGCATGTAACCTGAGCTACTTAGGAGGCTGAGATCTGTGGTTGGAAGCCAGCCTTGGCAGGAAAGTCCATGGGACTCTATCTCTGAACCACCAAAAAGCTAGAAGTAAAGCCGTGGCTCAGGTACTAGAGCAAAGAAGCAATAAAAAAAAAAAAAAAAAAAAAAAAAAGCTCAGTGACAGCCTCGAGCCCCTGAGTTCAAGACCTGGGACTAATCTCAGTTTTCAGTAGAGCAGGAGGAGGAATGGGAAGAGTGTCACCACCTACTTCTCTTCCCTTGAATGGGGGTTGGCCTCATAACATGGAAGCAGTGGAGACGCCCTATGCCCCATTCCATTCTTTAAAGGCTGGCATTGCTGCTATGGCTCTTGAACTCAGTTGCAATATAAGAAATGCGGGGTCACCATGACATTAGGAAACTCAATCAAGGCTTTGGGGCAGGACATGCAGAGGCAGCAAAGCATGAGACATTCAAGTGAAGCTTTCTTAGAAATTCCAGCCCAGCCCAGATGACATCAAATGTGTCAGAAAAGCTACCCTGCTTGAGATCCAGTGACCCAGAAAATCATGAGAAACTAAGAATCTTTTTAAAGTTCTAGGCAACTGGTAACAGACTCTAGACTTGCCAACTACCAACTCTATTTATTGAAGGCCCCAGACAGTGAGGAAGTTGCTAATCAGTTAGTTTTGCCTCTCTTAAGAGATTATTGGTTAAACAGTGTTTGACAAGAAATGTACTCAATGACTTACTTATGTAACTATAACCCCTCTGTACACCATCTTTACAATAAAATAAAATTTAAGAAAAAAAACAGATTATTGGTATGTGTGCAGTAGGATCTATGATTATAAAAATAGGACTTTTTTGTTGTTCAGTACTGGGAATTGAACTCAGGGGCTCACAGTTTGGCAAGTGCTCTGCTACATAAGCTCCTCTCCAGTCCTTTGCTTTTAGTTGTTTTCTTCAGATAGAATCTCATGCCTTTGCAGGGCTGGTCCCGAAAAATAATCCTCCTGTCTCTGCCTCCTGTGTAGCTGGGATTACAGGCATTTGTCACCCTACTCAGTCCCCAGAAATACTTTCATTATGGGATAACCTCAGATTCACTGGTTAAAAGCTATGAAAAGGTTTTTCCAATGGATAAAAGTGCCAAAACACCTGTGCTAGAGAGATAATTCTTTCTTACCTACAGAGGAAAGAATATTTTTCTAACTTCTTTCTGACAGCCTATAGAAAAACATCTTGGCAATTTATGTCTCACTTTCAGGAAACCTGAATTTATTACCCAAAACCACTTTGCTAATATTTTTTGTCCCTACAGAGAAGTGATATTTAAGACACAAACATAATCAGCCTTTTCAAATTCATAACTTATTGGGATTTGATTTATAGTTTAAGAATATGTAAAAAAAAAAAAAAAGAATATGTTGGACTCAGGGATTTTTCTTCCCTTTCATGAATAATTACACTAGCTAATTGTCAAAGCCATGAAGCCAGAAAATGGTTCTAAAAACAGAAGATAATTCAGTGGCCATGGAGTCCTTGAAATGCTTGCCCCCATCCCCTGCATCATTCTTTTCATCCTTAGAGAAAAACTTTTCTTTTTTCTTTCTTTCTTTTTTTTTTCTGTCAGTTGTGGGTCTTGAACTCTGGGCCTGGGCGCTGTCCCTCAGCTCTTTAGCACAAGGCAAGCACTCTACCACTTGAGCCACAGCACCACTTCTGGTTTTCTGGTGTTTTGTTGGAGATAAGAGTCTCACGGACTTTCCTGCCCTGGCTGGCTTTGAACCACGATCTTCAGATCTCAGCCTCCTGAGTAGCTAGGATTACAGGCATGAGCCACCGGCGCCTGGCGAGAAAAACTTTTCTTACTCATCAAATGACTTGATCTTATTATCACCTTTAAGTCGTGATGAAATCCAAAAGCAGTTGTGTGGCCAGGCGCTGGTGACTTATGCCTGTAATCCTAGCTACTTAAGGAGGCAGAGATCTAAGGATCATAGTTTGAAGCCAACTCAGGCAGGAAAAGTCTGTGAGACTCTCATCTCCACTTAACCATCAGAAAAGCTGAAGTGGAGCTGTGGCTCAAGTGGTAGAGCACTAGCCTTGAATGAAAGAAGCTCAGGGAAAGCATCCAGATTCTAGGTTCAAAACCCAGGAGACAGACAGACAGACAGACAGACAGACACACACACACACACACACACATACACACACATACACACACACACACACACACACACACACACACACACACACACACACACACACACACACACACACACACACACACACACACACACACACACTGTCTGCCTCTCCCCACAAATTCCGTCTCCAGCCATCCCATTTCCTACATGCTGAGGCAGAAGATTGCAGGAAGCATAACTCAGGGCATAAAAGTGCTGGGGTCTTTCCAATACAAACTTACTTCAATTAATTAGGGGAAACGTTTCTCCAGTTTGCTGCCTGTGACCTCGTTCTTAACAGCCTTCCATGAAATCGCAATCCTTCCCTTGCCGCTATTTCAGGATGGTTACTCACTGATTATTTCCATTCACTCTACCGTTTGTCTTCTTGAATCAAGTCCCTAATTTAAACAACTTTTACATAGCAGTTTTTAATAAGTGGGCCAAGACGATAACTTTTGATCCTACAACAGCTTGTTTTGACCTCCAATGGAGCATCCAGTGGCATCTTATCCTAAATTTCATCTGCAAAGACCCTTAAATCAAAAGACTGAAGGACACCGTACAACAAAGGCACTTACATACCCTTGTTCATTGCTGTACTAGTCACAATAGCCAAGTTATGGCAAGAGCCCAGATGCTCTACCATGGACACAATGGATTTTAAAACTATGCTACATTCAGATAGATGATTGGTAGCCACAGACTCAGTGGAATTTTATTCAGCCATCAAGAAGAATGAAATTACATCATTTATAGGGAAATAGAAGGATCCTGTGCCTTTCTATATCTTTCCTACTTGAGAAAGATGTCTTGTATGTGATCCCATCTCCTTTTTGTTTAATATTTGGATTTAGACAAACCTTTTCCAACGAAATACTCTTAGCATTTTTAAAATGAAGACCAAGGAAGAAAACAATATCAAATTCTCTTCCTACAGAACAATTTACAAAAAGCACATTTGTTTCTAAAGTAATTAAACCTCCCCTTGAAAAAGAGTTGTGCATTTTGGTAAAAAAAAGAAAGAAAGAGAAACAAGTGTTTGAGGAGGGAAAGCTGTCATGCCTTTAAGTTAGGAGAGTAGTTAATCTTTCATTCTTTGCAATGTTATCCACAGCCGTCACCATCCTGCTCCATTTACAAAGAGATCCAGGGGAGTCAGTTAAGACAGAACATTGGACCCTGTTTCTATTCAAACAAATGTTCTAGCCCCATTGGGAGATTGGCTGGGGGTTCTTGAAGGATTTGGGGTTGACCAGTTGGATCTCAACTAGTGAGACTCATTGACCAGCTTTAGTCCTCAGTGACTGCCATTTTGGAGATGAATGCCTCCTCTTTCTCTAGTCTTTGATGGCAGAAGCATGTCCCAGAACAGTGTGGCCCTTTTTCCAAACATTTAACTTTCTCATGTCCAGGTTTTCTACATTTATAACAGTTGGCCTTCGAGTTACAGGAACCAACCTGTTTAGAGATGCCCTAGGTTCAGGGAGTCTTCAGAGAGAAATTTCCCATTTATAGTCAGAGCTAATATATGACCTTGCTTTTAGCAAGTAATTGGGCCTGCCTCTGTTGCCTCTAACCGATTTTGTTCTTTGATTAAATCCTGATTGCTGAAAACCTCAAAAGCCAAATTTACTAAATTGTGCATCTGTACATATGTGTGTACGTGTGTGTGTGTGTGTGTGTGTGTGTGTGTGTGTGTGTGTGTGTGTGCTGATACTGCTTGAACTCAGGACGTGGGCACTGTCTCTTAGCTTTTTTCTCTCAAAGCCAGCACTCTACCACTTGAGCCACAGCTCACTTGCAGGTATTTTGGTGGCTAATTGGAGATAAGAGTCTCGTGGATTTGCCTGCCAGGCTTGCTTTGAACTGCAACCCTCAGATCTCTCTGCCTCCAGAGCAGCTAGGAATACAGGCAAGAGCTGAGGCTCTAAGTAGAGTCTGGGGATCCACCTCTGTTTCTGTGGTTCATGACAGATATTGGATGTTGATTCCAAGTCTTCAGAATACACGGGATTACTAGCAACAGTTCCATTCTTTCCTTATTCCATGTCTCAAGAGAAAGAACGAGGAAGAAAAATGAAAGGAATCGAGGGATGCACAGCTGCTGCAATTCTTGGTTAAAATCCACCGTCTGAGCTCTTCTAATAGAAGCTTCAATTCAGGACCCTTGAGGAGAGCCATCTCCTTAGACCGTAAGGAATGAGGATTCATACACATGGAATGACCTTTCCCCTGCCTCTTCATCTATCTATCCTGCTTCTATTTCAATCCTCTAAAAGACCCCAGAGGCTTAGCCTGGGGACGTGGCAGGAATCAGACAGAGTGGATTTGAAAGCCAAAAAAGAAAAATGTCAAAGTGGGGCACTCAAACGTCAGGGTGACTGGACTCCAACCCAGGAAGTGGGAAGATGCTGACTACACTGATGAAGAGGAGGAGGAGGAACTCACAAGGTGGTGAGCAAGGGGACTGGTCTTATCTTAAAGGCAACCCCAGCCTTGTTAGAAATGACTGTGATGTAGCCAGACCCAGGAGAAGCTCACCAAGATATCCCCATCCATCCAGCAATCTCATAAAGAGTAGGGAGAAAGTCCAGGAGAGAATGCTTGGGAAGAATAACCCTTATGAAATAGCAGAGGAACAATGGCAAAATAGAAAAAGAAGGAAATGAAGGCTCAAGGTGGAAAAGTAAGGCCCGAGGTGCCAGGGACAGACATTGTCCAGGAGGGTTTGCATCAAGAAGCTAAGGAAGAGGAAGAATGGAGAGGAGCCCTGCTAACCAGCTGGGGGCTGTTCATGATCTTGAGAAGAAGGCTCAGTGAGCATAAGACGATGTCCAAGTCAAGACACAAGGGAGGTAGCAAGAATAGTGCTAACAGGTTCGAACTCAGAGCCTCTCTACCACTCAGCCACCCTCCAGTCCATTCCCACCCACACCCCCTGGGTATTTCCAGACAGGATCTCTCTTCCTGCCTAGACACATACCTAGACACTGAACACTTCCTGTTGTGGCTAGGATGACAGGCATGTGTCTCTAACACCCAGATTTTTCTGTTGAGATGGAGTCTCCCGGACTTTTCTGCCCCAGCTGTTCTGAACCTCAAAATCGTCCAGATCTCAGCCTCCCAAGAAACTTGGGATGCCGTGAGTATGCCACAGGTGCCCAACTTTGCAGGTGGGATTTAACAAGGCCGTGAGGGCAAGTGCCCAGTGGTGAGTGTTAGTGGCATTCCCCGAGCTAGCACACCTGTCAGGGTTGGTAATGCTGGAAGGCCATCCTCACCAGGTGCTGAACAGAAGTCTTGGACTTTTCGGTCTCCAGAACCATGTACCTAATAAAGCTCCATTCTTTAAAAAAAAATTTTTTTACCAGTCTTAGGTATTTTCTGACACAACAGAAAGTAGCCTAGACACAAACTCTACTAGCTATGATTAAAAAATAATACCATTTCCTGCTCTAGTCTAAAAGAGGTAAAGGTGTGGACAGTGAAGTTTCTACAGCTCATTCATTACAGATGTGTAGCCTCTAGGGGCTGAGTGGATGAGCAGCAGAAAATTCAAAGTATCTATTGTGATTGACATGCACCAGGTCCTGCCTGGGGGAGGTCTTGTGCTAGATTCTCTGGACTAGAGCAGCAGGAGAAGAATGCCCCCCGATTTTCACCCATTGGCATGCTGTTTCTCTTGAACTCTGAAAACTCTGCTTTCTGATCGCCTTGCTTTCAACCTAATGAAAAGCAGGAGTTTTAATCCAAAGGAGAGGAACTGATTGTATCCAAATTTATTCCTCTGGTTAAGACAACCACAGGCAACTACTACTGATTTACATTTTTGTCGCTGCCTCTTTAAACTTGATTTAAACATGTTCTGTCTACGGCTCCATTGTTTTAAGAAACTCCTCTCACTTCCTGGGTATTAGTCTATTTTTTTTTAATGCCTGTCATCTCTCAGGGACTTCTAAAGCATTCTGCTTGGTGCCTGTGAAAAGTTTGGGGATGAGGTGTTGTTTTTTTTTTTAATTTTCCTCTCTCTTCTAAGTTTTATCCTCTGCAGCTAAGGACATCAAGAAGATGTGAACTCTGTATTTTTATAAGGCTCCTTTGAAAGTGTGTTGACAGTGCTGCTGATGGTCTGGTTACAAATTAAGGATTTGTGATTCTTTCTCAAAGAAAAGAAAAAATAAAAAGCCACATCATTTTGAGATCAACCAATACCTGAAAGCAGGGGTCCAGAATAAACAGAAAGTGTCAGCTTCTATATGCCTTTCCGGAAGCTTCTTTCTCTGAGTAGTTAACTGCACAAATGCCTGAAAGCAACTAAACTCAATAGACACACAAGGAAAATATAAACAGACAGAAGCAAGGTTTCTATTCTGAGGGGTTTTATAGATCGCCCCTGGTGTACATGTGTGTACAAGTGTATACACACACACACAACTCATTGCTACTAACACCTAGGGCTGCCAGGGGACTTTCCTAAGGCTGCAGGACTAAACCAGAAGTCCTTGGGAACTAATTTCTCAGGAAGCATCCTTCAACCAAGGTCCAAACACTGTGGAGCAGAGCACAGGGCCCCTGCCTTCAGGTGGGACACCTCTGGAACATGGACTGTATGGTCTCTCCAGAGTTCTCCATAGCAACAAGTCCCAGGTGTCCCCAACAGTCACCAGATCATTGATATATCTTGACTTTTTTTTGGAAGTACTGAGATTTGAACTCAAGACCTCATGCTCGCTAGTCAGGCACTTGACCACTGATCCACACCTCAGCCCTCACTGATACATCTCAATTGGCTTCCTATCTACTCATCCCACTACCATTCCTTTCTTTTTGTGTGTGTGGGGGGGGGGGGGGGGGTCCAGTTGTGAGTCCTGAACTCTGGGCCTGGATGCTGTCCCTCAGCTCTTCAGCTCAAGGCTAGCACTCTACCACTTGAGCCATAGTGCCACTTCCGGCTTTTTCTGATTATGTGGTGCTGAGGAATCGAACCCAGGGCCTCATGCATGCAAGGCAAGCACTCTACCACTGAGCCACCTTCCCAGCCCACCCATTCCTTTCTAGGAATTGCTTACCAAATAAACTTCCCAATTAGCTGGGGCCACTGGGAAATAAGATGTACTCCAGAGAACTCTCATCAGATCAGAGACCACAGCAAATGACAACAGGTTCAAATTTTAAAAAGAAAAAGGGAAGGGAAGGGAAGAGAAAGGAAGGGGAGAGGAGAGGAGGGAAGAGGAGAGGAGGAGAGAAGAGAGGAGGGGAGAGGAGAGAAGGGAAGAGGAAGGAAGGTGAGGGAAGGAAAGGGGAGAGAAAGGAAAAAAAAAAAGAAAAGAATCAACTCTTGGGGTTGGAAGTGTGGCTTCGTTGGTAGAGTGCTATCCAGTGAGCAAAGCATCAGGTACTAAGTTCAAGTCCTGATCTCAGACCCCCCAAAAAGGGGGAAGGAGGCTCAAAATTTAATTGCCAGCACTCTGTAGCTGAACATAGTGGTTTAATGCTTTATCTTCTGTGGAAAAAGAGTAGGAAGTTGAGAGAGAGGCAGTAGTCTTAGCTTTCATAGATAACACGAAACTGCCCCAGTCCAGATTTCATGAAGAAAACGGAGCTCAACATCAGGCATTTTATTTATTTATGTATTTATTTATTTTTGGCTGGTCCTGGGGCTTAAACTCTGGGCCTGGTCAGCTTCCACTACCAGGGCCAAAGCAATAGAGATAACAAGAATTGATGCTTGTCTTCCAGCTTGAGGGAAGAGGGGGAGGTCCCGTCTATGGGGGGGGGGAGGGGGGCGGTGGTGTCCTCTATATGATTTGGCACCAAAGGAGCGGGTGCAGCTGTGCCAGCTGACCGGAGAGGTCACAATAGTACCCCCACTGGTACTGCCTATTAGAAGCAAGCTCACCTCTATTCTTGGGGCTGGGCAAACAGATGGAGGCCTGCAAACCACTCCTGGGTCTGCGCAGACTCCTCACCCTCCTTGGCAGGACTACAGTTCAGAAGAGGCTGGGCAAAGAGACCAGAGAACCTCCTGCCCAAGGTGATGGCCCGTTTTCCACTACTGCAACCAAGTTCCCGAGGGGAACAGATTTGTAGAGGAAAAAGGGGTTTGTGTTCACCGCTTTGGTAGTTTCCACACGCATTCAATCGACTCCTTCCCCTTTGAGCCTGTGTGAGGCAGAGCATCGTGGTGCACCTTATGACCACAGGGAGGAGAGAAGAGACAGCCGGGCACCCCACAGTGCCCTTCCAAACTCCTTCTAGACCCCACTACCCTTCCCAGCTGAGGACCTTTGGCACACTCGCCTTTGGGGGACATCCTGGATCCAAAAGTAGCACCTAGTTTAAGGACATCCTTGCCCAAGGTGGTCCTGAACAAAGTTTGTAATGTGGTGCCAAGTGAGGTAGCAAAGGAGACAGAAAAGAAATACTCATTCCCCCCAGCCCCGCCGCTGTGAGCCCGCCATATGCAGAAACTAACCCAAAAGGCAACTAGCTGTTCACAAACTCCATTTCCCCGATGGCAGGCATCTTAGCTCCAGCCCCGCAGATACAGTCCCTAAACATGAAGCCACTGGATGCTAGTCTCCTGTCAGTTTCTATGCTACTGATCTCTTCAGTCCATACAACCTTAGGTTTGGGGGCGATTTTTCCAGGGGGTGACTTTTGATGAATTCTCAATTGTCACATGGTAGATTCGTTGAGGAATTCTCCATTGCAATGGAGACAAAGTCATTCATCTTTGCCTTTTTGTTCAGGGACTATGCATCGTGGTTAAGGAATCTTTTACCTCAAGGTTATGAAACTAAATCTATAATATTTTCTGGAAGCTTGTAGTTTAAAAAGTAAGCTTAAAAGACCCATTAAAGTCTTTAATGTACCTGATATTGATTTTCTGTGTATTAGGTAAGACAGGGGAACAATTTCTTCTCTTTTTTTCTCCATACCCTTATGTATACATCCTACCACCATCTCCCACATAGTCTCTACCTGCTCTGCACATCATACTTCTAAGTACTGCGCATCCTTGAAAGTGTGCATCTCTGACTCAACTAATGTCTCCATGTCTGAACCACCCCAAAAGTGACTTGGCTGCTGTTGTTATCTGTTTCAGAACCTTTGTTATACTTTAATTGACAATAGTAGAGGAGCTGGACACCAGTGGCTCACTTCTATAACCCTGGATATTCAGGAGATTGAGATATGAGAACTGCAGTTCAAAGCCAGCCCAGAAAAAGTCCATAGACTGTTCTCTCCAAGTAACCACCAAAAAAAAAAGCCAGAAGTAGAAGCATGACTCGAGTGGTAGAGCACCAACCTTGAGTGACAAAGCTAAGGGACAGTACTCAGGCCCTAAGTTCAAGCCTCAGTACCAGCACATGAGAGGGGGGTGGGGAGATCTGAGGTTCAAATACAGCCTAAACAGAAAAATTTGTGAAGACTCCATCTCCAAAGTAATTAGCAAAAAGTCTGGCACCGGTGGTTCACGCCTATAATCAGAGCTACTCAGGAGGCTGAGATCTAAGGATTGTGATTCAATGCCAGCCCTGGCAGGAAAGTCCCTGAGACTCTTTATCTCCAATTAATCACAGAAAAAGCTGGAAGCAGGGCTGTGGCTCAAGTGGTAGAGCATTAGCCTTGAGCAAAAGGAGCTCAGAGACAGTGCTCAGGCCCCGAGTTCAAGCCCCAGGACTGGCAAAAAAAAAAAAAATCTGTCTGGAGACATGGCTCACGTGACAAGAGTTCCTGCTGACTGAGCATGAGGTTCTGAGTCCAAGCCTTGGTATTAAAAAGAAAGAAAAGAACAGTAGGGTTGTCAGTTTGGGTGGCACATAACTATACTCTCAGCACTCAGGAGTATCACCAATTTGAGGCCAGCCTGGACCTAGCAAGACCTTGTCTCTAAAATACAGGGAGGGAGGGGATGAAGAATACTGGGGTTCTTCTAGCTCTCTCAGTTTACAAGTAGCTACTCAAAAAAATTCACAGAAGAAATATGATTGTTATATGGATTTTAAGCAGAATTGTGTCGAATCTAAATGAATTAGGAGATCTGACATCTTTGCACTGTTGATTGTTCTGATGCCAAGCATCATCGCGCATCGGTCCACGTAGTGAGGACTCGTGTGATATCCGACAGGAAAACGTGACACATTCCCTTGTCTTTGTTGGCCTTCCTCCTCCATGCGTCCTGTCTTTACATTGTAGTAAGCACCTTTGCATTCCTCTCTAAATGTTTGCTGCTGGCTCATAGAAATGCAGTGGGTTTGGTGTGTATTGATTTTATAGTTATCCTGTTTTCAGAATCACATATCAGTTGTAGTAAATCTTCTGTACATTCTCGTGTGCTTTCTACCCAATCCTACATCTGTACACAGTGATGCTTTTCTCCCTACCACTCAGTACTGACAGTTTTTATTCTTCCTTTATACTCCCTGCACTGAGAAGAATCCTCAATGAGATTCTTTTTGTTGCTTTATGCTGGTCTGGGGCTTGAACTCAGGAACTGGGCATCCATCCTTAGCTTTGTCATTCAAGGCTGGTGCTCTACCATTTGAGCCACAGCTCTACTTTTGCTTTTCAGTGGTTGCCTGGAGAAAAGAATTGCACGGACTTTCCTGCCTGGGCTGGATTTGAACCTCAATCCTCAGATCTCAACCCATTGAGTAGCATAACCCCTAGCACCCAGCTTTTTCCTGAAATCTTTAACTGGGCAAGTTGGGCATGATGGCATGTAATTATAATCCTAGCACTCTGCAGGCTACAGCAGAAGGACTTTTGTGTTTAAGGCCAGCCTGTGATACACAGCAGATTCAAGATTGGTCTAGACTAGATCCTGTCACAACCCTCCTCCCTCGTATGTCCCTCATACCACCACTCCTCCCAAAAGACAGAAAAAAAGAATGCTTTAACTGGCCTTTCATTTTCTTCTTACAAAACCAGGAGTCTCTGGCCAATTCTGGAAGTCCTACGAAAGTCTCTATGTTTAGTTGGCAAACCACTGTTAAGAAGGGGCACAGTCCAGCTTGGTAACAATTCACATAGACACCCAGTGTCTTCCAGCATATACAGCAGACACCGGGGACTGTGATGACGTGAAGGTGACCCTGTGGAAGTCAAGCCTATGTGTAAAACCATATGTGAATTGTCTGAAGCTGCTCAGATCTGGCCACTTGTCGGCTCTGAACTGAACTAATGGCAGAAATCCAATAGACTTATTATACTATGCCATATACCTGTAGCTACAACAATAATACTGTGTACCTGAGAAGGAAAGAAACATCTACTGGCCAAGAAGGAATATGCCCCCCGGGCTGCTTGATTGAGATGCTGCCATCTGAGCCTGATTAGGTCTGAAAGTCTTGAAGGCCAGAAGCATACGTTGCTCATGGCTACCCAATTGGAAACTGTTTTGAGATTTGCTTCCAAACAAGTTCCTGACCTTCCATTCCCTGCCCCACCACCAACAGTGTAACAACACACACAGAGGATGAATCCAACTTGCCACTGTCAGAAGCAATTCCAGTACATTATTCATTCAGTTCCTCACCTATGAGCAGGACTTCATCGAAAGTCAGATATTCTAGAAGGATCTAGGAAACAAATGTCTCATCTCCCATTGCCCAAACGTTTCATTGGTTCTTATGATTAGAAAAGCTATCTGTGAAATCCTTCAGCTCTGTCCCTGCAGTTGTAGCTAACACAGAGGCTTCCTGGCAATGGACAAGTCATTTGAAGACAATTATGCCAGGGGAACTTGTGTCTGTGTGAGGACCACTCAGGTGACCCAGGACCACCTGCCAAGACTCAGCCTTTGGCTACCAGCTTTTACTTCCTGGTTCTCTGATTTGGAATTTGACACCCACCTGGCTTCTTCATCCATTCATTGGTCTACATGACCTCTTGGCTTTAGCTTATCTGCAGTAGATTGTCAATCAACTCATACTGAACACATTCCCCATCTCAGCATCCTCCTGTTACTTTGGGGGTAACACGTAACCCATCAGCCAGCTTAGCTTTCTCAAAATCCTTTACCCTGTCTTTGTCCCAGTTCTGCCCATCTGAGCCTGCCCCATTAACCCCAGAGAGGGACTCAGAATACTTATCGGCTAAACACCATTCATCATGATGATGTCCACATTCGGATTCTATATTCTATTAAGATGGGCCTTTTATATAAACGCTGTAGAAAGGATTCTAGAGAGCCTGAGGGTTGGGAATGTAGCTCACACCTAGCATGCATGAGATCTGGGGCTCAATCTGCAGCACTGTAAAAAAGAAGAGAAGCGGCTGTAATGTTTTCTTCAAAATTAGAGACTATGTTGAAATTAGAATGTTGAATTCAATTAGAAATAATGTTTATTTCTGTAGATTATTCCCACTCAAGTTACAACTGAATGCCAACATCTGGAGTGGCAAACCAAAGACCCAAAAGAAATATACAAACTATAATCTTTCTATTGATGTAACAAAAGCTTATGTATGTTACTATATGTATATAATAACTGCTGTTCTTCCATTTAAGGAAAAGCCTACAAAACACAAAATTTTAAAAAGTCCACACAACTACTCAGGTAAAGTTCACAAAATAGAAATGGCCACAGCCTCATTCTACACTCCAAAACCACAAAATGGATCAAATTGGGTAACAAGAGAAAATGAAAATGATCAGGAAAAACCCCATCATATAAGGAGACAGATGAAATTGACATTTCAGACAAGAAAATTAGCTCGATATCAGAGGAAATAACTGAAGCCCCAAACCACAGAGAAAGTCTAAAGAAGTACTTGAGCTCAGTGGGAAACAATTCTAATAAACAAGCAGGACTTTTGCCAAGAACCAAAAAAATATCAAGCACCATAAAAATGTTCTGTGTCTTTTTCAAGAAACAGCTTCCTGTCCTTTTTGGTCTTTTAATGGCTTTGAGTTTCTATTCACTCAAAATTACTCATTCAAAATCCTCTTCACATGGGGTTGTAAATAATGTCCATCTATAAGCAAAAAACTCCATGCATAAATATACACGTTGTTCCTCTTCCTCTCAGTCTTTGTTAGACGTATAATAGATAAATGTCATGGTGTTGTACTGCTGGGATCTAACCACAAGGGATGTCTTTGTTCAGGCACATTTTTTCCCCTGTTTTTTGAGGAAGACAGCACAACATTTTGGAGCCAATATACATAGGTTTGTGTGGAATGATACATGAACAACAGAAACACAAAGTTGAAAATAACAGTGCTAATTAAGAAATGTTATCAGTGTAAAGAATTGGTCTTACCAACTAGAGTGATACAAAGATAATACCATTTATCGTCATGTTTTACCATATATAAATATATTTTTTAAGATTTGCATTAAAACATTCATCAAAGGCTATTTCCCAGCTTCCCTGGGTACCAATTTCCTCAATCCGCCACGTACACCCAGCTTTACTGAGCCATTTGTTGAACAGACTGCATAGGAGCACTTGTTAAAATCATGCATGGCAGCCAGAGCCAGTAGCTCACGCCTGTCATCCTAGCTACTCAGGAGGCTGAGATCTGAAGATCATGGTTCAAAGCCAGCCTGGACAGGAAAGTCCATGAGACTCTTATCTCCAATAAACCTAGAAAACCGGAAGTGGTGCTGTGGCTCAAGCAGTAGAGCCTTGAGTTGAAGAGCACAGGGACAGCACCTAAGCCCAGAGTTCAAGCCCACGACCTACCCAAAAAAAAAACAAAATCATGCATGGCTTTCTACAAAAGCTAGCCTAAGAACCTGTTAGTATTTGAAGTTTGTAATGTGTTAGCCTTTTCTTTCCTTGGCCTTTCTCTCAGGTAGGATTCTTGACTGACTTTTTAACGGGTCCTATAGTAATAGTAGTTGGTGGTAATGGTGGTGACGTCAGGATCTCACTATGCAGCCCACTGATGGGCTCTTGATCCATCAATATACCTCTGTCTCCAGAGTTCTGGATTACAGGTGGGCATCACATACCTAAACCAATAGATTCTTAAGAAAGTTAAGAAAGGGATGGGGTGTGTGTGTAGGTATACATACCACCAACTGCTAAACTGGACCTAGGCATAGTCTTCATTCAGTGACATTTCTTTTCTGAATCCCAAATAGTTTTCTGTACACAAGTGTGGAGCAATATGAACATGGATGACACGTTTTCATATCTGGAATGTAAGTACACCAGTGTTGTCCTCATTCCAAATTGCTATGTCCATGTGAATTTTCCAACCTGCTTGTCATCTCCACCGGCAATGCTAGGTTTAACGTTTCCAGGAACTGGTATATTGGCTGTCAAAGCAGTTAGACCACTTGGTTTCTCCAGTAACCCTGGATGAGAGAACCCACTTCCTCCATATCTTAACAAGTATGAGGTAGGGATCTCATGGTGATTTCATTTGCATTTTTTCAATTGCTAATTAAACTGAACATTTTTCGTGTTATTGGGGGGCATCTGCGTGACTTTAATGGAATGTCTGTCTTTTCAATTTGCCTAATTTTCATTATTTCTTGTTTTGTTTCAATATTGCCTTTTGAGATAAGGGTCTCACTGTGTTGCTCTGGCTGGCCTCAAACTCACAATCCTCCTCCTGCCTCCACCTCTCTGGGGGAGCAGGCAGGCAACATCTAGCCATCCTGCCCTGGGTTGGCTTTTATTGTGAAGAAACACTTTCTGGATACTTGAAACTGAAGATATAGGATTTGCTACTCTTTTTCTGTTGCCATGTGGGTTGTCTTTTTGCTTTTGTCATAGCACCCTTCAAAGTACAACGTGTTTAATTTTTATAACATCAACTTGTTTCTCCCCTATCCCCCCGCCAATCATTGTGCTTTAAATTTCACATAAAAACCTATTATCACCTAATCCAAGGTCATGATGTTTAGAGAATGGCATGGTTTTAGCTCTTACATTTTCAATCCAACTTATGTTAATTTTTACATGTTGTAAGACATGGGTCCTGTGTTGTTTTATATGTGGATATTGAATTGTTTTAGTACTGTTCTTTAAAAAAAAATCTTCTTTCCCTTATTTTATTTCCTCAGCATTCGTTGAGAAATAGATTGACCATAAATGCAAGGTTTAGTTCCAAGATCTCTATGTCTATTGTTATGTCAGTCTTAACTGCTGTGGCTTGTAGTAAGTCTTAAGTCCTTGTATTGCAACCTCTAGTAAGTTTAGAGTTTCAATCTTCCAATATTTCTTTTCCTTTCCAAATCTGTTTTGTCTATACTGTATCCTTTCCATTTATATATGAATTTTAGGGTCAGCTTGTGCACTTCTGGAAAAAAATAGGATTTTGAAGCTGGGCACTGGTGGCTCAAGCCTATAACCCTAATTATTCAGGAAGGTGAGATCTGGGGATCATAGTTCAAAGCCAACTTGGACAGGAAAGTCTATGAGATTCTTACCTCCAATTAACCACTAGAAAACTGTCTGTGGTGTTGTCGCTCAAAGTGGTAGAGCACTAGCCTTAAAATGAAAGCTTAGGGATAGCACCCAGGCCCTGAGATCAAGCCTCATGACCATTCAAAAGAAAAAGGACTTTGATAGGAATGTATTAAATTTGTAGATCAATTTAAAAAATGCTTCAATACTAACAACATTAGGTCTTGTACATCCATGAACATGGAATATCTTATTATATCTTCATTCCTTCATATGTTTTCTTCTTTTCATTATATAAATCCTGCACTTTAAAAGGGTAATGAAATACTATTCATTTTGCTACTAACACAAGTGGAATTTTGTTCAATTCTGTTTTTCTGATCTTTCATTGCTACACAAATGTAGCTGATTTATACATATTGACCTTATTTTAACTTTCTATAACCTTGATGAATAGCTGCCATACTTTTTTTCTGCATGTGAATCCCTTAAGATTTTCTATAAACAAAATCTTAGCTAGCACGAAGGATACTTTTTTTAGTTCTTCCTTTCTAATGGCTACTCATTTTTTCTTGCTGAAAAGCCATGGCTAGAACTTTGACTACAATATTAAATGGATATAACAAAAGAGAACATCCTTGGCCTTTCTTCTAATTATAGAAGGGAAAGCTTTTGTTCTTTTCCATGAGATAGGATGCTAGCCACGAAAATAAACCTATGTTTTCTTATACACATGCAATAGATTTTTGTAAACAGACTCACATAATAAATCTCACTACTGATAAACCTGGATTTGCAATGACTTGACAAGTTGGTACAGATTAAGAAGATAATTATTTTCTAAACTGGATGCTAATCGGTCAGAAAACAAGAACAAGAATGTTCAAATGGGTCTACATTAAAATAAAAGGTTTCTCCAGAGCAAAAGAAGCAAGAACTAGTCCGTGGGATGTGAGAGTCTGCAGGTGATGGTGCAAGGCAGAACAATGAAGGCAGCATAGAGGATATTCCCTGAAAGAAGAGGTCGGGCAGCTAGTTTTATAGGTCATAAATATATTTTTATAAACAGGAACGAGGTGCCAGTGGCTCACACCTATCATCCTAGCCGGTCAGGAGGCTGAGATCTGAGGATCGTGGTTTGAAGCCAGCCTGAGCAGGAAAGTCTGTGAGATTCTTTATCTCCAATTAATTGCAGAAAAAGCTGGAAGTGACACTGTGGCTCAAGTGCTAGCTTTGAGAAAAAGGAGCCCAAGACCGCACCCAGGCCCGAAGTTCAAGAAAAAAAAGCAAAGAACTTTTCAAATATGCAAAAACTTTTTGAATACTCTAACTCTAATCTTCTAGTGGAAGAAATAGCTTCAAGAGGCCTTAAAAGGGAAAATAAAACTAATGCCATATGGAAATACTTATCTACATAAGAGAATGGATACAACCATAAGTGATACCAATATGGATAGAGATACGTGGAATTTTTATTGTTGAACAGATAATCTGTTTAAACAAAAGTAATTATAATGTAGTACAGTATTTGTGACATTTTAAAGTAAAACATAACAAGATCACAACAGTCATGAAAGGAGAATAGAGGTAGGCTGTTCTAAGGTTTTTATACTATAAGTTAAAGATGTATGCCCTGTACCCTAACACAACCACTGAAAAGCAAAACAAAGTGCCTGCTAATCAACCCAAACAAAGTGGGATCCTAAAAGATTTCGGATAAAGAGAAAAATAGATAAAATAGCAAGTAAAACACAAATAGCCAGGTAACAGGACAAGCCTAACCAAATAAATAGTTACATTAAGTATAAATGGTCTAAACAATGGTATTAAAAGGAAAAGATCATCAGACTAGATATAAAATCAAGAACTATATTCAGCCTACACAAAAATACTTTAAATATAAAGTCGCAAATGGGTTGAAAACAAAAAGATGATGCGGGCATGGTGGCGTGTACCTGTAGTCCTAGCTACATGGGAAGCTGAGGTGGGAGACTCCTTGAGCCAAGGAGTTTAGACTGGACAGGGTGACAGACCAAGACCAATTCCAAAAATCAAGTAAAATAAAACCGAAGTCAAAAAATAGAAAGACAGAGATAGCTATATTAATACCAATCAAGAGAAAGTTGGAGGAGATCATCAGACCAATCATATTTCACAGTAAAGAAGTTCTGTGAATATTAGTTTATCAGGACAAACTATACAAAGATTTTTTTATTGACCTAATTAATAGCACTGAGGCAAAAATTACTCTCTCCTTGGTAAAACTTCAAGGAGAGACAGACAAACACAACTTTCACAGTTAGGGATTTCAATACCCATCTTTCAATAATGGACAACACAAATAAGCAGAATATCAGCAGTGACCAATCAACCAACCCGTTCTATTGATCCCACCCGATCACGGAGCACATGGCTCAGGTGTACACGGAACATTTGTTAAGACAGACCACATGTGTGGGGAGAAGGGGTGCATAAGACAGATATCAATAAAGTTAAAAGGCTCAAGTCACACAAAATATAATCTCTGACCAGAGAGAAAAACATTAAAAAGAATACAAAAAATGATGATGGGGGGGAAAAAAGGATGACAGAGAATTCTATATAATTTAGCCTGGCATATACACATACAAGTTAGGAATATCGTATAATTCTCTGCCTGGTATGTATGTCAGATCCATATTGTTTCCCCACATCCCACACTCTGACAGGTTACCCTCATGGTTCAATCTTGTCTACAGAATACTTTGCCAATCCCTCCTTGTGTTTTTGAATATCCATGGCATTAGCCAAGTGCCAAGTGCTGGCATGCCCTTTCCTCTAATTTTATATTCCTTTGGTCATTTCGATGAGAATTTAAAAGGAGTAGTTAAATGCATATGCTCAAACTTGCTGCTCTAAACCACAACCCACAAATCTTTCCTAATAAATAGCTTTTAAATTTTTTTCAAAGCACCAAGAAATATAGAATTTCACAAACATTTCTTGGTTCATGAAACTGTCTAGTTTTCTTTCTCTAGATAATTACCTTCAAACATCTTGTTAAAGCAAAAAAAGGCTTTCCAGTCTATTAATAACTATATTTTTGGTATAGAGTTAATAGGCATATTCTTCCTGCATTGCCTTAATGAGAAATGGACTGAAAGATTTTCAGAATCCTATTGTCTAGGAAGCTGAAAGTTAGAGGGAAACTTAAAGAAAAGGAGCGGGGGTGGGAGATGAAATTAGTGACAGACCAAATAACTAAAGTCCTTGTTCAATCATAGCCATAAATGTGTGTGAGTGCACATGCACGCGTGCGTGCACACACACACATGCACGCGCACACACACACACACACACACACACACACACACACACACACACACAGCCTCCTTCTTTATTAAAATGCATAAAGCAGCCAGAAGCAGGAGCACCAATAAATTCTTCTGTATAAGCAGAATTTTTTAATGGCTCCCTGAACACTAATAACCACTGCTCTCTTATGTGTACTTGACTCTGTTTAACCTTTTCTGGTGCTTTTTAACTTCTCCAAGTCAGGTACTAATATGGAACTAATGTGGGGTTTATTTTCCCTATAGGAATAGCAAAAAGAGCAGTGCACATTATCGTAATCATACAAGCCTTTCTAGCAACCGTAGGACTTCAGATCAAAGCCTATGCATTATAGCCCAGGAAAAGAACTTAATAACAATTGCAAAGCTAAGCAATCTTGCTTTTAAAACATCAGATATTTTGTTGAATATTAGTCATGAAAAAAAGTCCTCCTGGCAAGCAAGTGACCCAGCAGGAGAGAAGGCGGATATCCTTTCTGTCCCAGATAAGTTGCTGTTGGCCTGGGAAGTAATGGCGGTCATGGAACCACCAACCATCACAGCTGACCCTGATGAAGGATGGCTAGAAGAAGGACCATGTTTCTCCTTTGAAGATGAATTTTGGAGGTGGTTTCCTCTGCTGGAAATAATACAATTTAAGTGCATGGGGTAGGACTCTGAACCACAATAGTCCTTGTGAGATTGCTAACTTGGAATGGACTAAAACCCAGACTCAGCCCTCCTGCTTGTTTCATCTTTGTGAAAATTCATGTGTGTGTGTGTGTGTGTGTGTGTGTGTGTGTGTGTGTGTGTGTGTGTGTGTGTGTGTGTGTGCACTGTGTACGCATTTGTGAATGCTTCCTTACAAGGGACCTTGGAGATGCTGTGATGTTTCCTCAGTGGAAATGAACAAGATTTTTTTCTGCTCCCTCATTTTTAGCTGCTGGATGTTTTTCAATCCCTTTGTTTTTCAAATACAGAGGTCACCACAGCAGCCCCCAACCCTGCCCCATGGTAGCTGTGTTCCAGATGCAGCGATCCATGTCCCACTGAGTTTCTGCAGAAAGAGAAATTCATTTGTCACCAGCAAGGGCGAGGGGAAGATTAAGGGAGAGTCAATAAATACATAATTTCATAAAAGATAACATCAGAAGAAAAACAAATGACTATATGTGGCTATGTCTATATAAACGGGGGGACTGTGGGTACAACTGCCTAGAAAGGGGATGTCTAGGAGCTGACGTCTATTCCTTTGAAATGGAAAGAAGACATACGAATTTATAGGTCTTTGGTGAAATGTAGTGACCTTAAGGCTCTCAATCCGGGTCCAATTCAAATACCACCTTGAGGGATCTGTGGGGTTCATCGTTTCTCTCAGTCAAATAGACACAGGCCTGCCGAAAACTCCACAGCACTAAAAAGTTAGCTAACTTAAGGTATGAGCCCCATCCTTCCATCGCAGCTGTGATTGGACATGCAGCTGAACTACTGTGGTTCTAGAAGACCACTGTGATATGATAAAGACCTTCCTAGTGAAGTGCACGTACCCACAGTCATCATTATTTTCAGGCTCAAGGCCACATATGCCCAGGGTCCTTGGGGACTCCACCTTCCTGGAGGGGTCTACCCCTCACTGGGAGCCATGCGACACCGTGTCTGCAGAAGTGGAAACCCATCCCCTTCTGATTTGTGAGCTCACTAAAATGCAGGGTAACTTAAGCAGCTGTAAATAAATTCAAAAAAACAATCCTGCTGAAGCAGTTTTGAAAATACAACCCTGAAGAGCCGATCACTTATCATCTGATACCCGTGAAAGGAAGAGGAACGTAATGATGCTGCCCACGTGACACGAACATCCATCTCACTTCCTTAAGTTATGTTCATGTGACAAAAAATGGCTACCAGACCAGCATGGTTTATGAATCACTTTTCTCTCATTCCAAATTTGGAGAGGATTTTATGGCTTTTCCTTTCTCTCAAGAAAACAGCAAAAAGTAGAAGCTCAGACCTGCAGTTTTGAAAAAAAAAATTGTTTTGAGTACCGTTGCCTGTTAATGAACACGTTGGAGCTGCCAGTAAAGCTCTAAGTCAGCTTTAACAGGTGCAAAGGATAATGGACCACAGGTGCAGGGCACTGGCTTTGCTGTCATTTTATCCTCAGTTTATAGATGAAAAACACGAAGGCTGAAGAAGTTAATGCCCGTGTGCGTCTGCGTGTCAATCTGTCTGTGTTACTACAGGGCCTGTATGTGTGTTTCTCCTGGGGCTTGAACTCAAGGCCTGGGCTCTAGTCCCTTAGCTTTTTCACTCAAGGCTGGTACTCTTACCACTTGAGCCACAGTGCCACTGCTAGCTTTTCGGTAATTAATTGGAGATGAGAGTCTCATGACTTCCAGGCTGGCTTCAAACCACAATCCTCAGATCTCAGCCTCCTGAGTAGCGAGGATTACAGGTGTGAGCCACTGGTGCCTGGCTAATGCCTTCGTTTTTTTTTTTTTCAAAGGCATATATGGTGAGTAGCCAAGATCTGAATGGAGAAGAGGCCAATGTCACTTCAGAGATAAGTTTCCACCACTCAATTCGCCATCTCCTAGTACAGACACCTCCTAAGCCAGTGCTCAGAAGGGTCACTCTTGTTCCCAGGGGCTCCGATTCCACACAAAACTGAGTCCTTCTGCACATCCTGGGGACTTCTTGCACCAAAATCCCCAGGATCAACAGTTTACAAATCTTCATGGAAATAACTCTGTCTCCAGTCTGACCACCAACACCCCATTCTCTAAGAGTCTCACTTTCAGGTTTTAACTTCTTCAAACATGAAGAGCCATAGTAAGAAACCTAAGTAAACCAGGTTCTTTGAGGGGGAAAAAAATCCCCTGCTAGCAAGCTGTGCGCATTTTTCAAAATATGAATCTCTTTCAACTCCTGCTATGACGATTCCGCGTTTCTCGTAAATGGGCAGCTTTAACAAAGGGCAGACGGGGTTTCCAGCCCCACACGGTGAGAGCAGCGCTAATGATACCTTGTGTTTCTATAGTGCCTTTTCTCCAAGGAGCTCCAAGTTATTGGATTAACTCCACCATTTCCCCTTGCCAACACACCCTCAAATATAATATTACCTTTTATTACTATGCATTGTAAGAAGGGAAAAAGCATTTGAAGTGCAAATAGTATGCTAAAGAATCCACAAATATAGATTATCCCTAATACAAACAGATTGCAAGAAAAATGTATATGTTTTACCACATAGGCGGGCCTGTTGTTTGGACAAGCTCTGATTTTTTTTCTCTTTTTTACCTTTAACTGAATGACATTATATATGCCTCGTGGTTACCAGTAGGTGCAACTATGTGAATATCTGGTTAGAACATAAGGGAATAATCAATTTGGCATTTCTCTACCAAAATTTGTTAGGAAATTGAGTATCAGATATTTCCAGACGTGGGCAAGCTCTTTTATTTTTAATCAAATGGCATCTAAAGAAAACATGGTTTTAATTTCAGGTACTCAGGAGATGAAGGCAGAAGGATCTTGAATTCAAGGTCAGATGAACAGGGAGAAGAAAGAATGAAAGAGAGAGAGAGAGAGAGAGAGAGAAAGCTTGGGATGTGGCTCAAGTGTTGGTGCTTGAGTGAGGCCCTGCATTCCAAACACATTGTAAAATGGAGGTAGGGACAGAAGAAGACAATTATATTCTAAAACAGTTAACTTTTCTTTTAGCAAAGCAAAACTGCCATCTATAAACATAGTAACTACATGTTTTCCCCTCCTAAAAATACTGTGAATGAACCTGAAATATCTAGATTCATTCATTTGCCCACCCTGAGCTAACTCAAATACAGTAACTGCTCATTTATTTCAAGAGTGAAAGCTATTCAAAGGATCAGCCTGCCACTCTATTCTTTTTTTCTTTTTTTTTTTTTGGTCCGGTCGTGGGGCCTGAACTCTGGGCCTGGGCGCTGTCCCTCAGCTCTTCAGCTCAAGGCTAGTGCTCTACCACTTGAGCCACAGCGCCACTTCCGGCTTTTTTCTTTTTGCTTATGTGGTGCTGAGGAATAGAACCCAGGGCCTCAGGCATGCAAGGCAAGCGCTCTACCACTGAGCCACCTTCCCAGCCTCAATCTACTCTTTACCTATTTTAAAAAAAAAAAAAGCCAGGCCCTGGTGGCTCACGCCTGAAATCCTAGCTACTCAGGAGGCTGAGATTTGAGCATCACAGTTCAAACCTAGCCCAGGTAGTTAAGTCTGCAAGACTCTTATCTTTAAAAACTACCAAACAAAAAAAGATAGCTGTGGTTCAAGTGCTAGAGCACTAGCCTTAAGCACAAAATCTAAGTAATAGCACCAGGCCATAAGTTCAAAGCCCAGGATGGCAGGCGCGCACATGCAGGTGCGTGCGTGCGCACACATACACACACACACACACACACACACACAAACACGGTAATTATGTGGTCACTAAGATACTGAATGATCCACATGGCGCTTTTGTTTCCTGAAATATCCCATGCAAGTTAGAATCCAGACAGCCAGATGTGGAGTATTTACTTTTGTGATCCCATTGTTTATGACAGTCAAGTCAAACAGAAACTTCCCTGTGAATCAAGCCTGGGTCCCCAGTTGCTTAGTAAGAATGCTCCTGTGGACAGTTGCTGTAAATAGTTTGACCACATCTGTCACATGTTTGGAACTTACTTCAGAGGCAAGATGGGGATATGTAGCATATGGACTTAGAATTCACTGCAAGTTCTCTC
This sequence comes from Dipodomys spectabilis, assembly GCF_019054845.1. Lineage (NCBI taxonomy): Eukaryota > Metazoa > Chordata > Mammalia > Rodentia > Heteromyidae > Dipodomys > Dipodomys spectabilis. Next base: position 7,370,917 of record NW_024870950.1, read on the forward strand.
GTGAGGGGAAAGATTAGAATTTCATAATCACAGCAGAGGAAGTTGTTAAGTCAGCAGTTCCAGACAGAGTGTCCTGCCAACCAGTGGAGGAGGAACAAGGGGAGAGGAGAGAGGGGGAGAAATTAAAACATGAGACCAGAATGTCCAAAAATAAAAATGGCCACGATCAAGTTCAAGTTAAAAACGACTGCCTATGCTACATTCATATTGTTTGCATACGCCAATGAAAAGGTAGTCCCCAGTTAGATTTTACCATTAATCTCACAGTATTTCATTTCTATTTAGAACCCAAAAAGCCAGTCTTGAAGGCCTAATAGCCAATATTTGCAAAACAAGGAAAACTGTTCACTGTTCACGGGTCTAGAACTAGACAAGAAAGATTTCTAAACACTAAATCGATTTTCGAGCCACCTGAAGATTTGTTGCTTTTCCAATCTGAAAGACAACTGTAGGGTACCATGTCCGTCCACTCCTTTTAGATTTATTGACTACGGCATGATTATGTATCCGCAATGCAGGGAATATTCCCATGAACTATATTCTAGCAAATGTGAAGGGGGAATGAGGGCTTTATGGTTCTTGTCCAAGTTACCTCGTGACAAATGATAGCATGTGAATGCCATCGAATCTTGTTGCAGAGGACAAACACTAGGTTGAACATGGTAGTCCGTGCCTGTAATCCCAGTTGCTGGTGAGATTGGGATAATTGCCATTTTAGGCCAAACCCAGGCAAAAATTCCTGAGACTCCATCTTGATAAATTAAGCTAACACGTGGCATGCATCAGTGATCCCAGGAGGTGTAAGTATAAGGATAGTAGTCCAAGGCAAGCCGGAGCAAAAATCAGGGAATATACCTGAAAAAAAACAATAATAACTAAAGCAAAAAAGAGCTGAAGTGTGGCTTCTGGCTGGAGTGTCTACTTAAGAAGCAGGGAGCCCTGAGTTCAATCCCCAGGACCAACAAAATGAAATACAAATACTAATTAACCACTTAGCAAAACCTGGGAAAGCCCATTCAGTTTTACAACTTAATGTCCGTTCTTTCTTTTCAAAAGCACCATCCACACTGTCACTATTAAGAGGAAAGTAAGCAGAGGCTGGTTTTTGCAATGTCCACTGTACACTGAAGAAAAGTCACTCTTTTCCAAAAGGGCGGTTTTCACTCTCATGTTTCTCTCTGTTCTCTTCTTATTATTTTTTTTTTCAGTTGTGGGGCCTGGGCGCTGTCCCTCAGCTCTTCATCTCAAGGCTAGTGCTCTACCACTTGAGCCACAGCACCATTTCCCATTTTTTCTGCTTATGTGGTACTGAGGAATCGAACCCAGGGCCTCATGCATGCAAGGCAAGCGATCTACCACTGAGCCACCTTCCCAGGCCCTCTCTCTGTTCTCTATGGATGATAAAACGGTACTTTTTTTTTTCAGGATGACTTTTAGGGTTAGATTTTGTTTGCTAAGATGACCACAACAGCGCAGCTATCTCTCACGGGTGACCTAGCCCCGTCTCTGTCAGGAGGTGGAGTCTGTTTCCTATCTCTCTAACTCTGGGCTGCCCTCTGACCTATCCTGCTTCCAAGACCAGGGGGAAGTGACGTTGTTCAGTTTCCTAGGATGGGCCTGGTCACCTCCACATGCGGGAAGTGGTGGTACCCAACCATATCCAGAATTTGCTTTTCTGGTTTGTTTTTGGCTAGAGGTGATATTACACAACTAACTTAAATCCCAAAGGCCGTAGGCTTTGCTGCCTAAAAAATATTCTCAATTTTTTTAAAAAGTTATCTACTTCCTTAAAATCTGAAAAAGAAGGCAAATGCCGATGGCTCACACCTGTAACTCTAGCTACTCAGGAGGCTGAGATCTGAGGATGGCAATTTGAAACCAGCCCAAGCAGGAAAGTCCATGAGATTCTTTATTGCCAATTAACCACGAGAAAAGCTCAAGTAGAGCTATGGGCCAAAGTGGTAGAGTACTAGCCTTGAGCTGAAGAGCTCAGGGTCAGCACCCAGGCCCTGAGTTAAAGCCCCACAGACACCACCCTCCCCCAAATAAAGAAACTAAAAACAGATCTGCCTTATGACCCTACCATAGCACTCCTGGATATATTGCCTGAAGGAATGTAAATCCGTATTCACAAAATAGACCTTGCCAGGCACCAGTGGCTCATGCTTGTAATCCTAGCTACCCAGGAGGCTGTAGTTCGAAGCCATCCCAGGCAGGAAAGCCTGTGATACACTTATCTCCAATTAATCAGAGCAAAGGCCAGAAGTGGCACTGTGGCTCAAGTGGTAGAGCACTAGCCTTGAGTACAAAGAGGCTTAAGGATATTGCCCAGGCCCTAATTCAAACCCCAGAACCAGCAAAAAATAAAAGAAACATGTATGCTCATGTTTATTGCAGCTTTGTTCATAATGGCCAAACTGAAGAATTGGCCAAGATAAATTGGCGAAATGGATAAAGAAAATATGGTATGTAAACATACATACGTCATGGAGTAAACTCAGCCATAAAGATGAAATTATATCATCTATAGGAAAATGGATGGAACTGGAGACCATCCAAGCTCAAAAAGCCAAATATCATGTTCTCACTCATTTGTGGAGTATGGACTTTAGATGATGATGATGATGACGATGATGACGGTGGTGATGGACATGAATGTAAAAGTGGAGTGTCTAGGAAGGGACCCATGAAGAAAAGAGAGGAGACTTAGGTATAGGGGATCAAAGGACTTGCATATATATTCATATATCTGAATATGTATGGTCACAAATGAATATACCATAGCCCACCAAACACTGCTTGAAAATTGGAGAGGGAAGGAACAGAAACATGGTAGAGGGGGTGAATTTGTTCAAAGTATACTGTGCATGTATGGAAATGTCACAATGGGACCTCCTCAAAATTACAAATATGTGCTCATTTAAAAATAAAAACTTAAAAAGAGAATTATTGATGATGATGATGATGATGATGTGACTTGGATAGTCAGGGAGATGAGAAATAACTGGAAGCTGGATCTATTTCAAAATCAAGAGTCAGCCTGATTTGCAGAAGAAAGGAAGAAATGGAGTATATAGTTTCCAAGGAAACAAATGATTTTAGGGTTAGTTTCTTAGAAAGATAATTTAACAACAGATCATCCCTTGTAGCAAGTATTCAATATCCTACCCAGAGAAAGACATTTGAATGCCAGTAATCTCTTTGAAAACCATTTAACGGTCATATGAATGTCCTGATTTGAAGCAACTCCAATTTGACATTCTTCCATTCAAGCTGTGCAAGCAAGTCCAGAGGCTGACTGTCCGGCCCTGCTGCAGCTCCAACTAGCAGACAAGACATCTGGGTTGAAGCCCAGCTTTTCATTCATGAAGTCAAAGAATGTGTGAGATTGAAAACAGTTGAAATTGAGGGAGATGCATAGGAGGGAGGCTGTCTGCACTCGCCCACAATCGGGGTGTGCAAATGACACATGAGTGTTGCCTGTCACAAGTCCCATCTTTGCACAAGCGGGCCCGGCCTCCCTGGGACTCCTTGGTACCCAGTGTTGGAGGTTTGTAGCATTCCAAGGAAGGAAAAGGCAGCACTGCGTTCTTACCATATTCATCTCCCACAACAGCTCATTTTCCTGAGGCTTCCAGCTTCTCAAGGAGTAGAAGAAAATGTGTAGCTGGGCACCTGTGATTCATGTCTGTAATCCTAGCTACCTGGGAGGCTGAGAGAAGGGGGATTGTAGGCTCAAGGCCATTTGGGGGTGTGTGGTGCCAATGAAATTCCTCTGTCTCCATACTCCACAGAGGGTCGCTGAATGCAGTGGCATGTGGTCCCAGCAAGGATAGGGAAGCCTAAGTAGGCAGATGATGGCTCCAGTGTGCACCAAGGCAGGAAGTGAGACCCTATCTCAAAATTAGTCAGAAAAAACAAGGCTGGAGGCATGGATCCATGGTAGGGCACCAGCCTACCAAGCATGAGTCCCTGAGTTCAAACTTCCATACCACCAGAAGAAGAAAATATGTAGGACTGATAATAGTTTAATCATTCACTCTAATAATTTCTCATATATTCATCCAACGATTGGCACTTAGCCATGCTATTAAAATTATTGCATATTCAGCCAGGTGCTGGTGGCTCATGCCTATAATCCTAGCTACTCAAGAGGCTGAGTTCTGAAGATTGCAGTTCAAAACCAGCCCGGGCAGGAAAGGCTGTGAGACTCTTATCTCCAATTAACCACCAGAAAACCAGAAGTGGTGCTATGATTCAAGTGGTAGAGCACTAGCCTTGAGCTGAAGAGCTGAGGGACAACGCCAAAGCTCAGAGTTCAAGCCCCATGACCAACAACAACAACAAAATATTATATATATATGTATATATATATATATATATATATATATTGCATATTGTGACCATCAATTCAATGCCCAAAACATCATTTCTTCAACTCCTGAGCCATCAACACAATGCAAATGCTTTTCTTTTTTTGGTCCGGTTGTGGGGCCTGAACTCTGGGCCTGGGCACTGTCTTTCAGCTCTTCAGCTCAAGGCTAGCGCTCTACCACTTGAGCCACTGCACCACTTCCAGCTTCTTTCTTTTTGCTTATGTGGTGCTGAGGAATCGAACCCAGGGCCTCATGCATGCAAGGCAAGCGCTCTACCACTGAGCCACCTTCCCAGCCCCACAAATGCTTTTCTAACAAAAGCAAAAACCTTTGTTTGCCCTCAATAAAGCCTAATCCTTAAGAAGAGGAGAGGGTGGAGCCTTTCACTCAGCCTTGAGTGAAAAGGACAAGTGAGAGCGCAAGACCCTGAGTTCAAGTCCAGCGCCAGTATAAAAAAACAAAAGAAAGAAAAGCAAGCTTGAGCTCATCATTTCAAACAAGCAGTCTTATAGATGACAACAATTCGGTTCTATTCGCTGGCAGATGCTAATGTTATAGACAAGTAACATCCTTTCAAAATAAACAAGCTCAAATACGGTTTTTAGAAATTAAAAAGTTGGCAAGGCACCTATGGGGGGGGAAACACCTGTAATCCCAGCACTCGAAAAGCAAAGGCAAGCGGGTCAAGAACTGGAGGTCATCCTGGGATACACAGCAAGATCCTGCGTCCACAAAGCAAAGAAATAAATAATTAAAATGTACCTGCAAGCCTCTATAGCGGCTGGGGCTTTTTATTTTTTAATGTTATTATTGAGTAGTTTACAGAGGAGGTATAATTCTCCGAGTCAGGTTATGAGTACAATACTTCTTGGTCAGTGTTACCCCTCCTTTCAGTTTTCCCAATATAGTAGTTGTTTTAAATGTAGCACTTCTTAAAGATCTGCAGAGCAAGTAAACAAAAATAAGCAATTCTCATGAATAAATTTAAGAATGGATTTAATAACTCTATAGAATTCTGTCCAAATTCCCACACATTGTAATTAATCCAATAAGCTATAAAGAAAATTATATGGCCACAGTTTCACCCCAGGGCAAAAACAACAAAACTACATTGAATGTGAAAACAAAACACGAACCACTCAGCAATTTGAAAGCACTCTCCTGAATAACTCAACACTCAATATGAAGTTATACACTAGTTAGAACAAAGTTAGACAAAATTAACGTTTGTCACAAAAAAAGAACCAGAGCTGTCTAGAGGGATGGCAGATTCCAGATATAGGGCAGAAATTATATACAATAAGCCAGGATTTATAGTTATACAAGAAAATAACAGCCTACAGACTGCAAAGGCCTCATTAAAAGACTTAGGTGCCAATACAATTTCTCACTAGTTAAAGGTAGAAAAATATGAAAGGAATACTATATTGTATTGAAATATAGTATATTAACACTTATGTCAGTGAGCCAGGCATTATAACACACTCCTGTAATCCCAATAGTTGCGAGGCTGAGACAGGAGAATCATGAGTTCAAAACCAGCTATAGAGCTGGGCTGTAGAGCAAGACCCTATCTCAACACTATTTTTTAAATTTGCATTTGTAATACTAGTTTAAGTTTTAAAATGGTCAGTTCTCAAGCACCAACACTTTCTTCTGAAAAAAAAATAGTAAAGCCAATATTCCAGAACTCATCCTGCCATTCTCCATGAAATCTATTTCAAGGTATCCAGAGTTGATACCAATATCTAGCAGATATAAAAATAATAATAAGAAACGGAAACCCAGCGTGTCTGCAACCCTAATGAAATAGAGGTGTCTGGACAATGATCATGGAGAGCTGCTAAATCCATTAGGTAAGACTGATGAGGAGGCATACAGGACAGGAGGGCACTGGAAACATCAGAGCCTAGCGATCAAGCACAATATCACAGGAAAAGACACATCAGACAGGGCAGAGCTGTAACCACCCGTTCACAGGAAACACAGGGATGACAGAATATGCTAAAGTCAACCACTGGAAAACAACTAGCCCAATGCAGAGCTGGGACATTTTACAAAACAAATGCCCCCATTTTTTTTACCAACAACAATAGCAAGAGTCCAAGCATGGTGGCTCATGCCTGTAATCCCAAGCTGCTTGAAAGGCAGCAATTGGGAGAATCACATTTCAAGGCCAGACTAGGCTAAAACAGAAGACCTTACCTTAAAGTAACTAAAGCAAAAAAAGGGGGGTTATGGTTCAAGTCATGAAGTGCCTGCCTAGAAGCACAAGGCCTCAAGTTTAACAACAGCACACAAGAGAGAGAGAGAGAGAAAGAAACAAAGAAGAAAGCTAGATAGATAGATCAGAAAACAAAGAAGAGGAGGAACTGCTGCTACAGATGGGAAGAGACAAGCAACTGATATCACAAATGACCTTTATTTAGATATTCATTCAAAGAGACCAATTATAAAAAATATATTCATGAGATAAAGGGGGAAATGTAAGCACTGACTAGCTATTAAGTGACAGAAAGAATTTTTTGTTATTTTCTCATTTGGAAATTCTCATGTTTATTTAAGAGTCCAAATCTGTTAGAAATGCAAATAGAAGTGCTTACAGATAAAATAATATAACTGCCTTGGCTTTAAAATAATCCAGAACACTGGAGAAGGGATGCATAAACAGGATTGACTGTGTTTGTTGAAGTTGGAGGGGTAAATCGAGGGCATCTTTATCGTTTGTTCCCTCCACTTTGGTGTATGTTTTCATTTCTTCACCATAAATAGAGTTTCAAAGGAGATGAATTACAGTGACAATACCACATATCAAAACACCAGAGCTGATACTCAGAGGAAGTTGCTCTAAATTAATTTTGTATTAAAAAATCAGCAAGGCAAGAAATGAAATAAGCATGTAATTGTAAAAGCTAGACATAAAAATAATATTACTCACAATAAAGTTTCTTTTATCGCTCCAGATAAAAGTGAAATTTTATTGTTAAAAAGTGTATGTTTGGGGGAAAAAAATTGGCCACGTCAGGATACCAACAAAAGCACTTCTGCTTTGTATTACTAAGTAAATGAGAAATAAAACCCAAATAAACACTTTAAGATTGAACATCAAGGCCATGCTCACAAATACAGAAAAGATGATAAATCTATAACAATTAACATGATACTGTCATAAAATCAAAACTTCAGATGAAATGAATAATCTTTAGGATTAAAAACAAAAACAAAAACAAAAAGACCCAAAATAACTCAAGAAAAGATACAAAATGTAAGCATCCTAATAATCACAAAGTAAGTGAAACATATAGCTCCTCTCTAAAAAACAGATTAAAGCAAAAAGTGTTGGGGGCATGGCCCAAGAGGGAAAACACTTTCCTAGGAAGTAGAGGGCCCTGAGTTCAAACTTAGTACTGTCAGAAAAATCAACTGAGCATGTAACATTCCAAGCATCTATCTGCTCTTGGAATTTGTGTTCTAGTAGTAATTCAGGGGAGGAAAAAAATACAGACAACAACAAGAAAAAAGTAAAAGGTTTCTCCTACATAATCATAGGATGCCCCTGTACTCAGAAGCAAGGATTATGTGATGTTGGGGTGGGGGGGAAGGGAAGTGACCATCCACGAAAATACCATTTGTGGTCTTGAAATGGGGCTAGTATCCTAGAGTGTCTGGGTGAACCCACTGTAAATTCAGACCTCCTCATGAGAGAGAGGTAGCAGGTCAGAGACAGAGAATACTGAAGATGCTGTACTCCTGTGAGAAGGAGGGAGCTACGGTGAGTCCTGGGACTCAGATCGCTTCCTGGGAGTTGGAAAGGGAAATCTATTCCCCAAAGGCCTCTAGGGGGAACCAGTTCTGCTGAGAGCTTCAGTCTAGGACCTCTCTCTTACCTCAGTCACTCCATTTGTGCTAATTCCTTATGATAGCAACAGGAAACTAACACAGATGGGACCAGCTAAAGCTGGAGTGAGGGCCAGGTTTGTAAGGATCTTTCCCATCCATCCCAGGGGACCACCCAGAGGCAAGCAGACACGTGAGAAAGATTATTATAAGATTTATTAGAGGGGCCATGTTTCCCAGGAGAAGGAGCACATAGCACCCATCCCTGTCCAGGTAGCAGGAGTGTCTGGGGGGCAGGAAGTGAGCTCAGGTGGGTCTGGGCAGAGAGAGGGAAGGGCCAGCTGTATGGCAGGAATTCTAGGGCTGGGAGGAGTTCAGGTCTGGGTGGAGCTGAGGACCAAAGATGGGGATAATACATTCTCCGCTCTGTTGTTTAATAAAAATAGGGGTACCAGGCTGGGGGTATGGGTTTCTTCTGGAGCTACTTCCTGCCATAAAAGGGCAAAGTAGTCAGGGGTCCCTGATTTGTTGCTCGGCCAGGTACCATCCAAGAAGCATCTGCCTGACAGCTTGGTTGGTAAAGGTCCTTATCTTTTCCATGACAATAGTTATCTAAATTACAAGACACAATTAATAAAAGGCAAAAATTGCTGTTAGCAGCCCAAGAGAGGACTAAGCCAAGGAGGGATTGATTCCCAGAAGGGGCTATCAAAGACCTGAAATTGCCTTTTTTGTCTCAGGCTGAAGACATAGCATGGTACCTGACTCCCAGCATCCTGGAGGAGGGGGACTAAGACTTTTCCTGCTTTAGGATCACATAACCTGAGCAGGAGGTAGCAGAGGTATTTAAAGGTACCAGAGCCAACCAGTGTCATGGGCTCTTCTGGCTACTTCCTGCTGGCCTGGGGGCATCAAGGAATCCCTGGAGCTGGGGTATTTAGGGTCCAGGTCTGTGCTGGGCAAGGCAGGGCAGTATAAGTGATGTACCCAGTTGCCTGTAGGAACAGGATGGTTTGACTTGTTCCCAGGTGGTGTCCTGGGTGGGGGGGCTATTATCCTGTTAAAAAGAAACTTTTGGAAAGGTCAGGCAAAAAGCTGACAAGGTGCCAAGGTCAGTTAACATGAATGACATTGGAGAACACACATTGGCCATGGGCCAGAAATGTTCCATTTGGAGTATAAGCCCAGTTGTGGCCCATTACAGGGGAGGAGGAATAACTGGACTTGGGGCAGGAAAAGAGTGTCTGGGGTTTGGGCAGGTGGGTAGGGGAGAACATAATGGACTTGTTGTGAGGCTACTATAAATAAACAGCAGGTAACAAAGGCAAGATTGTGACTTTCTGTCCAGTTAGAAGGTAGACAGGTGTGGACATGAGGTGGGCAAGCAACTATTTCTCTTGATCTCCCAGCTCTGGTTAATTTTGCGAGGACAAGTGTAAAGTCCATTTAGAATGTTATTTCCTCTTACTCGTCTCCACAGTTTTCTGTTGTCAGGACTGACCTCATCCTGGAGCTGGGGAGGGGGAGGAGGGGGCTCTCAGCATTCATTGCTGGGATAGCTTGTGCCAGTTGGCATTCACAAAATATGAACTCAAGGCTTGGACACTGTCCAGAGCACTTCTATTCAAGGCTAGTACTCTACCATTTAAGAGTTACAATGCCATTTTCAGCCTTCAGCTGGATACTTGGAGGTGAGAGTCTCTGAAGCCATGCCTCCAGCCTGGTTCTTTGCCAATTAGTTGGGAGATGGAGTTTTAGAGGGATTCTTTGTGCCTGGGCTGGCTTTGGCAACAAGGAGATAAATGGAGATACAGGTTACCTATAATTTGTTAACAGTTGACTAACAATTACTTGCCAGAGTTTGGTAATAACAAAATGCAGTAGACATTTTTAAATTGCAACTGATTGGCACTCTGAGTACTGCCCATTGCCTCTGGGCAACCTGCTTAAAATGGCTTATAAGCCAGGCGCTGGTGGCTCATGCCTGTAATCCTAGCTACTCAGGAGGCTGAGATCTAAAGATCACAATTCAAAGCCAACCCTGGCAGGAAAGTCCATGAGACTCATCTCCAATAAAGCACTCAGAAAATCAGAAGTAGTGCAGTGGCTCAAGTAGTAGAATGCTAGCCTTGAACTGAAGAGCTGAGGGACAGCGTTCAGACCCAGGGTTCAAGCCCCATGACCAACAAAAAAAAAAAAAATGGCTTATATACAACATTTAACTTTTAACAAAGACCTTTTCTTGGGCTACAGCAGCATAGCATGTTAAGTACTCTGATTTGTAAAAGCATTTTTCTAGATGGCTGAGGAACCTGATCTCTAGTGACCCCAATAATGCCTACCTGAGTTGGCCTTTAGACATATCTTAATAGGGACATAATCTCAGGTCCACAAACTTTCTTTCCTTAATATATGAATTTATGTGGCTGGTACCACCTCAAAAATTACTGCCAGTTAGGACTTTGAGCAGATATGGGGGGGGGGGGGCGGGATTTAAATCATCCCTCACATTTTACAACCTTACTTTTACTTCCCACTATCACAGATGACTGGCAAGTACTTTCCCAGAATGAGGTAGATAGACATGGGAATTAGAAAGACATGCTTACAAACTACCTTCCCATGACCTCCCAGCTCTGATCAATTCTTTTGAAGAGCCAAGCACAAGTATCTCCAGGATCTGACAACATCTCTGCCATCTGGTGAACAGTGGCTTTGTAACTGCCTCTGGATGCTCCATCATTGCTCGGGTCCCAGGAGTGTCTTTCTCCATGCTGGGATGAATGCACCATTGGCATTTTCCTTGATTCGTCACTGGACTTGAACTCAGGGTTTGAGTGCTGTCCCTCAGCTCTCCAGCTCAAAGCTAACACTCTGCCACTTTAAGCTCCAAAGCAACTCTGCTTTTCAGCACTCTGCTGACATGTTTGAGAAGATAATATCACAGGGACCTTTCTCTGCCCAGGCTGGCTTTGAACTGCAGTTCTTAGATCAATGAGTCTTTTCTAACAGCCACTATATTCCAATTAAAAGCAACAAAGATGGTCATTAGAAGTAGTTTCATAAGCATGGTCTTTCCCTGGAATTTATTAAGGGCCAAAGTTACATCTGAAAAATTTGTAAGAATCCTTTACTGTGGGCCTGCTGGAAACTTACAAAAACAACCTATAAGGGAAAACTGGAATAAACAATCATTTTTTGTAATCCTAATTTATCTTTTTCTCCTTTGAAAGAAACATTTAGGAAAATTTTGCCTTTTTAAATTTTGTCTAGAAAGCCAGCTACTTCACACTATTTCCCAAAATTTTTACAAAGGGGATGCCATTTTTAATCCCTTTTCCCAATGTCACTTTAATTTGCATTTAAATGCCCTATTGAAATACTGGGCAACACTCATTACCTCTTACCCAAGGGTTTAGACTGGCCTTTTTTTCTGCAGTTTGAGTTACCTTTAGGAAATGAGCAGTTTTTTCTTAATGCAAGAATTACAAGCACTAGCACCAAGAATCTAGACTTAGCAGCTTTTGCCTTTTTAAAAATACCTCCAAGGGCTAGGAAGGTAGCTCAGTGGTAGAGTGCTTGCCTGCATGCATGAGGCTGTGGGTTCAATTCCTCAGCACTACATAAACAGAAAAAGCCGGAAGTGGTGTTATAGCTCAAGTGGTAGAGCCCTAACCTTGAGATGAAGAGCTGAGGGGCAGCACGCAGGCCCAGAGTTCAAGCCAGCCCCACAACTAACAAATATGTATGCATATATATATATATATATATATATATATATATATGTATGTATGTATAGAGTCATAGCGCCAAAATAGTTACACCAGCATCAGATTAATGGAAGATTTTGTTTTTTAGTTGAAGGCCTCACATATTTTAATTTAAATAGATTGCAACACATCCATAATGGGAAAAAAAGGCATACCACTAAAGAATAAGAAAGAATTTAAAGCAAATCACTATGCACTAATATGAGAGATCTTCCTAGCACATTGCCAAGTGATGAACTCAAGTTGCATAATCATATGTTTTCTGTGACTCTCATGGAAAGCAGCTTAAAGATGGCTCCCCAGTGACCCCCAAATTCACATCTGTGAGTTTCCTGAGTGTAGGCTGAACCTAGTGAGTCACTTCTAATAAATAGAATAATTTCACATTGGATGGATACCTTATTCTATTGTTGCACCTAATAATTAAATTCTGCATATACTATTTTTTCATTGTTTATTTCATATTCTAACAATTAAATGTTAGTGATCATTATTAATTATTTTAATGTTCTAATAGTTGACTACTGGGTATATTATATTTGATATTTAGATGCCCAATAAATATAATAATAGCTAGCAAATACTGAATCATCTAAACAGTTATCATTTCTAAGGTCAGAGAGCCAGTGCCTCCTCCTTGCTCACTGTAAGCTAAGCTGCAACGAGCTGCCAGATGGAGAAACAAAGAACTAAGTAGCTGGCAAGTTAACTGGGGCCTTCAACCCTAGCTGCACAATGAACTGAGTCTGCAATAGCTGTGTGGATTTCTAAGCTCCTCGGTGTTCAGGACTCAGTTCAGGGAACAGTATGTATCTTGAATCTGACCATTTTTCTTTCTTTTTTATTCTGATACTTCCACCATCAGGTCAAACTGCTGCTCTCCTGGCTTACCGGCTAGTGCCTTTGCTGGCCTCTCATGGTCCAGCTTCCACACTTGCCTGACCAGAAATGACTTTTACTCTTCCATCAAGAAAAGTATTTTATCGTTTGTAAGGAAATGGATTGGATGGGGGGGGGGGGGGCGGGGGGGGCGCTCGCACACGGGGCCCGGGGAGGGGGATATTATGTTGAGTGAAGTCAGCCTCAGAGAGACAAAGGACACATGGGTTTTCTCTCATAGGTGGCTATTAGATCTAAAGTATAAACATATGTAAAAAACATGTGCAGGGTCACATGCATAAATACACAAACAAATTGACTAAAGTATAATATATGCAGGGGAGGATTTTGATGGTGTAACTCCTTTGAATAAGTGACTTACAGTTTAACAAAATGTATACCAGAAAGCTGAGGTGTGGGGTGGTGAAGTCCAGGGAAGGGAGAGAAGACAAATACAGAGAGGCAGGGTGGATGAATACAGTCCTAATATTCAATGTATGCATGTGAACACAGAACCCGGTATCTTGAGGGATGAGTGGGGTTGGGAGAGATGGGGGGGAATGATGAAGGCAGGGACACGATCAAGATGCCTTGTGCCCATCAACTGGTAAGTGGAATGAAAACCCCTTTGCACAACTAGATGTATATGTGTGTATGTTTTTTAATATTAGGAAAAAAAATAATAAAAAATAAAACCTCTCTTCCCAAAGGCCAGTGTGATCTTTTGCTTTCACCTGTATTTTGTAATGATCACAGATTTAGAAAAATAGAATTATTCTAATAGAATGAAGAATGTTTGTATAACTTTCTCTACAACTGCCCCCAAAAATAATATTAGATAATAATAATAATACCCTTACATTGACTTATCATTACCCCACCTCCAGCACCACTGCTAGTACGGGCAGTTTTCTTGAAGTCTCTGAGGCAGCTCATTGTGGACTGGCCTTCCCCCATGACCTTCAATAGCTCAAGTGGTGTCATTCAGGCCAACGGTCTCCAACTCACTGTCTGTTATGCTGCTTGCCCTGCCATGATTTTTACAAGAACAGACATTGAAAGATGGAACGCTCTTTCAGTCCATGATTTTTTTAACTGCATTCAAATAATGTATCAATTGTTCATTTATGGATTCAAGAATCTGTGTTCTTCCAATTCAGTGAAAATGATCTTCTAAAGATCTCTGTAGATTTCACCAAGAATCATGGGGACATACCCTAGGACATCGTGTGGACTGTAATCATGACATGATCAAAACTAGAAAGAAATGACTACACGATTCAGGGTTTTCTGTCATTTGTCTAGAGTGCCATGGTGAGCTGCCCCTACTTCAGGTGACAATCTTCCTCCTGCCTACAGTCAGTAACAAGCATTACATGTTTGAAGAAAACAGCAACATCCCGTGCTAATATGGGGTAGTGGGACTCCATCTTCTAGGTGCCATTACCCTCTAAGAAGGCCCTACTCAAATTCTTGCTCACTGTTCATAGCAACAGCCTGGCATCTTTAAGACCTCATATGAATGTTCAGCTCAACCTCACTTGACTTCAAGGTTGACAGTGTGTTCTTAAGAGCCATCTCCACTCCGGGTAATTATCAAGCTGGAGAAAGGCTTGAAAAGAAATAAAAGAAGACTAACACCACTGCAGCAGCTGTGAAGGAAATGGTACAAGCAAGGGGAACTTCATATATGTTATAAAGTATATGTATTAGAGGGCATGTAAATTATTAAACTCATGAACAATCTTATAGTAAAAGTGCTTTTAAAAATGTTTTGTTAGGTGGTACCTACCTGTAATCCCAGCACCTGGGAAGCTGAGACAGGTGGATCATGAGTTCAAGGCCAAACTAAGCTAGAAAACAGAGCCAGCCCTCTCTCAGAAAATAAAGCTAAGGGGGATGGCTCAAGCCTGCGATCCTAGAAACTTAGGAGGCAGAGATTGGGGTACTGCGGTTCAAAGCCAAACCAGGCATTAAAGTTGTGGCAGACTCCATCCATACAGCCAACAGCTGTATGCAGTGCCACACACCTGGCATCCCAAGCTACGATGAGGCACCAAGTCTAGGCTCAGTGGTGCCTGCCTATTATCCCAGCAACAAAGAGATGTACAAATAGGAGGATCACAGTGGCAAGCCAGCCCAGACATAATGCCGGACCCCAAAATAACCAACACAAAAAAAGACTGGGGTAATTGCTGAAGTGTCAGAGAAAGGTCACCAAGTAAAAGGGGGGGAGAAGCCTTATTGATAAGGTAATCTTATCAATTGGTCAATTGGCCTATAATCAAGAAAATCCAGAGCCTCTGCGCTGGAATTACAGGCATGAGCCTCCAGTGCCTGGCTTTACCATTTTATTTTATTTATTATTATTATTAATAGTAGTAGTAGTATTTTGCAGGTGAAGGCATGAAAAGCTTAAGTAATTCCCCAAGTTTACAACCGGGGTAAGATTTCAATCCAGTCTGGCATCAAATCAAGTGTTCTCCAGCACTCCCACACAGAGACTCAATGAACCCAAAATTAAGTAGGGATTTCAGGCAGAAAACATGGGTAAGTGTACACCAGGGGTTCCACTGGCCTAAACCACACCTGCTAATGAAGAGTCGACTCTCTCAGAAGAACCCACAGGGATTCCCAAACTACCCCTTGTGTGGGACTCACTTTTTGTCTGGCTTTGTAAGCTGAGGCTAACCAAGACAAAAGACAGAAAACCAGACACAGAGTGGCGCTGTTGCTCAAAGTGAGGGAGCACTAACCTTGAGCAAAAGAGCTCAAGGACAGCGCTAGACTCTAAAGTTCAAGCCCCACAACTGATAAAGAAAGAAAAAGGGAGGAAGGGAAGAAGGGAGGAAGGGAAGAAGGGAGGAAAGGAGGAAAGGAGGGAGGGAGGGAGGGAGGGAAGAAGACCCAGACAAAGAGATTGCTTCAATAAACTATCAACCAACCAAAGCAGCTCACTGTCATTTTGTTGTGTTGTGTTGTGTTTTCTAGGAGTAGCTTTTGGCCGTATGGAAGTGATTACCAGCCATCTGCCCCTTCTAGGCTTCCATTTCCTCTCCACAGCCCATTCTTCAAAAACTCAGTAGCTCCCTCTCTTTACATTTGTAAATGCTGTGGACTGTGGATAAAAATCCATGCTTACTTTCTACTCCAAACCCCATCCAAAAGCTCACTTTAATCGCCCCCAGATGTTGCGCTCGCTTTTGCTTAGCTTGGCACACAACTTCAGAGGGAAGGAAAAGAAAAATCTTTATTTTATATTTCAATTGTAGATTGTTACAGACTAAATAAAACGCCAAATTGTTATTGGAAACAACACAGCCACTGTAATAACGACAGTCGACATCTCATTTTTTACAATTATAATTTTGTCTGGCATTTGGCTCACTCAAGATGGTTTCCATATTTTACAAAGGCCCTTCTTTTTGTTGTTGTTTAATCCACTGCTTCCATATGAGGCCCTAGAACTTCATCTTTTATTTTTATTATACATTCTTATACATTTGGCAATTTGAAATTATGGCACTGTATTTAGTGATTAAATTGGGGTTTCTTTCCATCCTTCTGGGTTCATGTTCTGATGTGCATTATCCTTTCAATTTCCTTTAAAAATACTCATTAAACCCACCCGAAAGACCACCTCATACATATCTAATACCTCAGTGAATTCGTCTTTCTCTTTTATTTTTGATTTCTTAACTAAAAGCCATGAATACTAAAACATTCACTCTGAATTAGATTTACAGTTCACCATTATTAACTCTATGGGGGAAGAGCAGAATTTTCTGGCTGACTATGAATTGTTGATAGACTTTCTACTTATCTCAAGAACTTTGACATGAGTGCTTAATATTCCATTTCTCCATGTGTATGTACACACACACATCTGTCAATACTGAGGCTTGAACTCAACTCTTTGACTTGGCTTCTTTGTAGGCTGGTAATCCACAACTCAAGTCACACAGTTCCACTTACAAGAGTTTCATGGACTTTGCTGCTGGGGCGGGCTATGAACTGCAGTTCATCTTCCTAAGTAGCTAAGATTACAGGTGTGAGCCACCAGTGCCCAGCAACACCTTGTTTCTTTAGACTATAACTCCTCTAATGAAATCTAAGCCTACCTGATTCACGGAAACAC
Source organism: Dipodomys spectabilis (assembly GCF_019054845.1). NCBI lineage: Eukaryota > Metazoa > Chordata > Mammalia > Rodentia > Heteromyidae > Dipodomys > Dipodomys spectabilis. The sequence goes on from NW_024870950.1 coordinate 7,387,917, forward strand.
TCACATTTTCTCATAAGTTTCTTTCAGCTTTTACTTTCCTTAAGGCCAAATGACAAACTTTATTCCTTAAGACCACCAAGTCCCAGACTTACCAAACATTGACCTTGCTTCTTCAAAAGTAGCTATACTTGCTAAATATGAACTTGCTTCCAATTCTAACATGTTAAAGCAAAAAAAAAAAAAAATACATCTGCAGGGCTCACACCTGTAATCCTGGCTACTGAGAGGCTGAGATCTGAAGATTACTGTTTGAAGCCAGCCTCAGGAAGGAAAGTCAGTGAGACTCTTATCTCCAATTAAAAAAAAAAAAAAGCTGGAAGTGGTGCTATGGATCAAGTAGTAGAATGCCAACCTTAGGCCAAAAAGCTCAGGCACAGTGCCCCAGCCCTGAGTTGAAGCCCCAGGACTGGAGCAAACAACGACAACAACAAAGTCAGTTTGGGTGGTTATTGTGTGATTCAACATGCGGGGTTCATCTTGAAGATAAAAGTTCTTCTCAGATTAAAAGAAGATGACCTGAGAAAAAGCCTATTCCGGTTCCCTGGAATCATTTCTACTCACACCATAACTGATTTGGGATTGTCAGGTGCTAGTAGCTCATGCCCATAATCCTAGCTACTCAGAAGGATAGGATCCGGAGAATGGGATTTTTTTAGTCCTGTTGAGGCATCTCTTCAATAACCAGCAAAAGCAAGGGCAGCACTATAAGCATTGCTCAAGTGATAAAGTGCCAGTCAATATTGCCTAAAACTACAAAAAAAAAAAAAAACTGCACCCACCAAAAAACTGATTTGGTCAAGTATGGTGACACACTTATAATCCCAACTGTGGTTCAAGGACAGTACAGGCTGAAAAATAAGGTAAGCTGAGCGCTGGTGGCTCACACCTGTAATCCTAGGTACTCAGGAAGCTGAGATCTGAGGATCACAGTTTGACGCTAGCTCAGGCAGGAAAGTCTGTGAGACTATGTCAGACTATCTCCAATGAATCACCAGAAAACCAGAAGTGGAGCTGTGGTTCAAAGAGGTAGAGCACTAGCCTTGAGCAAAAAAGCTCAAGGACAGTGCCCAGACCCCAAGTTCAAGCCCCACGACCAACGAAAAAAATGAGAGGGGGGTAAAAAAAGCAAAAGGTTCAGGAGTATGGCTCAAATTATAGAATAATTGCCTAGCAAGCATGTGGCCCAAAGTTCAGGCTTCAATAGCTTAAAAAAAACCTATTATTTACATGTACTTATTTTGCTCTTCCCTGATTTTGTTCTTCATCACATGACTATTTATTTGAGTCGAACACCTCATGTTGCTCAAGAGACACATGTATGTTCATCAGGAAGAGCATTAATATCTACCAAACCAGAGCCAATGTTTAAAGTCAGGGTAGGTAAAGAAAGTTGTCTTGACTTCACCCTGTTTTCCCATGCAAGGGACAGTCCCGAAATCCCTACTCATCATGAGGAAGAAAATTTACCTTCCCAAATTATCTTATCACCTATATTTATAATCCCACATCAAAGCCAATTAATAAACCCATTAAAGACCCAAGTATACTTTCTCAAGTCAAGGTCATATATGTGTATTTTATGTAACTAATACCATCTGCTTTGATTTAATAGGAACCATTGGTGGCTATCACACACACACACACACACACACACACACACACACACACACACACACACACACACACACACACACACACACACACACACACACACACACACACACACACACACACACACACACACACACACACTTCCTCAGTCTTTCAAGGTAGAAAAGGAAGTAGGGCTTACCCTTTGGTCTTTAGACTCTGTCATCAACAACAGGGGCACATGTGAAGCCAGGACAAATCACAAGTCACCCCAATAATGAACACAGTTTTCAAGGTGCTAAAGGCTTTTTCCTATGTTAGGCCATTGCCACTGTGTAAATGCAATGGCTCTAAAACATCCTGCCAAGACACACCCGCATCCTATGAAGGAGGCGGAGGAGCGCAGGTCCCGTGCTCTCCAGAGCAGTTTCTCTATGCACGAGGGGTGCCTATAGTCCATTGCTGTCCCTCAAGTGTACACAGCTCACTGCTGGGCCATTAGCAGGAAGGAATAGAGTGGCTGCCTTTCTAAGAAGATGATGATGTACTTTCTGGAACATTCTTCAGATGCCTCAAGACCCTAGCTCATCAACTGCATACCTGATTCTAATTCCAGCCCCCTCCTCTCCCCGGCCCCCCACCACCCCCCAGCTTCCCCCACCCCCCCCCCCTTGCAGCCAGACTCAGAACAAAGGCTTAAAAGGTGTGAAAACAAGCAACTTTAAAAAAAAAATGTCAACTGAAAAGGTGATATTTCAGCACATGCAAACCATTCTTTTACCAGGATTCTACTTAAGGGAAATGGAGCGCGTTTTCACACAACAGATATGGACAAAATCAAAGAACCTAACTCCAAAATTACTGCTTCCACAGAATGTTTAAATAACTGGAATATTCCACTTGCCAACCTCCCATACAAATTGAATAATTATTTCCCAGGCTTGTACCACCCTAAAGACTAGGATCTGCCTATCCGTTCTTCAAAGTAGGTTGTTCCTGAGAAAATTCCAAAATCGACAGCTGAGGTGAGAAACCCCGAAGGAACCAATCTGTTTCTTTAACCCACCCAAGCGATTCATCGCTCCTAATTCCTCCAGCTTTGTTTTTGTTTTCTTCATCCAATCAAAGTAGACTCTGCCTTCCTGGAATCTAATATTCATCTCTGCTTATTTCTGGTGCCCTGGACAAAAACCCCTCCTCCCCATTGTTGCAATGCTAGTTCTCATTCTTAGTGCTTATTGGACAGTGATGACCTCCGCTGTGTGCCCCACCCCATGAGCCTGAGCCCAACCCCACAGTGACTTTCTCCCCCTACACCAAGCAGCCAAGGAACCATGAGCTCCTCCACATGGCTTTGTAGGTTACCATCCTTTCCCAAAAGTGATTACAAAGCATTGGTCATCAGTACTCATACTTCACTCTGTGTGAGTCTCTAGTCCTTTTCTGAAATTAGGTTTGAACAGAAGCAAAGCCTAATCACTTCTGGGCCTTTTGGCTAAGATCTAATGCAGAAGCAAACCCTAAACATACAAAGGACAGTCTGGGACCAAACGGAAAAGCTTTGACTAGTTCACAGTTCTCCCTAAGAACAAGCAGTCCTTCTTAAAAGGTTGTACTGAGTTGCTCCCTTCAGCCAAATGGAAAGACTGCAAGTGGTCTGGAAACCATCGTTTCTACTATTTACAATTCAGACATGTTTGACTGAAATTTAAAATTAATCCTTTCAACTGCCATTTCCTATGAGCTAAAAAAAAAATATTTGTATAATATCTCCGTGTAAAATAATGTCACCTCAAAGTCTGTTTAATTTCACATTTTTTTGAATAATGCGTTCAAACATCCCCGCTCAATGCAAAACTTTAAACAAGCTGGATTGAAAGATTTTTTAATAAGATTTGGGGAATGAAATCACCAAGTCGCCTGGGTAGATTTTTTTTTTAATAGTCTATTTGAGATCGCTCAATTTTATCATTTTTAAATGAAGTACCATGAATCCGGTGGACAGTTGAACTGCGTCAGTCCAGCCTTCACGGGTGTTGGCTACAATACATTTTCTCATGGATGTGATGTTTGAGGAGTGTAATCACAATGTGTTTTGGGAAGGTTTTCACTGGGTTTCTTCCATTCTGTCAGAATTGGAATATTTAGCCACTGTCAGTAGATCCATGAATTTGAGATTCGTTGTTGTTGTTGGCTAAAATGATTCTGTCTGACATTTACGTCACTGGGATTTTATTGTTCTATTACCTTTAAGGGACTTCAATTCCCTGGGTCAGTTTACAAATACATCCTATCCTGACCACTGTCACCCTCCCATCGTTGTCCAGACTCCTCCATCTGTGTCAACCTCGCCCTCAAGTTACCTGGTCCCATTTTCACATATGGACATGGAGTATCATGACTGTGTTCACCCACCCTTCCTTCTTTGGATTTTAAAAGATAAATGCACAATTGCAATCGGCGATGTTACTTCTACCACGTACTAGAATGTTTTTCAAGTGCTGCCTTCTGTTCTATGAAGGAAAAAAAATGCATTTCTAATACATATATATATATATATATATATATTCTGCCTCACAATTTTACAAACTTCCTCTGAAACTGTCCTCCCATTATTTTAACCCAGCTAATAGCCATCCAACCCAATTCTGAGAAAGCGTCAAGTAAAGGATGAAAACCTGCAAAGTCAAAGACGATATTCAGATCATGGAGGCAAAGCGCTTCTTTATTCTGCTAAATACTCAAAATTCTCCCTCCAGTGACTATAAGAACTTCTATATAGGAAATATTTAATAATCCTCTCATGACACGGGGCATAGAACCTTCTAGTACCCAGACCAATTCAACATTGCAATCATCAGAAGTTAATAATACAAGGATTCTAAGTAGTAAAAACAATCTTTCAGTAAGGACACTTAAGTAACATCTAGAACTCCCCAACCTATGAACAGAGATTGTAAAACCTCTCCCCCTCCCCCACCCCTCCCCCTCCCCCTCCCCCTCCACCTCCTCCTCCTCCTCCCCTTCCTCCTCCTCCTTCCTAGTCAAATAAAGCAATGGGAGAGAATAAGGAACAAAGAAACCTAACTGGTTGTGATTGATTAACTGTAAACACCACTGCACTCAGACCAGCCAAGAGTTATATTGCTTTTGTCGCTTAAAAAAAATAACCAACACTATAATTTACTGTGAAATATTCTTTTAAATCAAGGCTCACGACTTGTGTTTTCCAACCTAAATGTATTTTTGCATTATGGATAATTCCTTCTCAGACCTCAGCAGTATAAAATATTTCTCCCCTCTGTGTTCCCTGCTATGACCATTTATTTGGTCAGGCCTTGTACTGCCTTGTCTTATTCGTTTTAATACATGCATACATATTATCTGCTATATAAACACTCAAGAACAGTGTGTCTTAAATATCTTTCTCCCTTGGGCTCTTGTACAATGGTAGTATTCTAGCATATCACATATCTCTGCCCCTTCTGTTTGAATCAACTGGGTTTTTTTTTCCCATGACTTGTCAAGTTTACCCTTGCCTGAATTATCCTATTCCATATCTAATGCTATTTCTAAAGAGATACTGGCCAATCAATAGGCAGTGATCTATACATGGTCATACGATAGTTAGATTTCCAGTTTATAATCTGAAGCCACTATGATCTGTGCATTTCCAGAGAATAAGCAAGTATGGCATGAAAAATTAATTAGACATCTAAGCAAAGTATCTGACAGTTAACTCCAGATATGGTTTTGATTTTTGTTTGTTTGTGCAGATAGTGGGATTTAAACTCAGAGCCTTTGTGCTGTCCCTGAGCTTTTTTTTTCTTTCTTTCTTTCTTTTTTCAAGGTTAGGACTCAACCACCTGAGCTACAGCTTCACTTCCAGCTTTTTAGTGATTAATTGGAAATAAGAGTCTCTCTAACTCATCTCCCCGGGCTGGTTTTGAATCTCCACCCTTGGATCTCAGCCTCCTGAGTAGCTAGGATTATAGATGTGAACCACTGGTGCCCAGCTAGGCCTCAGTTTTAATAACCCCACAATATGAAATTATGTTCATCTTTCAGAACTGTACCAACAGGGTCAGTATATGGACTCATTTCACTAGAGAAATCCACTCTGTGGGAATATATAAGCCTAGGCAATTCAAATTTTGCATGCAAGATTTTAAAAAATACTATGAGAGTTAACTTCCCCCATGTGCACAGACATATTTTCTGTGAACTACTGCTTTTGATTAGAGTATGGACTCATGTGGCTGTGGGTATATTTGGTGTATGTGTCCCAGTACTTGGATTAGAACCCAGGACTTCCAGCTTTCCTGTGTGAACCACAGTTCTACTTCTGGCTTTTTGCTGGTTAATTCAAGATAAGAATCTCTTGGATGTTTCTGCCCTGGCTGGCTTCAAACTGTAATCTTCAAATCTCAGTTTCCTGAGTAGCTAGGGTTTCAAGCATGAGTTACTAATGCCTTGCTCCAAGTATGGATTTCTAGGACAGCAATCTAAATAAACTCAAAAGTCACAGTAATCACTTAAGAAATGGTAGCAAAGTTGCTCTAATCTATATTTGGACTCAAGGGCTGGAATTCAGTCATTGTTCTGTGACTACCCTGAGCAGGGGAGACTTGAATAAGCCATTTAATCTCTCCATGTATACTCTCTCAGATCTAGAGAAGAAACTTCTGCCAGCTGTCGACCCCTATGCCAGAGACAGAGATATTGAAAAGCCAATTTAGAGAGCAAGAAGTTTCTTAACCTTGGAATGATCAGCATCCCAAACCCGATCATTCTTTGCTGCAGTTTTATGGTGGGTTATTCTACAGCAGGGCTATCCTCATCCACCAGATACCCAGTGAGCACGCATGCTTATCAGTTTATTTATAAAACCAAACGAGTCTTCACATATTGTCAAATGTCAGGAGGAGGAGAATGTCTCCGAGGATGAGTTCGCTAAATGACTGGGGAGAAAGCCTTCCTTAACATCAATTATATAATGATCACTTGCTAGGTAGCCAAGTCAAATAAAGCTTGATTCACGTCCTCCCACAGAGCAGACAGGCAGATCAGTGTTCACAGAGAGGGCAAACAGTGGCCCGGGCAGGTGGGGATATTGAAGAGCAGTTAGATATTGAAGAGAAGAAGCCATAGGAATCAGTGATGGGGAGTGATGGAAGCAGAGAAACACAGTTCTTCCTATGGCGGCCGTGCTTAATTATTATTTATTGCCAAAGTGAAATGTTTTCCATTTAAAAAAAAAGACATTTTCCCAAAGCCATCTCATACCATATAAGTGTTCATGAAATAAACATTGGCTTCCCTGTGGATGCTTTCCTTTTAACCAGTGGAGGACTGCACTTAGATGAACTACTGCATTTCTTCCATTCCAGTTGCGCTCCAGTCCCAGGACGATGGAGGCCACCCCAGGTCAGCGAGCCCCAGCCCTACCGGGACCTGCACACTCTTCATGCCCGTTTCCACCAACACCGGCGGCAGCACCCCTCCCACCCACACCTGCGCTCTTCATTTCACTCACTGAAGTGCATAGTATTTTAACACTGACCCGAGAGTTTTGTTCAATGGCAATTTTTGAAAACCCAAGTCAAATGTGTTTTGAACGAACGCTGAGAGAAAATGAGACTTCTTAACCCTGGGTAAGAAAACCCCTTTCCCCTCTGACCAGGCATTCTCTGCATGTGAGATGCTCAGAGGCGGCTCTGCTAGCTGGTCTAGCTTCCATACAGTGGGGGGGGGAGGGGTAAATGGTGGGGGAGGGGGAGGGGACATGAAACATAACTCTTATCATCCCGTGACACTTTCTACTGGGCACCCAGGGCTCATCAGAGGAGGCTAATTAACAGCTAATGGGTCCAACGAGAAGCAGATGAAGTTCATGGGCCTAACCACATGGATTTCTGATCTAATGCTGTTTGCCAATACATGTTCCCTGACCACCATCCCCCCCAAAAAATATATGACAGGCTTCTAGTTTTTAAGAGTTTAGACTCCTCCTGACGAAACAATGACTCCTGTGTGGAAATACCCAAATTCAAGTAACAAAGGCAATTTCTGAGAGGATCAGAAATAGAAACCATTATTAAGAGTATAAAAACATTTGAGTTACTTGAGAATCCACATTTCTAAGAAAGGCAGCCTTATTAACCGACATTTGCTCAATAGGCAATTTTCTCCATTTAATTTTCATAAATAGATCATTTTGAAATGTATTTCCCCTAACAAAGGCTGCACATTAACAACAAATGATACAACATCTTCAAATTTTAATTAATGTCAAGAGCTTTATTTTGCTTCCAGCCAACTTACTGAAACATGTTATTAATATAATTTAATTTAACGGGATTGGCATTTGTTTTCTATTTTTTAAAAAAAAATGGTGGTTCAGAAATTTTGGCCCTGTCAACATCATTTAAACATTCCTGTTCCATGCCTTCATATAATAAATTAAATCAGCATTTTAATTGTGCCCATGCTTTTGTGGTTCCTGGCAGCATCGAAAGATTCTCTGTGAGCACATGGCTCTCCTCACCACCCCCCATTACAAAACCCCACTGAGTGATTAATTGCTAGTCTGGAAGATATAAATATGTCTCTCAATAAAGACAGTATGGACTGCTGGAGGCTCTTGCCTTCCACATCTCCACGGGGCGTCTTAGCTGAGCAGACATCCTCCTAATTCAAACAAGACTCTGGCTCCAGCACACACAGACAGCTCCACTATCCTGTACTGTCCCTTGATTGGACATCCCATTTGTTTTAATTAGCATCATTTTGTACATGTCCACGAATCCGAGGGAATTGGGCTTTCTAAGGCGAGAAGTTATAGAAATTCCTTTAAGAACTGATTGCAATAGAAAGAAGCTTGAGTTTTTCCAACCCACCGGCTTTCCATGAAAAGTATTTCAGGTTACATCCTGACATTAACCATGTTTCATGTTGCCTTAAAATTTTCATCAAGGGACCATAACTTCATAAACAAAGATGCAAGAGGTCTATTAACCTGAGCCTGAATCACACTTCTACTGTGTATTCTAAGCAGCCAGCATCATCAGTAGAGTCATCAAGAGAACCTTTAAGAAATGACCACCCAATGGTAAAAATAAGAATTCGCTGAACCCCTAGAACTATTGCTCCAAAGGACAAGATAAGAAAAGAAGAACTGGGAGAGAGCAAGGGAAGGGATGACATTATCCAAAAAGAAAGGTACTCTTTACCTGACTTATGTAACTGAAACCCCTGTGTGCATCACCTTTATAATAACTATAAAAACTTTCGATGTACCAATCACTTAAAATAAAAATTGCAAGCCATCGACTAACTTGAAAATAAAGTTATCTTAATAAAAGACATCAAGAGTAGAAGCTGGCTCTTTTTAGACAAGACGGTAAGGACCTTCAACTCCTGGGTTAACAAGAAGTTAAGCACCGTTAAATATCAGTAAAGTACTGCTACCTATCAATCATTAGTCTAATAACTCTGTTGAAAGTTGTTTAGGCCAGTGGGAGGCCTACTGTCATTAACTGCCACTTCCACCCAGGGCTGCGTCTCCTAAGTTGCCTGTGGCACTTGCCCTAGCTCTCGGGGCCTTAAGCTAGACAGACTCTGAGACCAGAACACTATGAAGATTGGTCTGTTAGATGCACAGAACTGATCACCCCCCCACACTGTTAGCTACTCAGCCACACGCAAGGGCCTTGGATGACTTCTGCAAGCCTACCCGTAATTTCTATTTGAGTAGAGCAGAAGAAACCCAGCCGGCTGGTTTGTGACACTTTCACATGAGAATTCTCCTATGGAATGATCGTGACATTTACTGCCAGAACTGAATGTCTCAACACCCATGTTTAAGATGACGTGGATGGGAGGCAGTGACAGGATCACAACATGTCATTATGGAAGTTGAGAAACACAGATGTCATGTTCCTAATCATGCTATTTGAAATAAGATTTTTTTGAGGGTCCCTTAAAAAGCAATATACATTCTGCCATAGAGAAATGTCATTTATGTTCAGAGTTCTACTCAATTTGTGTTGCCGCTCTCTGTCCTGATTTTTGAACATGAATCTGAGTAGGGGTTCTCTAGTGGCCTACTAAGTTGGCCTTCATGTTTTCTCTATCCCTATAACATGAGTTGCTCTTACAACTTGATTTCACCAACAGAATACACACACACACACACACACACACACACACACACACACACACACAGACACACACAAAGGTAATATATTAATCCTGAACCCCCGGCTTCAACAGACAACTTCCATTCTCAGGTTCTTGAGCTACTGTGCCCACCCTGGCAACAAACCTAGACTAGGCTGTGGGATGTTGAGAGTCCATGTGAAGAAAAGACCCAGCAAAGTCCCAGATCACAACTGTGGCCCTCAGAAAGCCACCCATAAAACTTATTTGCTGACTACAAGGTATAAAGAACCCTAAATGAGATTAGCCAAGGTTGGGCCATACCTGAAGAACTGGCAGCTGAGCCTAGCCAAAATTCTTAATATGAAATACCATGAATGTGATTAAACTGGTAACTTTTTAATAACTGTGTTTGAGTGGTTGATTATACAGAAATAGAAAACTGATGCAAGTTCTACAACCTCATACCTAAATCCTGCCTAAATTTTAAGCTCCAGGTGAAATTTCCCATTACATTTATAGCCGTTTAAATTAGATACTACCCAGCTCCTTTTGCATTCTGATACTGGTCGTTTTTCTACAAGAGGAGTTGGCATTCAGCTGACCAATGCCCTAATTTTTAAGTATAATTCACACACAAATGTCTTGAAAGCAGAGATGATCTTTTCTACTATTTTTATTATCCAACATACTGAATATATTGTTGTGCAATAAATGTTTGGTTTGATTTGGAAGTTATCTTCACTCTGCAATAAAACTTTTAAATGTCATGTGCTATTTGTAACATGTAAGTCATATTACCTTGTTTTGAAAAAGACAAAACAAAGAAAATAGGAATATGGACAGTATACACAAGAATAAATAAAAAAAACTGTAAAGATGCTAATCTTTCACATAATCGGAAAAACTCAAATTTTACCTACCAGATTATTTAAATATATTGAAGATCCTTTATTGTTAAGAATATGTGAAAATGGGCTTTTTTAAATATACTGTTGACAAGAGTCACCAAAAGTTGGCCAAAGCACAAAGAAACATAATTTTGGGGAGGCAACAGCTACCAAAGTGTTAATTAGGCGCCGCCCTTTCAGCTCCAACACGTTCATTAAAATTTGGCTTTTAATATTAAAAGTCTGAAAAAAATCTAAGTATCTATCAATAAATCTATGGTATTCATTCAACCATACACAGGAAGCTACTCAAAATGTTGAAGAGAATGTGAGCAATTTGTACATACAGACGTGAAAGGCGGAAAGTTGAGTCCAAAAGTCAATTTGCCAAAGAACGCACGCACGTACTGCCAAACTTTAAGTATACAAATGCACAGAAAGTAGTCTAGCGGGATACATAGTATAAAAACACAGCAGCTGTTTAATGGAATAGAATAGTGCAGTGTGTGGGATATACTTATTTCAGTTTCCCACCGGCACACACTTAAGGGATACGTGTATAATTTGTTTCATTTGTTTCTATGGCACATACCTGAGCAGCAGAAAGATGGATTCAATTTAGGCCACAAAAGATTGCATCTTCCTGGGGGTGGTCTCCATCCTTACCTTTTTCACAGCAGCGGAGTAGCTGGGAAAGCACACAGATGGAAGGAGTACTAGCACTGGTGGCTTCTGTATCATCGCCTCCAGCACAACAGTGAAGAAGAAACACCTGGCTCTGAGCCAGGCCCCAGGTCTAGCTTCTTGGAACCACAGAGAAAAACCTCTCGAAATCTGGAATGAAAAGAATCAAAGTGAGTGACCAGGAAAAAAAAATAGCCTGCTCCCATGGACCACAGCTTTGACCCTTACAAAGACTACTGCAGAGGATGTGAGCAAAGCGTCTCTCTCCTGTGTGTGGAGGTGTGTACTCACTGCCATTCAAGGATGGAATGATCTTCACACCCACACCCAGAAAAAGCTAGGTGGAGGATATCAAAAAGTAGCAGATAACCTAAAAGCGAAGGGGGATGTTGGGGTGAATATCGACACCCAACACATCAATATCTCAGTACCCACAGACTTCACAGATATAACTAAGGGTCTTATAAGAGGAAGGCATGGAATAATGCAAGACAAGGTATACTGATGCACTCTGGAGACAGAGGGAGTAGGCCACAAACCAAGGAGTATAAGCAGCCTTCTTTATGAGCTGGTAATGACAAGAAATGAGACTCACCCCCTGGACAAGGAGCACAGCCCTGCCAGCATGTTTGGCCCCAAAAGGCTCATTTTAGAATCAGAACTTTTAAGAGAATAAACTTGTGTTCTTTTAAGGCACTAAAAATCTCTTGTAATTTGTTAGAGGACACATAGGAAGGTAAAAGAAGAGGGTTTCTCAAAACAAAACAAAAACAAACCCTCTTTTTGCATATCTTGGAGTTCATTTCAATAAGCATCATTTTATATGGTCATATGTACATAGCTATTGTGCTAGGGCTATCCTAGACATATACTAATTACTACAAATGAGGGAAAAACCATGGAGTCTATGGTTCTTTTGGTCTGGCTTACTTCCCTAATGATTCTTTCCAAGTCTTTCTACTTCTTTATGAATGGGGCAATGTTATTCTTTCTGATAGAAGCACAGAATTCCATTGTGTATATATGCCATATTTCTTTATCCACTCATCTACTGAGGGCATTTGGGTTGGCTCCAATGAATATGGTTGTGCTGGTAGCATTAGTATGGCCTTGTTTGTGATCAATTCGGTAAATGTCCAGGAGTGATATTGCTGGATCATAGGGAAACTCTATGTTTATAAGTTTTTTATTGTGAAAATACTGTACAGAGGGGTTACAGTTACATGAGCAAGGTAATGAGTACATTTCTTATCAAGCATTTTTGCCTCCTCCTTTGTTTTTCCCCTACCATCCCTTCCCTCCCACTTCCACAATTACACTTCCCCCTACCTACCCCCAACCCCACCTAAATTGTAAAGTTCAACAGTGTCTTGTACATCTCATTGTTACAATGGGTCAACCTGTATCCCTATTTAAACATTTTGTTTTTTCCCTTCCCCTCCCCAAATTAAACACACATCAAATAGAACAAAAACAGGGGTTATTCCATGGGGGAGGAACATACAAAGCAAGAAAAAAAAATCACATAGTACCTAATAAATATGTTAGAAACAATAGCAAGAAGAAAAAACCACTTGTGTCCCTATCTTGGAGTTCATTTCACTTAACATCATCTTATCTGGACATATGTACATAGCTTTTTACCTTTTCTGCTTGTCCCAGACATATACTAGTTACTGTAAATAAGGGAAACCATAGGACCTATGTTTCTTTGGGCCTGGCTTACTTCACTTAATATAATTTTTACCAAGCCTTTCCATTTCCTAATAAATTCTTTCTGATGGAGACATAGGTATGAACCACCATGCGTGGTTTCTCTATTTTTAAATGTTTTGGGTGAATTGAAATCCATTTGCTATGATGCTAAATATCAAAACAAGAGCCCAGGCAAGTGTTCTCTCTCCTGATGAGATATGTCCCCAGCCCTTTGTCCTGTATTTCTAAATTAAAGATAGATTTCATTTTCATGTAATTATGTATGTGGTTTGTGACTGAAGAGAAATCGTTAATTGTTGGTATTTTCCTACTGTTCTTCTGTAGCACATTCTGCATGAACTTCATGTATTGTAGGAGTAGTCAGAAATTTATTACATCTTCTTTGCTAATAAAGAATTGGTATTTAAAACCAAAATGTCATCCAGGTGCTGGTGGCTCATTTCTGTAATCTAGTCAGGAGTCTCAGATCTGAGGATCATGATTTGAAGCCAACAGGGCAGGAAAGCCCATAAAACACCAAAACAAGCCAAAAGTGGAGATGTGGTTCAAGTGGTAGAGTACTAGCTTTGAGGGAAAACGTTCAGTGATAGAGTTCAAGCCCCAGGACCAGCATCAAAACAAAAGTCTATGAGTATTAAGCACAGAGGTGGAGATGAAGGTCTTTTCCCTCCTAGAGAGGTTTAAGTCTAGGCTAACGTTCATGGGAGGAGAGGTGGGGAAAGCAAAGCAGAGAAGGGAATTTGTCTGGTCAAAGTCTTGGTGAAATATCTACATCCTTAAACATATAAACAGCCTCAGGACTGCAGGGAATGCCAAATGTCCATCATCCCTCATTCCCAGAATGCTTGAAAAATACATTTACATGCATTTGCCAATAACATCACCTCCTAAAACAAACACCTTTTTTGCTTATGAATTTTTCCCTACTCTGACCACGTGAAAACTTGCCAATTTAGCATTCACCAGGAGACGAAGGCAACCACATAGACCATCTATCTCCAGCTAAGAAATTGAAATATAGATATAGCGATATATAGATATATATATATAATGGAATAGAAAAAAATCAACCTTTGATGAAATAATTGCTTCTACTGTTATTTTTTTCCTATTGATTCAGAAATGTGCTCTCTCTCTCTCTCTCTCCCTTCCTTTCTTGTCCCTACAGTGAGATACCCTGCTGCTGTACAGATGAAAGGTCCAGCCTCTTTAAAATTTCATGCAGCGCTCTTCACAACATCGAAGCTTTAAAGGCCCATGGGAAATTCAACATATTGTTACACTTGATGGAAGGAGATAAAAAATTACATGCAAAATATACTGTATATTCATTGTCTGGAAATGCTAGAAAGTTACGGCTTCCTGAATTTCACTAACCAGTATGGATGTGTACATTCTGATTTCAATATTTGGAAACACAAAGGATGTCCACGGAGCACTGTAGCAAAAAATAAGACTGAAACTCCAACCATCCTGAGGTTAGATTCAGGGTCCCAAGATGAATGACTAGTGTTATTCATACTTTGTAAATTGCCCAAGATACATGAAGCATATTTTAAAGATACAAAAGGAAAAAGGAAAAAGAAAGAGCTTTTGAAATTTGTATATATTGTGGAGAGTTTTGGGGGTTTTTTTAACCCAAAGTAACCTTTAATTTCTGTATGTCTGTAAGAAAAAATATGGGGATGGCCAATTTCTTACTATTTTATGTATAAATAAAATTAATAGCTAGGATAGGCAAAACAACTCATGCCTATAATCCCAGCTATTTAGGAAGAAGAGATTGATAGCATCACAGTTCAAGGTCATTCCAGAGAAAAAAGTGGGACCCCTGTCTCAATCAATAAGCCAGATAAGATGATGGGCATCTGCCTCACAGATTTCAAACCCCAGTACTGCCAATATATAAATGTGTGTGTGTGTGTGTGTGTGTGTGTGTGTGTGTGTGTGTGTGTGTGTGTGTGTGTGTGTTGCATAGATGAATGAGTGCTGGAATGAAGTGTATGATGGCCTCTGAAGCAATCATTACTCTCTGTGATTTAACTATGAGTGGCCTTCATTTTGAAGACTAAATTTACATGTTAGACTACACAAATGTTAGGTTGTGTTTCATTATCGCCATCTCCATGATCCATTAAGCCAGATAATTGTATCTTTGTGCCCATTCATCTTCTTCTTTCAAACATTTATTGGACATCAACTATGTTCCAGGTGCATGCTAATTATTAGTGATAAAACAAAGAAGTGTCCCCTGCCAAGGGCCTCTGACGTGTAAAGAAAGGATGTGGGTGGTCAAGCCTGGATGTCCCTCAGAACAAGTAGATTTAGAATATCACAGTGGCACACAATGTGTTCTTCTCCGAGGAAGAGAAGAAAAATATGACCAAAAGTCAGCCTAGGACCAGAAGCCCAGAAATCAGCAAGGTGAGATACGTCAAGGTACTTGTAGTAGAAGGCCAGTTTCAGCCACTATCAACAATACAACCACAGCCGGGCACTGGTGGCTCATGCCTGAAATCCTACCTAACTCAGGAGGCTGAGATCTGAAAATTGCAGTTCAAAGCCAGCCTAGGCAGGAAAGTCCATGAGACTCTTATCTCCAATAAACCACTCAGAAAACCAGAAGTGGCACTATGGCTCAAGTGGTAGAGTGCTAGCCTTGAGTTGAAGTGCTGAGGGACAGAGCCCAGGTCCAGAGTTCAAGCCCTACAACCGACCAATAAAAAAAAAAAAAAAAAAGGAAAACAGAACCTATTACTATTTGGATGTGTTTTGTCTCCACCAAAACTCATGTTGAAATTTTATGTTGAACAGTACTGTTGGTATTTGAGCCATTAAGTAAGATGAAGGTCCTTTTCTTTTTCTTAAGTCTGGATTTGTTCTTAGAGTTCTGGTTTGGTTCTTACGTAGGAGCTTGGCTCCTCTGTCCCCTCCTCTTAGGCACAAGCCCAGTCCCCAGCGCACGTGTCATGAGATGTCATCTGACACAAGGCTGATGGCTTGAAGTCCACCATGTCCTTTCAATTTTCTCAATCTGTTCTGCTGCTTCCACTTTCCTTCTCCTTGGCCCATCTGGAAATCGCTGAGATGTGTCCCCTTGCTAGAAGCCTGCAGAGGCAAGGCCAGGGGGGTGTTCAGGCCTGGGAGGTGAGGAGATAATCTCCCATTTGACAGAGGAAGGCCCTGAGGCATCAGCTACCTTGTCCAGGGTCTCACAGCAAAGCTGAGAGCTGATGTGGAATCCCCAGACCTCGATGGAATCACTGAACTCAGCATTTGGCAGTGAGTGTGGCCAATAATAGATGAAAAATTCAAGGGACAACTTTTAAAATACTCCAACTTTCCTAAAATTGAAGTGCTTTGTCAAAGGAAGACCATTCATGCTGTTTTCAGTCGCTTAACTCGTACAATTACCTATTACCATGTTTCTGGCTCAGGTATCAAGCCTGTTTCTCTGGTGGTGGGGGGTGTGGGGGGGAGGCGGGGAACATTACTGGGATTTGAATCCAGGACCTTGTGCCCATTTGGTCCATGTCTCCAGCTTTTTTTTGCTGTTGTTTCTTTTTGAGATAGGGTGTTGCCTTTCCTGGGGCCAGCCTAGACTGCAATCTTACCATTTACACTTTCCATGTGGCCAGGATGACCATCACACCCCACTTCTTGTTGGCTGAGAAGGTATTTCACGTGCTTTCTGCCCAGGCTGGACTGGAACCCCAGTCTTTCCCCTCACAAGTAACTAGGACTATTGGCATTCAGCCACCACACCTGGCTTCAAGCCATTTCAAAACTCAAAATTTTCTCTGAGAGACCCCAGGGAGATCTTTGCCTGATTTGTCCTCCATCTTTCCACCTGTGATCGAAATATTAACAGCTCTTCCTCTATGTAACACTAACAACAGATATTCTCTAACATTTATTCTGTAAAAAAAAAAAATTCACATGCAAATACTTATACAAAGTTATAATTGGGGATAACTGAATAGGCACTATTAATCCAAAAGCTTCTTTAAGTTTATCAGATAATAAAGAACACACACTGAAAGATCACAGAAACAGAATGTACCCTCGAGTTACATCACACAGGAGGGGAAAAAAAATCTCTGGATAAGAAATTCAGGTTTATTTTATCTTAAATCAGAGCAAGGGGATTTAGGTTGCTCTTTTAATCTACTTGTGCATAATGATCTCTCAGATTAATCATACTGTTTAATAGAATATTACTATTAATTAGAAATGTCAGCGCTTCAGGCAGAGAATTATTGGGAAGTAAAAAAAGGTCTATATTCCAAAGGCACATGAGAGAGAGAGGGAGAGATTTCCATTTCTGTCCGTGACATGATTCAGTTTCAATTCTCAATGGAAATTCCTCAACAAACCCAGCCTTTATAACACTAACATTTAGAAATATCTCCTTTTGAAGAACTAGTTGAACCGGAGTTTGCCTTGGACAATATTTTTGGTTATTTATAAGCCAACAACATTTTTTTAAATGAGCATGGGTTCAGAAAGCCCTTCCGTGCTGTCCAGAGTCTTATTACCACAAGTAGGAACCTTAGACAACACTAAGGCATAAGAACAGTTGGAGCTTCGTTTATCCATCACACTGGCATCTTCCAAAAATGTCCTCCCACCTATCTGTCACCTCTCAGAGGGCCCCCTGCTGCCTCCTCACCCCCCCCCCGAAGCCACACATGTGACAAGCATGCCACTCTAGCTACCCAGGAAAAGCTCCATTGTCCATGCAGAGGCCCATGGGCTCTATCTGGAACTCTGCATAACATTTGTTCACTCCATACTTTTCTCTATGCAAGACACTTTCAGAATCATATTGCTTTCTCAGGCCCAGATCTAAAATCAGAGGCACCTCGGGTTTATGATTTGGTCCTTTTTCCACTCACTTGTGTTGCACACACACACACACACACACCAGTAGGTGTAAGAGCCCAACTCCTTCCATTTCTGAAACACCTCCCAAGGGATTTTCCAAGCAGTGCACAGCTCATCTCTTCACTTGTCACGTCATCTCCATTCTTCTCTTCAGGAACTGCCGCCCAATGTCCTTTGCCTCTCTATTTTCGACCTGTCACCTTTGACTTACTCAGTGGCTCTGTGGTACCATACAAAGACACCTACAAATCAAGAAGAACGAGACCCGCCCACCAGTGCCACCTTGATCTTTTCAGAACCTCTTCTTCTCCTTACCACTGGGCTTCTTTAAAAAGTAGCAAGCTGAAATCAAGAGCTTTCCAGAGCAAGAACGCTAGGATGGAAAAGATCGTGGCCCTCTGTGGAGTGTCAAGGTAGAAGAGGAGGAAAATGGCAAGAGAATGGCAAGGCTGGCTAATGATGGACAAGGGCCAGATAATGGTAGCTTCAGGAACATGGAAGATGTGTTTTGAAGAGTAAAGTTTGTGTATTAAGTGCTTTCTGTATGCAATAAAATGGAGCGACTGCTCTTCTAAAACAGACAACTTGGCTCTCTTCAACTTCATTTTGACATCCTCCAATCCACAGAAATAAACCCCTCTCCTTCACTTAAAGTCTAATTGAAAATGAATAAAGATATAATCTCTCCACTCTGGTGGGCAGGGGGAGGTGGCTTCCCTGGCAATGTGTGGGAATGGGAATGGATACAGAGCTTTATGTCATATAATGAACATGCAGAAATTAGAAAGCTTGCTTGGAAGTTTGGGTTCTGACAGATGGAGGCTGCATGCATTTGGTGAGAATTGAGCCAGAACTTGTCCACTGACGATGATTCGGTCTCACAGGGCAACTAAATTCAAAAAGTGACCCTGGTCTAGATTCTGGAGGGGGGGGCTGTGAGGAGGAGGCTAACTGGAGGAGAAATGATGAGGTTCGAATATGCACTGTGGAATACATAGAGGTAATGTGTCCATGTCAAGCTTCGTGTATTGGGAGTGATTATGTAATGCACATGAACACTAAGGGGTAAAGAGACCCCCTGTAGGCAACCTACTCATATGGTTCAAAGAAAGATTGTGTGTTTATATAGCAAGGAGATGGTAAAAATGGGTAACTGGTATATCTGAGTCGGTCATAAGAATCTTGTTTGTGCTGTTTCTGGAACAAGTGGGGTTCCAAGACAAGACCCCAAGCTGTGTCGCCACAGCCCATCTCTCCCGGAAGAGCTCATGCTCAGCTGCTCATGCTCTATTCTCCTGAGTCAGCTGGGGGAGGTCCCATATGAGCTCTTCATCTTTGTAGACTCGAAAGTCTAGTCCTGATTCAGTCCTTGCTTATTGTCTCTGGATCCAAAAGGATCTTTGGGAAAGTGGAAATGCCTGTGCCTTCTCCCTCTCCCCTCCCCTCCCCTCTCTCACCCTCCCTCTTTCCCTCCCCTCCCTTTCTAACGTCTATCAAGACGGCTATCTCATTGTGACTTTGGTCAAAACCAAGCAATGAGTAGGGTTGTTGGAGATTTCCACTTTTCCTAACCTTTGAAGCATGTGCTTCCTGAGGAGACCCTAGACGTTCCCAGCACCCTCCCCCACATGCCCCCACATGCCCCACATCCCGGTGTACAGGAAACACAAAATCCAGACAGCCCACCACCAAAAATGGCTACACTGGTGTTACACTATTGTTATATGTATGTGTATACACACACATGTATGTATATTAAATTGTATCATTCCCCACTAATGTGTATACATGTGTCCATTTTAAAAGCTTGATTTTTTTTTAAATGGTACTGTTAAATGCAAAGCGGAAGGCGTAGCAGAAGACAATTGAGTGAACTCAATATACCCATATTTTTACAACTCTACCTGATAAAGATGAATGCTGCAGCGATTTTCAATTTTCAATTTAAAATATCTGCAAGCATGCTAAGAAACCTTTGTGTTTCTGCAATTAATACACACGAATGGAAGAGTGCTGTGCATATACTATCCACTTTCCCCTTAACTGAGCTGGGTAAGCCACGGCTATTGCACCAACACAAAGCAGATGGTTGTAGATCTGGGGACTTCCCATCATTCCTCAGGAATGAGCTCAGGATGAAGACTGGCATTTCCTCCATTACCTGGGTGGTTATGACATAGATGGCGATTGTCTACAATGTCCATCGATAGCCTCGGGCATGTTTCACATGGTAAAATTAAAATAAACTTGAGCAATCCCAGGATAGGGCGCACCTGTCCCACAGTGAGACTCCTTGTCAAGGTCCTGCCTGGCTGTGAAGTCAGAGAGGACATGGACAGGAGAGGAGGAGGAAGAAGGAAAGGAAGAAGAACAGGAGGAAGGAAAGGAGGAGGAAGAAGGAAAGGAAGAAGAACAGGAGGAAGGAAAGGAGGAGGGAGAAGAAGGAAAGGAGGAAGGAGAGGCAGAAGAGGAACAGTGAGAAGAGGAAGAAGCGTTTTTGTGTGTGTGCCAGTCTTGGGGCTTGAACTCAGGGCCTGGGCGCTGTCCCTGAGCTGCTTTTGCTCCAGGCTAGCGCTCTACCACCTGAGCCACAGCGCCACATCCAGTTATTTTCTGTTTATGTTGTACTGAGGGATTGAACCCAGGGCTGCATGCATGCTAGGCAAGCACTTTACCACTAAGACACATTCCCAGCCCAGGCTTTCTTCTAGTATTCATGGGTTGGTCTTCATCTGGTCTGTCCTGTTCTGATGATTACATAATAACCAGGATTGGTTGGTTGGTTGGTTGGTTTTGTTGTTATTGTTTCAGCGAGGAGCTCATCACATAACCTAGGCTGGCCTCGAAGTCACAGTTCTTCTGTCTTTTGTCTTCATTGCTAGAATTACAAGCATGCATCACTACACCCTGCTGGGACTATTTTTTAGGCAACATTATATGCTTCCCAAATTTGAGATGCAAAGAGAAGATGAAGAATCTAAAACCTTAAAGTCATATCTTTGATTTCCCTGAAAAAGATAACCTTGCTTGGTTTATATTAATGTTGTTAGAAGGGCATTTATTCTTTTAAACACTGTAGATACTCTTAGAAAAATTGCCTTAATAAACGCATAGAGGAAACTTTTACTTTTAAGTTAACTTGAAATATTTTATGGCCTCTCTTTTTGTATTCTATTTCTTCACGCAATTTTATGTAAGTTAAATGAACATTTTTCTTATGAACTAGCATAAGGTCTGAAAAAAATCTTACAGAGAAAAGAAAAACCAACTCTCTTCCCCTAAAACTAATACCCTTGAAAAAGGAGTCTAGTATTCTCCAAATGATAATTTTTTCCCATCAAGACCAAATTGTGGGACTTTTTCATTGAAAAAGAAAAAATAATACTATATTTTTGAGTGACTAGGAATAAAGAGTTATAAGGAAATTTTCTGGAAGCTTTAACACTATAACTTATGACTAAAAATGTTCCTTCGTATATTGAATCTATTTTTACAAGATTATGCATTTTCAATTATACACAAAATGGACACAGACGATACCCTAAGATTATTAAACCTTACAAATCTACTCATATGTGTATCCACTTTGTTCTTTTTTTCTTTTATAAAATTTCCTGTGTTTTGTGTTCATACTCTACCTGATCAGAAGGTAACCTAAAACACACTTACTTTAATAAATTTTACATATCCATAAATATTTTTAAACCCTATAAATGTTTAACATTAGTATAGCATATCAAAGTACTGTGCTTTCTTCTGTAAATAAATCATTTGTAATCTGAAAACGGGGCTCAAGGGGAGGAAGGGGTGGAGAACAATACTGATCTTCTGGCTTATGAATCAAAAGACATTCCCAGACATAGACTTTCTTTCCAAATATGAAAGGCATTAAATATCTATCTTATAATAAGATGTTTTCCGCATGTTTCCTTTGGGTCAAACCCACTCAGCACATTCCTCCTCCCATTGCATGATGGAATTCTTAGTCTACTTTGTCATTTCTCCCTCTCTGAGGAGGGAGCTAGGATAGCTTTTGACCAAGAGTAACCCCACTCAGCATGGGCCCAATGAGTCACAATGTAAAAGAAAGAAAAAATATATCTATATACTATTACAGAACAAGTTATAATGTAAAAGATGAAAATATTACAAATGAATAATAATGTAAAAGAAAGATGAAAATACACAAATATTATACAAGGAGTTATAAAAAGATGGAAAAAATATATTGTCCAATGAGTTATAACATAAAAGAAAAATGACAATATATAAATACTGCACGCACAGAGATGGCTGATCACATTACTTCTAAAGAAAAGGAGAAAATTCCCACTACCTGTGCTTTGAAAAAAATGACAGTGACAAAGGCATAAAGCATTCACAAGATTGAAATAAATTTTAGGATGACTAAATGTAATAGTTAACAGCAGTTTTTGGTTTGTTTTTTTTTTTTTTCCTGTGCCAGTACTGGGACTTGAACTCTGGAACTAAGTGCTCTTCCTTACCTTTTTTTTTTTTTTTTCTATTCAAGGCTCTACCACCTTAGTCATAGCTCTACTTCCAACATTTCTGGTGGTTAATCAGAATTAAAGAGTCTCATGGACTTTCCTGCCCTAGATGGCTTTGAACCTAGATCCTCAACTATCAGCCTCCCCTTTAGCTAGGATTACAGGCATGAGCCACTAATGCCTGTCAGTAAGGCATATTTTCAATTAAACATTTCCTAAAACAGCCAACTGTCCAATATCTAAAGGACTAAAGGCAAATGATTGCTGGATCTCTAGGCACCCAGCAGCTCTCGGCAGCCATGTTGCTTAGGCTTGTGCTATTGGAATTGGTGATCCTGGTTCTTTTTTTAGAAGAAAACCCTCACGTTACTTCTGTGGTATCTCTGTCCCCTGCTTTTCCAGGCCTGTCACTAATTGATTACACTAGGCCAAGCAATTAGGACTGTAGCTGTCAATAAGTCTATATGAGCAGCCTTCCTCCTTGAGTGTGTCTTTGGCCACCTGAATTGTTCCTCTCAGCCATATCAACTACTTCAAACAGACAAGGTGAGTCTGAAGCAAAACTTGGTTCTGTGCACCTTTTAATTTCATGCACTACGGGGATGGGGGGGGGGGGGGAGGATTGTAATCAGCCTTAAACAAAAAATTGAGTCTTTAAGGCTTTGTTTTATATAATTTATCTTTCACCCAATCTGTTAGCACTTTATAGGAAATTTTAAAAGGCAGAGGGGGGAAAAAAAGTATTTGGTTAATCCTAGGTATTCAAGGAGCATTCAACCTCCAAATCTGAATCCTACTGCATTTCTATGAAATGTTATTTATCTGATATCTCAACACAGCGAGACCTAATATGTTAAGCTGGCCCTGTTGTGATCTCTGGAAGAGAGAAGCCTTCAGTCCATGATATCACAGGTTTAGATCGGCTTTTGTCGCACGGCCTATAATTTATATGGAAAAAAGAAAAGAAAAGAAAAGAAAAGAAAGGACAAAGCGGCAAGGGAGTGGGAGGCAGGGGGAAGCAGCGAGGAGCGGGATGAATATGCCAGGATGGGGTGGGGGGACAGAACTGAGCTGATCTGTCCTGTGATTTAGCTTTTCCTTTGACACGTGCGTTAGTTTCTCATTGGCAGAGATGTCTGGGGAAAAGGCTGGTCTTTTCCGTTCCCCCTTGCGATTAGGAAAGGACCAACACCACAAGTCACAGATGGCAGGGACCCCGCCCCACCCCCACCCCACGTCCAGCAATTCGAACCTGACTAGCATCTGGAGAATGGCACTGAAGGGCAGCCTGGCAGATCAGACGCACTTCAGCAATCACCTACTCAAGGAACTTTTCCTAAAGGGGAGAAAAATTAATATCTATTCAAAAACGAAGTGTATATGATAAGTACAACACTCCTTCCGACAAGGACTTTTTGAAAAATTCTATTTACAGCCCAGACTTTCCTGCCCTCTTGTGGAGAAACAACAGAGCTGTCTGTGAAAACACGATGGTGGCTGTTAGGAACAGACAGACAGTATTTTCCGTGATACAGTGGCTTAGTGTCATGGTTGGGGTCCTCTGATGGAGACAGAAACTTCCCTAGCTGTTAAATGTTGTAACCAACACACAAATAAACTCTGGATAATAGAGTGGAGGAACCAGAGAAAACCGCAATGAGCTTTCAGTAATATTTAGACATTTTTTTTTCAAATAACTAAGAAGGTCAGGCACTAGTAGCTCATGCCTATACTCCTAGCTACTCAGGAGGCTGAGATCTGAGGATCTCGGCTCAAAGCCAGCCTGGGCAGGAAAGCCCATGAGACTCTAATCACCAATTAACCACCTAAAATCCGGAAGTGGTAGAATGCTAGCCTTGAGCTGAAATGCTCAGGGACAGCGCCCAGGCCCAGAGTTCAAGCCCCATAACCAACAACAAAAAAAAAAAAAAAAAAAAAAAAACACCAAAGAAGAGAGCAAGAGAAACAGCAGAGTTTTCAAAGACACACCAGGAAGACGGAGTTGTTTTTTAGTGTTCCATTCAGAGGATGGGTATCTCTTTACCACAGGGTCTGCTACAATACATGGTCACCTAGCTGAACTAGCCTGGGCAGAGAACACAAAAACTCCATCAGCAACTCCTATAAAACCAGCTTCCTGCTATGCTTTGGGCTTTTTTGACTTGGTTGTTATTGTTGTTAAGCTTGTTGGTTTAAACTGACACCAATAAACTCTGAACCACATGTGCCATCCTCAGTTCCAATCACTGGCCAACTTAACACATCCGTTTGAAGTCTAAATCCACAGTAGCCATCCACAGATGCTTTTTTTTTTATTTTTCACTTCTGAAATTAGCATAGGAAAGGCACTACAGTAGAATCCCAAGGGTTTTTTAAGGTTGCTTTTTAAGGCTTTAGAAGTAATGGGGGCAAGAAGAGAAAAATTCAGCGTCCTAGAAAAAAATTATCATGAAAAATATCTTAAGCCTTCTGAAAGGCAGCATGATCTATTACAGATAGAACTTCTTCAAAGTTACACTCAGATGTCCACTGAGAATCCTAAACCAAGTGCCCAGTGTTAGAGCAACACAAGAGAAACACATAATGATTCCTGCCTTCCATCTCTACATATCTATCCAACTAGTAGGGGAACCCAAGGAGATGAAGCCGGTTACTAGCAAGGCCTAAATGGGCAAAACAGACTCACTAACGAATAAGCCAGAAAGAATGTCCAGGGCATCAGGGATTTCCTGACCAGAAGTATGAGGGTTGAAGAGAAGGAGAAAGAGAGGGAGGGACAGAGGGAGGAAGAAGGCAGGGGAGAGAGAAAGCAGAGAGTGAGTGATGGTAGAGAAGGAATGGAGGAGCTGCTCCATGTAGCCCAACGGCTTATCAGGACTGGGATGTTGGGTTGGAAAGGCTCCTAGACGACATGGCACCTCAGTTGAAGGTGACTATTGTCAGAAGCGAGAGGTTGCCTAGGTAAGATGAAGCCAGATTAGCAAGAGCTTTGATCACAAAGCTGGAGTCTGCATTTCATCATCAGGAGGCGATGAGCCATGTCCGGGTAGGGGTTTATTGATGACCTGTCTGCAGAGGACTCTCAAGAGAGAGTGGGGATGAGTGAGCAAGGGAGGCCATTCGGATGATGCTGTAGTGACTCGGGCTGAGCAAGAGGAAGGGATTGAAGACAATAACGAAGTACAGTTATGGTTGGCCATAGGAAAGAACAAAGAAAAGGCCTGCAGTCCTGTGGGGATGGCAGGACAAGACACTGAGCAGACAGTCCCTGTGCTGTGTTCCCAGCCCTGTTTCAGGTGACACAAGGTGGTGCAGTGTAGAAGTGTAACGTTCCTTCCAAATAGTCTTCTTTGTTATGTAAGCTTGACTCTACAGCATGCACAGGCTCTGGGATCAATTCCCAGCATCACACACATAAAGAAAAAAGGAAAGGAGTGGAGGAGTAGGCAGTCTAGATGCTCTCAGAATTGACCATTTGTGCTGGGTGCCTGTGGCTCACACCTGTAAGCCTAGCTACTCAGGAGGCTGAGATCGGAGGATCATAGTTCAAAGCCAACCAGGGGCAGGAAACCTCCAATTAATGACCAAAACAAGCTGGAAATGAAGCTGTAGCTCCGATGGTAGAATGCTAGCATAGAGCAAAGAAGCTCAGTGTCCAGGCTCTGTGTTCAAACCTCAGGACCAGTGCCCTCTGTCCCCCCAAAAACGAGAGAAACAAAGAGAGAGAACTTACCATTTGTCAACTAAGCACCTACAAAATAATAGAATTACATGCCAACACTTTCTCAATACATTTTCATTTAAGCTTTATTGATAACCTACTGTATGCCTGGGAGTATGTTAAGAAATACAAGAAAAATACAACAAAATTAAAACTCAGCCCTTGATCTCACCTTTTGATGTAGAGGAGAAAGATAGGGACACAGTCTACTATGAACAGGCAGAATGAAGTCCAGCCTGTCTCAAAGGTAGTATGAATAAAACACATAGAAAAGCAGAGGAAAGGGGGCTGAGAACGTGACTCAGTGGTAGAGCGCTTGCCTTGCATGCATGAGGCCCTGGATTCAATTCCTCAGCACCACACAAGCAGAAAAAGCCAGAAGTGGCACTGTGGCTCAAGTGGTAGAGCGTTACTTGAGCTGAAGAGCTGAGGGACAGCACCCAGGCCCAGAGTTCAGACCCCATGGCCAACAAAAAAAAGAAAAAGAAAAGAAAAGCAGAGGAAAGATGCCACTAATAGAAACCAGAGACTATAGAGCACATATCCTGAGTCTTGCAAATCAGAAAGTATGAATGTTCAAGATTTCCCCCTCAAAATTCTCTATACTAATGAAAACAAAGTACAAAGTGAATAACAAAAATAAAGGGCTTTTGCAGGGTTCCAGTGGCTCATTCCTATAATCCTAGCTTTTCAGGAGGCTGAGATCTGAGGATTGAGGTTCAAATCCAGCCAGGGCAGGAAAGTCCATGAGACTCTTATCTCCAATTAACCACCAGAAAACTGGAAGTGGCACTGTCGCTCAAGTGGTAGAGCGCTAGCCTTGAACTGAAGAGCTCAGGGACAGCATCCAGGCCCACAGTTCAAGCCCCATGACCGACAAAAATATGGCTTTTGAAAAGAGAAAGGGGCAGGAGATCGAGAGTTCTGTTGAGGGTGTAACATGGGTAGGTAAATCGTAATGGATGACGCTGGAGAGGCAAGGGGCTCTCATTGCAGACTGAACGGGCACTAGGGCATTCTAATGGAGTCACTTAGAGAGTTCCAACAAGGCTTGGCATGGATGGAATATGACCGGTAGGGAATTTAGGGAATTTAATATGGCAATAATGTATTTTGGGGGGGTCGGGGAGGATTGTTAATAGGTAAGGGTAACCAAAACCAATATAAATAATCTTTATCAACAGCCTAGGACAAGATTGATAAGAAACTAAGAATTTTCTTTTTTTTTTTTTTTTTGCCAAATACCTATCATAGTCTCAGCAGTAAGAGGTAAAACAGGCAGATTTCCAGGAGCATTTAAATAAGCAGACATAAGCAAGATGCCTCCAGGCTACAGTTTTTTTTTTTTATTAGAATTCCCAATCCCCAGGCTGATCTTCCAACTTAAGCTGCCAAAATAAATGTAGATAACCTTTTAGTGGAGTTCAAAATCGAGCCAGTGAGGTCAATACATGTTCACATTAGTAAACTTTTCTTAGTGACTTACTGCAGTCTCTGGGAACATATTTTTTTATTATCCCAACAGCAATTCTTCTAGAAGAATATAAATACTGTTTATGGATTCCAATCCCAGCCTTTTCATGCTATCTGGGATTCCTTTTTCTTTTTTTTTTTTTTTTTTTGGGGGGGGGGGCAGTTCTGGGGCCTGAACTCTGGGCCTGGGCACTGTCCCTCAGCTCTTCAGCTCAAGGCTAGTGCTCTACCACTTGAGCCACAGCACCACTTCCGGCTTTTTTCTTTTTGCTTATGTGGTGCTGAGGAATCGAACCCAGGGCCTCAGGCATGCAAGGCAAGCGCTCTACCACTGAGCCACCTTCCCAGCCCAGCCCTGGGATTCTTGTATCTAGGATTCAACCCAAAAAATGAAAGTAATCTACTTGTTCTTGGGTAGCTTGTGCCCAAGGCTACTTCTTCAATTCTTAATTATGACCCCAAATCAGACAATCACAGTCATTAGACTCATGGGATAGTATCCCCCTACAAACCCAAAATTAACTTTTTAATGCAATGTACTCAGCTATGCACAGGTAAAATTCCATCAAAATGGATTTAATTACAATTTTTAAAACAGAGGTGGGAAAAGATCTGTATCTCAAGAGAGAACTGCCCCACCAATGCAATGATTTCTACAAGTAGAGATTTATTCCTAATCCCTGATATGGAAATTACGAGTTCTTTTGAAGAGATTTGATCTCCTTCTAGGAGAAGAGCAAGATTTTCTTTGGGCTCTTTTATTTGTCATCAAGAAATAATTACCCTTAAAAAAAAAAACCACTGCATTTGAAATTAAAGTAGAATTGTAAAACAGCTCAAGTTTAACACAGCAATGAGCTATTGTTGGCTTTTCAAATATGCATTTTGCCAATATATATTCTGATGCTAACAACCAGCTTTAAGGACAATTTGGAAACATGAAATTGAACACTTCTGCAGGGCAATTTGACAATGTTTCTGTCCCAAAATGTACATATGGACCCTGATTATATAATTCCACTTCTAAGAATTTATCCTGAGAATAAGAAGTCATAGATCTGTGCAAAAACTTAGCTTTAAGGAGATTTACAGAAACATCATTTAGAACATAAACCTGTAAGATTAGGGGCATGTTTTATTTGTTATTTCCTAACACTTCAAATGGCTGTACAAGATGGTTACATATACTTGAATATTTAGTAAAGAATGGAAGACTGATGCTGGGCACCAGTGGCTCACACCTGTAATCCTACTCAGAAGGCTGAGATCTAAGAATCATGGTTCAAAGCTAGCCTGGGCAGGAAAGTCTGTGAAACTCATCTCCAATTAACTACCAAAAAGCCAGAAGTGGAAATCTGGCTGAAGTGACAGAGTGCTAGCCTTGAGCATAAAAACTCAAGGACATGGGTTTGGAGGCTCAGGTGATAGACCATCAGACAATGAGTGAAAGTGTCAGATATCTAGTTGGAGTGTCAGTCTGGAACAATTTTTTTTTAAAGTTCCAGGACAGCACCCAGGCCCTGAGGTGCACACACTCAGGTACACACACACACATACAAAGACTGAATTTTAAAACAAAAATGATAGCAATGGTTTTCCCTAACAGTAGGTCCCCAAACCATTTTTGGTTATTATTTAAAATTTTCTTCAATGAATATTTTTCTAGCAAGAAAAATACCAAAAACCAAAAACAAAAGAAGACCTACCCTTCAGCTCCCTCTCCGCTCCCTCCCTAGATATTCCACCCTTGAAGAATAACATATCTGAAGTCTCAAACCTCCAAAAAAAAAAAATCATACCATGAAGACAAGAACGTACCCAACATCTTCACCAAGGCATGTTATTTCTTAATTTCTCCTGCTCAGTTAAGACCCTGTGTTCATGTGACTGATCAGTCTCTCTTTGTATTTCTCTATTGCTAGGCACTGTATGCCGGATGCATTTTCATCCTAACAAGCCCTAACACAAGTCTTGTGGACTGTTCATGCTTACCACTGAAGCAGACCCCTAAGATTGCTTGCTTCTCAAATACAGACAGACAGGAAGTCACTGTTGAACAAAAACAAATTTAATACCTTTGTAAATTTTCCCTGTCGCCGGATGGGAAGCAGCAAAAACTGAAAGATTTGAGACTGAGCTCTTCCTGCACAGCGTTAGTCCAGAGAGCTCATCTTAATGATGCCCCTGGTGGCAGGTAACATTTAATTTTTCTCAGTGTCATTGAAGAAGAATTAGATGTAAAACTCCAGGTAAGAGATTAATATTTCACAGCCTGAGGCTAAATACTTCAACATGAATATTCATAAAAGCCTATTCCAAGGGAAATCTCCTGTGAGTGTATATTTGAATCTTTTACATAGTTCAGAGAACTGGGCATTCTAGAGAGACATCTGGTCAATGAGCAGGCATTTCACTGCGTGTCTCTATATGCAGTCATGGGGGAAAAGGAGGGGGCAACACACACACACACACACACACACACACACACGCACGCACGCGCGCGCGCACACACACACACACACACACACACAGCGCCTTTTTTTTTTATCAGTTGCGGGGGCTGAACTCTGGGCTGGGCACTGTTCCTCAGCTCTTCAGCTCAAAGCCAGGGCCCTACCACTTGAGCCACAGTGCCACTTCTGGCTTTTTTCTGCTTATGTGGTGCTGAGGAATCGAACCCAGGGCCTCATGCATGCAAGGCAAGCATTCTACCACTGAGCCAACTTCCCAGCCCACAGAGCCTCTTTCTAAAAGCACTAACCCAGTTTAAATGTGATCATTTACTCAGGTTTAACTCCCTGAGAATTCAGAGCCTGACTATGAATGGGGCCTCTCTTAACGTTCCAAGATAACTTGGGGTGAAGGATGCTATGATTTAAGTGTGTTCCCTCCAAAATTCAGGTGTTGTCAATGTGATCATGCTCAATAGATGGAAGCTGGGCACCAGTGACTCACATCTATAATCCTGTAATCCTACTCTGGAGACTGAGATCTGAGGATCAAGGTTTGAAACCGCCCAGGTAGGAAAGTTCATGAGATTCTTAATCTCCAATTTAACACTAAAAATGCCAGAAGTGGAGCTGTGGCTTAAGTGAATGGTAGACCTCTATCCTTGAACACAAACGCTGAGGAACAGTGCTGAGATCCAGAGTTCAAGCCCCAGATCCAGTGCATGAGTGTGTGCACATACACAAAGATGGAGCCTTTAAAAGGTGATTAGCCACAAGGAGGGTCAAACAGCAGAGCAAACGCGCCTCCTTGCAAATAGCCAAGCTTTTGGCTCTGTTCTATTTCCCAAGAATTCTGACAGTCCTATGGTACACCCTTGCAGGACACTGACAAGGGATTCCAGTGTTAAAGTTACGCAGAAGGACTTAGGAATTCCATGAGCAATCTTGGCTTAGTAGTCATTGGACTCTTCTTCCTTAAGCTCATGTTGCCAACAGAATTCATTTTCTACTTTAGATACACTAGCTTATTATTATTCAAATCCAAAGGTGAGTTAGCTTGCTGGTAGGGGATAGCTTTAGCACCACTCTATTTCATTTTGGCACTGACAACCAAAAAAAAATCCATTTCATGATTCAGATCTTTAATAAAATTTCACTACACCCACAAAAATGCCTACTAAAATACATCATGTCCTGATTTTTTTTAATGCACACATTAGAAAGACATTTTCTCCATCATCCAAGAAGACTTTGGAAAACGCCCTGACAGGATTGCTGTCACTTTTCCTTGTACACATGACTCACTTCTGCCATCTGTTCTCATCCATCAGCTTCCTGAATGTTCTTTGGAATACAGTGTCTTTAGTTAGTTCTCTCCAAGGAATATCAGCAATTGCCGGAAGCAGGAGCAAGACTTGATGCCAATTTGACATAATAGCCCAAACACAGTGATTGAATTGTTTAATTGAAGCCCCCCTAGCTATAATGGGGTGCATACAAGGCCCGGACATCATGGAGAAAGAAAAGGAGCACTGTTCACAATAGCCAAGATTTGGAAACAACCCAGATGCCCCACTACTGATAAGTGGATCCAAAACTTGTGATACCTATATACAATGGAATATTATGCAGCCATTAGAAAGGACAAAATAATGGCATTTGCAGGGAAATGGATGGAACTAGAGCAAAATATTTTGAGCGAAGTAAGCTAAGAACAAAGAGACAAATGGCACGTGGTCTCCCTGATATGTGGAATGCAAGAAGATATGCCAAAGTTAACAGGACTCGAGAAACAAAGGACAGCCACTCATTTTGTCGTATCATTGCTAAAAGACTCCATCTTCTTGACCAGATATATGGTAGATATATGCACGCAACAGAGGGAAGCCAGAAGGAGGAACAGAGTAAGTGGGAACGGAACAACATATAACAAAGGGGCCGATCAGCTGCACTGGACATAGAAGAAAAAGAACTAAGCAACCCAAAGACAGCGATGGGAAGGGAGGAATGAGAGGGAAAGAGGGAACAGCCTACACTAAGCAAAAGGAAACAAATGTAATCATCACCTGATGGGGAAGAAATAATTTGTATTGTCAAACCTCATAGAATTCACAAACTTTATAGACCACAATAACGACAATTTGCCTTGTGAAGGTTAAAATGTGTCTGTCACTTTAACTAAGTATCACTATTCCACAATACTGTGAAATATGTGAAATTTCTGTAAATCACCTAATCTCAGTTTTTAAAAAAAGTGAGAGAAGGGATGGGTTAGGAGCATTGGGAGACAATGTTGTCAGACACCTTGTACTCATATACTGTTTTGTAGAATGGGAACTTCTTTGTACAACTACTTAAAGGTATAATAATAAAAATGTTTAAAATAGGAAAAATGAGCTAGTGCTAAATACAAAAGGAAAGGAGCTGAACCATGATCTGCTCTTTTTTAAGAAGCTACCCAATCCTCAGGGGATTACATCTGGACTCTGCAGAAGCCAGTCTAAAACCCAGGAGAGAGAAGTGACGAGGAAATACAGAGATGCACTGTATAGACATTGAGTCTGAATTGCTTGAAATCACTTCATCCCTGCCCTGGCCTACAGCTTTCCAGCAAAGTATGTGGCACTTGCCATGTTGCGGCTGGTGTTGCCCATTCACCAATCAGCTTAGTAAATCTGGCCAACTTTCGGGCTACCCTAAAGCTCTCAGCTCTTGGAATCTGTGGGGCACCTGCACTTAACACACCCTGGCTGACTTGTGAACAAATTACTGTGTCATTTGGAAGATACTAGGCACTAAGTTTGCTAATTCTGGATGGTTCCTAATCCTCTCCCAAAACAAAATATTCCTATTATTGCATCGGGGGACAAGGCAATTGGCCATCCATTACTGAGGTTTCTCTGAATCTTGACCCACGATGCTTTTTATGCCATTGTTTCTGTAACATCCTATCTTTCCCCCTACATTAATCTTATACTCAACAAAATGTTCAATAAATGATTCCACTGATGAGTTGTTCACTAGATAACTAAATCACTCTCCTCTGCACATATGGACACCTTGGTGTTTTCCCTCACCATCCTGGCCATTACTATAAAATGTTTTCTGTCTGGTAGAGTGCTTACACTGCCTACCATAACCAAGATTTAATCCCTAGCACTCAAAAAAAAATGCTACCACCAACCAAGTCTTTCTCTTTAGTGTAAGTTCATCCACTGGCATGAGCTACACCTAAGATACAGTGTTCTATTTCTAGTTATTTTCCCTCAAGTCCAGCAAAAACATAAAGGCACTCACAGAGCAATTTGAAAACAGATTTTTAGTATTTGGGATATCCACATTTTGTTCTATTTTCCAATGGAAAACATTGAGCAAACACGCATTCGTTGACTTTTTCTAAAACAATGATGGTAATTTTCTTAGATATAACCACACTGGTATGTTCACAGTCTGTCCATGTATGTGAGGCTTCAATTGCACAGCTATGATATCAAATAAAGCTGCCACTAGCAGGTTTGGGAAGAGGTCCATCTGGGTCAGTAACTGAGGCCAGAGCCCATTTGTGGCATCAATCCTGCCCCTGGGCACCAATCTGCTATGGTTACACCTGGTCTGCGTGGGACACCTTCCTTCCTCTTGGTGACTTAGCTGTTTCTGCCAATGTGCCAGGCGCCATCCTCAAAGTGAGCCATGTGGCACCCTCTTAAAAGTCCCACAAGATGACTTGTGGCTTAAGTTCATAGTTGGGGGGAGGGTCCAAGCCACAGCAACCTCATAAACTCTGAAATAAAACGCTTAGCCCTGGAGTTGGGCGAAAAGCGAAGTTTTCTGTTGTTCGGTTTTCCTTCTGTTCTGGGGGTTCAATTCAGGGCTTTGTGCTTTCCAGGAAACTGTTCCACCACCACACACAACCAGAGCCCAAGAGTGAATTGCCTGAAGGCATGAGCTCACACTGGACATGTAGCTCAGTGATTGAGCTCGTCTCACACGTGCAAGGGTCTAGTTCAAGCCCTAGTGTTAAAAACTACTTTTAGAAAACCAGAGGTAACAGCCATATGCTATAACAGCCAAAGAAAGTCAGGAAATGATGCTATGCGGAAGGACAATCTGCAGGACAGGGCCTGCTTCAGGACGAGTTGCTTCCAGGGCGAAAGCCAGCAGGCAACCATGCCCAGGTGCACTCAGTGGAGGAAGTCTGAGCCGCCCCCATGAGGAGCCACACACTCAAAGCCACCCAGAAGTTGTTTCACACAAACAGGGCTGGTGGGCCCTGCCCAGCCTATTCCACAGACACAATAAGCCAGGTATACCAGTTGGGGCTTCATGTGAATTGGCTCCTTTTAATCCTATGGCCACCCTGAAAAGTGAGTTTTCCTGATGAGAAAAAAATAACATTTTACCCAGGTGTACATTATAAGGACAAACTAACCCCAAGACTCAAATTCAAGGACCACCAATCTCCTACTCCCAGACCTGCCCCTCCAAGCACTACATAAGCAGTTTACTTGTTTACCGTGGCACAGGAAAATGAAACAAGGCAAAAAGAAAAAAAAATAGAACTACCACTGCCAAAGCAGCTCTTCAATCTGGTAGCTTTCAGAATCAAAGCATGCTCCAAGATCTCCAGCTAAGTTCACAAAGGACATCAGAAAAAGCCAGAGGAAGCCTGTGAGCTGGAAACAGCTGAGGGAGACACAGCTCTCTCCCACGCACAGCAAAGCCCAGGTATGGCAATTCAACCCCATGGGTTCAGTCTGTTGGGTCTAGCACAGGTGCCAGTCCAAGTCATGGCCTCTTGAAAGTCCCTCAGCATTTCCAGCACCCTCGAAACTCCCACCACCACCGAGGAAATCTTAGCCACCAGATCTCTAACAAAACTCAAAGCTATTTGTGCCCATAGTTTTCACTTCTGGAAACTCAGGAAAGATAACCTTAAATCTGAAATAATGACCAGAAGACCACAAGACTAACAGGCAAAGGAAAACATTTCCATTTTGCATAACAAAACTTATAAGAGAGGGCTGGGAAGGTGGCTCAGTGGTAGAGCACTTGCCTTGCATGCTCGAGGCCCTGGGTTCAATTCCTCAGCACCACATAAGAAAAAAGCCAGAAGTGGCGCTGTGGCTCAAGTGGTGGAGTGCTAGCCTTGAGCTGAAGAGCTGAGGGACAGCGCCCAGACCCAGAGTTCAGGCCCCATGACTGGACCCAAAAAAAAAAAAACTTATAAGAGATTAAGCCAAAGGAATTAACATATGGAAGATGTCATCAATATAACATCTCCTATCACAGAGAAATTGATGTTATTTCTTACTCATTTTCTTATCTTTCTAAGCAGCAGTGATGCTACTTCTGTGTCCATGAGAAATTCTAGAAAGAAAAATAAACTTGCCAGTTAACTTTCATGGTCAACTACCAGAACAATATCTGCTACTTCCAAAGTATTTTAAAAGACAAAAAAAAAAGAAGAAGAATTAAAGTATCAGAACAAACAGAAAGGTGTTTTTACTAGAATTTTTCCTGAATTTTTTTTCAATTTAAATCGAGAAAGGCTAGAGGTGTCCCTCCAGTGGTAAAGCACCTGCTCAGCAAGTGTGAGACTCCTGTTCAAAACCTAGATATTAGAGCAGACAATTGTCATACTTTACAAATCTATTCAAAATTATTAAGAAGTTGGTTTCTTTAAAGCTAAATTCAGGGGTATGGTAGAGCACTTGGTAGAGCACAAGGCTCTGGGTTCTAACTCCAGCAGAAAGAGAGATAGGAGGACAGAGATAAACTGAGACAGAGGGATGGGGAAGAGACAGAGAGAGAAAGAGACTATGAGAGAGGTGGAGAGGAAAGTTGAATTCGGAAAGAAATGATTTCTGCATTTTAGCAAGGAAAAGTCACGTACCGTATTCTTCGGCCTAGAAATCCACAGACCCTCGACCAGCTGACCTTGTTTAAGAAGTGGACCCAAGCACAAGAGTCTAGAAACTGACTCAGCTGCGGACAAGGAGGTGGGGCCTTTGACTACCAACTGCCATCGCCCATTGGTTGAGGACTAAGCACAGAATCAACTCCACCCCCAGCTACTCGTGGGGAGCACCTGTGCCCCCTCCAACTCCCCCAGCTTGCCTGGCGCTCACCCCAGCTATGGGAAAGTGGGTAGGCTGAGGACATGCAGCAGGGGAGGTCAGCAGAGGTTGCCACGGTACTGAGTGGGTTGTTTTGGGGGGGGTTGTGAGGGAAGGGGGTGTGTTTTGGCATTTGTTTCTTTGATTCTTGTTTTTTTTAGTGCCCTCTACTTTGAATCACAGAGCCAATTGTGGGTAAATGCTGGCCTGCCAGGTCAGACTGTGCCAATAGAGAAGTCTAGGGACCTTGAGGAACTCTATCACTGCAAACAAATAAAAGTGCTGGGTATATTAATTTAAACAAAATATAAATACACGGGTGTTCCTGTATGACTGCCTTTGGATGACATCAATGTTAAAATGGGTGAGCTTCCGGCAAGCAGATTGCCTGGTGTGCGTGAGCCTCATCCAATCAGTTAAAGGCCTCAAAAGTGCAAAACGGTGGATCGATCCCCTGCAGAGTAACGGAGACTCCCCCTATCTGTCTGGCTTGAACTGAGACACTGGGTTCTTCTTGCCCTTTAACTCAAACTTCATGATCATCCCTTTTGGTTCTCGGGCTCCTGACCTCAGACTGGAATTACGCTATTGGCTTTCTGAGGTCTTCAGCTTGCTGACTCACTTACCCTGCCGATCATGAGATTTCCCAGCCTCCATAGTTGTATGAATCAAAGCTTTATAATAAATGTGAATGTGTGTGTGCGTGTGTGCGTGTGTGTGTGTGTGTGTGTGTGTGTGTCCTTTGTACAGAAGTGCTCTTTCATTCCACAGGCAATTCTCTAATACACAACTGCTGACTGTTCCCATGTAAGGGTGAGGTGCAGAAAGATGGTATGTGAAAAAGACAGACCTCAAAAGTGACCAGATGAAACCTCGCGCCTATCATTGAGGGGCTCTGGGGATATTACCGTTAGTAGGGCATTTCAGCCATTTTCCCAGGCAAAACTCCTCCAGTCTCCAGTTCCACACAGAAACTTATCAGGGCTTTCTTTTTTTTGTATGTATGTCAGTCCTGGGGCTTGGGTGCTGTTCTTGAGCTCTTTAACTCAAAGCCTAGCGCTCTACCATTTGAGCCACAGCTCCACTTCCAAGTTTTCTGGTAGTTAATTGGAGATGAGAATCTCACAGGCTTTCCAGCCCTGGGCTAGTTTTGAACCACCATCCTCAGATCTCAGCCTCCTGAGTTAGCTAGACTTACTGGTAGGTATGAGCCATCAGCGAGCGCCCGCCCGGCCTGTCAGGGCTTTCTGAAAGCTGTAGGGGAGGTGACAGTGGCTCCCATCAGCCATTTGGCCTTCATCACCATTCTCATCTCAGGAGGAGTCACCTTGGTGGGGGAGGGGCTGTTTCCTGCTCCTTCTGGCACCTGCTCCCCTGCCCTTGGCTGTACCCTCACCTGGAGGGCGCCTGAGCCTCTCCTCTAGCGCTTGACTGCTTTCCAGCTTCCTCAGTCCTTCAGAGTCAATTACGCTTTCCCAGCTAGTTGTCTGCCTCGAGGCTGGAGTAACAAGTGTCTGGGGTTCTTTGTCCTAATTTGTTCCTTAACTGTCATGGTAATGGAGCTGAAAGGGGACCCTGCTCACACTCCAGAAATGATCAGTTTTAAAACTCCTCTTCCTCCAGGGTCCGAAGAATACTGTAGTCTGTGGTTTCCCAGAGTTGAGATTGCCACCCCTGTTTAAAGGAGAGGGGCCACAGAGGTAAAACCTGGCACTCACTGCCTCTGTCATTCATCATGTGATCCCAAACAAGCCATTCCAGTTGGTATCCTCAGTTTCTTCACTGTCAAAGGTCAAAAAAAAAAAGCCATCTGTGTGTGTGTGTGTGTGTGTGTATGTCTGTGTCTGTGTATGAGTATATGTCTGTGTTTCTTTGGGGTACTGGAGATGTAACTCAGGGCCAAGTTCTCTACTACTTGAGCCAGGCCTTCAGCCCTTCTGCTCTTAGTTTGCGTCTCAGGGTCTCACGCTTTTCCTTTGGATGGGTCTTAGCCCAAGAGGGTGCCACCATACCTAGCTAACAAGCCATCTTCTCCTTGATGCAAAGATTGCATCTAAAGAACAATGGAGAGGTCAATATCAAATAAAAATGAAAACTATCTTTGACTTTTCAAATTCCAAAATTTCCTTTAAGACACAGGTCTGAAACAATTGGTGTTTGTTTGTTTTTGCTCCCCTCCTGAAACTCAGTAAGGACAAGGCGAGAGCTAATGGAAGCAGGAACGGTATAACACCAATCAGAAGGTTTTTGCCCAGGGTAATTCAGGAGAAGCTCAAGGGACTTTCTTGAGTACTGAAGCTCATTAACATTAATAGCAGCTGTTGAGTTCATAATCAAATGGAAAGTGCCTCATGGAGTAAAAATACACTAATCTTCTGTATGGGCCACTCTGTCATACTCGCAGCATTCCAGGGGAAATGCGGACTGAGAAAGCATTAAATATATAAACATCACTGCCTTGTTAATTGAACTTCGTTTCCCTGCTCTCAACCTCTTTGATATGGGGGTTGGAGGAAGAGAGGAATATTTAATGTACATTTTTCATGAAAAGTCTCAATATTCATAGAAGCTTATATAGCAAGATATTTTTATAATAAAATAGGTATTTTTATAATAAAATATTTCCCTAGAAACTAAATCCCTGAAAAAAAAAAAACATAATTTTATTTTACTCTAAAAGAGGGAGGGGGAAGCTATCCTATATTTCTGTAAAAATATAATTCATCATTATTAAATTACCAGATTACATGCACAATTAAACTTATTTATTAAACAAGACATATGCCAACAACTTCCCTATAATCCTCTAAACCGTAATAGCAGATTTTCAACCTTAATAACAACATCATGCAGCTAATACTCAAAGGACTAATTTTAAAAGTAAAGTCATTTGGTAATTGAAACTGAAATTATACAATTAAGCACTTGAGTAACTTAAACATGAACATAAGTATCCTGACT
Organism: Dipodomys spectabilis; assembly: GCF_019054845.1. Lineage (NCBI taxonomy): Eukaryota > Metazoa > Chordata > Mammalia > Rodentia > Heteromyidae > Dipodomys > Dipodomys spectabilis. The sequence continues at coordinate 7,427,073 of NW_024870950.1, forward strand.
CTGCCACTCTTGGCTTTTAGTCAAATGTGCTAGTGCCAGTTAGGATGTGTCACTCTAATCATTCCTGCTCTCTATCACATCTTGCTGAAAAGAAATCGAGAATCATTTGAAGTATTATTTTTTTTATTCCTGTGACTTTGCTCCTTCAGAACCACATTACTACTTCCTCTAATTAAGGCTTCAGTCAGATAATCAAGAATAACCCCACAATAATCAGGACTCCACAGAGATGGAGAAGAGAGATCTTTTATTTCTGTATTCCCAGAAGGATGTACAAGATAAAAAGTTTCAACATCAGAAAAAAAAAATGTTATCTCAGCTGGCTGTAGTGGCACAGGCCTGTAATACTGGCTACTTGGGAGGCAAAAATAGAACTGAAAGTCCAAGGCTGGCCCAAGCAAAAGCATGAGACCATCTCTGCAAGATAAACTACTATAGACCAGTGACAGGTGACATGTTAAGGGTCATCCGGAGCCACAACTGGACACCGCCACTCCTCATCCCAGGTACTTGTTCAGGGAAAAGCCAAGGGGTTGAAGAGTCACTGGACAGGCCAGCTCTGTCGTCATGCAGTGGTCCCACGGTGTGCCCAGTGTGCCCGGAGCTCAGCTCATCATTCAGTCAGCAGTTGCTCCTTAGGTGATTATCCCATGTAGGTTCTAGAAAACAACAACGAGCCAAGGAATGCCAATTCCTGCCTCCATTCCTACACTCATTGTCGGGAAAGTTGTCAGATCTAAAATGGAGTCACGTATGTCAAACTCTCAACGTCATTTTGGGGCTACAATGGGCAAGTCCACATGCACGTGTGTCTGATCTTAAGAACTGTCACAAGAGACTCAACCAAAACCACAAACTTGGCACAAAAGTCACGTGGACCTGATGGCAGAGGGACTGCCTGCTGAACTCTGGACTGCACTGTCTTGACCTTGTCCTCACAGTCCAGGACATTTGTTTTGAAATGGCTTCTGTGGCTTTCATCGCTTTACCTCCCACCATCCTCAACTCCTTTCGCGCTCCACCATGGCATGTACCCCACCTGTCAGATTGCAGTTCCTCCTCCCTCACAAGGGTGGCGCAGCAGAGCAGGCATTTCTCAAGCAGTCGTTCCCTCCTAAGACCCACTCATTAGAATAAGGAGTCGCAGGTGGGCTGAAGACTTGGTTCTTGTTGTACAGTGACAGTTTAGCGAGTGCCAGGCCCTGCGTTCAAACCCCAGTACCACCAAAAAAGAAAACATCAAGAAACAAAAGAGGTCGCAGGAGGATAACAACCCTGATCCTTTTTAATATGGCTTGATTCTGTACCTGTAGTTTTGCTTGTTTATTATCAGCCACAAAAGAAAGCCATGCTTTTAGATTAAGTCCCACATCAATGTTCAGAAAGAAAGAAAAGACTGATTCTTAATGGTGACAAAGTTCAGAGACAAAGAAAAGAGAAGAAGGGGAAAAGCAACATCCTTGCCAAGGTTGCCCTTGGACACTCATGAGCAACCTTTTAATAGGCTGGGATAATTTAAGAGAACTGAAAGGCATTATGGGATGCTTTTACTAATGTACAAAATAAAAATAGCTGGGTTCAGTCCCATGGGGAGTAAAGCAAATTCTTGAAGCTCTGATTTCCTACTTTATCCAGTAGAAGAATGAAAAGTAAAACAGCTCTACTTTCCAACTGCTACACTGTGCATGTCTGAATGGTGGAGACAAGCCATTTCCAAAGCTTGTGCCTGGCAGCTTTGCTCCATGACTGGGAGACTGGAAACTATGAGACATAGCCAGCAAGACAGAAGGCTATGGGCTGCCCCAACACCATTCTAGTTTTGTTAGGCAAAATTCACATGATGTATTACCTCAATTGATCCTACAATGATCTCAAGCACTGGCCCAGCACCCTCTCTGTGCCATGGGATAAGTGTAGGACAAAAGATGGAAAAACAGTCTCGTTATATTCTGTACACATAGATAAGCCACTGGCTTATACCACATACACTTGCCTACCTTGCTCAGTAAATGAGCGGTAACTGCTGAATTAACATATAAACATCTAGAGTGCCAAGATGTTATGTTTCAAGAAAATAATTCTTTGGCCATATTAGCATCTTCAGCTATTTCAGACTCAAGAACAAAACTGTTCAACCAAGAAGGACTCCAAGCTACTCAAAGCTACTACCAAGTCACTTTGTAGAATCCCTTTCAGAGGCAAATTAGAAAGTAAGAATCTTCCTTGATTAAGCAGAGAAACGCCTTCCAAGGAAGAGGGTGAAGGAGGTGAATGTGGTCCAAAAAGGTGATGTGCATGTGTAGAAATGGAACAATGAAGCTTGTTGGGGGAGAGGGGAGAGGGAAGGAGGGAGAGTGATGGAGGAGCTGAATCTGATCAAGGAACACTTGATGGACATGTCAAAATGAACCCCCTTGTATGACTAATTGGTGCTAATTCTTCAAAGGTAGGGGAAATTTCCCTTCCAGTATCAACATCCTCCATCATGTTCTATTGCAATGCTAAAGAAATTAAGATGTAAAAATCTTGATCTAGATGTATTCAGAATCTAGATGGAGATCTTCTGCCCAATTCGACATCCACTTCCTCATTCAAAGGTCACTAAAATGCATACATCAGTCATCCTCTACTTTCTTTTAAGAATGCTTCATTTTAAACCTGATAAGTCTAAGTGCAGTTGATATAATCTACAAATGACCTTACTAAGTCTTTCTACATCCCATAAAATTATATTAATTGTATCATTGTATCTAAGTTCCCAACTTACTGTGATATATTAGCATATTAAAATTAACTCTGCAGGCTCTAGTCAGTTCACCTTCTAAGCCAAGTTATCAGGACAAATTTGATAAAATATATATATATACATATATATATAGTACCCCCTTGTGGTGTTACCTTCATACCCTCTGAGGACATTTTGTAACATTCTGGTTTTTTTTAATCTTCTTCCACTAAGAGCAGTGGATACCTAATTAACCTTTTCTAGAAGCTAATAAAACCATGGGGAACGTAAAGGGGCTATCATCAGATGGTGAGAAGTTATATGGCATTTCACCATTGAGTGATAAGTTTTGGAGCCATGTGTATTATTTTAACAGAAGGAAAATTCTCTTGAGAAAAAATTTCTACACACCAATTTCTATAGTTAAATTAAGGTATACAATCCTGAAATTATTTGCTGGGTTTTAATTCGTCTTACCAGCACATCCACTCAATACTAAGGAGAAATCTGATGTTTCGGAATAGTAAACCAAAATAAATTCTTCAGAAATCAGGGAGGGAAAAAAAAGGAAGTTAATCAAAAGATAAATGCGATGACTTTTCCCTCATAATTCATCCAACTTCCTTTTAGCAGACTGAAATGAACTATATCTTGCTGTTGTTCTTTTCAAATCTTCTTTACTAATTATGATTTTAATTTTATTAAAGTTTATGATACCATTTGCCAAAATTAGTAAGGTTTGAAGGCACACAGGTAGATAAAAATCTTATCCTGGCTTCATTTTAACTTTCCTATCTTTCATTTGTTACTATACTCCCCTCCAATCTCCTAAACTCATCTTCTGTTTTCTTCAGTAATTGATTTTCATCTTAATTTGATTTCACCTTAATTTGATTTCATCTTAATTCTAGAACATTTTTATAATAACTCAGGAGCTACTGGATGAATCCGTAAATGAATGAATGAATGATAAATGAGTGGATGTGACCATCCACAATATTTTTGAGATCCCTAAAATAATGCCTGAAATGTCGTTTAACCACATTTACTCACCTATGAGTTAATATTTTTAGATCGATTGTCAATAAGTTGGCAATCTCACATTCACAGTGAATTGCTACAGAATCAAACCAGTACATTTGTTAGACTAGTTTCACTCTGAGTTAAACAGTCCTGCAGTTTATCTTTGGTTCAAGCCAGTCAGCAATCCTAATTGATTTACAATGAAAATATCTAGCAGCTTTGTGTCAATTTACCTCTGGTTCAATAAAACAGCAGTTCTTGTTCCGTTCTGGAGATGCAGAAACATATTTACTAGATACTGACTCAGATTCCATTGGATTCTTGATTACCATCTCAAATAAAACACAGTGAATTGGGTAGTTATTCATTCAACATTTTTTAAGACCTTACTTGGTTCCAGGAACTGTGTTAGACATTGAAATACATAAAATAATAAATCACAATCCCTGACTGAAAGAATATCATGGTCTAGACGGAACAGGTGAGATAATATAGAGAAAAGTACATTATCTTAAGAGCTATTATTCTAATCCTAAATAAAAGTTAGTAAATAAATATAAAAATCAATGATCTTGGGTGGATTAGAAAAGCCCTTGATGAGAAATAAACAACAAATGCTGGTGGGATGCAGGGCAAAGGAACACTTAAACCCTGTTGGTGTGAACGTAAATTAGTGCAGCCACTATAGAAATCAGTATGGAGCATCCTCAAGAAACCAAAAATTGTGTGGGGCTTGGAGGAAAAACCTGGGAGAGAATGAAGGAAGAGGCAACATTGTCCAAAAGGAAGTGTATTCTTTCCTGATTCATGTAACTGTACCCTTCTATACAACACCTTTATAATAACAATTTAATTTTTTTAAGGAAATAGAATGACCACATGATCCAGTTGTACCACATTTGGGTGTACACCCAAAGGAACCCACATCATTCTATAATAGTGATACCTAAATACCCCTGTTCATTATGCCAGTGCTATTTGCAGTAGTCAAGTTATGAAATCAGTCTAGGTGCCCATCAATAGATGAATGGATAAGGAAATTGGTATATATGCAGACTGGTGCCTGATTCAAGAATTTAAAAAAAGAATGAAATGTGTTTACAAGAAAACAAATGGGTTTGGAGAACACCATGTTAAGCAAAACAAGCCAAACTCAGAAAGACACCTACAGCATGTTTTTTTCTCATATGCCTAATCTAGATTAAAATTGTAAAAGACATGGAAGAAGATGGGGAAACTATTTGAGAAGAGAAAGGAGACCAGCAGGAGGAGAGAAAGGGGGACAGAAGACAATAATGGAAGGGGTCTATGATCAAATATCCTTTATATACATGCATGAACATGTATAACAATAGTTATGTACAAACAAAAATTTTTTAAGAAAATGACTTTCTGAGCCCTTAGAGTAATGAACTCACCAAAGACTATCAGAAAATTAAAAAGTAGGACTGGAAATGTGGCTTAGTGGTAGAGTGCCCGCCTAGCATGCATGAAGCCCTAGGTTCAATTCCTCAGTACCATATAAACAGAAAAGGCCGGAAGTGGTGCTGTGGCTCAAGAAGTAGAGCACTAGCCTTGAGCAAAAGAAGCTCAGGGACAGTACCCAGGCCTTGAGTTCAAGCCCCAGGAGAAAGAAAGGAAGGAAGGAAGGAAGGAAGGAAGGAAGGAAGGAAGGAAGGAAGGAAGGAAGGAAGGAAGGAAGGAAGGAAGGGAGGAAGGGAGGAAGGGAGGAAGGGAGGAAGGGAGGGAGGGAGGGAGGGAGGGAGGGAGGGAGGGAGGGAGGGAGGGAGGGATGGAGGGAGGGGAAGAAGGGAGGGGAGAGGAAGAAAGAAAGAGAGAGAGAGAAAGAAAGAAAGAGGGAGAGAGAAAGAAGGAAAGAAAGAAAATTAAAAAGTAGTTACTAGATTTTGTGCTATCAATAGGCAGGTCCTGTGCCCTCTCCTAGGCTGAGCATCCCTCTGCAGAGGGGCAAGGGGGAAGGGAGGTGGACTGTCTAAATTGTTCTGTGTTACCAGGACCTGAGGGTGTTGGGAGATGTGCAAGAGAGGAGATACGTGAGACACACTGCATCACACCCTCTGTGGATAATGCCCCAGCAGCCCTGCGAAAGCCAGCAACTACACATGGTTGAAAAAAAGAAAGAGGGGCTGGGAAGGTGGCTCAGTGGTAGAGCGCTTGCCTTGCATGCATGAGGCCCTGGGTTCGATTCCTCAGCACCACATAAGCAAAAAGAAAAAAGCCGGAAGTGGCGCTGTGGCTCAAGTGGTAGAGCGCTAGCCTTGAGCTGAAGAGCTGAGGGACAGCACCTAGGCCCAGAGTTCAGGCCCCACGACCGGACCCAAAAAAAAAAAAAAAGAAAGAAAGAAAGAAAGAAAGAGAACCCTATGTTGGTAGTGGTGGTGGTGTTTGTGTGTGCTTTTTCCCCGTTTTCTGCTTCTTAGGGGAGGCAAAAGAGGGAGCCAGAAAGGGAGGAAGGGTGAATAAACACAATCAGGGTATCCAGCATACAGCCTGTAGAAAAAGGAAGGGTGACATTGTCCAAAGGAGAGACGTACTCACTACCTGAATTGAGAAAAACATTCATAATAACAACAAAATCATAGTTTAAAAAGGAAAGAGCAAAAAGAGAACCCCATGGCCATGGAGATCTGGGGAGACAGCAGAAATATCTAGGTGTTTCCATAGTTACTTGTCTTGGGGTACTATGTAAGCCCTTCTTTCTCTCCCCCCCTATAAACCCAACTTTCCTCTGGATCGTTAGATAAGTGAACTTGGCATTTTACTATTGCTTTTGTTTCCGGTTAGCAAAGGGACGGTGGCGCTACCCTTTGGAATTTAGCTCAGTAACAAACCAGAACTGATTTTGACATCCTCAGGGGCCCGGGGCATGGAATGATATTGCTAGACCCAGAGAACAGGGGGAAAGTTGACATCCAAGTTATGCCAAGTTATAATTGAAAAAATAATAAAAGCTACAATAGAGGTTCTGGGAGAAAGGAAAGGAACTGCCCGCTCTGCCTCAGGGAGGCAGTGGTATCACATGGAAAGCGATTTCTAAACTCAAGTCTTGAAGGATGAATAGCAATTGCAGAGAGAAAGAGACCAGAGACCGGGAGAGGCCTTCTACGGAGCAGAGAGCACGAGCATGCTGGTGGACATTTAGGAAGAGCCAAGACAGCCAAGTATGGCCGGATAAGAAGGGTGCTCCTGCTTTGTTCCCGGCCAGAAGAGGCTCCATTTCTGTGTTGACAGGAACAGGTGTCTACTGTCATGAAACTTCTTGAAGTAGACTGGTTCTCTCTATATAATAGACTGTCCAATTTGCCTTCAGAATTTCCTTCCCTCCCCTTTCATCCATGCTTCCCTGGCAGAAGAACTTAACTCTGTCACAGACTTGGGCCATGGTCATGTGACCTGTTTGGAAGGATAGAATGGAGAGCGACGGGTGCTCATTGCAAGCAGAAGCTTTGTTGACAGGATGCCTTTCTTCCTGTCCCTCTTACAAGGCCTGCCTCTGTCATGAAAGAGTATGCCCGCCCAGCCACAATATATTATTTTCCCAGAAGAGGAAAATAAACATGAGGTGCTGAATTACATCCTTCTGCCGAAACTCATGTTGTTGAAGTCCTAACCTCCAACACAGTAGAATGTGACTCAGTGTGGAGACAGGCCCTTTGAAAAGGTGACTAATACACGGTGAGGCTGTTAGGTTAGATTCTAACCCAAATTAACCCTGTCCTTCTGAGAAACACAGAGAGAAGCCAGGGATGCTCAGGCATCGAGGAGAAAAGACCATATGAGAGCACAGAAATACAAATGGCTAATAGATCATGAAATGCTCGACATCCTTAGGCAGAAAGGAAATAAAAATCAAAACTATACTCAGGTTTCATCTCGCCCTGATCAGAACAGCATCCCTCAAGAAGCAACAATAACAGTGCTGGCAAGGATGTTGGAGGAGTGGAGGAACCCTCCCACACTGGGGGGAAGGTAAATTGGTACAACCACTACATGCATCAGTATGGCGTTCCCTCAAAAAAGTAAAACCAGACCTATGTTACGACCCTGCCATCACCATTATTGGGCATAAAATGGAAGGAACATACGACAAAACACAAGAAAATTTTTCTACCCTCGTGTATAACATTCCTGTTTACAACAGCCAAACGGCAGAATCTGTTGAGGAATCCAAAAGCACAGAAATAAATAAAGAAGATGCAGTGCCTACATGCCATGGAATACTACACAGCCATAAAGAAAAAAATAAAAAGTAAACTCATGTCATCAGCAGGAAAATGGATGGAACTGGAGAGCATCATGTTGAGTAAGATAAGCCAGGCTCCAAAAGCCAAATATCACATGTTTTCACTCATATGTGAAAGCTCAATGTAAAAGACCTACATATTCATAGGCATGTACAGTGCCCAGCACCACTATGGCAAGTGAAAGTTACAGAATCTGGCTTCCCCTTCCAGGGTCTGTAGGGAACCAGCACAACCATCTGTTTCTGGGGCTCCATGTGACTCTTGTCAGCCTCTGCTCCATCCTTGGTACAATCATCATCCGCTTACCTGTGTCTCGGACTCCCTCACATAGAGTTGTAAACTAGGTCCAGAGCGGGGCTGCCTCAGGTAATACTGGACACTTCCACTTCACTTCCTCCCGTGAAGCCACTGCCCTTCCAATCTCTGAGACATAGACTCAGGAGAGAAAACCTGATTGGTTTCTGGCTAGCCAATGGAATGGCTGGCTCTGGCGGGATGCTCGTGCCTATGCAACAGCTGCATTCGATGGGAATCTGGGTCTGTGGTGGGGAAGGGAATTAGACATACATAAGCCAGTTAAGAGTACATTTAGAAGGAAAGGTGGCTTAAACTATGGAGCGAGTATGGGTAATAAAGAGATTTATTACCCTTTCCTCACAAAGGCAAATGTTGGAGGGCATAAATGGAGAACAGGAGTCTTGCATGGAAGACAGAGCGTGTGGGAAAGGGACAAGAAGAGAAGCAATTCATTGAAATAAATTTGGGGACGTAGGCTATAAACGGTAATTACAGGTAATTCCCAATGAGGGCTGGGTATTGTAGAACATGCACGTAATCCTAGCTACTGGGAGAGTATAAATAGGAAGATCTCAGTCCCAGGCTGGTCCCAAGTAAAAAACACAAGACCCTGTCTGGTTGGGGCATGGCTCAAGTGGTAGAATGCTTGCATAACAAGTACATTGTCCTAAATTCAAACCTTAGTTCAAACTGAAAAAGGCATTCCTAAGCATAACAATGAATTCAAAGCAAGTTTACTGACCACTGAAGTTAAAACATGTTGATAAGCCACCTTTTCAGTTTTAATAATTGACTCAAAGTCAACCAGGAAGACACACACACACACACACACACACACACACACACACACACACACACAGAGCATATCCTGCCTTTAAAACAAATCACCCCCAGCCCTTGGGTAAAGGATGGAAATAGAGCCTCCAAGATAAAGCAAACCTTTCCCAAGCTAGAAACAATGTTCATGCTAACCCAAAGTGCCATAGACAACTTCACCAATGCCACATGCGACTTGACCCCAAAATAAGACTCCCTCTCTTCCCCCTTTCTCTTTCTCCCTCCATCCTTCTGTGTGTCTCTCTCTCCAATCCTTTGCACCAGGAATGATTTTTTTTTTAATTGCGCCTCTCATTTTCCGGAGCGCCTCCCTGAAATTCCAGAGGAAGCCATCACTGCTAAGCAGCGGCAAGTGTTTCTCTCCCAGCAAGGCACATTAATAATAATTACGTGTGCTGCCACGCCAGCCTGTAGGCTCTTAGCTGAACTTACTTGAAGAATAAAGTTAATTTGGTTCCCCTCCCACCCTCACCAAAGATCTTCGCTTAAATCAACTCGTACAATAACGAACAATAAGTCACAAGGACCTAAGGACCAGTCTTTTTTTTTTTTTTTTTTAATTTGCAGTTTGCCATGACCATAGACTATAAGCATACTTTCAGGGCTCATACACCGTCCTCTTTTCTGGTGCTCCCAGGCCTGGGCCTCAACTCCTTTTTTTCTGAATTCTCTAAAATTCTAGTAAAATATTAATTTTCCATACAAGCCACTACTAATCATTTTGTGATAAGTTAGCCAAGCAAGCTTTATTTCATCATCCATTAATGATTACAAAAAATAAGAAAACCATCAAACCAATATGGTTTCAACATCTGTTTGGGTTTTTTTTTCAATTTTTTGTTTGAGTTTTGTTAGATGTTCCTGCAGCCTTTCATAAGTGACTAATAGGAAAGAGACGAGACTAATAGGGAACACAGCTTTTATGTGATGGTTGTTTCCGTTAACAGCTGGTCTCAAAACTACTCAACATAAAAGCATACATTTTTTTAGGGAAGAAAAAAAAACTGACCCCCAAAACTGCTTCATAAAAACTAAAGAATTTCATTTTTCAAAGCTTTAGAATTATTGGAGAGACTATAGCACTAAAAAGCCCCAAGAGTTTTGTTGTGTTTTTTAAAAAGAGAAAAAGTTGAAAGTTTCCACCTTAAATATCAGAGAGTAGAGATTTTACAGTACAATAAGTGTCAGAAGCAAAAATGTAATTTCTTTCAAAATCACATTTTAAAAAAAAAGCCTCTGTTTGAAAAAAAAAAAAAAAGTTCTCTTTCCCAAAGTGAAGTATGAACCTCAAACCACAGCAGCCTTGACCATCTTTCTATAAAGGTGCTCAGATATTCAAACCTGCCCACCCAAACTTTAGCGCTCAGATTGAAGACAGGGTTTCCTCAGTAGTTGCTCTTTTTGGTTGAGGAAATAATATGAGATACAATGTTAAGACACACAGACACACACACACATACACATACACACACACACACAATCTGCACTGGTCATTGTGGTATGCCTGTAATCCCAGCTACTGGGAAGGCTGAGGCAGAAGGACAGCAAGAAGCCAGAAGTTAGAAGCATAGACATGTGGATAACACAGTGAAAGCTTATCTCTTAAAGAAACACACACACAGAAACACACACACACACACACACACACACACACACACACACACAAAACTTCCCATCATCCTGCACTCCCTTCCCAAAGTGCATAAAAGATGTGAGTTCTTCACTTCAATGATTGGGGTGCTGTTGTTGTTGTTTCTCCATCCCATATTTTCCATAGCAATGGATTTCTTTTATAGATAGGTGGAAGTAGAGGATAGCTTCTCTGTGAAAATGTTAGGTGGACTCCGGGAGAATATCTAGCGGCCAGGACTCTCTGGGAATAAAAGCCCAACCCTCACTAGAAGCTGCCTGCTGAGGCCCATCCCTGCGAAGCCTGCCCAGTTTTCACATGCCAGGGAGCTGCGCCTCCTTCCCAACTGGGATAATGGGCTTTTCAGTCCTTTTTGCCAAATTACTGAGAGAGGGACCTATTTCTCCTCCCTGTGAAAAGAAACTAATAGTGACCAAAGTAGAATAACCTTAACCACTAAATTATACATTTACCAAGGACGGATGGATAAATGAAACTCCTGCCTAACACCCCACCAGATTCCTTCACAGTCAAAAGTTTATTAGAATGGCCAACACTTCACAAAAGTCCCTGACCTGCTTTTTTTTTTTTTTCCTTTCCTCCATTTTTCATGGGCCTCCACCTTCCTACGGTCTGGCAAACATATTGGTTTTTCATTAATACACTGATGATTAAAGGGCAGAGTGGATTACTGCAGAATTGGAAAATACCAACAGATCTTTCTTAGGAGCTCCTGTCTTTTTCTGAGAGTAAATTCACACCAGCAGCTCTGTGAGGGAAAGCCTTTCACAACTGAGCATCTGTGCCTGTGTTCCCATGAGCACAAACACCACCGTTGTCTCTGGTTCCAGATCATTGACATTTTTCTCTGTAATCTTCGTGCCCGACACGTTGTCATGCACAGGTAGGTGCCTAATAAATACTATTGGATGATGGATGTACTCAATTATAGAATATTCGAAAATGCCCTATGTTTTAAAAATCTCTGGAACAGCAAAACTGTTGGAGCCTTTATGTCTAGCTTAATGCAACACCTGACTAGCTCATTTCAAAAAAAAAAAAAAACAAAAACCCACAGATGTGTAATCAAAGCTCAGAGTTTAAAAGCATCTCTGCCTATCAGCCCCACAAAACACAAAATCAAAATCAAACACGGAATTAATTTTCTAGGAAGCAATCAAAATTCAGATAAAATTTGCTACCCCCAAGAAAAATTCAGACTTAATATCTAAATGTTATGTTTTTCATTAAATAAAAGTTTTTAAAAGTCCACATTATTTAACATTCTCATCCACTCTCTTTCAAAACAAAACACACACACACACACACACACACAAAGTATTATTCCAAATAAAGTAGGGATTAGTGTTACAAATATGTTAGCAGCTAAGGACTGTGAGTTGAAGGGAAGCCCGTAGCATAATTCACAGCCAAGTGTTGTGGGTGTATCATCAATGTTTTCGTCCTAACAATTTATCATTAAGTGTAGATGAGGTGGCCCCTGACTGTCACCAGCGGAGTCTGGTTTGTCCAAGTTTAGAGAACAGGGAATGGGGAGTGTGTCTTGCTATAGAACAAAAGAATTTGTTTTTATCACTTGCCTTTACCGCTGGAGAAAATGGCTGTGGTGTGTGGGACTCCATGATAAATGTAACCCCTCCAGTTCTTTATTGCCTCTGTAAATCACAGGACTGACAGCAGTTAATAAGAAAAGCTTCTGAGTGGTTTTGAAGTTTTGCTTTGTACAAATAAAGTCACATATTAAAGATTTTGCTACTCCTCAAGGTGTAGAGAAAAAAAAAAAAACGTGTAGACCTTCCATAGTTTTTACTGTCTTCTTGTTTTAATTTTTCAAAACAAAAATAAAAAAGGTGGGAAGAAAACCTTTCAGACATGCCCATTGGAAGCATAAAACCAGATCATCCTTTAAATGGCTTCATATACTTATAGTGTTGACATTACAATCTCTTCTAGCTAAGCAAAGCTAGCTATTCAGATAAATACCAGAAAAGAATAGGGCTTAGAAAGATGGTCGTTACAGCAGATTTACTATTACATTTCTGACCATAACTGTATGTTTACCTTCATTTGGCCAAAGCAAATTTTGATTCAGTGCTGAGGAGTAGAACTAGAAGCCTCACTGATCAGCTAGCTGACAGTGCAGTCATAGATTCTGGAATGCAAGTAGCTTTGCTCTCCAAGGAGCTCTGAATGCTTCAATCCACAATGATATCAAGGTCCCAAAGGGGTAGGCATCCATGGCTTACACTTGAAATCCTTGCTACTAGGAGACTGAGATCTGAGAATCATGGTTTAAAACCAGGCCAGGCAGAAAAGTCTGTAAGACTCTTATCTCTAATTACCACTGAAAGGCTGAAAGTGAAGCTATGGTGCAAATGATAGAGTGCTTTTTTTTTTAGCAAAAAAAAGCTCAAGGATGGGGGCTGGGAAGGTGGCTCAGTGGTAGAGCGCTTGCCTTGCATGCCTGAGGCCCTGGGTTCGATTCCTCAGCACCACATAAGCAAAAGGGAAAAAGCGAGAAGTGGCGCTGTGGCTCAAGTTGGTAGAGCGCTAGCCTTGAGCTGAAGAGCTGAGGGGCAGCGCCCAGGCCCAGAGTTCAGGCCCCACAACCGGACCCAAAAGAAAAAAGCTCAAGGACAGCACCCAGGCCCTCAGTTCAAGGCCCAGGACTGGAACACACACACACACACACACACACACACACACACACACACACACACAATCTAAAGCACAAATATTATTATTTGTAATTTCTTAGGAACAAAGCTAAACGACAAAACACAAGGAATGGTCTTTCCTGATTATCACTAAAATCCTCCAGAGAACCAAAATCAGGATGAAAATCAGTATTCTTCTCTCAAGATCCCACTTATTTTATCATCCAGAAAAATAAGCATTTTTGAATGTATTTTCCTGACAAGCACAGTATGAAAAAGTTAGGAACGTTGTCCACCAGAAACTGGCCAGTTTACAACTTGAGGTTGTAAAGTTTACAACTTGAGGATTGTCCTAAGCAGCAAGAGCAAATAAAAATTAGACTTCCCCCTGCTACCCACGGACAGCTATTCAGGAGACTGAGATCTGAGGATCATAGTTTGAGGCCAGCCCAGGCAAAAAACAGTCCATGAGACTCTCATGCCCAATTAACTACTAAAAAGCTGGAAGTAGACTATGCCTCAAGCACATTCTGTAGTTTTCCTCTCCATGGTTGGCCTTATTCTCACTGACCAATTCTTTCCAAGTTTCTCAACTTGTACTTTCCTCCCTCTAGCAATGACTTCCTGCGCCCAAAGGTGCCATGAACTCCTCTGAGGAAAATCCCAGATTGCACATGAATTATCTGGGTAAAGTTCCTTCACACTCTGATGGCGTTCACTAGTAGCAATGTGGCTAAGGTCTCTGGAGAAAGTCAGGTCTACCAACGTGTTATATAGGTGTGAGCTCATCAAAGCACCCAAGAGAGCTTCCCTACAGATCGACAGCACAGTAGACATCCCAACCTGATAAGGCAGAATGGGTACTACCACCATGGCATGTACCAGATTTCCTGGTGTTTAGAACAATTAGACTCACGTCCAAAGGACCAGAAACATAGGACAAAGCAGTGCGCAAATCCAAGCTGAGCCATTTTCTAACTTCCTGCCCTTGCAAATCGCATATCTGAGTCCCTTTAAATCTGTCTTACAGAATTTGTGCATGATAAGGTTCATAAAGCACTTGCAGAGTGCCTACACAGACAGTAGCCAATAAATCACTCATTTATTCAATGAACATATGCCAGGAAGAATGCTTTACATACATTATTTCATTTAATCTTCACAACACTTGTATGAATGGCCTTTACATAAAAGAAATATAGACAGTGGAATGTTTTTAAAGAAATCCCAATCCAAAAGGGTAGAGGTAGAAAGAAATGGGCCTGAGAATGTAGTCAGAGAAGAGGCATGCGGCCTACAGTCATTCTTCCCAGAGTGGGACTCAAAAGTGGCCCTGGAGAATCAAGTCTGAGCATCTACCAATCTCAGAAACCACCTCCCATGAATCAGGATTGAATCTATTCAACAAGTCTTTCCCAGGATTGTTGGTTCGATCTGGATGTAACAGGCAAGAAAGCTCAAAACAAAGCAGAAGCCATATTCTGAATAAATCAGGCTTCCTCTGCATTTATTTAAATTACATTGATAGTCATTTAGGCTATCTGAAACCCTTTTTCTCCCTTCCCAAAAACAAAATAGTTTTCCCTATAATCTGAGCTCACTGAGCAACCTCAACCCTTCATTTCCTTCCTCTTGGGGAAGGGGGAGAGAGGGGAGAGGGGAGGGGGGAGTTGGGAGGGCAGGGATGGTAGAGGAAACAAAGGAGGAGAAAACAATGCTTGATAAGAAATGTACTCATTACCTTGCTCATGTAATTGTAACCCCTCTATATGGTATTTTCACAATAAAAAACTTATTAATAATAAAAATAAATAAATGAAGTTGTGGATCTTGAGAGACCCAGATGCAATGAGCATAAGAATATTGACTGCGGGCTGGGAAGGTGGCTCAGTGGTAGAGCGCTTGCCTTGCATGCTCGAGGCCCTGGGTTCAATTCCTCAGCACCACATAAGCAAAAAGAAAAAAGCCGGAAGTGGCGCTGTGGCTCAAGTGGTAGAGCGCTAGCCTTGAGCTGAAGAGCTGAGAGGCAGCGCCCAGGCCCAGAGTTCAGGCCCCACGACCGGACCCAAAAAAAAGAAAAAAAGAATATTGACTGATTTCAAGTACTGGCCAAGAAAGAGGTAATGATTAGACAGGAGACCACCAGGGCTTCAGGGGCATTGGGAATAGTCTATAACTCAGCTGGGAAAACATGTTTTATATATTTGACTGTTCTTACACACACACACACACACACACACACACACACACACACACACATATCATAGTATACTAAACACTCCACAATTAAAACGCAAAAAAGAAAAAGAAAACAGAACAAACAAAACGAATATTGTTAAAAAGCTCATGAACAAGCCAGGTGCCAATGGCTCTTGCCTATAGCTACTCAGGAGGCTGAGATCTCAGGATCGCAGTTCAAAGCCAGCCTAGACAGAAAAGTCCCATGAGACTCTTATCTCCAATTAACCACCAGAAAACCAGAAGTAGTGCTGTGGCTCAAGTGGTAGAGTGCTAGCCTTGAGCTGAAGAGCTGAGGGACAATGCCAGGTCCCAAGTTCAAGATCCACCACCACCACCAAAAACAAAACAAAACAAAAAAAAAAAAAAAACTGGAAGTGGACCTGTGGCTCAAACTGTTAGAGTGCTGGCCTTGAGCAAAAGAGCTCTGGGACAGCACCCAAGCCCTGAGTTCAATCCCCACAACCATACACATACACACAAACACACACATACACAGCTCATGCACAAATTCTCCTAAGCTGATTGTGCTTTTGTACTGGTTGCTAGTCTGCCTCTGAATGCTCAGTGCCAACTTTTCAAAATCTATTTTATAGTATTTCATTTCTCTTAACTCTTTGAAGTGAGTTAACATTAATTCTTCAAACTTGGTTAATATGACCACGTTTGTGGATCTTTTAGAATCAACCTCCCTGGGCTGGGAAGGTGGCTCAGTGGTAGAGCGCTTGCCTTGCATGCATGAGGCCCTGGGTTTGATTCCTCAGCACCACATAAGCAAAATGAAAAAAAAAAAGCCGGAAGTGGCACTGTGGCTCAAGTGGTAGAGCGCTAGTCTTGAGCTGAAGAGCTGAGGGACAGTGTCCAGGCCCAGAGTTCAGGCCCCACAACCGGACTCCTCCCCCCCACAAAAAAAGAATCAACCTCCCTTGCATGAACCTATAAGCTTCAATATACTAAGAATGTAACTAAATCATGTACTTCTTCAAAAGCAACCTAATTATCTTTCACATACATCTGTGTCTCTAGTGTCCAAGTTAATTAGAAATTACTAAACTGTAATAGTAAAATGGATACTTTTATCTTTATAATACTGGATAATATAAACTGGGAGCTTATAATATTGTTTCTTTACTACATTTTTTCATCCAACACACTTTTTAAAAAATGGCTTCGCCTTTAGAAGACTGAACTTACAACATGTAAGTGATGTATAGATTTCAAATGTTTTCTTTTAGTGGTTAGAATGGCCTAAAATTAGCTAAATTAAGTTTTTTTTAAATGGAAGGGGGAAAGAAGATCCTTTGTAAATAACACCTGCATGTTACTTCATCTGACATACATTTCCTCTTCCTATGGTGCCTGTCTATGTGGCCATGGACGGCTCCTAATCCCTGTTCTATGGGATGTATGCTGTATGTGTCATCCCTTGCTGAGGGAAAGCAAGATGTCATCTAAGTATCCTCTGTATTAGAAATTCCTACATCATCATAAGTCCATACTCAATGCAACTTAAATTATTCCCTATTGTCGTTTTGTATAACTTATTATATAACTTATTAACGTACATGTTACAACCAGACCTAGTTTTTAGCTTCAAACAGATTAGTTCTATCCAATGGCTTCCAACCTCTGAAGGTATACCTATCAGCATTTCAGCTAGTTTTCTTTCCTTGCCAGTGAGTAATTGCACAACTGTAAGATGTGAGCTCATTTGAAGGCATGAAAAGAGCTCTCCCTAAGATCACTTAATAGACTCAGGCATAATTATCAATTTCCTCTTGAAGCTAACATCTGATAAGAGAAAAGGAAAAGATTTTATTAATGATCAAAACACTTGACTTTCTGGACCTGTTCCATTTAATGAGGAAAACTCAGTTCTCTCCTCTTGGGTTTCTGCCAGGTGGTCTTTTACCAGGAAATCATTCTTAACTTCTAATCACAGTTCAACAACCATCTGCCAAATCATATACAGGTATTGATATTTGCCACTTTAGAGTTAAATTACATCAAATGTCAATGCAATCAACTCATTAGCAGGCTTGTGTCGAGCTTTGATGCTCACTACTCACTTCTCCATCTCTTTGATTAAGCCATATATGGACCATATTCTCTCCCTGCCTATGAGCTGACCTGCTCAGTAATACCATTAATATAGAATCAAATAAGCTGGAGGAGGAAGTGGTTAAAATAAAACAACCCTGTGAGTGCTTTGGGTCCCTGTTAGGCAGAATGTCAATAGACTTTCATCTAGCAAGAAAAGCAAATGAAATCACAAAGTCACAAATCAAAATCCAAAAGCAAATGGAATCACAAAACTGCCCGTGTTCAGGGAGAGTCACCAGAGGTCCTTCCAAATTTCTGTGACTGCCCTTGGATCACATTTTGGTAGCAGATTTCTACCTTCCTTGCTACCTGGGATTCTCCATCCAGATTCTAGCTGATGTCAAAGCCATATGCACACCTAGCGTACCAGAATGTGAAGGCAAGAGGTCAGCGTGGCTTGCTGGTATGGTGGCCCACTGCTCCCAATTTTATATCTCTTCTCTCCCTCAGTTATTGCCTGACATGATTTAACAACTGTAATTCCTTATTTAACGATGTCAAAGGTTTTTAGGAAATTGACTGTATTTCACCAGCGATGTATTTCTTCTTGATTACGGAGTGGTTAAAATGATTTTAAACCAAGACAGCAAAATAAAGCAGTAATAAAATCAATAAAAGGTGCTTAAAACATTCCTTCTATTAGGTAATGGCATTTAAAATATCCGTAGCTTGTAATGGCACTTAGGATATGCCCAAAAATCAATGAGCTAAATTACTTATTGAACTAGTTAATTTGAACATTGAGTTTTTTATGTATATTGATAAAATGGGCTACAGAATACTCCCAGAGTAGCAATACCACGTTTGTGGTCAGATGTCTCCCTCTGCTGGAAAAAATTCTTCCAGTTACAAAAGAAAAAGGTAAAATGTATACATATTAGAAGATGTAGCCACAAAAGGTCCACAGGAGGCTTCTGGATCTTAGAAGGCTCTGAAAATTCATGGGAAATAATGCAAAATTACTAAACACACACTTTTTTAAAAGGGGGTGGGTGGCTCATACCTATAATCCAAGCTACTTAGGAGTCTGAGATCTGAGGATCATGGCTCAAAGCCAGCCTAGGCAGGAAAGTCCATGAGACTCTTATGTCCAATTAACTACCAGAGGGAAAAAAGCCAGAAGTAGAGCTGTGGCTAAAATAGTAGAGCACTAGCCTTGAGCAAAAAAAAAAAAAAAAAAGCTCAGGGAAAGCACCTGGGCCTTGAGTTCAAGCCCCAGGACTGGCACACATGCACATGTGCGCACGGGAGCGCGTGCGTGTGCACGCGCGCACACACACACACACACACACACACACACACACACACACACACACACACACATTGTTCTTACCTGGAATAAACATGGTCTCTTAGATTCAGCAAAAATAAAAGCTGAGAATCAAACTTTCATTATCTCAAAACTCTCTTCCTGATTTTCTAAACATTATCCTGGGGAGGGTTGATATATTCAGACTAAGATTATAAAAGCCTTGAATCCTTTTCCTTTGATGTCGGAAGGAAGGAATTTGAATACTAAAGTTTAAACCTATGCTCAAAGGAAAGGCTGCCTTTTAAGGAGTTTAATTTGATCCAAATCGAGCTTGAACTATCTTGATAAAAGAAGTCAAAGTACAAATCCACCAAGCAGTTTCACAGTCCTGGACTATGGAAGGGGCAGGGAGGGACAGAAGAGTTTCCAATGCTATTATTACCTTTTTTTTCAAACATCTACTATTTAAAATGCCAAGTACTTGGTTGAAAAGACTCTCTACTGCTTCTCAATCTCTCCCCCCTGACAGTTCAGTCCTAAGCAGATGCTGGGGTTCTGAAGAGCCTGGACTTTTAACTCTGGCTACAAAGGAGAGCTTTAGACATTATGATAAAAAGGTGTGAAAATAGAAATGAAGGTGAAGCAGTTATCTGACACTTACTAAAAAGGTACATAAATCCTCCCGAAAAGTTACAGCTGGCCCAAAATGGACCATTTTAATTGGTAAGGGCTTCATTAGTCCATCTCTTTATTTCACTCACATTTCTGCACATGTCACCAATAGTCAAAATAATAGGTATATATAAAATTACATGCACTGATGAGAAATGTTTAGTCAAAGAGCTCTATTCTTTTTATGTAAGTTGTGGGGGGGAGTTGTTGTCCTTGTTTTGTTGGTTTTGGTTTTGTGTTGGTTAGTACTGGGGCTTGAATTCAAGGCCTTACATTCTTGCTTGGCTTTTTCATTCAAGGACAGAATTCTTCCATTTGAGCCACAGCTCCACTTATGGACTTTTACTGGTTAATTGCAGTACTTTTCTGCCAGGGCTGGATTTGAACCACGATCCTCAGATCTCAGATTACAGGCATGAGCTACCAGTGCCTGGCTCTACATAAGGGTTTTGTTTTGTTTGGTTTGGCATGTTTTTATACAAGACTACATAGGAAACCATTGTTGTAAAATCATTAAGATCCTGTAGTATAGACAGGCACCAATGGCTCACACCTGTAATCCTATCTATTCAAGAGACGAAGATCTGAGGATTGCGGTTCAAAGTCAGCCCAGGCAGGAATGTCTGTGAGACTCTTATCTCCAATTAACCACTAGGAAACTGGAAGTGGTGCTGTGGCTCAAGAGGTAGAGCGTTAGTCTTGAGAAGAGCTCAGGGGCAGCACTCAGTCCCAAAGTTCAAGCCCCACAACCAACCAAAAAAAATTTTTAAGATATTGTAGTATGTTACATATTGCCAAGTTTTACATTACAGTTAAAAAATATCTGATTCTTACTTGATACCAATTCTAAAAAGATTATTAAGCTCTGGGGGGAAATTGCATAGATTTAAGGTGTATAATGTACACCTTACTTGTGAATTTATTACAGTTTTGACCAAGCTGAGTCAAAAATAATTTTAGGAAAAATAAAATAATCAAAGGAAATGTCAAAAAAAACAACAATGTTAACTTCCATGCACATACCACACAGCCCTATTGATGCAGAGAAAGTTGGTCACTGGTGGCTCAAATCTGTAATTTTCAGTATCCAGGAGGCTGAGATCTGAGGATCAGAGTTAAAAAACCAGCCTAGACAGGAAAGTCCATGAGATCCTTGTCTCCAATTAACCAGTACAAAGCCAGAAGTGAAAGTGTGGCTCAAGTGGGAGAGCAAAAAAGTTCAGGAACAGCATTCAAGCCCTGAATTCAAGACTCAATATTGACCTTCAAGGGAGCCGGGGAGGCTAGGCGAGTGGCTCACGCCTGTAATCCTAGCTACTCAGGAAGCTGAGATCTGAGGATCACGGTTCAAAGCCAGCTAGGGCAGGAAAGTCCATGAGACTCATCTCTAATAAACCACCAGAAAACTGGAAGTGACATTGCGGCTCAAGTGGTAGAGTACTCGCTTTGAGCTGAAGAGCTGAGGGACAGTGCCCAAGCCCAGAGTTCAAGTCCCATGACCACAAAAAAGAAAAAAAAAAAAGATGAGTCAGTTGCATACATGGTCAGTTGTATTTAAAGCACTGTGCCATCTGTTGAGTTTCCTCTGCTATTCATTTTGTGGAAATCTACCTCTGTAAAAGGCCACATGGCAGCTCACACCTATAATCCTAGCTACTCAGGAGGCTGAGATCTGAGGACTGCTGTTCAAAGCCAGCCTGGGCAGGAATGTCTGAGACTCTTTTGTTGTTGTTATTTGTTTGTTTTTGCCAATCCTGGGGCTGAACTCAGGGCCTGGGCACTGTCCTAAGTCTGTGCTCAAGGCTAGTACTCTACTACTTAAGCCATAGTGCCACTTCTGGCTTTTTCTGTTTATGTGGCACTCAGGAATTGAACCCAGGGCTTCATGCATGCTAAGCAAGCACTCTACCACTAAGCCACATTTCCAGCCCACGTCTGAGACTCTTATCTCCAAATTACCACCAAAAAGCCTGAAGTGTTGCTGTGGCTGAAGTGGTAGAGCACAGCCTTGAACACAAAAGCTCAGGGACAGTGCCCAGGCCCTGAGTTCAAGCCCCAGGACTCACACACACACACACACACACACACACACACACACACACACACACACACACACACAAGTAAATGGTGCCCATAAAGCAAGATGGCAAAACAAAAGCACTTGGTTTACTTGATAAAGTGAAGGTGTTAGATTGTGTTAAAAGGTGGGGTACATCTATGGTGGAAACTGGTCAGAGTTATGGAAAAACAAATCAAGCATCCTCCGTGCATAACTGAATTCTGCATCTGGAGTATGTGAGTTTGCATCAATGGCCATATCCTCAGAAATAGAGACCTGTGAATAGCAAGGTCCATTCTAATGTTTTGATACACTATCAAATGGCTTTGATATTCAACTAATTAACATATCCATTACCTTACATAGTTACCTTTTTTTATGTGTCTCGTGAGAGCATTAAAGATGCCATTCTAAGCAAACATCAAGTATATAAGAGAGCATGGTTGAGATATGAAACAAACATACATATATTGTAGGAGGGAAATATATACAATATATATTATATTTTCCCTCCATTTGCCAATATTTTCCAGGCAAGCACTCTACCCCTTGAGCCATGTCTCTAGGCCTTTTAATTTTAGTTTTTCACATATGGTCCCATGGTTTTGCTGGGCTCATCTCAGACTACTATTCTCCTACTTCTGCCTCCCTGGTAGTTGAGATTATAGGTATGCACCACCAAGCTCAATCCTTGGATAGTTATTTTTTCAAAACTTGTAATACACCAAGTTCAAAGTGATTTGACTTGCTTTTAAAAGTTTTTCTAATTGTATTAAAATTCTGCTTCAGTTTCCACTCCAACTAGATCAAATATGCATGCCTGGATCCAAAAAGAGAAGATTTATATAGAACAAAGCCTACACATCACATTGACGTTAGTTAGCCTTAGGATTGAGTTGTGTTTTGTTTTTTTCTTCTTCTTTCAATGCATATTATTTAATATTGTTACCTCTGGGTGTCAAATTAACAATAAATGCTTATTTGAGGCACTGCTGAATAAGGGGGGAAAAATCTCTGCCTTTAAAAAGAAGAGCACCATGTGTTTTCAACTTTGTAAGTGTTCTGATAACAGATCCATGGGCCTGCTTCTAGGGAGTTTTTTTTTTTTGTCAGTCGTGGGGCTTGAACTCTGGGCCTGGGCGCTGTCCCTCAGCTCTTCAGCTCCAGGCGAGCGCTCTGCCACTTGAGCTACAGCGCCACTTCCAAATGGGCCTGCTTCTAAAAGTCAGATAAAACTAAGAAGGAATGCTAGGCAGTAGTGTCCCACACCTATAATCTTAGCTACATAGGAGACTGAGATCTGAGGATTATGGTTCAAAGGCAGCCCTGGTTTAAAAAAAAAAAAGTCTGGACACTATTATTGCCAATTAACCACCAAAAAGTTGAAAGTAGAGCTGTGGCTCAAGTGGCACAGCTCTAGCCTTGAGAAGTAAAAGCTAAAGGTCAGTGTCCTTAGCTGGCCTAGAGTTCATCCCAGTACACACACACACAGACACACACACACACACTTTGATTATTTAGGCTGATTGATTAATTATTTCTATTGAAGCTGGCACCATGTATAATAGGAAGAAGAGGTAAATTCAAAATAAAAGTCTTAGAAGGCTCAAGCCAAAATGGCTTCTCTTCTAAGTCCGACCCACTAGGTTTTTCCTTTTATGGTCAACTGTTATAAGTGTTCCTGTGCCAATCTGAAAGTGTCTGGTTTAATCACAGCAGCCTCCTAGAAGAAAATTAACTCTTCAGATAGGAGATTTCCTACAGTCTCCACCGCAGTCTCACTGGGCTTCATCCAAGAGCAGGGAGCCATATTCCACGGTGACCACCTCCCAGGGCCTGAAAACACAATAGCAAATGATTTTCGAACATATTTTGTACCATGCAAGGGCTCCTGCGGAGAGTTCTATTTCCTGGATATGAACTAGAAATTGCTGCAATATTTCCAGTTCTTTTTAATTTTCAGCTAAATGAAATGTAACAACAACAGGATGAATGACAACCCGTGTCAAGGTCCAAGGCTAACTACCACACAGGACCATTCCTGGTACAAAGCACAAAACAAGGAGAGCTCATTAAATAAACTCGGTCTCCCTGCAACCATCAGCCACTGGAAAGATCAACGTTGAGCACAGTTTCAGAGAAAGGAATGATACAAAAACAATTAACTAAAAATACATGAGATAAAAGATAGAAAAAGGAAGTCTTGGTAAGGGCAAAAGTGAATTTTAATTCCTAATCTGCTAATTTACATAAAATATAAATGTCAGGGAAGGCAGAATGTAGTAGTACTTCATGCCTCTATTCCCATATACTAGGAAGTGGAAATTAGGACAATAACAGAATAGGCAAAAAGTACCAGAATCAACTCCAAATGGATCAAAGACCTTGGAGTCAAAGCAGACACCCTGAAACACAAGGAAGGAATAGGAGAAACCCTAGGTCTCCTTGGCACAGGCCGAAATTTTCTTAATAGAGACCCAGAAACACATCAAATCAAAAAAAGGTTGGACAAATGGGATTGCATGAAACTGCAGAGCTTCTGCAGGGCAAAGGACATAGCAAGCAAGAGCAATAGAAAGCCCACGGATTGGGAGAAGATCTTCACTAGCCATACAATGGACAAGGGTCTCATATCTAAAATATACTTGGAACTCAAAAAATTAAATCCCCAACAACAAATCCTCAAAGAAACAACTGCCCCATAAATAAGTGGGCTAAAGCCTTAAAGAGAGACTTCGCTGAAGAGGAAATAAGAATGGCCAATAGACACATGAAGAAATGCTCAACCTCTCTAGCCATAAAAGAAATGCAAATCAAAACAACATTGAGATACCACCTCACCCCAGTTAGAATGGCTATGACTCTAATAACAACAGATGCTGGAGGGGATGTATCCAGAAGGGAACCCTACTGCATTGTTGGTGGGAGTGTAAACTTGTTCAACCACTTTGGAAAGTAGTATAGAGGTTCCTCAAAAGACTCCACATAGAGCTCCCCTATGACCCAACAATCCCACTTTTGGGCATTTACCTGAATGTGCACAAACAAGACCATACTAAAGCTACCAGCACAACTATGTTTACTGCAGCATTGTTTACCATAGCTAAGATACTGAACCAACCCAGATGCCCCTCAGTAGACGAATGGATCAAGAAAATGTGGTATATATATACAATGGAATTCTATGCCTCCATCAGAGAGAATGGCATTGCTCCATTTGTTAGGAAATGGAAAGACTTGGAAAAAATTATATTAAGTGAAGTAAGCCAGGCCCAAAGAAACATAGGTCCCATGGTTTCCCTTATTTGCAATAACTAGTATATGTCTGGGACAAGCAGAAAGGTCAGATAAGATGGTGTTAAGTGAAATGAACCCCAAGATAGGGACACAAGTGGTTTTTTCTTCCTTGCTATTGTTTTTAACATATTAATAAGGTACCATGTGATTTTTTTGTTGCTTTGTATGTTCCTCTCCCACAGTAAAACCCTGTTTTCACTGTATTTGATGTTGGTATAATTTGTGGAGGGGAAGGGAAAAAACAAATTGTTTAAATAGGTATACAGATGGACCCATTGCATAAATGAGATGTACAAGACGCTATGTCGAAAACAAACTTTACAATGGAGGCGGGAGTAGCTGAGGAGGTGGGAGGGAAGGGATGGTAGGGGAAAAACAAAGGAGGAGGCAACAATGCTTGATAAGAAATGTACTCATTTCCTTGCTCATGTAACTATAACCCCTCTGTACAGTATTTTCACAATAAAAAAAAGAATAGGCAAGAAGTTTAGCAAGACCTTATTTCAACAAAAACACTGGGTGTATTGGCACATAGGTGTCTTCCAAGGATGATATATGTGGGATAGTTAGAATGAGCATAGTCTAGAATAACCCAGTCCAAATACACACACACACACACACACACACACACACACACACACACACACACACACGACACGACCCCATCTAAAAAGTAAAACAAAAGTGGCTGGGTGTATGCCTCAAACAGTATAGCACTTGCCTAGAAAATGCAAGATATTGAGTTAGGTACAATAGTGTATACCTGTAATCCCAGCTATGTGGGAGGTAGAGTTGGGAAGACCACAATTGAAGGCACAAGTTAGTAAAACTCTATCTCAAAAACAAGCAAGGTGTGTTGTGGTATTTTCCTATAATCCTACATAGGGCAGGAAGCAGAGGTAGGAAGAGTACACGGTCAAAGCTATGGATATGGCTACTAGTAGAGCACCTGCCAGCAAATTTAAGGCCTTAATTTCAATGCCAAGTACTATAAAAAAAAAAAAAAAAAAAGACCAAAGGATGCTGAAAGGTAGAAAGAGGAAGTTCATTTGAGTTCCTGGAATCAGCAGGATTGTAACACAAGGTAATGAATTTGCCTATGTGTTTCAGCCTCTTACAGTAGGATCCAATAGTAGCAATCAAGAGTTTTCTGGCTAATATATTGGTATGCTGAAACTTTGTATACTTAAATACAAAGATGTTAAAATGAGAGGCCTGTCTATCTATGAGGTGTTGCACTAGTAACCACTATTAACCAGTTGCCCTACTAATAGGCAGGGCATATTTTCAATGACTCCGCTAAAACAATAGCAATATATAATAAATTTAGAAAAATTACAAAACAGAACAGCAAGAAAAAGTGAACAATAGTCAAGGGCATTGGCACACACCTATAATCCCAACTATATTGGAGGTCTCAAGTAGGAAATAGTCCAAGGCTGGTCACAAAACACCAAGACCCTATATAAAAAAGCAACTCTCCCTCCTAAAGGGGGCTTGGATGTGTGTCTCAAGTATAGGATGACTGCCAAGAAAGCACAAGGCCATGAGTTCAAACTTCTTCAATAAATACCTAAATAAGAGAATTAAAAACATTCAGAATTGACTTAAAGATCAACAGAGTTTGCACAGGAGCTCTTAGCAATACCAAGGTTAACTTTCCTACGCTCCTAGACAGAATCCATACCAGAACAGACACTATTAAGACTTGCTACACAGATGACAGAGCGGGAGAAGCTACAGAGAAAGCACAGGAAAGACACCAAAGCACTAGTTCTCAACATGGCCAGTACTCAAATGGTGGGTAAAGAAGCTGTAACAGGCGACGGCCCTTTAAAGCACCCACAGGAGCCAGGGCTGATGACTGTCATAGAGCTAACCCACCATGGCACTCTGGACTTCTATCAAAATCCATGAGGTGCTAAACTGAGAGTCATGCCAGTTCTTACTATGTAAGAATTCCCATTTTTGCCTCCAAAGACTGAGTCTGTGATTCTGCTTTAAAGCAGTCTGATTCTTCTCTTCTGAGGAGGTCCATCCTGGATCGCGTTGGCTCATACAGGTGGAATTCCAGTGGGCTTTTGGTTTGTCAGGTATCCTTAAGAATAGGAAACATAGTAATGAATACAGCTTAGGCTGAAGCTCTTCTATCTGCATTTTTTTTCTTCTAATATTAACATGATAAATAGAAGCTGCCAAGTTGAAGGCATGCTTGCAGAACTATTATCCTAGTTCTTGGCTTACCATCAATAAGAACTCTTTCAAGATGCTGCCATCTGTGAGGGTTAACTTCCTAAAGACAAAGACCATCAAAGGAGAGGAAAATGCATAAACCTTCAAATCTCATCAGGTCTTCTTAAAGTTAAGTCCAAAATTCAATAAGCAAAAGATTTCTTATCCCTCCCTTCTGCATTTCTCTGAAAGCATTCAGCCCCAATAATAGTTACAATAACAGAGATGTTTCAAGTTAGTTCTACTTTTTGAAAAGTAAAAGGTAACAGAAAATACCTTTTATATTGCCATGCTTAAGCCTTATTTGACACATAAGAAAAAATCAAAATCAATCTTTGACCATCCAATAGTCATTCTTTATTTTATTTTAGTTGGTCGTGGGGCTTGAACTCTGGGCCTGGGAGCTGTCCCTGAGTTCTTCAGCTCAAGGCAAGTGCTCTAGCACTACCACTTGCCTTGAGTTTTCAGGTGGTTAACTGCCCAAGCTAGCTTTGAATTGTAATCCTCAGATCTCAGCCTCCAGGGTAGCTAGGATTACAGGTGTGAGCCACTGGCACCCAGCTTAGTCATTCTTTAAATATCCAGTTGTTAACAACAAAAGTATAGGGGAAGACTCTTCCTCACTCTTTCTATAATAGAAACATGAAGTTTCTCCTATGTTGAAGAGCATTATGGATGAAACTAGAAAGTCTCCCTTGAATCAAACACTAAACACCAGTAAACATGATTTAACAAATTGTATAATGGGGCCTGAGAAATTTTCTTTTTTTTTTTTTTTTGGTCAGTCATGGAGCCTGAACTCTGGGCCTGGGCGCTGTCCTTCAGCTCTTCAGCTCAAGGCTAGCACTCTACCAACTTGAGCCACAGCACTACTGCCGGCTTTTTCTGCTTATGTGGTGCTGAGGAATCGAACCCAGGGCCTCATGCACACAAGGCAAGCACTCTACTACTGAGCCACCTTCCCAGACCTGAGAAATTTTCTTAATCTAAAAATTCTGTTGTCATAATAGTAGTTGTCACCTATAATCAAATAGCAATATTAAAAGGAATGAGGAAATCTCTAAGTAATATTCCCCAAAGTAGAAAGAATACTTGTAATGAATGTAGTTGGTTAGGAACCAGAAAGAATATCAGAAGCTTCCTAAACAAAAGGAGGCTAAGATTCAGAGTGAAAGTACCTTAGTCATTCTTCAGACATGGAGGTGAGATCTCTTGAGCTTAGACCCAACAACAAAAGCTTATTTCTCACTCAGCAATTAAAACAGTAGTACATAGTATCCATACACACATATTAGGTGAATACTGAGTGACATTCAAGATATATTGTTTATAGAATACACTGTTTATTGAAGAGTATCTTCCAATATTTTTGAGTTGTATAGACTCATGCTTGCCTCTGTGTAACAGTTTGCAGATTAAGAAGACACCGGCTACCATGAATCTGTCTACTGGGATTTCTTTCCAGCACCCAGCAACTCCGCCACATAGGTACCTGCTGCACTTAGATTAGGTGTGCATCTAGTCAACATTTTATTTGTCATCCTGCTAACACTTTGTTGTTTGCATCTTTCTCAGCAAGAAATCCATGGAGCGTCACTTTTTTTTTTATGTTGGTCATGGGGCCTGGGTGCTGTCCCTCAGCTCTTCGGCTCAAGGCTAGCACTCTACCACTTGAGCCATAACACCACTTCCGGCTTTTTCTGTTTATGTGGTGCTGAGGAATCGAACCCAGGGCCTCATGCATACAAGGCAAGCACTCTACCACTGAGCCACCTTCCCAGCCCTCCACAGAGTTTCTTAACAAGGATTTTTACCTGTAGTGAACCCATTGTAGATATAACCCTGAAAATACGGACCTCTTGTTTGGGAGAGCCAGAGCACAAGCAGGGTATCTAGTTTACCATAATTGATTTAAGCCCTCATAGTTTAGCCAGGACTTTCATTACTCAAACCACATTAAGAAAACTTAACAGTAAAAGAGAAGACATGTTTTTAAATAAATATCCATATATAATCAGAAAACATGAGTATCTTATAAACAGTGGGAAACCTCATGCATTTAGAAACATGTTGGGACAGTTTTTACACACACACACAGCCTTTTAGGCTTAAAGCAAATTGGGAATTATAATGAAGTAACTGGGCCTTTATGAAGAACTTAAAAAGAGTGCCAAATTTGGGCTGTAGATCTAGCTTAGTGACATTAGGTTCTCCAACCCTCATTGTAAGTTTTTATTTGAAAATGAACGTCTGTGGCCTGACACCAACTGCTTTCTGCTAGTCCTGTTAAGATAAAAAGTTAAGTAAAATAAAGACAGTGGAAACCTATAAGATTAGGGAGAAATTCCCAACAATAAAAATAATGAGATTAAACTGAGAACCAGTGTCTCATGCCTGTAATCATAGCTACTCAGGAGGCTGAGATCTGAGGATATAGGTTCAAAGCCAGCCCGGGCAGTAACCACCACAAAAGCTGGAAGTGGCGCTGTGGCTCAACTGATAGAGCACCAGCCTTGAGGACAAAACTCAGTGCCCAGGCCCTGAGTTCAAGCCCCAGGACCAGCAAAAATATAATAATAATAATAATAATGAAAGATGAGATAAATTGTCTGCATTTGCATCAAAAGTGTGCTTTGGTATGAGTTCCTCCAAGAAAGTCTCTAAGTTTTGTGGAAATCTAAGGAACTATATTTATGTTTTTCAGCATGGTGGTTTTGAGGTTTGTTTGTTTTCTGAGGGGGAAGAACTGTGAGCTAAGAAGGAACTGGGGTGAAAATCCATGGCAGGCCCAATACCAGGTCCAGCTTCATCGTCAGCTCTGAAGTCCAGAGAAGCAACCTCCAGGCGCGAAATCCAAGGCGGCCCCGCCTCTCCCCAGCCCTCTCCCTTCCACAACATGGCGGCCCCGGCGACACTGTGGGCGCGCCACGCGAAGCACTCTGGGAGCGGAAAAAAGGCTGCGCAGCGACCACCGGACCGGAAGAGGAGGAGCTAGGCCTGGAGGATCCGCCGGTTGTCGCGGTCGCTCCCGCCGTCGGTGTCTGCGGGTCGCCAAGAGCCAGGCCTGGCGGGCGGGGTTGGTCGCGATGCCGGAGTTGGCGGTGCAGAAGGTGGTGGTCCACCCCCTGGTGCTGCTCAGTGTGGTGGATCATTTCAACCGGTGAGCGGGCGGCGAGGGACGGCCTGGCGTCCGGGCGCTGGGGCTGCTGAGTCACCGGCGCGCTGGGGACGGGCACAGGCGCGGCGGCCCTCGGCTGCGGGAGCCGGCGGCCGGGCCCAGCCTGCGCTCCGGAGCTCGGGGCTGCCGGCTGGTGTACGGAACCCCGGGCGATGCCGGGGGATGGCGGCGAGCAAATTCCAATTGACTCTGACCTCGCGCACACACACGCGCGCGCGCACACACACGTCCCAGGCTCCTGCCACCCGCCACACGCCCGCCCCTTTTCCCCAGCAAAGACCCGGCACTTCCGCCTGGCGCTCAGGTGGCCCGCAGGGAGAAAGCTGTCACCGAGATTCGGGGCCTCCTGGAATGGGGAGGAAGAAGGGCGGTTTCCATTCATGAAATGTCTTTCGTGGGAATCGGGTCTGATGCTATCACGAAAACGTATAGACGAGGTGTGTCAGTTCTGGGCGTTACTGAATCCGGTGGGAGAACATCCCACAGAGCGCCCGGTGGGTGAGCTTTTGTTGTTTCTTGTGTTTGTTATTGACGGGGTTTTTTTTTTTTTTTTTTTTTCCTCCCCTCTTGGAAGCTGTTCATCCAGCTAGACCTGTTGCACTTGTTCAGAAGTTTCACAAGATAATTTTACTTGAATGAACATGTAAAGATCTCGTATATTTAAAAAAAAAAAAAAAGTAAAAATACCTGCTGTAAAGTCGTGGCTGCCTATCCCCTCCCAACCCCCCAATTCTCCTGAACCTTACTTAGTGCAACCAGAAACAAACAAGAGTGAGGTTTATGGTCTCCAGTTCCGCCGTTCAGCAGGATATGTGGGCTTTTCCACTGTACAGTAATTAGTAGAACCCATGGGATTCTAGGGGTTCTGATGGGGCATAGCCCAAGCAGATGCTGCCAGCTGCGGTGTCACATAACAAGTGTAGGCTTTTAATAGGTGGAGATATGGGGAAACTCAGTGTTAGAAGTGTTTGCAGTTAATTTCAAAGAAAAATAGTAACCATGAAGAATACAAAATCCTTGATTTTGTTCCAAACCCCAGATTTAGTGAACAGTTGGTAGACTTGCTAAGATATGTGCCTTTAAAAAAAATGTTTCAGTTAAAACCAGTGTGAAACTGGAGGCTAGTTAAGGAATTGTGGTTGCATTTTATGCTGGCTTTTGTTTGTTCTTAGCAGAGAACTGCATTTCTGTGTCTTATATTTGCTTAAGGTGATTTCCTGAAGATGCGTGACAAGAAGGGTGATTCACTATTGCTCTCTAGAAAGAAATCACTGAGGAGGTTTGAATTGGAGCTCATCATCCTGATTCTTATTCATCCAGCCTCCCTGTCAACTCCCTTCTGCCTTGTGCCTGATAAAGCGCATGTACTGGCACTTGTCGATATGGAGCAGATGTTCCACAAAAGAATTGGCAACATGGAAGCCATACCATAAAAACTGAGACCACTCTAGCAGCTTTGGCCCCAAAAAGATCTGGGGATAGGAAAAAAGTGTAGAGATGGGAAAGCTGCAAAGAAAAAAATTTAAGTCACTTTTTTCTAAGCATGTATTACTTTGCAGCCAATGGTAAATAAAAATTGCTAGTGTGCAGTAGTACAAAGTACGTGAGTCACTCCTCATGTGTACTAGGGTTAGGGTAGGTAGGTTAGGTAGCCAGTCCTACCCTAACCCTGTTACATTTATTTAGGCTGATTTGTTCCAGGGTAAATTGTTCAACTGTTGATAATCTGCCACCAAGTATCTAACGGTTAGATCCACTATGCAGACTGATCCGCCTGTTTCCTCACTTAGAATCGGCAAGGTTGGAAACCAGAAGCGGGTTGTTGGTGTGCTTTTGGGATCTTGGCAAAAGAAAATCCTTGATGTATCCAACAGTTTTGCAGGTAAAAAGCAACCTTTACATTTATCTAAGCACTATTATCTTCTTTTTCTTTCTTTTCCTTCTTTTTTTTTTTTTGAAAATTGTAACAAGGATTTCTTTTTAGAATAACTGGGTTAAATTAGGGAGAAATGGATAAGAGAGAAATGTCCTGTACCCCATAAAGTCTCCTTTGAGTTTACTTTTGGTTATCACTACACCAGATGGTAAACGTTATAGTTAGGCTGTATGGTCTCCATTGTTCATTCTCTTCTCTTCTGTTGGAATGCTGGTGCACTGCAGACAGACAAAAAACAAGTAGGGCCATGTTTTAGCACCTTCCTTAAACTTTCAACCGTGGCTATTGGAAATCTTTAGTCTTACAATTTGAATCATGAATTGTTGCAAGAACTTTACTTTTAGGACCATGTATTGTTTTCGTGATCAAAGTTGCAACAAGAAAAAAGAAATAAAGAATTGCTGGCATGACCTGATTAGAGATCATGAATCCCACTGTCAGAAAGAATTGGCCAGCAGAGTGATCATCTAATGGAAGATATTAGAAAGTGATGGGGTGCTTAGAAGATGAAAAGCATGTGGCCAGTTTATAGAAAAGCTGGAAATCTGGAACTTTTACATAAATTCTCATTTTTTAAATGAGGGCAACTAAAAAATATACTATGTTGTACAACAGAGGGGCCTATCAGCTGCACTAGACATAGATGAAAATGAACTAAGCAACTCAAAAGCAGTGGTGGGAGGGGGGGATGAGAGAGAAAGAGGGAACTGCTTACATTAAGCAAAAGGAAAGAAATATAAACACTACGTGATGTAGAAGAAATAGTTGTATTGTCAAAGCTCATAGAATTCACAAGCTTGATAGACCATGATAATAACAACTTGCCTTGTGAAGGTTAAAAGTGTATTTGTGACTTTAAGTATCACTATTCTACAATACTGTAATATATGTATGTAATATATGTAATGTCAATAAAAATTTTAAATATATATGTGCTATGTTGGACAAATAAAACACAAAAAAATGAGTTAGATTTGGCCTAGGGAATCTACCCTTCTGACGGCTGTGCTTTATTTAGCATCATAAACTAAATTTTAATGTTTTTTTTTTTCTTAGTCCCTTTTGATGAAGATGACAAAGATGATTCTGTCTGGTTTTTAGACCATGATTATTTGGAAAACATGTATGGAATGTTTAAGAAGGTCAATGGTAAGTCTTGACTTTCTGTAGTGTGATGGCAGGATATTGAATTATATGTCTGTGTTTCTTTTTTGTTTAAGGTCAAGGGACCTTTCACTTGCTAGACTTAAGTGTAAAGGAATGAGTTAAAAATAAATGAGAAACTAGAATGCTGGCTTACAAGCCAGGTAGACCACCTAGTTTGAGGGTGGAGCTAGTCCTCTGACTGCAGCAGAAGAACAAAACACTAGCTAATAAAATCTACCTGTCCCTCATACTTGAGCAAGAGAGTTGTCTGTCTGTTATATCACTTGGATTTTATTTCATTTACAGCAACTACATTGCTTTGGATATAGTTAGTCCCACAACACTTATAACTGCCATGTATATGTTGTGAACTTTCAGTTACTCTTACATGGCCTTGGGATTGTTCTCTAGTTTTTTGACATATGACCAGTCAACTAAACTAATTTGGGGTATTCATGTCTCCAGATCACACACTGCTTGTTTTCCAAGAATTGTTTTAGAGTTTTCGGTTTCACAGTAGGATAAAATAAGTCAAGGGATTTTCAAAAATGCTGATGTCCTTATCCTTCTTGAGCTGCTTCTGTCAATCTTCATGAACTGATTTGAGCCTACTAAAGTTTTTTCTTCTTCCCAGCCAGAGAAAGAATAGTTGGGTGGTACCACACAGGCCCTAAACTACACAAGAATGACATTGCCATCAATGAACTCATGAAAAGATACTGCCCTAACTCAGTAAGTACTCTCTTTGCCCACTAACTCAAATAAGAGTATCCTAGAAACAATTTGGATAGGAAATCCTTCCATGGCTTTGTAATAAATTTGAGCTCTCCTGATTTCTTCTGTTTAACCACACTATACACCACAACAAATGACAGGCTCATTTGAAATATAAACTCATTTTATGGCTTGTCTAACTGAATGAATGAAATAATTTCAGCAGTCAGGAAAAAGGCTGACATGATCCGTTAATTCCAGTGTGATATTTGCTAAGCTGTGTTTCTCTGCCAGGTATTGGTCATTATTGATGTGAAACCAAAGGACCTGGGGCTGCCCACTGAAGCGTATATATCAGTGGAAGAGGTTCATGATGTAAGTTATCTTTCTGTGCATGCAGGTTTAGTGGGGAGTTTCTCATTTTCAAGTCGACAAATCCTTTGTCTGTAACAAAGAGGACATTGATTTCTGCTGCCAGTTTTGATCTTGAATTTTTTAATTGTCAAACTTTAGAAATAACAGACGATAAGAGAAATCTAAGATGCCCAGTTAGAGAGTTTGGGGCATTATTCCTCATCTAATAGGATCTCCATTCTTGTTGAGCCTATTCTTTGTCAGTATTCTCTTCTTCTTTGAGGTTTTAAATTCTTTCCTACAGTTAGTCAGAGCTGCCAAGACCCAGATGGCAAAATCCAAAGAGTTGAGGGATGGATTGCAGTCTGCTTTTGGATTTAGATATATGGTATTTATCCTTAATGTGTTGTAAAATTTGGAAAAGGCTATTAAAGAGTACCTTCCTGCCAGTGTTCTTACACTAAGCCCTAGCCTTCTGTTTTTTCTTGAGGGTTGGAAGGGGGAGGATTGTAGCCAAATGTATTGCCTAGTTGCAATCAGGCTTTTATCTCTGAGAGGTTGTTGGCTTTTTTTTTTTAGTTAATTTTTAGTGCTGCCTCTTTAGAAAAGGAATTTGGAGCTACTCTCATCTAAGAAGCAAGCATTTCAGTAGAGGATGAAAAGAGCACATGGCTAGGCAGAGCTTTCCATGAATTCCTAAAGACTGCAAGGCTCAAACCATCCTTGTGTCCAAAGCAGGAGGGTGGGGGGTGCCTGGTAGATGATTGACACCATCCTGAGAAAGATAAGAGCTAATTTGTATAGCACATCGTTGAATGACATACCCAAGACCCCTCAGCTCCCTTATCACATGCCCTTAACACCGATGGTATTCTCTCATTCTGAACAAATCACAGCCCCCCCATCCCAGCAGTCTGGCCACTGAACCCCTCACAGACTTTTGTACCACCTTTACAGATGTGCAGCTTCTGGCTCTAGGCCTAAGAACAGTGCTCTCCACTCCCATCAAAACATCATTAAGCTGTCCAGAGATCCAGATCATTCCCCAACAGATCACTAAAGCATACCACCAGCTACTCAGATTGTAGGCTTTCCACAGAAACAATTTAGAGGTCAGTGCTAACAGTCATGTCTAGACAGACTGTATCAGTGAGTATCCTTTGAAGACTGAACTTTCCAAGCTAAACTGACCCACCACTGCCATGCAGATCTCAAATGAGACACTCATAAAATGAGATGACTGAAAGCAAAAGATTGAGGGTACGAAAAGAACAGTTTGTTTATTGAAAGTGAGAACTATAAGTGTCTTCTCCCAGGATGGAACGCCAACATCAAAAACATTTGAGCACGTGACCAGTGAGATTGGAGCAGAGGAAGCAGAGGAAGTTGGAGTGGAACACTTGCTAAGGTGAGACCCTTGTACAACATCTGAATTTTTTTATTGAAAAGCCAGAATCAGCTGCTGGTTCTGGCCATGAAGTAATGATTCTCCCATTTTGATCTTGTTTAAGACAAGATCTTACTAATGCAACCCATGCTGACCTTGAACTCTCTTCTCCTGCTTAGCCTCCTAAGCACTGGGTACTAGGGTTATAGTTATGTGCTGCCTGCTTAGCCCTTTAGTTTTCCTGTCTCTAAGTTGGAGTGGTCTTATTAGTTCATCTCTAAATATCTTGAGTCAGAATGTGTGACATTGCAGATAGTACATCTTATCCAGAAACCAAACATTGACTGTTGGGAACAGGTGTGTGAGATTCCGGTCTTCGCTCTCCACTGGCTGTCCTTCCAGTGACCAGAGCCTACTTACAGAAGGGATCTTCTTCTTGGGATGGTGTTCAAACACCTTCATGTAATCCTCATTTGAAAAATTCATAGGTAGTGGTTGTGTGTGGTTTTTTTGTTTGTTTGTTTGGGGGATGGTTTTCTTTTTTGCACTGTCTTTTTTGCATATACTGAGCAAGACATACCACTGAGCTCCAGTTCAGTTCTGAAAAGGTCAGTTTTTATCAAGCAGTTTCTTCCCAAAACATGCCATCATCCTTCATGGAACAGTGAAGGAAGTAAAGGTATGTTTGAACATTCCACACTTCCTTTAAGAAAAATGGTTTCCTTTAACTCTGGTATTATAACCATCTTTTGCAAACTGCACTGTGATGAGAAAGTTAAAATACAGACACACATACCCCAAATGACAACAGAACTAAGGTAATCTATGTCTGACTCTAGACAAAGTGAAGTAACATTTTTTTTTCTTTTGAAAATTTACCCCTCCTCTGCCAAACTGGGTGTTTGCTTAGAATGTGAGGCCCTTCGTGGGGATGCAGTAGCCTGATGCTCTTTCCTGCCTTTCTGTGGCTTATCCAGAGACATCAAGGACACCACAGTGGGCACTCTCTCACAGCGGATCACAAACCAGGTCCATGGTTTGAAGGGACTGAACTCCAAGCTTCTGGATATCAGGAGCTACCTGGAGAAAGTAGCCACAGGCAAGCTGCCCATCAACCACCAGATCATATACCAGCTGCAGGACGTCTTCAACCTGCTGCCGGACGTCAGCCTGCAGGAGTTTGTCAAGGCCTTCTACTTGAAGACCAATGACCAGATGGTGGTGGTGTACTTGGCCTCGCTGATCCGCTCTGTGGTTGCTCTGCATAACCTCATCAACAACAAGATCGCCAACCGTGACGCGGAGAAGAAGGAAGGGCAGGAGAAGGAGGAGAGCAAAAAGGAGAGGAAAGATGACAAAGACAAGGAAAAAGACAAGGAGAAGGGTGATGGAAAGAAAGACGAGAAAAAGGAGAAAAAGTAAAACTTGTAGCTTTTTTAATGTGTGAATTAAAATCTTATAAACTAAGTCAGTGTGCCACTAGAGGGTTCTTTTTCACTTTCAGTGCTTGTTAAAGCTGTCTTGGTGAGAGCTCTCTACCACAGTCACTTCATGTGGCATTCCTTGGAAGTGAATGGACACGAACTGATCGGGAACCCAAACCACAGCTTCAGCTCAGGCGTCTTGATTGTATGAGGAAAGCAAAGAGAACTCAGCGTATCACTTTGTACTCTTCATTCTTTGTCCATAAAACCAGGAGTTGAATTTGTTCCCATTTTAAGAGATTCATGGGGTCTGTTTCTGGTGGTTGACAGAATTGCTAAAAGGAATGCCTTGATCCCATATGCTCCCTGCCTCCTGACCCCTTGAGATCTGGCCCTTCTGAACCTTCAGCTTGAGAACAGCACGCCATGTTTTGGACCCACAATGTAGCTCTTGCATTCTCAGGGCTTGGGATCTAGCTCCTTACATTGTTTACCTTCAAAGACACAATTAAATGGCTTGGTTTTTAAGTCTGTGTTCTAGTAGTTTTTGACTTTTGAGAATGGTGATGTGTTCTTTGTAATAGCAAGAAGACAAATCTTCCATTGGAACTGCCTTACATTCTTTCATTTGATTTTCTTCATTTTGTTACTTTTTTTGTTTTGGCAGATCTGGATACAAACTCAGGGCCTTGTGTTTTCAGAGTAGATCCTCTACCACTTGAGCCACAATACCAGCCTTCACTACTTTAGGTTTTTTTTCCCAACAAGGTCTTATATTGTAGTCAGGCCAATCTGGACCACAATCCTCCTATTTATACTTTGCACATAGCTAGGATGACAGGCAGGTGCCATTGTACCTGGGTTTTTATATGTTAAGAGGAAGGTTTGGCCTTTTGCCTGGGCCAGCCTTGACTTTGATCCTCCCAATCTCCTGAGTAGGATGATAGGTATGAACCACCACCATTTGTCCTGCCTTGAATTCTAATTTTGACTTGATATCTTTTAGGAAAGAGAAGCACTCCTGGCACCCATCCCCTAAAACCAGGGGCCTAGTTTGTGTCTCAGATTCCTCATTATGAAGTGGTAGGTTAAAGTAGGACATCTCTGAAGTCCCCAAAACAGAAAAATACTCATTTGCACTGCCTAGAATGTTACTGGGTATACCTATACTAGGTATACCCAGGGCTCCTACTGGGACAAGAAAATAAGTTACTTCATCATTTGATAGAGTAGTCACCTGTATGTTCCTTTTCTTTCTTGAGCAGCTGAAGCTTTAGGTGGTCTCAAGTGCATGGTATGGATGATGGGAAATTTAAGAATATATAAAATAGCACAAAAGGTAAGTCAGTTAAATCTCCAAAACCGTCTCATAAAATTATAGTGCCTGGAAATGATCAGAAACATCTTATTTACATTGTCCATGCTTGCCAAAGGGCTAAAATGGAAAAGTAAACTTATTCTTAAACACCCATGTCAAGTCCTTGAGGCTCATTAAGATTCTGAGATGAAAGGGAAAACCAGAGAAGAAAGTTTCATCTTTCTCAGTTGCATCTAACTGGATAGAAGAAACATGAAATAGTTCAAAACATTAAGACATCCAAGTCACGGGGGTGTTGGAAGACTTTGAGATTCAGGTGCCATGTTTAGAACCTGCTAACATGAGAGAAAGAAGTAGACAGCGGACTTGGTTCCAGGAATGAGAAAGACACAAGTATAGGGGAGAATAGGAGGCCCTGGTCCCTGGGCATTAGACAGGGAAAACATGGAGAGTCACCTAAGGAGTGAGTCCTTCATATAGGGACAAGTGCACTCCTGAATTGAGGCCACACAAAATTCAGGTCTGCCTTTAATAGTGTGAATTAGACATTGAAAGTTTTTCCAGGGCTGGAAAGGTGGCTCTGCAGTAGAGTCCTTGCCTTGCATGCGTGAGGCCCTGGGTTCCATTCCTCAGCACCACGTAAGCAGAAAAGGCCAGAAGTGGCGCCATGGCTCAATGGCAGAGCACTGGCCTTGAACTGAAGAGCTGAGGGACAACGCCCAGGCGCAGAGCTCAAGCTCCATGATTGACAAAAAAAAAAGTTTTTCCAAAGGCTAGTGAAATAGCACTATGCTACAAGCTTTTAAGCTTGTTAATAGTTCAATGGATTTGCATACTTATAGAGTAAGAAACAGGAATGCCCAGGCCTTATTCTGATTAATGTTTGACTCACAGAGGAGCCAAAAGTAACTTGTTTTCTTAATGAAATCTTCATTTCAAGAGAAAAATAGTTTAAGAGGCTAGCAGGGCAACCCCATGGTAGAGTGCTTGTCTAATAAATGAGACCTGGGCTTGATACCCAGCACTGCAAAAAGAAAAGAAAACTGTAGCCCTTAGTGTCAGGCTCATTTTCCAACGTGAAGCTGCTATCAGCATGTAGGCTGATGATGAAGTCTTGCTTATATAAATAACCGTGTGGCTGCAAAACCCAGAGCCTACACCTAAAACATTTATATATCTGACAATATATATCTAGGTTTATATATCTGACAATCTCCAGAGAATTTTCCTAAATAACATTTTTGAAAACACTGGAAAAGGTGTCCTGGAAGAAGTCTGATCCCAAGACTGCATCTCATCACAGCTCCACCTTAGTGTGCCTCCATCCCCATCCCTTCCCACTGACATTAGAATCCATCCTGCTCCAGTCAGACCTTACACATGGTAGCATTCACTCCCTCCTGGTTTTCTGCCTCAGAAACAGCATAAGTATCCCTGAGATGGGTTATACTTATTAAAAAGATGGAAACTCAGGATTGGAGTAAGAACTTGGAGCCAGCCCAATTAATTAAATGCTGCCTCATTTGGCTCAAACCATCAAAACCTAAAGTGACAAAAGGGACATCTTCATTGGTTGGCCTTCCATATTCTCCACAGTGCTACATGCATACATACACTACATAGAAGTGTACTCCAACTTTTGGGCCCTTCAGTATGAAAATTCAAACACATGCAATTATTTCGTTTCTAGCAAATATCTTGACACTGGCCCTCATAAAAGAGGACAATACTATTCACTAGGAAGCTAAGTGCTAGTCGTCTACCACTTTCCTACAAAATGATTTTTTTTTTTAAACCTGATTTAGGGATGTTGATTAAACTACATCATAGCTAAGAAAGCTGTATCTACTCAAACTGGATGGACTATACAAGCTAGGAAGTCAGAGGAATATTTGACATAGGTAACCCATAAGAAAACATTTACCCTTTCCCTAAGCAAATCATGCATAATGCAGCACTCCTTTGCATATGGCCTGACCCAGTCAACTAGTTTGGCATTATCCACTGTTGCCAAGGAACCAACACAAAGATCTTTTCCAGAACTAATAGCTATTTTTTTTTTGCTGGACTAGACAAACAATTGACTCTGAGAATATAAAAAATTGAGGGAATATAAAAAACCGAGGGAAAAGAAGTAAAGACGAAACAAACCATAATGTCAATGTTTCCAGGGCCCAAATAAAATTCCTTTATCATTCTCTAGGGGAGATCTGTTCTTCAACACTAGATGGTGCTGCTAACTGCTCTTAACCCCTTGTCAGGAGAAATGTTTTGTTCCAGTTAGCATAGACATGGGATCCCCCTAAAAACTGCTTCCTCACACTTCTACTTTGAGCTGCAACCATCTAGGTAAGATTTTGAAGGAATTTGGATGGTGTATGAATGCAAAGAGGTTGGGTCAAGCTGCCATAACTACTGTTCAGAGAATGAATGTATGGTAGGTTTTATCTGACCTTTAGATGGCTCCTGCTCTGATATCCTCACTGCTTCTGTCACTTCTCCTTTCTGTGTGTGTGTGTGTGTGTGTGTGTGTGTGTGTGTGTGACAGTGTGTCCTGGGGCTTGCTCAGAGCTTGGGCACTGTCCATGAGCTTTTTTTGCTCAAGACTGGTGTTCTACCACTTGAGCCATAGCTCTACTTCCACCTTTTTCGTGGTTAATTAGAGACAAGAGTCTCACAGACTTTCCTGCCCAAGCTGGCTTTGAACTGTGATCCTCAGACCTCAGCTTCTTGAGTAGCTAGAATTACAGGGATAAGCCATGGATCCTGATTTCTTTATACACCATCGACAGTGAGTGTACTGGTGAACATGTATCAAAAGTTCTCCAAACAGCTAGGTATGTGGATTTGCAGCCATTGCCAATGTCTCTGGTGTAAATACACTACTTGATTCCAAGCGAACACCAGGAGTTGGGACCTGCACAGTTGCAACATTATAAAGTAGTTCCCCCATACAAAAATAGCCTCAAGAGCACGAAATAACAAAATGGTAAAATAATGAGGATATGATGTCATTAACTTTTTCAATTGTTAAGTTTATGCTTTATTTTTTCAATGCCATGAATGCCAGGCAAGTGTTCTGGAGCTGAGTTAGACCCCATCCCTGGTTATGTTTAAACACCAGTTAAATTCCTGGCAGTTTAACAACTAGATCTTGTGAACCTGAACTGGCTCTCAGCCAGTAGCAAAGAACCCCTCCTCCCTCCATCTTCACCAGTCCTGCTTCAATGACCGCTATCCTTATTAGTTAAAAGACCCCAAAACCAAGGTCCAGCCCCTGACAGTTGATTCTACTTTGCACCTGCTTGCTTCTGCTCTTTTCAAGAAAAGTTAACACGGCTCGGGTCTTTAAAACCAACAGCAGCAGAGCATTGAAGGTGATAAATGCCTATCCTGTGCCTGAGGATTCTTCCAGAATAGGGGCATGGAGAGAGGGGGGAGTTGTTGGATTTAGTTCCATTTTTTAAAGCCCTTAATTGAACATTTTAGATCAACCATTCAAAGAGTGAAACCAACCACATCAGAATTAACTATGATCATTACTAAAGATGCATGTTCCTGGGCTCTAATTCAGATCTCTATATTAGAATCCCTGTGGGGAGTTAACAGTGAAAGGGTTTGTTTTTGGTGGTGGTGGTGGTGGTGGTCTTGTTTTTTTTTTGTTGTCATGGGGCTTGAACTCTGGGCTTGGGCGCTGTCCCTCAGCTCTTCAGCTCAACACGAGTGTTCTACCGCATAAGCCACAGTACCACTTCCGGTTTTCTAGTGGTTAATTGGAGATAGTCTCACGGACTTTCCTGCCTGGGCTGACTTTGAACCGTGATCCTCAGATCTCAGCCTCCTGAGTAGCTAGGATTACAGATGTGAGCCACCATGCCAGGCTAGGGGTTTTGGTTTTTTATGGCATTAGGTTTTGAACTCAGGACCTCAAGGGCCTCATGCTTGCTAGGCAAGTGCTCTCATACTGAGCTATGTCTGTCTCCAGCCTTTTTATGTACCGGTTATGGTCTCACTTCCTACACAGGCCTGGAACATAGTCCTCCTATTTTTTGCTTCCCACCATAGCTGAGATGTCAGGCCCATGCCATTGTACTCAGCTTCTTTGACTGAAATGCAGTATTGTGAACAATTTTACCCAAAATTGTTCACAGAACCACTGTCTTCTCAATCTCAGCCTCTTACATGGGCAGGATGGCAGGGGTGTATCATCATGTCCAGTTATCAGTGGAGAACTCTGTTTTTTTTTTTTTTCCTGAGCTGGCTAGCACAACAATCCTCCCATTCAAAACAATCAGGTAGGACCCTTGGTTTGTACCTAGTGAATAATACCATCATCTTCACATTTCTTAACCCCAAAAATGTAGAATTCACCCTTGATTTTACTCTCTCCCTCAGGCTCTATTTCTAATCCACTGGGAAAATCCTGTCAGTCAACCTCCAGAAGCAATGCACACCTGCTCATCTGCCCATTTTCCACTCCGAGTCAAAGCCAGCGCCTGACCCCGCAGCCATCCATCCCCTCTCCTAGACTACCCAGCTGCCCACCAAGTTCTGAATGTGCCACACACCACACTGTCTTCAGGGGAATCTGGTTCAGCCATACCTCAAGTCACACCCCTTCAAGGTTCGGGCTCTCTCATTCTTCTCAGAGTCAAACCCAAGCTCTTCACAAGGGCCCAGAGCTAGACTCCCTCCCCTCCCCACCTGCCAATCTCATCACCCCTACCACTACTCCCTCCTGGAAGGTCTCGTTCCCTCTCAGACCTCTTCCTCTCCCTCTTTACTCGCCTGGCACCTTCTTATCTTTCTAGTGTGTAGGCTGAAACATCTGTTTAGAGATGCTTTCCCCACACCCTAATCTATGGTTTCACCCACACCCTACTTTGCCACATCCTTCACTGTTGTATTGTCTCTACTTAGAGGCTTCCTGTATTCTATGGCCAAGACGATCCATAGTGTGGCACTCTTTTGGAGAGGGACCAGGTATTAGTCAATGCTTAAATGCACAGGCCACTTCTCACCTACCTCTTATTTTAACTAGTATGAGCCAATTACAGGCAGTTGGCAAACCACCATGACTATAAGAGCCTAATGCTGGGAATGAACTGCTGCCCAGAAGAAACAAGGCTTCTACACTGATGGCCGGCCAGCCCAGGTGCTCACAAAGAGGCCACTGAGGCAGGAGCTGAGCCTCAAACACTCCCTTCGGTGGGAGGCTGGGGATGCAAAGGCTAATTTACCACTACAAGAGCATTGTCTTCCCTGCCACGCATGCTGTAATTACACAGGAAATGGCCTCCAAATTGTCCTTGAGAGACTGTCTTGCCAACTGGGTTTGGCTGGAGGCCCAGACAAGCACTAATGACATTGGAGGCCGGGAGTCGCAGTCACAGGCTGGGCCAGGTCCTGGCCAGGCAGAAATGTCAGGAGGGGGAAGGGACAGGGGAGACATTCACTATCCAGGACTCTCCTTCCTCAAGCGCGGAGTGAGGAAGGTTCTCTTTCATTTGTTAGAAGCCATAACCATGTGTTGGGCATGGTGGTGTCATGCTTATGATCCCAGCACTCAGGAGACTGAGACAGGAGG
The DNA here is from genome assembly GCF_019054845.1 of Dipodomys spectabilis. NCBI lineage: Eukaryota > Metazoa > Chordata > Mammalia > Rodentia > Heteromyidae > Dipodomys > Dipodomys spectabilis. The sequence continues at coordinate 7,471,425 of NW_024870950.1, forward strand.
AATTCCAGACCAGCCTGGGCTACCTCGTAAGATTCTGTCTCAAGGGAAAACTGTGATCTGATTTGAGAATAATGCATTTGTTATCTATGGCTGAGTAACAAATTATGAGACAACCTAGCAGCTAAAAATCAATACACATTTGTTATCTCCCAGCTTCTATGGGAAGGGAACCCAGGCCCAGCTTACCTGGCTTCCTCGGCTCAGGGCTGCTTTTCAGGCTGCAGGTGTGGCTACTGAGCTGTTAGACATCTGAAAGTTCCAGAAGGGAAGGATCCAGTTCCAAACTCACAAGGCTTTTGGCAGGATTCAGGTCCTCCTGGGCCACAGCGGGCGGAGCTCATCTCTTGCCTGTGGGTCTCTCCAGCAAAGCAGCTTGATTCCTCATGCCAAGAAGACAATAGGAAAGCAGCTGGCAAAATGTAGATGACAATCTTTGGCAATTAAACCACAGAAATGGCATTGCCTCGTGGGTGCCATATTTTCTTGGTTAGAAACAAGAATTAAACTAGCACACACTCAAGGGGAGAGGGTTACACCACAAAGCTGAGAGCCCCATGAGGGGATCATTGGGGGCCAACTAAGAAATCCACCTATTTCAAGTAGGAACAGGAATTCACAAGGGTAATAAGCAATAGGCTATGTGTGGGTGGTTTGTGTTTTTTAGTTTTTAATTATGCAAAGGGGACTCATTATGCTATTTCCATATATGTACATAATGTACTTGGACCAAATTCACCCTACTTCTGTTTTTAATCCCTCCACACCCTAGGAGGGTTTTCTTAGTAAATTTTGGTGCCTAATGAATGCCTTAGGATGAGGATAACCTTAGTGGGAAACACAAAAGTAAAATATCACCATGTCCTAGAGACAATAAAACCAAGGAAACCCATCTTACCACCCATCCCCTTATCTCCTCCTCCACTCCCACCCCAGCATCCACACACTACCACCCCCTTACCAACCACACCTCTTATCCAGTCCTGCTGCGCCCCCAGCCCACCTCCACCTTACCACCATCACAGCCATTCTCTGTTGTAATAAAATACCCGAGACTGGTAATTTAGAAAGGTTTATTTGGCACGTGGTTCTGGAGGCTGAGAAGTTCCAGAGCATGGTGCTGACTTCTGTGTCTGGTGAGGGTGTTCTCAGCTCATAATGTGGCAGAGGGCATTGCATGGCAAAACAGCAAGTGTGATGACTGGAATCTCTTTCTCCCTCTCCCCCACCCCCACTATTAATGCCACCATGAGTGCCCTGCCCTTTTCACCTCATCTAACCCCAATACTAATCTATTTTTACTTTTGCCAATCCTAGGGCTTGAATTCAGGGCCTGGGCACTGTCCCTGAGCCTCTTTGTGCTCGAGGCTAGTGCTCTACTACTTGAGCCACAGCACCACTTCTGGCTTTTTCTGAATAGTTTATTGTAGATAAGAGTCTCATGAGCCAGGCATCAGTGGCTCATGCCTATAATCCTAGCTACTCAGGAAGCTGATATCTGAAGATGGTGGTTCAGAGTCAGACCAGGCAGGAATGTCCATGAGACTCATCTCCAATTAACCACCAGAAAACCGGAAGTGGTGCTTTGGCTCAAGTGGTAGAGCGCCCACCTTGAGCTGAAGAGCTCAGGGACAGTGCCCAGGCCCAGAGTTCAAGCCCCATGACTGACCAAAAAAAAAACTCTCATGGACTTTTGTGCCTGGGCTGGCTTCTAATCTCAGCCTCCTGAGTTGCTAGGATTACAGGCATGAGCCATGGCCCCTGACCCCTCCTAATACTATAAAAACTCAATGTTCAACACATTAATTTAGAGGCACATTCAAATCATAGCATTCTATCTCTACAGTGACTGGAGGCTCTCAAGCAGAGACCCCATACATTTAGGGCCTCAATGTAAGGGTCATTAAGGACCTGAATCTTCCTCTTAAACAGAGCCAGACGTATGAAGTTGTTCCTCTGTCCGCCTGTCCTCTTGTTGCTTCCTAAGGGTTTCAGCAGCCTCCTCCTACACTCCGGAGCCCATTCTTCCAGTGGCAGCCTGGGGTCCCGGCCTGGCATGACCTAGGAATAGCTGGCCCAGGACTATTGGCAGCGTGGTTTGGCTTGGTGTTTTGGCTTCCCTAGGCTCAGAGCCAGCGTCCAGAAGCCCAGCGGCGACAATGTGCCTTTGCTTGCTGGTTGGCCTGCTGTCACCATGGGGGAAGCAGCAAGCTGGCCGCATCTTCGTCGGGGTTGGAGCTGACGCGGACCCTGTCACTAGCTGTCTGTATAGGGCCACACCGCAGAGGCCCAGGAGTAGCAGCTCACAGTGTTTCTCTTGCTCAACAGTTTGTTTGCACTTTGGGTTTTCTTTCTGGCCCACACAATAATCCCTTTTGATTTTCAACAAGCCCTTCTTTTTCTATTTTTTTATTTTTATTTATTTTTTTGGGGGGGGGTCTGGTTGTGGGGCCTGAACTCTGGGCCTAGGCACTGTCCCTCAGCTCTTCAGCTCAAGGCCAGCACTCTACCACTTGAGCCACAGCGCCACTTCCGGCTTTTTTTCCTTTTTTTTGCTTATGTGGTGCTGAGGAATCGAACCCAGGGCCTCAGGCATGCAAGGCAAGTGCTCTACCACTGAGCCACCTTCCCAGCCCCTTTTTTTTTTCTTTTTCTATTTTATGTCTTTATAATAATTGGAACAGAGAAGTTGACCAGGTAAGAATTTAGTAGTGAAGTTTGAAAGAACCCCAGGCTCTGATTTCCTCCTCCCCAGTACTAAAGGTTAAAATCAAGGCCTCTTATTTTACCCCTTGAACCATATCTCCAGCCCTTTTGTTTTTAGTTTATTGTCTGATGGGAGTCTCATGCTAGCTTTGCCCAGGCCAGCCTTGAGATACACTCACCCCACACCTCTGCCTCTGGGTAGCACTACCATGCTTCACCTTCGTGCCTTTTTTTTTTGGGGGGGGGGAGGAGGGGGATTGGTAGGTCCTGAGGTTTGAACTGAGCCTGATCGCTGTCCCTGAGCCTCTTTGTGCTCAAGGCTAGCCGCACTATGTGAGACACAGCCTCACTTCTGGCTTGTTCTTAGTTTTATTAGAGATGAGTCTCAAGGGGACTTTCCTGCCCCAGGCTGGCTTCAAACTGCTATCCTCAGATCTCAGCCTCCCGAGTAGTTAGGATTACAGGAGTGTTCTTCCACTGGGTGCTTGAACTCAGGGCTTCATGTTCTTGCTTAGCTGCTTTTGCTACCACTTGAACCACAGTTCTACTTCCAATGTTTTGTTGGCTAATTGGAGATAAGAGTCTCTTGAAGTTTTCTCCTGAATTGGCTTTGAACTATGATCCATAGATCTCAGCCTTTTGCGTAGCTGGAATTATAGGTATGAACTACCAATGCCTGACTGATAGTTAATTTTTAAATTTATTTTTGTTGGTCATGGGTCTTGAACTCAGGGCCTAGGCGCTGTCCCTGTATTCTTTTGCTCAAAACTAACACTCTACCACTTTGAGCCACAGCTTCACTTCCAGTTTTCTGGTGTTAACTGGAGATAAGAGTCTCATGGACTTTCCTACCCAGGCTGGCTTTGAACCATAATCCTTAGATCTCAGCCTCCTGAGTAGCTAGGATTACAGGCATGAGCCACAGTGCTTGGCTAATTTTTTTAAAATACCAAAAAGATTCAGGGTTGCCAATAGTTGTTTTATGTTTCAGGAAAGAGAAATAAAGTTAGAAATATATTATAAAACATCAAAGATACCAACAGACGTGACAACAGAACTAAGATGCTAGATGGTAACAAGCACCAGAATGCAAGCAATGATTACAAAGCACTTAACGGACACTGGTCCACAGAAGATATATTAACAAGCCCATGAAAAGAGGCCCAACACTACTAACCATCAGACAAATGCAAAACAAAACTGTCATGAAATACCACCTTCCAACTGTCAGAAAGGTGCCTATCAGGAAATAATAAAGGCTGGCAAAGATGTAGAAAAGGTAGACTACTTGTACACTAGTAGTGGGAATGTAAAATGGGATAGCTATGGACTGATGTCTTAACAAATTAAAAATAGAATTACCATACAATGCATCAATTCCATTTCTGCATATATACCCCAAATTAAAAGCAGAGTTTCAAAGAGGTGCTATATACTCATGTTCATAGCAGCAGTGAGAATGCGGAAATGCCCAACAGATAAATGAACAAATTATAGTATATACATATAATGGGTTATTATTCAGCCTTAAAAAGGCCAGTCTGGACTACATAGTAAAACTCTATCTTGAAATAAAATAAGGGGCTGGAGTTATAGTTTAGTGACAGAGCACTTAACCCAGAATACGTAAGGCCCAGGTTTAATCCCCAACACAGGGATGTTTGTGGGTACAGTGGCTCATGTCTGTAATCCCAGCTGCTCAGGAGGCAGCAATCAGGATTGCAATTTGAGGCCAGCCTAGGCAAATAGCTCACAAGACACTTCATTTCAACCAAGAGCCTGAAATGGGACACACCTGTCACTCCAGTGCAGGAAGCATAAGCAAGAGGATTGGGGTCCAGGAAGTAAAGTAAGATCCTATATGAAAAAATAAACAAAAAAGGCCAAGGCATGGTTAATATGGTAGAGTGGCACCCTAAGGAGGTGAGTCCCTCAGCTCAAACCCCTTATACAAAAAAGAAAAGGAGGGCTGGGAATGTGGCTTAGTGGTAGAGTGCTTGCCTAGCATACATGAAGCCCTGGGTTTGATTCCTCAGTACCACATAAACAGAACAAGCTGAGAGTGGCACTGCAGCTCAAGTGGTAAAGCACTAACCTTGAGCACAGGGTTCAGGGACAGAGCTCAGGCACAGGACGGGCAAAAAAAAAAAAAAAGAGGAGAGGAGGAAAGCAAGCAAAGAAAGAAAAGAAAGAAAGAAGGTAGTCAATCATAAAGATAGAAAGTAAAATGCTCATTGCCTGGGCTGGAGGAGAATTAAAAATGGGAAGTTACTGTTTAATGGGTTCAGAGTTTCTACATGATGAAAACATTTTTGTAGCCAGGTGTGAGAGCTTACTCCTGTAATCCTCAGCACTCGAGGCCTTCACAGTGGTGCAAAGCCATCCTCAACTCAACAGAAAAACCTGTCAAAAAAATTTCTGGAAGCCGGGCGCCAGTGGCTCACGCCTGTAATCCTAGCTACTCAGGAGGCTGAGATCTGAGGATCACGGTTCAAAGCCCGGGCAGGAAAGTCTGTGAGACTCTTATCTCCAATAAACCACTAGAAAACCAGAAGTGGCGCTGTGGCTCAAGCAGTAGAGAGCTAGCCTTAAGCTGAAGAGTGCTGGGACAGCGCCCAAGCCCAGAGTTCAAGCCCCACGACCGACAAAAACAAAAAACAAACAAACAAAAATTCTGGAGATGGATAGTGGTAACAGTTGCACATTATAAATATATTTAATACCACTGAACTATATACCTAAGATGATCTGTTTTCTTTTGTGTATTTTACACAACAGAAAAACCATTTGATAAATGAGTCCCTGAGTTCATGACGATGCTCAAAAGTTGCAAGTATTAGACAATGTGACTAGGCGATCTCAGCACCTGGGAGGTTGGGCTGAAGAATCCCAAGTTCAAGGCCAACCTGAGCTAGAGTAGAAAACCTCTCTCTCAAAAAAACCCCCAAAACACCAAAGTCAAATTGTATGTTTCCATCTGAATCAGCTACTCATACAGGCCTGGACTAGAGGAAAGTGGGCTTTGGACTATGGTGCCTGAGCTACCCAAGAGTCAGAAGGACCTGCATTACAGGTATTGACCCAGGTCCCAGGGCAGACTGTAGGGAAACATGCTGAGGTCATGGCTTTGTGAAATGGACTCTTCTTCCCTAGGAGGAGAGGGGCCTTGTGGATACCAAGTCTGAGTCACCCGCCAGGAAGGCCCAATATTTGTAAACATCTCTTTAAATGGAAGCTCTCAGACCTTTTGTGTTTCCAGAAAGCCCTCAATGCCCAAGACAGTGGGAGGGCAAAAACTGGGCTTTCCAGATCAGGCGAGAAGGTTCTACCCTCACAAGCCTTATGAGCACCCGGGATCCCCACTGGGGACTCAAGGGCCAAAAAGTCCTCCTGTTCCTCACTTCTGAATATGTACCTCTGCCTAATAATATGTACTGATACTGGGGTGAGGTCTCTCTTCCAGTCTAGTTTTATTTGAAACATTTTAGATTAAGAAAAAAATTGAAGCTGGGTGCTGGTAACTCATGTCATCTGAGCATTGTGGCTCAAGGCCAGACTGGAAGGACATTCTTTTTTGTTGTTGCTGTTTTTTGTTGTTGTTTTGTCATGGGGCTTGAACTCTGGGCCTGGGCACTGTCCCTGAGCTCTTCAGCTCAAGGTGAGAGCTCTACCACTTGACCCACAGAGCCATTTCCAGTTTTCTGGTGGTTAATTGGAGATATGAGTCTCACAGACGTTCCTGCCCAGGCTGGCTTTGAACCACGATCCTCAGATATCAGCCTCCTGAGTAGCTAGGCTTACAGGTGAGAGCCACTGGTGCCAGGCTGGAGAGACAAATTCTTGAGACTATGATCTCCAATTAGCCTGCAAAGAGCTGTAAGTGGAGGTGTGGCTCAATCGGTGTGACTCAAGCACCAGCTTGAGTGAGAAAATTGAGCAAGAGCACAAAGCTTGGAGCTCAAGCCCCAGTTATGGCAAAGGAAAGGGGAGGGAGAGGATGGGGAATAGAAGGGGTGGAAAGAGAAAAGAAAATAATTGAGGACATAACAAAAAGAGGGGAAGAGGTAATTGGGACCCAAGAGGAAAGCTGTGCTAGAAATCACTGCATTAGTCTATATAGTAAACTATGTAATGGTAGTAATCGAAACGTTTAGTCACTTTTTTCTTTTTAGAATAAGCTTCTACAAAAAGGGCCGAAGTCACATACAAGTACAAGGGCAGGAGGCAGGAGTTAGAAATAGGATAGGACAAGAGACAGGCGCTCACAGGTGTGCGCTGCAAAGCAGGTAGCAGGAGATTCTGGCATGGCTAGGCTGGTTCGGCAAGGGCCTGTGAGGACTTCAAAGTTTATCTGGAGTGATCCAAAAACAAATACATCAACAATGGTTGCCTCCAGAAGGGGATCAGAGTGAGCAAGAAACTGTGAGTGAAGGAGACCTTTGTGTCTGTGAATTTGAACTTTTAAAATAAAGGCACAGCCAGACAAAATGGTACATGCCTGTAATCCCAGAATTACACAGTAGAGGCAGGAGGATCCCCCATTCAAGGTCAGCCTGGACAGGTATTAAAAGTTTCAAGTCAGCTTGGACTAGCCAATGAGATACTGTCTTTAAGAAAAAGTTCATGCTGGGTGCCTGTGGCTCATGTTTATAATCCTTGCTACTCGGGAGGCTAAGATCTGAGGATCACAGTTCAACGCCAACCCAGGCAAGAAAGTCTGAACTCTTATCTCCAATAGACTACTCAAAAAAGCCAGAAGTGGCTCTCTACTTGAGCAAAAAAGAAGCTCAGGGACAGTGCCCAGGACCAGAGTTTGAGCTTCAGGACCAGTTTAAAGAAAAAAAAAAAAAAAAGCTCATGATCAACAATATCATTTCTAGAAAGCAAAGGTGCAATGGGACTGTCCACACCTCCCAGAAGTAGGGCCAGCTTGGTAATGGCACATATGCTTCTCAAACTCACAAGGGGGCCACGGAACTTGCCTTGGTCTGGGCCTAGAGGGTCCACAGGGCTCCAAGCCCCATGGCCTGGAGGGCAGTGAGTGGGCAGACAAGCCACACCGACACTACCCACAGCTGCTGATTGTTTATTGCACAAGAAACTGGCAATACCAAGGCAGGGCGGGCATTACAAAACAGTCCATCAACCAATCCAGTGGTGCTGCTGCAGGGCATTCCACAAACACTTCAGTTATATACATGTATGCACACACACATACGAACACACGTGAACATCCTCGCTGGCAGCTCCCACACAGCCCCACCCCCCAGGCCCTTGCGGTGACTCCTGCAGAGCAAGTTCAGTGAGTGATCAAAGGAAGGGCTGCACTGCAGCAAGCCGGCCACTCAAATCACTGCAGCCTGGGTGGGTGTGGACTGAGCCTCCCTACACAGGGGAAGGACTGGATGTAGAGGAAAGACCATCCTCAGAAGGCGTCAGGGACTGGCTGGAGAACCCGCCCAGGGCCCAGGAGGCTGGTCTGCAGCCTCACAGCCCTGGGAACCTGGACTAGGGAGCACCCAAGCAGAACTTGCACAACTAGATGTCAATCAGGGGCTGTGTCCCCACAATAAGGGCTCATGGGAGTCAAATAAGCCAGGCCCTTGGGGCAGCTCCTGAGCTAGCCTTCTGCTAGTTTTTGGTGGTGTTATTTCCCACTGGCAGATAGACTCAAGTCTACACAGCCTCAGCTGGCCAGGATGCCTCCATTCTAAGCTAGGGACTGACAGCTGCTGCAGCTCCGGAGGTTCTCAGAGATGACTCCCAGGCCCACCTGACCCTTGCTGGGGCCCTGCCTGGGTGACTGCATGAAGCAAAGGGAATCCTAGTGAAGGCGCAAATGTGATGAGCTCAGGGCCTTGGCTGCTGGGCAGCCAAGCCTCCAGGTGAGGCCTACTGAGCTCACAGAACGGCTAAGCTGGTTCCTGAGAGAAGGGGCAGATGGGAAAATTGGACCGATGGGGCTGGGTCCCCTTGAGGCCTCAGGACACCCGAGGTACCAGCTCCTTGACAGAAAGGGACAGCAGCATACCAAAAACAAAGCAGGAAACAACCCTAAACACAAACGCTTCAAGTTTATGTAGAAGGCCAGCCTGAGGGAGTTTGTCATTTCCCTCCTGGGGATCCCTGTGGTGCGTGGCTCACCCAGTCCTTGGCTGGCAAGAGACGAGCTGGCCACACCAAGAATTGGGAGAACCAAGTCCACTGCTGAGCCTCTGTGGCTACGGCCTGCCTGGGAGGGAAGCGAAGCTGCCTCCATGCAGTTTCTCCCTCAGACCTGCATTTCAGACAGACCTGGGAAGTTGTAGCTAAGCACAAACTCCCATGCCCGCAAAGACCCTCGGCTTTCTCACTCCAGGGCAGCCATCCCAAGTGGCTGATCTCGCTTAAGCACGCACTCAACACAGCCCAGGCTTTTGACCTAGGGGTAGTTCTGAAGACAGGGTCAGCCCTCAGACTTTGCAGTGGGTGATGGGGCCAAAGGTGACTAGGGGCTTTATTCCAGACTGCCACCAGCAGGCAGGAGGGAGGGCTACACCGCCTCCTGACTCTTCCGTCACCAACGTGATGAAAGCAAGGTCCCACGCAGGGCCACCATCCATGGGGGCCTCCTGAGGGCTGCGTGGCCAGTGGCCTCTCGGGCAGGGAGGACTTGGGACTACGTGTGCACTGAGGGGTGTGGGAGGGACCGCCGCAGTTACTCCTGTCCGAAGCCCTCAGTCTCCTCAATGGCATACAGCAGCTTCTCTTTCAGCTGTTCATAGCTCTTGTAGGGTGGGAGATCCAGGCGGTTGAAGCTGTCAGGATGGGAGAGAACGGTGCCCATCAGCAGGCCAGGGCCCTAGGGCACTACCACATCAGCCCTCCGTGACTTAGGCCCTAGACCCTGAAGGCATCAGTGGAAGGTACAGGACCCTATAAAAATGGCGAGGGACTAGGGGCCCTTGGCACAGTAGCTCTGCCTACTGCAAGTGTTTCTGTTTCAATAGAACAAGGGGTAGGTCAGAGGCTGGGGTAGAGGTGATCTGTCACAGCCCCACTTCTCCCACCTGACACCCCAGGGCCATGCAAGTGTCATTCTCAGAGCCTAGGCCCCAGTTGCCCTCCTCACGGGACTGGGAGGAACCTGTCGGATCCATGCAGCTCCACCACATCCCACCCAAAGAAGGCTTACCAGGTATGGCTTCTGGGCAGCCATGTTTCCTTGCCAACCTTGTCAATGCAGAACTTCTGTGGGCCATTGCTCCCTGTTATCCAAGGTGAGAGCACATCTTCCGTCAGCCTTTCCCATGGCATAGCCCGCATGCAGCTCTTCCCCACCCATGGGCTTGCTCGCTTTCAGAAAGACGCCAGGTCCCACCCTCCTCTCCAACCATCCTCACCCCCAGCCAGGGGGGCAGCAGGACAAAGAAAACATACCGATGAGCTCGGCAAATCCCCCAACAGGCAGGCGGCAGGTTCCTGTAACGAACTGCAGGAGGCGGATCCTCTTCTCATTGTCCATCTCCTTCACCACCTGTGACCCCAACAACCAAGGCAGTCAGGGGACACACTGGCCCAGGCGCCCACTGGGCAGGGGATGATAGCCACCAACCTGGGAAGCCTCAACCTCTACCTGAACCGCTACGAGGTATGACCAACAACAACTGTACGTCCTGCCTGCAGGCCTCCCTGGGTCCTTACCAGCTGGCCCCAGGCTGACCAGTAACAACCACCTTCACACACACTGGCCCCAGCCCAGCCTCCACAGCCTCCTTTCTGTCCAGAGCCAGGCTGAGCCTCTCCTGCAAGTTGGGGGAGTTGAGAAGAGTGTCCGAGAGTGTCCAGGTTCTTGAGCCCGAGTCTATTGAAGTCCCATTTCCTTGAGATCACTCTAAAATGTCCCCTGCCAAGACCAGTCCCCAGCCCAGCAGGAGGGGACCCAGCACCCACCTGCCAGAACCACTGGATCTGCTTGCTGTTCTTGGTGTAGTGCCGGTAGATGGTGTTCTTCTGCCAGTCACTCATGTCTATCTCCTGCATGCCGCACAGCATCAGCTGCAGGGACAGAGGAGTCAGCGACCCCAGCAATAACCCCACCTCTGGGGGGGGCCTTGGGCCCCACTTTTCTTCACCCACTCGCTAGCAGGTGAAGCAATCCTAAACCTCTTCTACTACCTACTTTTTTTCTTTTTGTTGTTGCAAGCCCAGGACTCAAACTCTGTACCCGACACTTTGCTCAGTGGCTGATGCTCTACCAACAGAAGCCAGGCGTCCAACCTGAGACTACCTGCGTTTTATAGCAGTTTAAATCCTATGGGTAACACATGTCCCTGCACTCTCCACCTATGTGTCCCAGGGAAGTGGGGGCTGAGGACCCCAGTGACAACCACC